>NC_064427.1:37573057-38248057 GCF_023375975.1 Astyanax mexicanus | reverse complement strand
ATATATATATATATATACAATTATTTCAATTATAAATTATGATGTTTTTTGTGCATTGTTGCAAGGTAAATTGTTTTTTTGTTTTTTTGCTGGTTGATACAAAGAAAAAAATCATACCAACCAGATATATATAAACATGTGAATTCTGTCTTTGAGTATAATGACTTCCACTGAAAATAAGGATTTTTGGCTCTCCTATAAAGTTGCTGTTTTAGAGATTACAAGGTTTTTCTGTGACTCTCCGGTGCCACAACAATATGTCTTATTGTCTTTTCTCTGAATCTGAATAGCTTGGTTTTTAACTAAACATAATTCAACAGAATTCAGTACACACAGCAGGTAATGCTGATGATTTGTTAATCCATTAGTCATTTACAAAATATTACATGAAATCTGATGTTTTGCTGCTGTGTATGCACTGCAAATGAGTGTAATTTACTCTTGGGTTATGTGAGCCACTTATACATGTTCAGACAAAGAGTTTACCTTTATCATTTGCTGCTCAACAATTTCCTGTAGCTCCAGTGTCACTGGCATGTCTTTACTGTCCACCACTGCCACCTGCTGGTCAGCAGACCCTAATACATAACTAGAGAGAGAAAGGCAAAATTAGTAGGCAGTTCAAATAATCCAATAACCCAATAATACCCCAGTAACACCCTCCAAAAAACTCAAAACTCCAAAAATTAATACTTATTAGACACAAAGATCTGAGTTAAGAGAAATTATCCATTATGTTTACTAGGGGTGGGCGATATGGCCCTAAAATAATATCAAAATATTTCATGGTATTTTGGCGATAAATATACTCTTGGCGATATGACAAAACAAAAAAATAAATAAATCAAGAATACACTACTGCAACAAAATTAAAATTAAGTGTTATTATTGCGAACAATATGATATGGCACACCCCTAAATGAGATATTAAAAAACACAAGAATTTTATCAGATTTGTAACAGAATGATATTAATAATGCACTCCAAATATCTCCATATAGATATAATCTGTCTCCAGTAGATATAAAATTGGAAAGGAGAACAGTGTGATTTTTTTTCTTTTGCTAAAAACAGCTAAAAAGTAGTACCCTGATGTGATAATTAGGAGTGGGTGATATGGCACCATATTTCAGGGTATAATATCGTTCACGATACTCAAAAATGTTGCCGATATTATTGCGTACGATACGATATGGCACACCCCTAGTGTTTACGTATTAATCCCATTATTAATTCCCATTAATCCCATAATTAACAATAAGTCGGCATTGTTCATAAACATTGTTAGTCTTTTATTTATTTAAGATAATGTGGCAAGAAATGTGAACCCTTTGGAATTTCATGATTTTCTACATACATTTCTGATCTTTATCCAAATCAACAGTATTGACAAATATGTGCCTAAAATAATCATTTATATCATCATTAAGAACGGCCATGAAAACCTCATAGTCCTAGTGGAAAAATTATGTAAACCTCAAAAAAAGACCTCAAAAAAGCTAATTAGATTCAAGTGTTAGCAAACCAGGAATGTTTTCTGGTTTGACTAATAAAACGACTTCTTTGCTCAAAAAGGATACACACGTGAGCCGTGCTGCCTCAAAAAGAGCTTTCGGAGGATCTGCAATCAAAAATAGTTGATTTCCATAAAGCTGGAAAGGATTACAAAGAAATTCACCAGTCTACAGCAAGGCAAACAATCTACAAACGGAGACAATTTGGACTGTGGTTACTCTGCTAAGAAGTGAGCACCCAGTCAAAAGGCTTAAGGCAGGATACCACAAAGGAAGATGCTGCTAACTAAAAGAACATTTCTGCATGCCTGAAATTTGTGAAAGAGCTCATTAACACTTCACAAACATCTATCGATTCCAAGGGTTCACTAACTCCTTTTTTCACTACCATTTAGAGTGTTGAATGAGTTTGTTAAATTAAGAACTGTTATTATTATTATTTAGGTGCATTATATGTCAATATCGGTTTTTGATAAAGATCAGATCACATTTTTGACAAGTTTTTGCAGAAAAACTTGAAATTCCAAAGGATTCACATCTTTCTCGCCACTGTATTTAGGCTTTTTTTAAGTTTCAATGACCATGTCTGAATTTTCTGAGCAATTGAGTTTGTTGCTCTTTAAATTTGTGCAATTATATAACTACTACTACTATACTACCATTTTCTAATTGGCATAAACTGATCGTAAAAACCATATATTGTCCAAAAGACGATAGTGATCATGACAGGCCTACTTGAAAGAGGTTAGTGAAGAAAGATTTCTGTTACAATTTTTTTTTTTTTTACCTCTCAATATTTTCTACACCAAAGCAGAAATACGATCTCTTGAAATCCAGCTCTTTTGGGGTTGATGTGTACATGATTCCGAGTGTGGAACCACAGCCACGACAAGCAAGATTCACAACAAGGCTGATGAAAATAGAATCAAAGAATGTTATCAGTTATCAGAAATCTTTAACCTACTTCAAGATCACAGCACAGTTCCAATGACATCATCTTCCTGCTCCCAGACAAACGACCCTGAGAACCGAATCCCTTCCCAGAACAAAGGACAGGACGTCCTCAGCAAGAGAAAAGTCTTACCATCCTGGTTCTTTGCGTGTGCTGGAGACATACGGCTCATTTCCAATTACGATATTGTCATGGACCCCTGAAATTAAAATACAGAGATTAATATAATGCAAAGTAAAAAGGCACCATCGTTAGCATTAAGTACAGACAGCTTATTAAACAATCTCACATAGCAAGGTCATGCTGTCTTAATTGTTATGATTTTGCTTTTTATTATAAATTAAGTATGTTTTATGTGTCCACTTTTTCATTTATATTTGTAAGTGTATTTTAACAGCAGGTGTCAATATTAAGAGAAGAAGTTGTAGGAATAGTAGGGTTGTGCCATATCGTATCATACGCAATAATATCGCCAACATTTCTGAATATATTAAACAATATTATACCTTGAAATATCATATCATACCATATCACCACCCTTAATTATCACATTCTGCTACAAATCTGATAAAATTCTTGTATTTTTTTTTTATCTCAGTTAGGGGTGTGCAATATCATATTGTATGCATTAATAACATTCAATTTCTATTTGGTTGCAGTAATAAATTCTTGAAAGAATTTTTTTAACAGTTTACTGTGTGTCCAATACAAATCTCTGTTTGGGGAATAGTCTTATCCTATCATATCCTATTGTCCATGAAAGCATGGTTAGGTGTGTTTAATGTGAAACACACCCAGAGCCCTGCCCTTAACCCCATTGATACTTTGGGACAAATTATGGAGAAATGAAATGCCTTCTTGTTCTCATCCAACATCAGTGTCTGATCTCACGAATGTGAACACACTTTACCTTCAGACCACCCATCAATGTAGATGTATTTATGCGCTTTATTGCTATTTTAACAGCGCGGGCAAAAGGCATGAAAAAAAGACTGTTGGCAGGGTGTAAGATAGCAATGAGCATCAAGATGCACCTTGCACAGGGTGTTATATAGGGCACTTAGACACACACTTTGGCTTTTATTTAGCAGTTTATTAATTTGCATTTTGTTACATCTGTAGCTTATCACAGTACAAAAGGAAAAGCGAATACGTTACATATTACATTTTCATTAAGACTCTTATTATGCAGTTCATGAGGACAAAGCGAAGTCAAAGTGAAGTTTGAGTTTTCCATTTTCCTTCAAGCTTTTAATTTGACCATAAAATACTTGTATGTTAATAAAAAAAGAAATTACAGTTTTCTTAACCCTTTCAGATCCTGCATCCATTACAATGGACATCAGGTATTTATTTTTATTTTTTTTTATGTTTTGTTGCACATAACACTATTTGATATCTGTTATCCATCAGAATAGACCATGAACCATAAGTTATATGTTCAATAAACAAGTTTATAAAGCAATGAAACAGTAACTACCCTTCCACTGTACTAAAAAAAAACGGTAGTACTAGAGCCATAACAGCTAAGATTTTTTTTTACTGTTTATGGATGGTTTATGAAATAAAAAGGTCAATATAAAATACAAAATATTAATTCAGGTCTGAAAGGGTTCATTTAAAGTAGGGGTGGGCAATATTATATCGTATACAATATATCGTGACACAGAAATATCATGATATTAAAAATCCATATCGTGATAATAGGGCTGTTCTGTCTTAAAAGTAGTCTATTATTTACTGTGAAGCTTTAAGTGTATTTATTGTATAATTGTTTTAGTTTGCAGTTTATATGCATGCACTAAATATTCTGCAATATTATTTGCTGCATTATATTATTTTATGCTATATTATTTATTTTGCCTCATTATGATTATTCTGTTATACTATTATACTATATTCCTGAAATGAGTGAATTATTTTAAGTTTCCTATATCGACAAGTATATCGTTATCACAAAAATACCCTGAAATATCGTGATATTATTTTAGAGCCATATCCCCCACCCCTAATTTAAATGTTATTTTAGTCACAGATTAAGTTACCCGTGCCTGAATGAAAATCTAAATAGCAAAATAATTAAGTTAATTAATTAATTATCAGATCAGTAACTCACTCTTCAGCATGATCTGGTTGAGCTGCTCGTCGCTTCCAGCCCAGGACAGAGAGTCTCCCACCGGCCGGCGGCACTTCCCGCACAGAAACACCGCCGGAGCGTCCCCGTCCCCGTCCTCTTCCCCCGCCCCGCAACTCTGCGGTGCCGGCGGGTCCTCGCCCACCACGTAGGTGCCGTCCGCGCGGTCTGAGAGAGCGCTGAGCTGCCCGGCCATGGTTCAGTCCGAGCGGGTCTGTTTACAGCGCGGCTCCGCCTCCCGCCCGCCGATTTTCACTCCTCTTACTCTACCGGTCCGTACCGAGCTCAGCACCCCGCGGAGCAACGCCCCCTGCTGGACCGGAGAGACCCGCGCCACTCATATATATACCAAGCTGAACTGCTTACATTTTGCACCAGGAGCAAAGCAGCATAAAGTTATCCAAAAGCAGTGTGTAAGACTGGTGGAGGAGAACATGATGCCAAGATGCATAAAAAAACTGTGATTAAAAAACAACTAGGGTTATTTCACAAAATATTGATTTCTGAACTCTTAAATGTTTATGAATATGAGCTTGTTTTCTTTGCATTTCTTGATGTCTGAAAGATCTGCATCTTTTTTGTTATTTCAGCCATAACAATGTTTTTCTTTGGAATTTGGGCGAAATGTTGTCCGTAGTTTATAGAATAAAACAAAAAAAATTCATTTTACTCAAACATATACCTATAAATAGCAAAATCATGTTATATTGTTCTAGAGCTGTCAATGGCACCATTTCACAAACAGCTGAGCAGGCCTGGGGCGGGTTTACTCACTTTACTACTTTATACACACTCACTCAGTCTGTTAACACTTTTTAATAACACTAATTAACTTGTGAACCCAGACCTATTTCTGTATATTCAAAACTGAATCAGTTCCAGATAACAAGACTACAGTATAACGATTCAGAGTTGTTTTTTTCCATCGCTAAAGCATGAAAACCAAGTTGATCTCTGATGTTAGAACTGATATATACAAATATACACTAGTGGTTCTCAAAAAATTAAAATATGATTGAAAAGTTACTTTATTTCAGTAATTCAGTTAAAAATGTGAAACTCAGATAATATATAGATGTATTACACACAGAGTGATCTATTTTTAGCCTTTATTTCTTTTACTGTTGATGATTATGGCTTACAGCCAATGAAAACCCAAAAATCTGTGTTTTAGAGAATTAGAATATTATATTAGACCATTAGACTTTTGACAGTGTGGGCAGTCCAGCTGGAAAATGAAATCTGCATCTCCATAAAAGTTGTCAGTAGAGAGAGGCATGAAGTGCTGTAAGATTTAGCAGGAAAACAAAACTGCACTGACTTTAGACTTAATAATAAAACACAGTGGATCAACACCAGCAGATGACAGACATGTCTCTCCAAACCATCACTGATTGGTGGAAACTTCACACTAGACCTCGAGCAGTTTGGACTGTGTGTCTCTCCACTCTTCCTCCAGACTCTGGACTCTTGATCTCCAAATGAAATTCAACATTTACTGATGGTCAATGATGGTTTGGAGAGCTGTCATCTGCTGGTGTTTGTAATGAACTTCACAGACAAGGACAGAGTCTTGTAAGGAACTTTCCACATCTGTCAAGGATCTGTCACATATCTTACCATTGTTTTGAGTTAATTAAAATTGTTGAGAGAGGTCACATTTTTAGAGCCACATTTATAGTTGAGAATATTTGTAAGAAACAATTGCATTTCAGTCATTACATTAGGCTACATGTCTGTTTTGGGAAATGACCAGGGCTGATTTAAATACTTTTTTCAGGCAAAACTGTAACTACACTAGACTGTTGCCCTGTCCAAGCTTATTTCAGCCTTGCCCCCAGTGATTCTTGGTAGGTATGTACTCATCGCAGCCCTGAGAAGAAATAAATGATATTATAAAATATCTGTTATTGTTACAATCAATTGAACTGAGCTGAATTAAGGGCAGTCAAATCAAACTGAATTTAGTTTAATTGAAAAGCTCCAAACAGACACATGTAAGCCTACTATGACAGCTGCTGGATGTGGTAAGAGGGTCTGCTGCAGTGCTGTCAGGAATTCAGTAGCTAATTTTAGCTCTGATAATTTTTCACTGCTGATACTGCTCAAGCCAAAGCAGTATTTCTCTTATTGTAGAGACTTTATTTTATAGTCTAAGATACGCAGTGCTGACTGAAGTTGAATAATTATTTTAAGTTGAAAAATAACACAAATAAAAAAAAGAAAAAGTATATTTTATATATTTAAAGCAGATGTTTCTTTTAATAATTTCATAAAAACATCAAATTATGTAAACGTATGCAAGAATTCCTTGTCCATCTGTCCATTTTGTCCTTTGTCATCCCCCTTTAAACAAGTAATCTTTGATATCAGTGACATCACAGACTTCATATATATATATATATATTTTTGTAAGGGATTGAGGACAATTGCTGCATATTCAGCAATTAATAATATTAATTTCACATAATATTTTCTTTGAATAATTAAAAAAATCTAAATATATATTTGAAACAGAAAATCATCATAAACAATTTAAACAATTTCACACATTCCTATCAAATGCCAGTTTTTGAGAAAATTGTCCACCTTGTTGTGCAGTTTGCAATAACAGGGTGGACATATGCATGGAAGGTAATAAAAAGTGGAACTAGAAAGTGATTAAGCTGGAAAAAACATGATTTCTGTGAAGTCTTACAAAATAATTTAAAAAGTAAAAGGGCCAGCATAGGGCTTATCATAGGGCTTCTGACTGTTTCAGACTAAATTTGAAAATAGAAAAATGTGTGTAAAACAATTTTCTTCTTTTTTTTCATTTCTGTCCTCAGGATAAAAAAAATACATTTCATTTTTTTTCATCTTGTAGGATGAAAAAAAAAATAGGATAGATTATATCTTTAGTTTTTGTTTTCTTCTCATGAGGGGCAGAAATGAAATATATGAAAATGGGACAAATGATTAAAAACCCATTTCTTCTTTACTTTAATAATAAAGTTTTACAGCCAATTTTCTACTTTCAAATTTAGCTTCAAACGGTTACACTGACCCAAACGACATAGTATTCTGATTTGTTTTCTTTTTTGTGAGCTATATGAAGCTTGAGATATATATACATTTATTATAATATACTATATAGTCTGGAAAAATACATAGGAAATAAAACCTGTTGAACACACTGAGCGAACGCTTCTCCTCCTCTCAGCCTATCAGAGAGTGAGCTCTGAGTCAGGGCCACGCCCCCTTCCACAGGAGCGAGACTTTCCTTTAAATGTATAAAGTCGGGGGAATGGCAGCTCCGCGGCTCCGGGACAGTCCGTGGGTTTTATCGGCTGTGTTGCTGCGGGGAGGACCGTGCGGAGGCGGCGGGGTGTGAGTGCGGTGTGAGCGCGGTGTGAGCGGGGTGTGTTGAGGGGAGTCTGACCTGTGGCGCACTTCTTATTTCCTTCTCCGCTTCAGTTCAGCTCGGTCTCGGACTCGCTCCTGGAACATGTGTCTCCGGGTCCCCCGCGGACCCTCCGTCTCCGGGCCCGGTCACCGCCTGCACCGTCCCGCTGACCCGCTCTAAACCCGCCGCGCTCCGGGGCTCTGAGCTCCGGGAGAGAGAGGGAGACGGAGCGCCGCTAGTAAACTCCGTGACAGGTGAGGGGGCGTCGGCTGTCGGTATTACTGGAATTCCTGGGAAATTCCCCGTGAGGGGCTTTAATGAACTCGAGGTGTGGAGTATGATGAACTCCTCTCAGCGCCCGGGCTGCTGCTCCCACACTTCCCACAGTTCCCACAGAGCCTGGCGGGCTCTTCCCATCCTCTCCGGGCTTCTCCTGCTGTGGAGCAGAGACACACACGGACTCTCAGACTTCTCCAGTTAGTACCTTTATTCCTCACTCACACTAACCTGCTCAACCACTGACCAGATGAGCAGAGAACTACCACAAACAAACACAAACTTAAAAAAATATATACTTTTTGAAATGTCTTTATTTTATTTTATTGTAGGTCTGAGGGGTTAATTGAATTAATTTGGTTAATACATTAATGTTTTAATTCAATATTGAAAATGAGATAATGAACTTTTTTTATTTTTTTGAGTAAGGGGGCATCAAGGAGGCACAATATTCATAGGGGGCCAACTCTTTTTCAACCTTCAAACACTTGAAGGTTATTTTTAAATTTCACACGTAAAAATTTTAAAAGTTCATTTCTGCCATAATCAAGAATCAATCTGCAATCAAATTTTAAAGAATCAAAACGAAGTGTATGTTTAAAATTAAAAACAGAAAAAAATATAGCAGATTTTTTTCTTTCAATTTTGTGTTTTTGTGGATTTTGCTGGAAAAGTCTTTTCCTTCTGAAATCTCTTGTTTGCTTCTGTTCTATATGTATATAATCGGATTTTTTTAATGCAAATTTAATATTTAGCTTAATATCTTTTGGCACCAAATTAACTCCTTCCCAATTTTACATGCTATTTTATTATACATAGACAAAATGAGTGACAAGACAGGAGCACTTCAGGGGGTCAGTCAAATTCCAGCTGATGCCATTGCCCCTATGGCCCCGCACCATGCCATGCTAATCTGTTTACTTTATTAGCTGTATTATACTTATATTTTACTTTTACTTTGTGAGAAAAGAAAGGGGTGCTCAGTAGGACACTGGATGAATTTCAGACCTTAGCTACAGTTGTGAATTCCTAAAATTGTTTTCTGATACCCAAAAACATAACATAATCAGCCTGACCAAACTAGACTACCAGTATGACCAAGCTTAACCATGCTAGTTGACCAGCAAGAAGAACAAGCTGGTTGACCAGAATGACCAGCAGGACCCACTAAACAAAAAGCATGACTACTAGCATGAGCTGTAGCTTGGTTGCCAGTTTATGGAATTTTTACTTCTGGATGACCCTCTTTTCATTACAATAACCATCAAAGACCAGCTCAGACCATCTAAAATCAGTTACCAGCTAAATCTTTAGTGTCCTCCTCTATTTAGTCAGATAGCTAAATGCCTGTTGTGTCTCATTCAGATGTGTTCAGTCACTTTTTTAAGCATTAAAGTGTGTTTCTCTTCCTCAGACTATTTATTCAGGATCATCAACAGTCACTCAACACGTGCCCGTGACGGAGAGCTCGCCCTGTTGTCATGCCCGCGCCACTCCACTATCACCGTGCACGCTGCCTTCTACGGGGGAAATGGGGCACGCTCTGGACGTGAGGTCATGTCCAGCTGTTCCTCACGCACAGCCTTACAGGTAAACAGGCCTCCAGCACAACTCAAATACAAAGGAGATGCTCATTACAGTTTACACACAATGAAACCCTGTAATATTACTGTTACAAATAAGAGTTTAGCGTCTCACTGCTACTACAGTGGAGATAGAGCAGATTACACTGTAGTACTGTAGGATAGATCAAATAGAGTGGTGTAGAGGAGAGGAGAGTGGAGTAGAGAATAGGACATAACAGAGTAGAACAGAATACAGTAAAGTAGGCTAAAGTATAGTAAAAACATTGTAGAGCAGAGTGACTAGAGTAGACCACAGTATAGTACAGTACAATAGAATACAGTAAAACTGAGTTGAACAGAATATAAAAAGTAAACTACACTGTAAACCCCAAGTGTATTAAATCTGTTTCATGTAACACTTAATATTCCCAAACCTTACTCATCTACTGAGTATATATGTATGAGTTTATATTATATTTATAGTCTTTATAGTGTTTTCAGATAAATATAGGTTGAAAAGCATCTGAAAATCATTGTATTCTGTTTTCATTTGTGTTTTACACAATGTCCCAACTTCGTTGGAATTGGGGTTGTAGAACTGTGTAGAACAAAATGCAGTGTAATAGAGTACACTAAAGTATAATAGAACAAAAAAGGGTAGAATACAGTAGAGCAAACTCTAGAGTGTATGAAACTGAGTACTCAGTAGTAAATATAATTGAATCCTCCAATGAACGTCGCCTCACTTTACCAAACAAACATTCACACAAAGCAATGCAGAGTTCCCCAATGGTGGAACAAACTACCTTCTACTACCAGATCAGGAGAATCTCTCGCTATCTTTAATAAACTCCTGAAGACAGAGCTCTTCAAAGACCTCTAACTCTCCTAACACCTCTAACTAACTACCTTCCACTACCAGATCAGGAGAATCTCTCACTATCTTTAATAAACTCCTGAAGACAGAGCTCTTCAAAGAGCACTTACTCTCCTAACACCTCTAACTAACTACCTTCCACTACCAGATCAGGAGAATCTCTCTAACCTCATTTCCTTCTTCCCCTCCTTCACTCATATCCCATTATTTCCCTTTGACCTCCTTTAGGCCCTGTCTAAAGATGTTTTACCTTTAACTTCTATTACTTTTGTAATTCACTATTGTAAGTCGCTTTGGACAAAAGCGACCGCCAAATGTAATGTAATGTAATGTAATGTAGTGATTTTGGTGATCCAGGATCCAGTCTTAGGTTCAGTATGATTAAATATATAATTAAAGAATAAAAAGTAAGTTAAGCAAAGTTATGGATAAAAGAGAAATTGAAACATTTACACTAAGACTCTTTCACTTTCTCCCCTCATCAGAAGATGCTATCAGAATGCCAAGGCCATAGAAACTGTCAGGTCCTGGTCCATCATCATTTGTTTGGCCGAGACCCATGCCCTGGAACCCCAAAACACCTTTATGTGTCTTACAGCTGTAAACCCAGTGAGTACTGCACTCCTGACTCTTTAGTGTTTAATCTCAGAGTAAAATGCTTCCTGTTAACTGGGCTGTGATCTTCTCCCCTCAGCGGAGCACAAAAACAGGACAGGATGTGAAGGAGGTAAGCTGCTGCTTCACTGTAAACATCCAAAGGTGCTGAACATCTACTGGGCCATCTATGGACGAGAACTTGAGGAGAGAGATGCTTGTTTGGCTGAGGGAGAACAGACACCTCCCTTTGGTGAGTATGTCAGTGTAAATGTGTTATCATTTAGTCATGTTTTTGTGTAGCACATTACATGTTTTTTTTATCAAGAAGATCATTCTTAACAGCTAGTGTTTACTTCTCAGATTACAATCTTTTTTTTATTTGCTCACATTTTTTCCGCACTGTAAAAAATGAAAAAGTTGAAAAAAAAATCTAAATTTCAAGGCAATTTCACTGCACCATATTTTTTGGGTTTTGAGGCCTCAAACTTTTGAAGAAAATCACCACCAGTTGTGCCAACTAGAAATCTTTAAGGCGTTTTCACACCTGTAGTTCGTTTCTCTGGTCCGAATCAGTTAATGAGTTCGTTTACTTGGAGCGTTTTCTCGCTCTGTTCGGTCTGGTTTCACATAGGCATAAATGTAAACGCACCAAAATGCGCATCAATAAACCACGCGAGCAGCCTGTGTCCTCTGATTGGTCAGAGCTGTCTGACACGGGAGTACATTAAATATAAATATACAAAAAAAGTAAATACAGAGAGAAGATTTTGTGTTCCAGCGCAAATATCTGTGCTTTAACACGGAACACTGAAACGCTGCACTTTCAAACACAGTGTTTCTACCTGCAGCGCAGATTTATACATAATAAACAGAGTCACGCGGCTGTGAGCAGTGAACGCAGCGCAGACGGAGCGTGCATGGACACAGTGTTTGTTCACAGCTGTGGTAATTAGCGTTATCTGGCTAATATATCAGTTTAAACTGTGCTTGCTTTATCAGCAGTTTAGCTCTAATAAATGGCTTATATTTAATAGCTGGATCTGATCGAGACCGGATCACGTTCTCACCACAAGCGAACCAGAGCTCCAGAGTTCGTTTGGTACCGGACCGAGATCACCTCCTCTAGCTGGTCTCGGTCCGGTTCTTTTGATCTGCACCCGAGTGCGATTACTGTTTTCACACCTGCTCAATCGAACCGCACTAAAGTTACAAACGGACCAGAGTTCGTTTTAAGCGGACCAAATAGTGCTGAAGTGAAAACCCCCTCAGTTCAAATAATTCATTTGTAATATGCATAAAAACATTACATTTTAACTTAAAAATTCACTTTATGTTTTTAGTTGGCCTAATTTAAGTTATATGAAGTGTATACTGGGAGTTTTGCTGACTATGCTTTAGGATTAACTAAAGAAATTAAGTTGTGTCACTGACATGTTTTATATTAATCAAATTCATGTATCGGGCCAAGACTATATATTTTGGTTCAGTTAGCAATTAAAAACTGGGAAGTTATGACTATGACATACATATTGTCTACATATTGTCGGACATATAAACTTGCAGTAATGCAAACGTAACCATCTGGACCCAGCCAGCATATCATCTATATACACTCAGCAACACAAAACTTGCAGCAATTTGCTCTTATAGCCTTCAACACTGAGGCCTGGCAGGTACTATTTAATAACACATACATAAATCTCAGGAGAAGGCAGCCTTTTAAGAATGGTTAGACCCTGATGGTGAGTGAGTAGTGAGAGAACACGCCCAATATACAAATAGCGTGACCAACATCAATTAAAAATCGCTGCTGAATTAATGACATTAAGGGGAACAATTCTATGTTTTTTACAGTGCATTTTGCTTTAATTGTGACTAATTTCCTTTATTGTTTCACTATTTTGTGTTTATTTGAACAGAGTGTTTATTTCATGGGGCTGTAGACGCAGTAAGAAGCTTGTGTTATGGAAAGCAGCGGTGCCTACTTGCTGTTGATGATCAGCATTTCAGAAACCCATGCCCTCCTGGGACAAACAAGTACCTCACCGTCCTCTATTCTTGTGGTATGACTGTTTTTATAAACGTATTAATATTATTAAAGCTGATGTCCATAGGTTTTGGGATTTAGGGCCCTCTCTGGTGAGAATGGGTAATTGCACTGAGCATTCAGAAGAATCATTTTAAACTGGGCGGGTGTGATGCGTCTCCATTCAGAGCGGATGAATCCGATTCCAGATTATATTCAGTCAGAGAAAAAGACTGACTGAGAGCGCTCAGTCAGAAACTTCACTCCTTCGTTTCTTTGGCTTTGCTATGAGTGAATGAGATACTGAGCTCTAAGTTTCCCCTTCTGAAGTCTCCATTGCTCCACCAGCCGCTCATGTTCAGTAAAACTGAGCCGGATACGTGTGACGTAAGTACGTAAAGACGCGTGACATGGCCAGAAGAAGAACTCCCGTGAAAAGTGACTCGACACCCCACAGCTTTTAGAATGAATATACTGTATTAGGCTTAGCAGGGATGTTTGTTCAGCACACTGGAACCATTAAACACAATATTTTATCCCTTCTTTAACGCTTCTGCTTTCAGTTTAGAAACAAAATAATACGGACTGCCGCTTTAAAGAATGCTAAGGAATGCTGCACTGACCTGCGGGGTCTCTTGCATGAAATGTAGATGTGTCTGTTCACATGGACAATTCTAGCCAGATGCTGCCGGTCACAATCATTACCACCCACTGCACTGTTCACTGTGGGTGCTAATGTCTTTTGTGATGTATTTCTGATACACATTTGACACTGTAGTTTGAGAAATGTTAAATATCCATAATTTTAGAAATGGAATATGCCATCCACCTTTCACCCACTATACTATGTGGGCAGACCCAGCGTACGATGTTCCAGCCCCCTCATATTAGTTGGATATTAATTGTATATTGAGTAACACTTTATATATGGCTTCATAGTTAATAGGTAACTAAGCAGTATCTAAGCAGTGAATAGTGATGCATTAACACTTAAATCCCTCCTATTAACTACCAGGGAGTACTGAATAATTACTCCACTTACTTACTAATTACTTCAAAATAATTACTGAAACTTATTACATATCTCCTGGAGAACTACTTACTAATTATGTCTACTTCATAATACCTGCACAATACTTACTGATCACATCCACATCGACTGCTCAGCTAAAAACTCATACAACTCCTACCTTGCCACCTGAAGATCCAAATCAGCATATCCAATATTTCTAAATAACTTATTTTTATACTATTTAAGGTCAAGTTATAATACTGATCTGCAGGAACCCCTTCTCAGTAATGAATTAACATGTGTTTTTATTTATTTCCAAAATAAACACAGTAACACCATGTTCATTATTAACAAAATAGTTTATTAGTTTGGAAAACAATTATTAAAGAATAGGGAAGTGTGGATGTGATCAATAATTAATGAGTAGTTACTATAAAGGAGACATAATTAGTAAGTAGTATTAAGTCTCAGTATTTAATGTAGAATTAATAGTGAACTACTATAATCATTAGTTCAGCATTATCTACTGAGTAATTACTCCCTGTAATTAATAGGAGTGATTTATGTGCTTTATCCCTGCTTAGCTATGGAACAGCATTATAAAGTGTTATCAGAGATTTTATTTTAATAGAGGTTTTATTTACAGCGCTGTAGTTACACCAAAATTATAATAGTATAGTTATGTCAGTCTTGCCCTCTCTAGTCCTGTGGTCCCCTCAGTCCTGGTCCTTCAGTGCGCCCTGTCCTGCACAGCATTGTTTTCTTTCCTCTAACACACCCTTTTCATCTCAGGAAGGGATTGTTTACAAGCTGATTAGTTGAATCAGGATTCAACACTGACACGCCACATGTCATGGGACAGGAACTCAGAGTGTTTCCCATTACTTTTGCTATGTCTAGTGGATACAAAAACACTGCACTCACCTGCAGGACATGAGTGTGAAGCCACCTGTACTGAATGTGGAGGTGATTTATGTGGATTTCGTGAGTCGCTTGTCTGCTAGCAAGGACAATTCTAGCCATATCCTGCCAGTTTGCCATTTTCAACCTAGCACTAACACTATTATACCATTGCTACAGTGCTGTAAATAAGAAAATAGTGCAAAATAGCACGTTACAATTTTAATTCCTGTTGTCTCTGTTAATTCTTTATTATTAAAACTTGAATGAACGTCTAATTCTATTTCTAATTAAACATGTTGCTTCTGTGCATGAATAATTTTTACTCTTTTGTTTTCACAAAAGACAGCAAGTCCTTCTTTAAAGGAAGTTGGAATTTGGCACAACACTAACAGTGCAGCAAAACAACAGAGACGACATGCATACATGTATCAGTGTGTTATTGTATGCCATTTCAAAGACAAAGGGTCCTCCTATCTTACACCCTGAGCAAGGCACGTTGTGGTGCTTATTGCTATTTTACACATATGTTCACGCCTTGGACCCATGTTGTTTAAACAGCAAAGATGCTTTTGAATATATCTATGCTGATGGGTGTGGTGGTCGTGAGGTGTGTTCAGGTACATTTCTGCCATGTTGCTATCTTGGCAACGGAAAACAAAGGTGCGCCACTGACTTATTAGAACCCTGACAACAGTCAACCATCCGACATTCAGTCTTATCTTGACAACACAGGTGTGCCGCGTCCACTAAACATGCGTGCACCCCCACTTATTACACACACATGGACACACAGTAGAGCACAACCCAGAAGCACTGCGCCATTAAAATACCAATATGCCAAAGTCAGAGTGCACCTGGCTCATAAAGAGAATGGCAAGTGACATGACATGCTGATTGGTTTATTTTAAATTACACCCAAGACACACCCATGATTAGTTTAAATAATAACTACATGACTTTTATTCGTTTAGAGCTGTGCAAGGAGTACTTTTCCCATCGTTATGATAGCAAAGACACACTGACCTGCACCCTGAGGTTAACAGCTTGCCTAGATTGCTAAAATAGGTCCCAAAGATTAATTCACAAATATAGACAAATACAGATGGCATAGATGTATGAGTGTGAACCATCAAGATAGCCAATGTGATCGTAGGTTTGAGAATGAAAAAAAACACAGTATACTGTAAAAGGGTGCCCGGGGACCAGGCCTGGGAAACCCTGATACAGTTTTCACCCACCAGAAGACTTTTGTACCTCTGAAACTCTCTCCAGTACTGCTGAATCTTTTATGTTCTTCAGCATATGAGTTGTTTCAGAGTGTGGGAACGCCGCACTGTCTCCCACTGCCACATTTTGGTTTGTTGGCTTATCCATACATTATCTTCCTGAAGTACAATGTCACGACGAAAAGGGAACGGTGTACAGGAATAGAAACGGAGAAAGTAGCTGGCATTTGGAGACTTTGTGACCTTCCTGTAGGACTTCCTGCTATTGGTTGGAATGCCAGGCCTTTGTTGCTGATTGGCATCAGGCACTTTCACATGAAGAATAGGATTACTCATCAGTCTCTGTTTGAAAGAGCCCTGGAGATGCTATACTTCCGTGCCAGCCTGGTTCCTTGGGATTTTGTGATGCATTGTTTGTACAGTGGATATTACACATAGTTACGTCAAAACTTAACCAAAAACCAAAAACTTTGATCATCCCATCTCTGCTTCAAACTGTAATTTTATTATTTTTTTCTTAAATGATAAAATATTCATTGAAGAAGAATGGTTCTTATTCACCAAATGTTCTTAGAAGCAGATATCTGCGTTATTTGGCAGTTCTGGGATTAGTTAGGTAGGGTAGGGTTGTAACCATTTAACATATTGACCTTATTATTGCTGCCTCTCATCCCTGAATTCAATCAAATTCTTACAGCAGGAAGCAGAATAAACTATATTAATATAATTATTTATATTTTCACCCAGTACTTTTTTTCCATATTGTGTAAATGAAAGCTACACTTATTAATTACTGATATGGATCATGACTAAACTGTCGAAATACTTTATTTATAGGCTAATCTTGCTCTGTTCTATTGTCAGTTCCACAGGTTTTACTCAAAGAAGCTGACCCCGACTTTTTCAAAACTACCTCAGCTCCCCACGACACCACCAAAGCAGGTAGTGAATAATAATTTACTGATACTCAGTTTGACATACAGTGCATTATATGACTTATATGACTGTGAAATTGAGTACTTACTGCAGGGGTGTCCAAACTACGGCCCGTGGGCCATTTGCGGCCCGTTTCCTTTTTTGGAGCGGCCCGCGAGGTATTTTAGAAATAGAATGAAAGTTGGCCCGCTGTTAAGCAGGTTTTTATAATGTGAGATTCAAAGTTCGAACGCTAGGTGTCAGAAACGGCCAAAGAGTCTAAAAGCGGAGAGAGTGCGCATTTCTAACACAGAAAAACGGGCCAAAGAGTCTAAAAGCGGAGAGAGTGCGCATTTCTAACACAGAAAAACAGGCCAAAGAGTCTAAAAGCGGAGAGAGTGCTCAGTTCTAGCGCAGAAAAACGGGCCAAAGAGTCTAAAAGTTGCTGTAATTAAGGAGTTTAATATTAAAAGACATCATGAAATGAAACATCAATTTGAAAAATCTTAGTTTACACAACACTGTCAAAGATAAAGATAGTAAGTCAAGTAAAATGGTGTGTAAATGAAAGTAATCAGGAAAATGTATTATTTAAAGTGGTATATTTCATTATTTGTTTTATTATAGAGTCTATATTTCTCCTTCTGGCCCCCAACAAAAAAAGTTGACTTACTTGACTTACTGTATAGTTGTGTTTGTACATTTTCATACATACCTGATCATATAAGATTGTTAAAGGTTGTAAAACTTGGACACAGTTCCACAGTTTAGACAATGAACCCAAACACACATCAAAGATGGTTGTAAAATGTATGGATGAAGCAGGTTGTCATTAACCTTTGGAATGGCTTTCCCAGACCTTAACTTTACTAAAAAAAAATGCAATTAAATAAATGTAAGATCTGTGCCAAAAAAAACAAATAAATAGTGGTCAAATATCCATTTGGACATTCTTGCGTTTTTCAGCTAAAGATAAAAGTTGTATTATTGACCTCATATCAATATCGTATTTTCAGAAAAACAGCATCAATTTTTATTGGCTGTACTCTGTCATTACATCCCACTGTTACAATGAACAAAAAACATCCCAGTCACACACATAGTATACAAAAACAACAGAAACAGTCTCTGAGGGTTTCTTTCTTTTTTCTTTTTATAATTTTATTTCTAATTGTTTCCCATTTTCTCCCCAATGTACACGGCCAATTACCCAACCCACTCATTAGGACTCCCCCTATCACTAGTGATGCCCCAACACACCAGGAGGGTGAAGACTAACACATGCTTCCTCTGATACATGTGAAGTCAGCCACCGCTTCTTTTCCAGCTGCTGCTGATGCTGTAGCATTGCTACAGATGCCCTGTGCTGCGGACATCACCCTAGGAGTGATGTGGGGAGAGAGCGCCATCTACCCACCCAGAGGGAGCAGGGCCAATTGTGCTCCCTCTGAGCGCCGGCAGATTGATGGTAAACCTGCGACCTCCTGCTCATAGTGGCAGCGCTGGGTCTGTACCCAAGACCTTCCAGATACGTCCAGAGAGGGGACCACATGCCAAAAGCTCTCTGGCCTCTGGCAGAGGTCATAAGTCAATTTCTCAAGGGAAAGGAGAGATGTTAGCTGAGAAGGCCATAAGGTCAATGATTGTTTTTGTGATGAACTGAAATACAGAAGTAGCCAAAATACATTTTTTTGCTATAAAAAACAACAAAATAGAAACCAAAATAAAACAGCTCAGGCTTGCATGGTATTCATGTCTATTACAAGTAAATGTAACCTTTACCTGCTCTGTTATTTCAAGGGGACTTTCCAGATGTGAGAGATTCCAGACTGCCAAAAATGCATGGAATTCTTGTGAGCAATTCGCTTATGGCATATGGCTACATTAAAGGTAGAGGCATATCCTTATCTCTTTTCTATTTAACACATTCTTCTTTGAGTTTATAGTAAACAGAAACATGTCTTAACCCAGGGGTGTCCAAACTTTTTTTGTTGGGGGCCAGAAGAAGAAATATATTTGAAGTCACGGGCCACAGACTCTATAATAAAACAAATAATGAAATATACCACTTTAAATAATACATTTTCCTGATTATTTCATTTACACACCATTTTACTTGACTTACTACTTTATCTTTTACAGTGTTGTGTAAACTAAGATTTTTCAAATTGATGTTTCATTTCATGATGTCTCTTAATATTAAACTCCTTAATTACGGCAACTTTTAGACTCTTTGGCCCGTTTTTCTGCGCTAGAAATGCGCACTCTCTCCGCTTTTAGACTCTTTGGCCCGTTTTTCTGCGCTAAACCTGTGCACTGTCTCCGCTTTTAGACTCTTTTGCCCGTTTTTCTGCGCTAGAAATGCGCACCCTCTCCTCTTTTAGACTCTTTGGCCCGTTTTTCTGCACTAGAAATGCGCACTCTCTCCGCTTTTAGACTCTTTGGCCTGTTTTTTGCACTAAAAAATGCGCACCCTCTCCGCTTTTAGACTCTTTGGCCCGTTTTTCTGCACTAGAAATGCGCACCCTCTCTGCTTTTAGAGTCTTTGGCCCGTTTCTGACACCTAGCGTTAAAACTTTGAATCTCACATTATAAAAACCTGCTTAACAGCGGGCCAACTTTCATTCTATTTCTAAAATAGCTCGCAAAAAAGGAAGTTTGGACACCCCTGTCTTAACCCATTCTGTTACAAACTTCTTCCTGGAGATTAAGACCAGTTTCAACAGGTTTAGTTTGTTTATAACTGTTTTTTACAAACACTTCGTTTGTTTCTGTAATAATTGCAAATAAACGATAATCAAATTGAAATCTAAATGCTGCTG
The DNA here is from genome assembly GCF_023375975.1 of Astyanax mexicanus. Lineage (NCBI taxonomy): Eukaryota > Metazoa > Chordata > Actinopteri > Characiformes > Acestrorhamphidae > Astyanax > Astyanax mexicanus. Next base: position 38,227,853 of record NC_064427.1, on the reverse strand, counting down.
GAGATTTCAGAGTATTGTTATTCAAAGAGTGTCCCAAACCACAAATAAGTACATTAAACAAGATAAGTGCAACAAACAATTTTTGCACCAGGAGTAAAGCAGCATAAAGTTATCCAAAAGCAGTGTGTAAGACTGGTGGAGGAGAACATGATGCCAAGATGCATGTTTAAAACTGTGATTAAAAACCAGGGTTATTCCACCAAATATTGATTTCTGAACTCTTAAAACTTTATGAATATGAACTTTGAGGTCTGAAGGCTCTGCATCTTTTTTTGTTATTTCAGCTATTTCTTATTCTCTCCAAATAAATGCTCTAAATAACAATATTTTATGTGGAATTTGGAAGAAATGTTGTCTGTAGTTTATAGAATAAAAAAAAAACAATGTTAATTTTTAATCAAACATATATCTATACAATATTTGTGTTTAAACAACCTCTTCACAGGATGAAGTTGTGTTGTTTTGTGTGTTTATCATCATATCACTATAAATATAACTTATGAATGGAAGTTCTGCCTGTAGAAAACGCAGAGATGGCCGGCCTGCTCTTCGTCTCCAGCGTATGTCTGGGTCTGCTCGTTGTTCTGCTGGCCATCTCCATGAAGATAACCTGTACGAGACACCCTGACAGGACAACTTGTCTCCACAAGAAAGCACTTGAAGAATTGAAAAGTGATGATGATGATGATGATGATGATGATGATGACGAGGATGATGAAAGCACTGACGAAGATGATGTTTCTGAACCCTTGATGGACAGTTCTATGATGTCAGAGGTGGGAAGGAAAGTGTACTGTTGGGAAGAGATGACGTATACCACTGAAGCTGCAGAGCTGATGGAGAGGCTGGAACGTCGGGAGATGGTGATCGAGGAGATCAGGTTGAATGCTTACCTTAATGGAACCTCCTGTGCTCTTCACTGACTAAAACACACACACACACACCACACACACACACACACACACTGTTCTGTTGTTCAGCTGCCTGTGTAGTTGTCTGTGTAATTTATGAATACATGTTAATACAGTTGTATAAAAATATTTGGGACACCCTGTATTTATATTTATATTTATTTATTTTATTATTTTTTTAATTTTTAAAAATTAGACGGCCAATTACCCAACTCACTCATTAGGACTTCCCCTATCACTAGTAATGCCCCAGGCTACAAAGCTGATTCACACAGCCTCTCTCCCGCTAATCGTAATAAACACTGCTGGGAAAGGTTCAGCTGCGCTACCATGGAGAACAAAACTCAGCACAAACTATGTGTGATAAAATCAGCGGAACATAAACACAGCAAACATCATGAGGCATTTCTCTCACCACCAAGACTTTCATAAAGGTAAACTCTATTAGTGAAAGCAGGTTAAGCACATAATGTAGCGCAGCTCAGCTAACTAACTTGTTAGCTAACCTAGGCAGTTTGATATGTCTCCAGTTTGGTTCAGCGTTGTTTAATGTCTAAAAGGGATCTATGTAATCCATGATCATTAGCAAAAAGGTATTTAGGTTATATTTGCCTCAATCGCCAGTTAACATCGCGCCGACAGACGCATTTCATACAGCGTTAAGTGAATTTAATATACTATTAATTTAGGCGTTAATACGCCTAAGTAGCAAGGGTGTCAAAAGTATTCACAAAGTGTTCACATGCTGCTGATGCTGTAGCATTGCCGAGCAGCATCACAGCGCTAACGCTCGGAGGAAAGCGCAGCGACTCGGTTCCGATACATCAGCTCACAGACGCCCTGTGCTGCAGACATCACCCTAGGAGTCATGTGGAGAGAGAGCGCCATCTACCCACCCGGAGGGAGCAGGGCCAATTGTGCTCCCTCTGAGCGCCGGCAGCTTGATGGTAAAACTGCATGAGCGGGGGTTCAAACCTGCGACCTCCTGCTCATAGTGGCAGCACTTTGGACCTCTGGACCACTCTGCGCCCCTTATTTAATATTTTTAATAAAAGAAAAGCATTGCAGCAAGCGATGCTGCACATTCAACACTCCTTAACCAACTAAATCTTTCTGCATGTCCTATTCTTTAATATACAGTGTTTGCTTTGCCTTTGCTCGGCTTCCCCAGTTCCCCTTAATTTTTACTTATTAGTGACATTCACAAACGTGTCAAATATGTCGTATATCTTAATAACCTTTTTCTGATCGAGATTATCATAGGAGATCATAATTATAGGAGAGCAAGAAGAGTCAAACTTTATTCATGCCCTGATCAATTTGCCTCATACCTGTCAAGTTTTAGATTTAAAAATAAGGGATATTTTCCTCTGTCCGCTTAAAGCCGTCCCACCAGCCCAACGAAGGTTCAGTACCCCTTACATTTTAAGACAGGTTTACAAAAAAATTAAAAATAACCACATGTGAACCACTTACACACTACAATTAGATTATCAGAATCTGAAATGTTGTGGACATTCCTACATATGTCATTCTTTTAATACAGCCAAATTAAAAATACTTTTCTAGATATTAAAAAGTTAAGATTTCATGTCTTTTTTGCCATAAATGCACTCTTTTATATTATATATTTATTTATTTACTTAATAGATTTAAAATTAAACAAAGGGTGCACAAATTCAGCAAAATGACTGTTGGTGACCTAAAAATAGTATCATGAGCTTTTACTAAAAGGACATGGACCAGATATATTCCATCAGTAAAAATTAGTCTTAAGGGGCCTACACAATTAATCATTTTTAATTAATACTTCTTTCTTTTGATCACTCAACCCCTGATCAGTTCAGTTCATTTCGGTCCTCTCCACATTTTCTAGTTAAACTGAGTCACAAGCTGTATTTTTTTATTTTAAAAGGTTTAATCTGTGTGTTTTATTTCGGAGACGAGTATTTTTAAACAGCTATCAGAAAAATCTCATCACAGTTTACATGATTAGCCAACCGTTACCTTTCTTTAAAAAAAATCGCTGAATATCCAGATATGTTTTAACATCAGCAGCTCCGACGAGCTGCCTGAACTCACCGCGACGGGGGGCTTCCCCACACTGACCCTCTATTGCAAGCTGATTGGCTGTTTCTCCTGAAAGGCGGGACTTTCTCCTTGAACCGGCTCCATGATTGGTTAAGAGACACAGCGGGGTCAGTGCTCTATCTCCTCAATAATATATATTTTTTAATCTTAATATAATAAGGGAAATTTACGGGAAAATACTAATACGGGAGGACGGCGGGAAAGAGGATTAAAATACGGTAGTTTCCCGGACAAAACGGGAGACTTGACAGGTATGATTTGCCTTGAGGTCCGATGTTGGAGCAGTTAAAGAATTTAGAGTTACCACAATTAGTTTAACAACAATTTACCAGTGTTCTAGACAAGATCTAACCTTAATATATCCAACATTGTATGTCTCAGGTTGGCAATGTTAACCTGGGACTGAAGTAGAGACTGTTGTTGGAATGTTGGATTTGGTATGAAGTTGTTGTGCAAAAGTATTCATACCCCTTGATCTTCTTCACATTTTATCACCTTACAACCACAAACCTGCATGTATTTTATTGAGATTTTAAGTGATAGACAAATACAAAGTAGCACATGAAAATAATACATGTTTTTCGAAATTTGAAATAAAAAATATATAAAAAGTGTGACGAGTAACCCCCAACCCCCCCCCCCCCCCACTGCACTTACAGCTGCACGTCTTTTGGGGTATATCTCTACCAGCTTTGCACACCTAGAGACTGAGAGTTTTGTCCATTCTTCTTTACAAAATAACTCAAGTTCAGCCAGGTTGGATGAGCTGGATGGAGAGCGTCTGTGAACAGCATTTTTTTATGTCTTGCCACAGAAGCTCAGTGAGATTTAGGTCAAGTCTTTAACTGGATCATTCTAACACATTAATATTATTTGATCTAAATCATTCCACTGTAGTTCTGGCTGTATGTTTAGGGTCATTGTCTTGCTGGAAGGTGAATCTCCTTCCCAGTCTCAAGTCTTTTTACAGCCTCAAACAGGTTTTCTTTCAGAATTGCCCTGTATTTAGCTCCATCCATCGTCTTATCAACTCTGACCTGCTTTTCTGTCCCTGCTGAAGAAAAGCATCCCCACAGCATGATGCTGCCACCACCATGTTTCACAGTAGATGGTGTGTTCAGGGTGAAAGAGTTCAAGGGCTATGAATACTTTGGCCAGCCACAGTATACCTTTACCCACTGCCCTCCAGAGAAGAGGAGCTGTCTGCAGTTAAGGAGTTACATTTAAAACATCCTGCCAAACGTCCACACCTCTTTTTATTACAATTTAGTAAAGAGGTAACCTAAGGGCCTCAAAAGTGCCCCATCTGCTTAACTAGAACTTCATAACTGAGCCACATCTCTGGATAAACATATTCTGTTTGTTTCCCCTCCTCAAAATGCTAAAAACAACCCCAGACACATGTTCTTGTCTCTGGAGGAAGGTAAAGGTAAGTTATATGGAGCAGAAAGGCGCACCGCTGTTATGTTATGCAATGGAATTAATATTTACGAAATAATTATTTTAAACAGTACGCTACAGAGATTGTATTTCACTATTTTCACTTTAAAAATTAATTATTTATTTTGCCTGGGTCACCCAAACAATTTTATACAACTGTGTGTAAATATATGTCATGCAGCCAAATGTTTTATAAATTTAAAGGAATTCTCAGGTTACGATCACTGTGTGGTCAGTAGATATTAGACTTTTTCACTTATTTACCTGACGTTAATATATTTCTTATATTCCATGTTTAATAAGTTATTTCATACTAAATAAAATACATTTAATTTCAATAAGTGTCGATTTTTTCAGTGTGAACAGAAAAAAGAGATTCAAACTTCTAAATCAAAACCAAAAGTCCTTTATTTCACACTTTTAAAGATTTATTTTGTTTTGAATTAGAATAAAAGGACTACGTTCTTCTTATAACACCACACCTCACAATCCATGCTGTATTTCATTAGCTTTGAGGACCTGAAATGTTCAACAATTCCACTCTTTGGATGAACTGGAGGCCCTGAAGCTTGTGCTGTAACATCCTGCCCGTAAACAGCATTGGGTTTCAGTGGAAAGAGTGCCAGCACCACAGACAAAGAGAGGAAAGGTGTTGCATCCTTCTTTCAGCACATACTGGAGAAACAAAAAATACTTCTGTGTCTTTCTGTGTAATTATTACTAATTCATGACTGTTTAGAATTCACATTTAAATGACACACCCTATTTACAATCTTCCACAAAATACAAAAAAATAGATCTAAAATATTGTGGATTCACAGCATAAGAAGACATCTGGTTTGTTTGTCCACATTTGGGAGGATAAGGCGTCTCAGCAGATCTTCTCGGCTTTGAAACAAAGTTTATCCTGTCCATTTATTTTGGACCCCATCTGATATTGGAAAGTCCCTGAAATTGCCTCTTCAAAGCCTGCCTGTCGGACCACTCAGACTGTAAATAGGAATCGTCCTCTGCTTCATCCAGCTTCTGTAGAGGAACAAATACATCCAAGCCAAAGATTTAAGTCGAAAATTTGATATTACACACAGTTATATACACAGTAGGGTTGTGCCAATGAAAGATATCATCTTCCATCGTCATTTATGACCAAACATTGCGATGGATGGTAACCATCGCTATGCCACGCCCACTTTATTGTTTTTCCAGAAACATGCACTGACCTTCTTTAGGTCTCCTTCACCTAAAACTTTAGCAGGGATTGTACGGAAAAAGATCAAATCAGGTATATAACTTTTATGAATTAGAGTCAGGGAAGAAAATTAAAATAGCCTACTGCTTCAAATATGCCTAATTGGCATATTATTCTATTATTTATTATTATTCTATTATTATTAAGATATTATTATTTATATCTAGGTTATAGCTTGTCTTTGTTTTTTTTCTGCTTGTCTGTATTAATTTTAAACATTTCATGTTATTCACGCAAATAGAATAAGCCTGCTGGTTGTGCGTTGGGAAACTTGCTCATTGTCAACCAGTGTTGGGCACCTTACTTTGAAAAAGTAATTAGTTATAGTTACTAGTTACTTCTCCAAAAAAGTAACTGAGTTACTAACGGAGTTACTCGACTATAAAAGTAACTAGTTACCAGTAAAAGTAACTATTAACTTACTTTTGTTCGCCCCTTAAAAATGTACAAAAGAAAATAAATTATGCAATTTCTATTATTATTAGAAAAATAACAAACGAAAATAAACCCAAAATGATGACAAAAATATAATCTAACGAATTTCAAAACATAGAAACGAAAAATGTTAAAATGGTCTTAATATAACATAATATAATATAACAGCTGGATCAAACAGTTATAAGGATTTAGCGTCAGTCATAAGGAAAGCGCGCATGGCATTGCGATAAAAAAACAAAAAACAAAAAAAAAAACGTTTTAATTAATATGGTCCTATCAAGTGAAGTAAAATATATGGTATTAAATTCACATATTTATTGATATTTAATCAAGAAATCAGGCAAAATGCGCTTCTCTCTCTCTCTCTGCTGTGTCAATTATTTGAAAACTGAAACTAACTGAAACTGATATTATTCTGCACACTATTAGATAGCATTTGATTGTGTTTTAAATGAGTTTTTATTTTATATTAATATTTTTTATTAATTTTAAATATTTTTAGTATTTTATTGATCCCCCCCCCCCCCTTGCATTTTTTAATGGATGAGTAACATCAATATAAAAAGAACATCTTCACCAAATGCCTCACCTTGAGTTCCTCCTGCCTCCGGTGGTAGTTCAACATCATCTGTTTCTGATCTTCCTGACTGACCAGAGGCTCTCGTGATGGTGCCCCCTCACCCCTCTGAAATATAACAAAGATAAAACAGCTGAGGTTAAAATGAAAGCCTTTGGGTCACTGCTTTAAGCTTCCTTAATGCACACAATAGTAAAATCATAGAAGAAATGTGTAATAATCTGTATTATGAGGAAATTGACTAAAAACATCAGAAGAGTGGTCAGCCAACAAAAGATAATCAGATCTGAAACTGGGATGACACTCACTTTTTGAAGCTTCACTACAATCTTAGTTTTCTCATTTTTTCCAGTGTAATCTTGCAGTTTTTTGCCACGTTGCATTTCTTTAGATGCCCACCACAGCTGAGCCTCTTCCTCTGAGAGCACTTGCAGAGAGGCCTACAGAGAATGCACAGAGAGCTTTAATTAAACGTTCCACATTAAACGCAATCCACATTTCTCTACCTTCTTTCTAAGAGATGTAGTTATATAGTCTCCAGGTCATGACAACTAGGCCTAATTCTCGGCTAAACTATTTTGCTTCAGTACATTTTGGCCAAAATCCTATAACTGTTTTCATTTGGGAAAGATCAACAACACATTTGTTTCGGAAATTGCTTTTGTTAGCAGTTACTGTGTTAAGAAAAATGTGAAAGATATGTTTGAAGAGAAATTCCACAGATCGAACTAAATGGATAATTTAATTACTGTAATGTGAACACAACCATTTAGAGAGGTGTAATGTGAAATGGACTCCAAATCATAGATGTCTCTCATTAGTTTACAGTGGCATTAATTGGGTTGCTTTGCACAAAAAAAAATATATATATATATATATATAAAGAATTTATAAGAATTGTTTTTTTAGATGAAATGTACATTAAAAAAATGTTTTGTTTTACTTACAAAAGATAACATATACCTATTCATTATGAATACACACAAAAATACCACAACCTTGCGACAGAGCATTTCACATCCCTGTGAATAATTTAGATTACATCTTAATTTAGAACATAATACACTCGATGGAGTAGTGCAGTGAATAAAAGACTGTGTGAAGTTAATAGAGTACGTTTAGATCTTGAATCTTAAAAAAGAACTCTGTTGGATTAATCTCTTTGCTCAAATAGTTGCCAAATAGAAACCTGTGTTCCAGAAAGGTCCTCCTTATTTTCCAACTCCATCCTGATGGGATCATGTGGTGGGAGCCCCATTGGGTAAACTATCATGACTGCTCCTCTCAACTGGTCCAGGGCCTCTTTCACCAGGTCCATGGTAACACACACATTTGCCTGCACTTGTTTCTGGAACAGAAACAGACAGAAAGAAAGTAATATAGGTTATGAGGCCCCATGTCCATCTGAAAAGTCCAGGCTACATTCTCACAGACTGGGGTACCTACTTTAGATATCAGAGCTTTGGCCTCTTCCAGAGTTTTCCTCAAAACAGTCTTCATTCTTTCATTGGGAGCTGATTAAGAGAGGAGTGTGTGTTAATGTGACAGCAATAAATAAAGGCAAAGATCAGTTACTACATGTTGCCTAAAGTGCTCACCATGTCCATTCCTCCGTCCAATTTCGTCCTTATTGAACTCTGCTCCACCGCTGGGGGTGCACCTTTCTTCCCACTCGTCCTTCAGTTTCAGATCTATGATCTGATCATCTGTTAAGCCCTGCATGTTGGGGGGAAGTGTGATGCCATGATCTGCAAGTTCTGGGATTTCTGTGGAAGCACAAGTGGAATAAGCATTAATATTTAATATTATTAATTAATAGAGCCCTCAGCAATGTTCAACAATGTTCACCACCCTCTGCACAGCACCATCACCAGGCAGAGGAGCTCATTCAGCTGTCGCAGTCCTGCTCCACAGACAGACTCCGAAAGTCTTTTGTCCCTCAGGCCATAAGACTTTACAACTCATCTCAGCACAGCAAACTAAAGACTCTGTGACACTTTTTCACTCTGGTAACTCTGGCCACACCATGGCCACACCCTCAGCTATGGACACACTCTCAGTCTTGCTGATGCCTATAACAGTATTTTTACAGTTCTACCCTATTTCGCACTAGTAGTTCATTCATTAGTTCGTTCATCTACTGTTTAAGTATATTTTGCACTGCTGAATTTAAATGATTATATAACTGTGTATTTGCACTTTCTGTATCGCTGACATCAGTTATCCTCACTTTATGCACTTTATCAACTGGTGTTCACTGTCTATTGTTGAACTGCACTACCTCCATTCTACATTACACACACACTAAAGACTGTATTTTTACATTGTACATTCTATTTTTTATTTGATTGTATTTATATGTATCTTTATCTTTATATTTTATATGTAACTTTGTGTATTCAATTTGTAGCTTTGTGTATTATACCTGCTGCTGGATGATCTATCTATCTATCTATCTATCTATCTATCTATCTATCTATCTATCTATCTATCTATTTGCAAAATGCAAATATGGGCTATGATCAATTATTGTTGGTTTAACATTTTGCAGCACTTAAGAAGTCTTAAAGTCTGATATTGTAAGTTAAAAGAAGTATGCATTCTGATGCATTCAGTGTTGGAAGTGTAATTTTGCTTTCTCCTGCTACAGTGGCTTGTAAAACACAAAAACCTACAAGACACATACTTTTTTTTTGCCAGCCACAATTCCACAACCACAATCACGGAAGCACCTCCCTCTTTATCATGTTTATATGTTGTCATGCTGGGCAGCTCTCATTGCAGCTGCTTTCTCTGGAGCCAACTACACTTCTTATCACCCAGTGATTCTCCATGATACTGGAATTATATTGGTAATGGTTGATTTTTTTGTAACATCGACACTGGTTTAAAGCCTAGATTTGGACGATATTTTAAACTGATTTAAACTTATGCATTTATTGTATGCTGGAAAAGGGTTAAGCAACACTGACCAAAAAATGCAAAAACTCGTGGTAACACTTTCTATGAATGTCATAACATATTATAATGCATTCATAAGGCATTATAAACATGTCTATAAATGTTTATAAAAATGCATAACCCATTATAGCCATGTTTGTTAAGCATTATGACCTGTGATCATAATACATTATAAGCTGTGCTTATAATATATGTGTTAAAATAGTATATCTCTATCATTAATAATCTAGTCCTACAATGAAAGTCTGGTACTTTACTTAGAGCGCACAAAGAGCTGTTATAATACATTATAATTGAATAACTAATATTATATTCAAGACAAGAATAATTTATAAGTGGTTAAAATATATTTACAGGATTATTTAGGGTGTGTTTAAAAGTTGGAAGCTTTTTTATTAATGATAAATTCTGCAAGAAAGGACCGAGTTTCTTGGTATTGATGTATAACATGTTATAAACACAGCTATTAATGCATTATAATCACAGTTCATGATGCATAATAAACTGGCTATAATTAATTATAAATTTTTATACATATGTATAGCCATGTTTATAATGCCTAATGAATGCATTATAATGTGTTATGAGTATGTTTATAGAGTCTTATAGAGATGACATTCAAAGAAAGTGTTACCAAACTGGTTTCTCTGGAGAACCCTTTCATTTTGTTCTTTGCATTTAGTAGGTTGAAATGTTTCCAACATTATTGGATATTGGCCAGAATTCTCACACTGGGAAAAAATATATATATTTGCCCACAACAAAGCTGATAGTTATAATAGTTGCTGGGCAGAGTAGGTTTCCAAACATGGAAACCAAACACTTACTCTATGCTCTCACCAAAAACTAGCCATCTTTTTTCCATTTCTAATTTTAAAAAATGCTATTTAACTTTAGGTTTGCCCATCCCATTTTTTTCACGCTACTGTTGCATATATTTGTGTATTTTTTGTACACTATACTGACATAATGGCATCAGTTGTTTGGAATATCTTGACTATACTTGACTATACATAAGAGCAAAACAATTACACAATTATATTACAGTTTTTATACTAATACAAAATGTTCTTATTTCTGACAGTATTAAGTTGTTATTTATTTTTTCCAGGCAGTTTATTATTATTTTTTATTTTAACTCACCAGAGCAGATCCTGTCCACCTTCAGTCTGCTGTTGTAGATATCAGTGATCTGCTGGATCAGGGTCTCTATGGGAATATCTGCGGTGGTGTTGAAGAGAAACTGGCTCTCCTCTCCTCGCTTAACATGGAGCTGAACCATGGCTGCTCACACGATTCACTAAAGTGTGAAGATAAAGATAAAATCACAGGACTTCTGCAGGTTAGGTTGGTTAGTTTAAAATAGGGAAACTTTTCATAGACTAGACTTTTTCTTTTAATGAAAAAAAAATCTCATTTTAAAATACTGTGTAGTGAAAGGCTGTGTTCACATCTAGACTAAAATTACCCAAATACGATTTTTTGCTCAATGTGGCTCAGGGGTGGGTTTCCCGAAAACGATCAATCTTAGCGAATAACGAACGAACTAACGAATGACGTGAGTAAAGAACGAGCCAGTTCTGCGAGTGTTTCCCAAAGAGCTTCGCAACGTGAAAATTAACGAACGAGGTTAAAGAACATCTTTGTTGACTCCTCCCCCGAAACAGCGTGCTCAATCGATCCACAAATATCGATTCAACACTGCAATATGCAGTATTTATTCACTATTACACCCTAAAAACGTAGAAATGTGTTGTAATTAACAACATTATACTCCTAAAGATACATATGACTAAATAAATACTCGAAAATCCAATCTATTTTAAAACATTAAACTTATTTTTTCATTTTTAAAACTATTATTGTTAATATATATTATATTAATAGATATTATACTAATATTATTAACAGTAATATTGATAGTAATATTAATTTATTATTATTCTAATTTTTATTATTATAAAAATAATATAATAATACATATGTTCCTGTGTGTGTGTGTGTGTGTATATATATATATATCACATTTTAAACCAACAGAAATATGTTTTGTACTTTATACTGTGAAGCTCATCCTAAATCACCATCTCAGTTGGGTTTATGTCAGGGGATTGTCAAAGCCATGCACCTTTTTGTCTACTAATTCCATTTGCGTCAATTAGTTTTCATGGTTTTAATATTAATCGACAATGTAAAAAAAAAAACATGGAATGAGACGTGTCCAACTTTTGACTGATATTTGCGAGCTGACACACCCCAGAGTTTGCCCAGATGAACTTGGTGACTTTGCAGCTTTGCTTAGACCGTGAGCATCATCTGCAGGAATTGACTGATTGCATTTCTTGCAGCATTAATGTCAAGACTTCTATCATCGCTAATCTGGATTTAAATAATTTACTCGTGGGTTTGATTGCCCAGTTAGACTACAAGTCACAGTTGGCATTATAATATAATATAATATAACTTATTCACTCATTTACTCACTCGTCAACCGCTTTATCCGTTAAGGGGCGGGGGGGGGGGGGGGGTCGATGCTTGGTGGCTGGAGTCTATACCAGCTGGCATCGGGCTGAAGGCAGTATACACCCTGGACAGGATGCCAATCCATCACAGGGCAGACAGACACAGACAGACACACAGACACATTCACTCACACCTAAGGGGCAATTTTTATCCGACATCTAATTAGCCTGAACTAATTTCTTTGGACTGTGGGAGGAAACCGGACCACCCGCAGACACGGGAAATAAAATAATATAAAATAATATAATATAATATAATATAATAATTATATAATATAATAATTATATAGTAATATAATTGATTATAATTAATAGTAATATAATATAATAATATTAATAATTATATAGTAATATAATTGATTATGATTAATAGTAATGTAATACAATTGCTTCAAACACGGAAATTATCATTTTTCTTCCTCAAAATTGGCGGTCCCTGGTGTTTAAGGTGCTGAACTGCAAGTCGAGATCCCCTAAAGAAGCTCGTTAGAAATAACGAGTGGGTGAGAGCACTCGTTAATCTGCGATCGAGTTTACGTAGTACTTTAGTTACGCACGGGTTTGGGAAACACTCTTTAATTAACGATCAATCTTAAGTACGAGTTAACGAAGTTCTTAGCGTTACGAAGCTTTCGGGAAACCCACCCCAGATCTGATTTTTTAATGGCTGTGTGAACATGCCAAATCCGTTTTTTTCCCAGTCAGATTTGAGTCACTTTCATATGTGGTCCTAAATCAGATCAGGGAAGTACCAGATCCATAGACATTCGACATGAATGTGAATGGTCCATTTATAATTCATGCGATTTTTTTGCTTTTTGTTAATGTAAACTCTCAAAAGATAAAAAATCGGATTCGAGCAATGTGGCTTGAAATGTGAACGTAGCCTAAGACTAGACTTAAACCCTGTCTGAGAAACTCCCCCCAAACACTATTACTGAATACTTTATAACTTACTAAACGAGCTAAGAAAATTCATTGTGCATCTTAATACCATATACCACAGTTTCTTTTTCCAACCCTGCAATGTGATTGGCTGAGAGGCGTTCTATGAGTTCAGTTGGTAATCAGCTGGTAATGTATTACTCCGCCACATACAGGTAACCTAGCAACGCTGCAGCGCCTACCAGCCAAAAAGTGCAGCTACAAACAGAACAGCCAAGGAACTATTTTAACTCGTAGAGTGTTTATAACCAAACAAATCGTATTTTCTCGTCCTTATTAACTAAAATATTGCAATAAACAACAATAAAGGAACTGTGGTACACTCGCAATAATACACTTGAGGTTCGTGGTCGGCCTGTGGCCTCGTGCCTACGACCGCAGCACAGCAGCGCCAACTATTACTGCCTAAAGCTAAGCTAAGCTAGGCTAGGCTAATGTCTTGGTCAACTACTGGCTAAAGTTTGCCCGGTTGCTATGGTAACTGCCTGCAAAACTTACCCCTCCGCTGCTAGAAACTTCTCCAGCCCTTCAGCTTTCAGCCCTCCGCCGCGCACTGAAGCTTAGTAACGTTATTGAGGCGCTGCTGGAGTTTACTGAGAACAGAGGGAGTAAATATTTGATGTATTTTGGTGTTTAATTTAAAAGCTGATTCTCCAGTTAAAGCTAAATCCGCTCCAACTCTTCTTGTGTAGTCTCCAATACAGAGATCTGATCCACTACAGATACTACCGCAGCTACTACTACTGTACCCAGCACAGCAGAGCTCACTCACAACATCCGCCCAGCAGCAGCGTCACACCGCCCGCCCGCCGTACTGTGTAGAATATACGAGCCCCCACAAACTCAACACACTGTAAAATCCACCTCTACTGTTCAGTTACTATCATTTTACGTTTTCTTTTCATCAATTTGGTCTCTAGTATGAATTAATGCCTGTTTTTTTTTGAGAGAAAGGAAGTTTGGCTCTATTATGAGTTACCATAATATTCACAAAAAATTGACAATATGAGGCAGACCTTGGCAGAAAGAGCATCCAACATTTTTATGTATTTATTTGTTTGTTTGTCTGTTTATTACTTTATTGTTTGGAATATATGGGAATGTAATTTGGGTGGGGTTTTAAATGAAGGGGTAAATATAAGATTTATTCTAAGTGTTTTATGACCTATATGTAACTGTTACTGGTTAGGAGATATTCACTGTTAAATTATCATCCTTGTTTATAGATATATATCTATATGGAAAAAATACCACTATAGTTTCTGAATCAGTTTCTCTGATTTTGCTATTTATAGGTTTATGTTTGAGTAAAATTAACATTGCTGTTTTTATTCTATTAACTACAAACAACATTTCTCCCAAATTCCAAATAAAAATATTCTCATTTACAGAATTTATTTGCAGAAAATGAAAAATTGATGAAATAAAAAAAAAAGATGCAGAGCTTTCAGACCTCAAATAATGTAAAGAAAACAAGTTCATATTCATAAAGTTTAGTTCAGAAATCAATACTTGCTGGAATAACCCTGTTTTTTTAACAGTTTTTTCATGCATCTTGGCATCATGTTCTCCTCTCTCCACCAGTCTTACACACTGCTTTTGGATAACTTTATGCTGCTTTACTCCTGGTGCAAAAATTCAAGCAGTTCAGCTTAGTCTGATGGCTTGTGATCATCCATCCATCAGAGTCTGCTAAATCTTATTTATGGTTACATAATAATAACGAGAGAAACTAACAAAAAAAAACCAGACAGACCCACAATACATGTCCATTTACATTTATTATTGCATACGTACAACACCGATTACTCCATACATCTGTGCATTTCGATATGCACTTAAATCACAGATTGAATACTAAGTACTGAATTGCAGTCGTGGTTTGTTTGTATACATAGATTACGGTAAACACCACATGGTTCTCTTTACTACTGAGCTAAAGCTACAAAGGAACGTCAATCTCACAAAAAGGATTCATTTATTAGTTTCCTATAAAACCTTTGCATGAATTAAGCACTGGCTAGTAACGTAGACTGAATGTTGCCATTGTTAGCGGAATACACCTTTAACAGTACATGTAATGCTTATATATTTTCCAGTGGTTACAATTATCTCCAATGGCAGAAAGAGGGGGACAATAATGAATTTACATTTATCATCATGTTTAGGACTGAACAGCTTTAGTAATAGTCATTAACCCCGCCCCCCCAATGCATAAAACACATAAAATCGCTGGCTGGCATTCATAGACCCTGATACCTTGGAATGAATGTTAACAAGTTGCTGAGTATGCTGATTATTTCATGCTGCATCTTGGAATTAAATTCTATTCTACACAATTCCACACCTATACTGGCCTGTGTCTGCATCTGAGACTCTGTAGCTACATGTAAACCCATCCTGCATCTCTTTAAGAACATCTTCCACTTCCTGGTTCTCCCTTCTCTCTCTTTTTTAAAAATGTTGTAAAGACTGTGTGACAGCGGCTGCTCAAAGTGGCGCATATGTGAAGCTGTGTGACATGAAATACCTACATTTTAATAGTCACACACAGGTTAAAACACAACTGTAGAGTCTAAATTAAACTCTCTGTACAAGAAACAAAAGAACATGAGTGTCCGGACTCTCGTATTTGCGTATTTGTACACAGAAATTTAAATATTATGAAATAGTTTGAAGAAAAATATGACTCATTTCAGACTCTTAGGGTCAGTTTCCCAGACAGTGATTAAGCCTAGTCTTGGACTACACAGCATTTTAAACGAAGAATATCTTAATTAAAAGGAAATATATTCAAAGACAAGGCTTAATCCCTATCTGTGACAGTGATCGCAAGTGCAATACATGAACCAAGACATTTTTGATAGCTTACATTCACTTCTTTAGTTTAGAATGAAAACGCTAATGCTAATGTGGTTGGTGTGTGGCGCAGTCCACTCCTTGCCAGCGAGCTACCACATCATGTGGGAGACTGGGGTTCAATTCCTGATCTCACTGAGTCACTTTTCTGCACTAAACCAATAAGAGTCTTTGGGCAAGAGTCCCAACACTACATTGGCCCAACTCTGTAACAGGAATTAGCTTGTAAGTTGCTATAAACATAGTGCTAACGTTGCTAAAACAAAAAATAAAATAGACTGTCATTGTTACAATTTTATCTCAGTAAATATATAACCAAAAATGCCTCTCTTAACCCTTTGAAAGCACAAAGATATTTATCACCAAAAATAAAATTATTTACAAAAACAATGAGATGATGGGTGACAGTCTAGGTCCAGTTAGCAACATTAGCTAGCTATGTTTGTTAGCAACATTAGCCAAACCCAGTCTAAATAAAATAAAATAAAAAGCAAACATCAGATTACTAAACAAAAAAGTCTTGGCTCATCTGAGAAAGTCTGAGATGATGTTCATTTGATTTTTATTTTTTTTTACTCTGCAGAGATCAGAATGAATGAAGCAAGAATGAAAGGCATGCTTGTGTAAAGCCTTGTAACTAGTAAATGATTACCGTAAAATTACAAAGTACTGTAAAATAAAATACTGCAATCACAGCAGTATCAATAAGTGTAGGATGCACCTGAACAAAGAAAGAATGAATAAAGCTTCACGAGTTGGGAAAAGAAAACAGAACACAGACCATGAACATGTACATCGTCACCACATACCGGAAAAAAAAGATTAAGATATATATACCAATGCCTCAGAGCAAATTCACCAGATTAAAACAGAGCGATACAGTGTGGAACGCACAGTAGTCAGAAAGCTGGCACTATAGATATAGATAGGATACGTTTGTTCCTCCCAAATTGATAAATGTACAGTAGAGGTCATCAGCAATACTGTGTGCATCATCAGTCTGTGTACTCATTAGTCTGTGTTAGATAGCGTTAAATGCTAACTAGTTCAAGAAGATGCCACTAAAATAAATAGACGTTTTGCCACTGTGCGTGATTGGACATGCTTAAAGGCATTCTGCATGGGTTCAAAAGGCTGTTTGCTTCAGTCTGAACCAGAAGAATGAAAAGCCAACCCAACCTCTAGGTCAGCTTCTACAAATCAAAGAGAAACAAGAGTAGCCCAAACAACATCAGCACATACACACATACATACACACACACACACACACACACACGTAGACACGTAGACAGACAGCACCTGCCAAGACACACCACAGTAATTCCTCACAGAAGAATAAATACAGGTGCTGGTCAACGAATTAGAATAATTTGAAATAGTGCAATCATGAAATTCTTTGAATGCATTTTTTGTGCAGAAAGCAAATCAGGTGTTCACCGCACCTGTCCTACTCGTTAGACTAATCACAGAACTCGTTACCTGTAAAAAAATTTGCTCAGCTGAGCTTTCCAAAAGGCCCATTTAGGCCATTTAACTGTGACACTGTTGTTTTATTGAATTAGAATAATGGAGAAACCGTTTCATTGAATTAGAATAATTTTTATTATAATTACAATCATCACTTTCTCAGTATTTTGTGGCTGCCCCCTTGGCTTGTATGACTGCCTGAAGTCTCCGCGGCATCGATTTGACGAGCTTGTCGCAAGTTTCCGCACTCACAGCTTCCCAGGCAGTGGCGATGTTCTGCTTCAGTTGGTCCAGCGTAGTAGGCTTTCTGTCGCGAATTTTCCGCTTGACGATGGCCCAAAGGTTTTCAATGACATTGAGGTCAGGCGAGTTGGCTGGCCATGCCAAAACTTCAAGCTGTTTTTTAGTGAACCAATCTTTGGTCGACTTTGCCGCATGAGCCGGTGCAAGATCCTGTTGAAATATGAAGTCTTCTTCGCCGAACTGTTCCTCAACAGTCGGAATCAGGAACGTTTCCAGAACATCTTGATATACGGCAGCATTGACAGTCTTCTTGAGGAAGCAGAGTTTCCCTACACCTCGAGCGGACATGCATCCCCAGACCATAACGCTCTGGGGAAACTTGACGGATCTTTTCACGCACTCGTGGTTGTAGGTTTCGCCACCACGACGCCAGACACGAGGACCTTGGTCACCGAAGGAGATGCAGAAGCGTGATTCGTCACTGAAGACCACTTTCTGCCAGTCTTCAGCAGTCCACTTGCCGTGTTCTTTGGCCCACTTCAGCCGTTTCTCCATTTGTTTCTTGTTCAGCATCGGTTTTACTGCTGGAACGCGAGATTTGAAGCCGAGTTCGCGCAGACGACGGTAAGTGGTTGATCTGGAGACGTCAGCGCCGGTCTGCTTGTTCCACAAGTCGGTGAGCTCGGAAGTGGACTTGAACCGGTTGCTGACTGCGATCTTTCTCAGCTGCTTGTTGTCGCGAGCAGAAGTTTTTCGGACACCGGAACAGTTGGTGCGCTTGCTGCAGTTTTTCTTGAGAGCTTTGCAGACGGAAGACTGGCTGATGCCGAGCTGCTCAGCAATTTTAGTTTGGGTCAAGCCTTGTTGGCGAAGGGCTTGAATTTGAGCCACTATTCCGGTTGAGAGGTCGCGCTGCTTACCCATGATTGATTTTACAACTTAGAAATTCTACTCAACCCTGACTTTATACTGCACAGTGAACACTCTTCACAGAAAACAAAAATTCAAGCATTTATTCTAATTCAATGAAACGGTTTCTCCATTATTCTAATTCAATAAAACAACAGTGTCACAGTTAAATGGCCTAAATGGGCCTTTTGGAAAGCTCAGCTGAGCAAATTTTTTTCCAGGTAACGAGTTCTGTGATTAGTCTAACGAGTAGGACAGGTGCGGTGAACACCTGATTTGCTTTCTGCACAAAAAATGCATTCAAAGAATTTCATGATTGCACTATTTCAAATTATTCTAATTCGTTGACCAGCACCTGTATTGATCAAGAAAATCTGAAATCAAATTAAAAAAATTACCAACTCACTGACAAATAAGCTTCCCACCAGAACAGGCTAAAACAAACACATTCATAACTGCACAGTAGCACTGCTGAAAGCTTTGGATCAGAAGAAACTGAAGCACAAGAATACACTGCTCATTGGGTGTGGGGTGTGTGTTTGTGTATGTGTGTGTGTGTGAACGGGGGGGGACAGACAAAGCCCTCATGCCACAAAAACAAACAGATAAACAGATATGCAGATATGCTCTCTCACTGTAAACCTGAAAACAACTCAAAACTCTTGTCTTCAAAATGCATTTGAAGAATAAATAGATTTCTGAAAGAGATTTTCAGTGCATTACTAGTATGTATCGGCATGTATATGTTTATAAATACATAAACATTTATCATATACATTTTTCATACTGGGAGAACATATACAATATGAAGGATCACTATGAAGGATATATAATATACATATATATATATTTTTTGATATATATGTCTATATACACAACTTATATATATATATATATATAAATATACGTAGCACATTGGCCTAGAGATAGACAACAGAATACAGAGAATACTTAGAAGAGTGGGCCCATATGATCAGATGCATGATCACTGCGAGTGTAACCATTCAGAAAGCACAGCCAAGTTAACACAAGTTTGGGTGATAAAAAAATAAAATAAATAAAGAATAACAGACTGATCATACATTCATAATGATGGAGAAATTAATTACATGAAATAAAAAGGGTGAAGACGAACTGAATCCTGCAGCTTTATTCATTTATTTCTTTAGAATTAAAACTGTTAGGGTCACATTAAAAGAGGTGTTGCAGGATACAGAGGTCTCCACTGAAGATCTAGCAAGATCTAACGTAATGATCTAACATAATCATTTCCCATTAAGGGACATATACAATTTTTTTTGTTTGCACCTCCCTACCTTTATTCTTACCTTCCTTCTTAATTTCTTATAAGTGCCACATGATCTGTCGCTGAGATATGCAGAAAAGTATGCTGAAGTATTGCACAGTATTTTGCACACTGCATGTGCACATATCTATGTATTCATTAATGCGTACAGATGATGTCACGTCTCTCTGTGCCAACCATTATTTCAATTCCATTATTTTCAAGGTCAGAGTGTTGTAATTGTGTTGAACTGGATGTTGTATAGGCGTGCCCTGGGTTGAAAGAAGCAAACACTTTTTTTTTTTTTTGCGGAAAACAGCATCACACTACTATACAAACCATACACAAAAAAATACAGACCCATATGTCACTAGTTTTCCCACGCACACATCAGTAGAGCATTACATTTGACATCTTCATCATCCTCGTCGTCGTAATATTCATCTTTCTGTGAACTCGTTGTTTCTGGCAGGGATGGAAGGGTTCCTCGGGGTGACATTGGGATTAGTCCTGACTGGGACGGGAGGGGGCAGTGTTGGGAATGCCAACACTGTGGTGGAAGGAGTGGTAGCCCAGTTGCTGAGAGAGTCAAAGCCAGAGATGCTCTGGGACTGAGGCTGCTGGAATGTTGGTGTGGAGGATAAAGACAGCAGAGCAGTCCCAGTCACTGCTGTCGATGCTGTCGATGCTGGAGCTTTTCCTGATGTGCTGAAGTCCGAATCGTCGTCAAAGGTCACCCAATGCTGGGTACGTTTGGGTGGAGCGGATGCTGGAGCTAAAACTGGAGCTAAAACTGGAGCTGAAGCTGGAGTTAGAACTGGAGATGGAGCTAAAGGCCTGGAAAAGGAGGGAGGAAGGGTGGAGCTATGACCCAGGGCGGACCCAGTTCTGTGGAGAAGGCCTGGCTTAGCCGCCTGGGCCTGCTGCTGAGCAAAAAAGTCAGGTGTGAGGGAGCGGCGCTGAGTTGCCGCTAAGGGTGTGGCCAGGGGGCCAGTGAATGGATTGGTGCTGTTGGGCCTGGGCTGGAGGTCGGACAGGAAGGGGTTCGGAGAGGCACGGAGGGTTTCTTGTGAACGGCTGCGGGAGGGCGGAGGAGGAGCCAGAAAGGAGGTGAAGCCGCTGGGGTCTGGAGTTGCTGCTGGGTTCTGCAAGGAAAACAGAGAACTGGAATCCAAGGAGACAGAGCTGGGCAAGGTGGAGGAGGAAAAAGAAGGAGAGGAAGATGAGGTGTGAAGGGAGGCGTTCCGTGATAGGGACTGGGTGTTCGTCCAGGAATTGGAGGGAAACAGGTCAGAGGTGAGCGAGTCAAAGGGGTCTGGTTTCCATTGTGCTTCTCTTTGGATTCCGTTCATTCCATTGGTCTGTGGGGAGAAATCACACAAAGGCAGAAGCAATTAAGATTAAGTAAAACCTGGGTGTGATATAGGATGAATAAAACACATCATTCCTGAGTTATGAGCTTCAGAGCTGGCTAAATAAATCACAATGACTATGGAATACTGATCAATATCTGGGTGACTCATTTCCCTTTGTACAGACATTTAGAAAGTGATTGTTCACAAACTGGTCTTCAGGCTTCTCATGGTTCCTATAGCCTGTTGCACCCTGGCGACCAGTTTGGGAACCACTGATTTAACATATGGAGAAAAACATTAAAACCTTTTGACTTTGTTTAGACATTTTTTAGGCCTAAGCTTAATCTGAGATCTGGGAAACTGGAACACAGAGTCATCAGTATCAAGTCAGTCATGTTACACACAATATGAATGGTATCAGACTGCGTTATTATGCTTTTATTGGTTTTAAAACATGTAATCCTTTATCCCTTAAGTCATATCCACAAAATTCCATGCATGGGAAGCATGGGATGTTCAAAACGAAAACTAAAAGCAATTTAAAAAAATAGACCTAGACAACCACAAGGTAAAACTTTCCTTGAACCATCTGTTCATCTACATAAAACAAGCTGTTGGTCCATATAGGCAGTGTTGCTATTAGCTAGTAACAAGCTAATTATTTATATATCTAAGTAGAACTCAATGAAAGGAGGTTCAAGTGAAGTTTTATCCAAACACGTACATACGTCATTATACTACTAAAAATAATAAACCAGCTATAAACTTAACATTTAAAATAGTCAACTGAACAAAAAAAAAAAAAAATCATAATAAAAGAAACTAGAACATGGAGGTTGAGGACACATTGTGAAGGAAGACTATGGTTCTGTGAAGACAGGACTGAGGCCAAATGGGCATTAAATACCTGTCAACCTGAGGATTGCTCCTGCTTGAGAGAAAAAACAGATAAACACACACACACACATGCATCAAAAATGTGGGAAATATTATTTCCAGAAACAGCTACAGAGGTAAAGGTAAGAGACAAAGGTAAGAAAATAGAATCTGTTCCAACATAGATCTAGAGAAAAGTGTAGAAATTAGATGAAGAACCAAAGGGTCCATCGGCTTGTAGCCCAGACTTTGGGTGCTAATGGAGATGGAATCATTTATAGCAGATCCTGAGTCAGTGCATAATGATTTGTAGCAGTTATAAAACATTTACATTAGATAATAAACCAGTTACAGCAAATATTTAATCACTTAAAGTAGATACTGTATAATTTATAGTAGTTTCTAAATCATTTACAGTAGAAACTAAATAAGATAAAGTATATACTAAATCATTTACAGTAGATACTGAAGCATTTACAGTAGATACTGAAACATTTATAGCAATTACTGAATTATTTATAGCGGTTACTGACTTCATAACAGTTACTGATACTAAATCATTTATTGTAAAAAATAAAAGACAGTAGATACTGAATCACTAAGAGCAGTTACTAAATAATTTATATTAGATACTGAATCATTCATAGTAGATTCTGAACCATTAAGACTAGTTACTAATAAATTATTATTAGACACTGAATAAGTTACAGCAGCTACTGAATCACTTACAGTAGATACTAAATCACTTACAGCAGATATTGAATTATTTATAGCAGATACTGAATCACTTATAATAGATACTAAATCATTTACAGCAGATATTGAATCATTTATATCAGATACTGAATCACTTATAATAGATACTAAATCATTTACAGCAGATATTGAATCATTTATAGCAGATACTGAATCACTTATAGTAGATACTAAATCATTTATAGCAGATACTGAATCACTTATAGTAGATACTAAATCATTTATAGCAGATACTGAATCACTTACAGTAGATACTAAATCACTTACAGTAGATACTAAATCATTTACAGCAGATATTGAATTATTTATAGCAGATACTGAATCACTTATAGTAGATACTAAATCATTTATAGCAGATACTGAATCACTTACAGTAGATACTAAATCACTTATAATAGATACTAAATCATTTACAGCAGATATTGAATCATTTATAGCAGATACTGAATCACTTATAGTAGATACTAAATCATTTATAGCAGATACTGAATCACTTATAGTAGATACTAAATCATTTATAGCAGATACTGAATCACTTACAGTAGATACTAAATCACTTACAGTAGATACTAAATCATTTACAGCAGATATTGAATTATTTATAGCAGATACTGAATCACTTATAGTAGATACTAAATCATTTATAGCAGATACTGAATCACTTACAGTAGATACTAAATCACTTACAGTAGATACTAAATCATTTACAGCAGATATTGAATTATTTATAGCAGATACTGAATCATTTATAGCAGATACTGAATCATTTATAGCAGATACTGAATCATTTATAGCAGATACTGAATCATTTATAGCAGATACTGAATCATTTACAGCAGATATTGAATCATTTATATCAGATACTGAATCACTTATAGTAGATACTAAATCATTTACAGCAGATATTGAATCATTTATAGCAGATACTGAATCATTTATAGCAGATACTGAATCACTTATAGTAGATACTAAATCATTTACAGCAGATATTGAATCATTTATAGCAGATACTGAATAATTAACAGATGCTGTTAACTTAATGTGTTAACTTATCAAAACAGATGAAGTGCATAAAGTGTATAATATTGCGCAGGACTAACCTGAGAGTCAGGGGTGGGTGCAGGAGTTGGGGCAGGGGAAGGGCCAGAGGCAGTGGCAGCATCAGGAGGAAGAGCGTGTGAGGAGCGGCTACGGGGTGGGGGCTTGGGGGAGGCCAAGCCAGGCTGAGGGGGAGGAGCTACACCTGCAGCTGCAGCAGCCGGCTGAGGCTGCAGTGGGGCAGCTAATGTGGGCAGCATGGGCGGTGGCAGCTGCGGCTGAATGGGTGCAGGGAGCTGGGACTGTAATGATGGCTGCATGGGGGAAGTGGCCGGAGGCTGCATGGGAGAGGTCATCTGTGGTCTCATGGGGCCAGGAATGGATGGAGGAGGACCTGAAGGAGGACCTGTAAAGCAAAAGCACAAACAGGACAGTCTCTTAGATTGACTTTAGTGGTTATCCTGTAAAAAAGACACTCATAAATGTTAATGCCCAAAATCTACTGTCAAATTTTTACTGTCAGATTGTCTATTTATTATTTATTGACCAATTACTGTGTCTGGGTATGTTTCCAGGCATCTATTAATTATAACAATGGTTACAAAAAATGGTTTCTCATCTTGAATGACTTTAATGATTTTATTACTGCACTTCACCTGTCAGACCTCTAAATCTTCTATTCAAGCCTAAAACTGAGATTTAGTCCAATGACAAGCTGAGCTAAAGGTGTCGCCATGTGGGCCAGTTTCCAAGAGTCTTTTGAAGGTCTCTCAAGAAAAGACATACTTTTAATAGTTATAGAGTTGTTAGATATAGATCTGTGTTTCTGTGTCTTTTTCTAGTTATTATGATGAGTGTAAATGCTGCAGTAGAGTGCTGTAACACAACCTTTTCCAACACTGCTTTACTAGACAAAGGTTTAAAAAAAAAACTATTACATTATTACATTATACTATATTTAAAATCTTTTTTTTTTTTTTTTTTACAATACTAAATTTACTTTTCTAGTTTTTAGTTTTCAGTTCATTTGTTTTCCTTAAACGCTACAGCAGTTTACTGCAAAATTGTGTACCCTGGACTTTATACCATTTCCACTCATTGACTGGACCTAAAGAGCTTACATGGCAAAATATAAATTCAAAATTTCCAATCAATATGTGTAATTGCTCCAAACAAAGGAGTTGCCATCTCATCAGTAGAATCACACTGTTATTATTTTGTCCATCCTGTGCAGCCCTGCATTTGTGTTAATTTTTTAAATATATTGCATTGTTTAGGACTCTAAAACAGTTGGAATCAATGTATTAGCAAGTCTAACTGTTCATCTACCCAGAGGGAGCTCTGATGGTTTGGCCTGTGGTTCCGGAATGGGTCTTGGGGCTCCTGGGTGGTTGTCTGGGGCAGGGCGAGGGGCACCCGGGTGAACCTCGGCTATGGGTCTGGGCGCTCCAGGGTGAGCAGGAGGAGGTGGCCGGGATTGGGGTGGCACACTGATAACTCCCGCTCTAGGAGGAATGTTCTGAAATTAAAGATAGAAATCCATAAACATCTCTCATTTCAAAGTAAATAAACCTACATAGCTCATCAAAATTAATACGCTTAGTTAATACGCTCCTTTTTCAAATCATATACATGGTATGGTCAATAACCATTGTTTATGGTTGCTAAACTGGTTGGTAATAACATTAATACAGATTTTAAAAACTAAATGAATATGTCATATGGGATCACCATATTTATTACAACTGTAAACACATCTGAACAAACAGATTTTAGAATTGAATCATTTAGAGTAGACATTAGTTCACTCATAACAGATACTGAATCATTTATAGCAATTACTATATAATTTATAGTGGATGTTAAAATAATTACAGTAGATACTGAATCATATATTAGCATTTAATAAATAATTTAAAAGTATATACTGTAATATTCACAGTTACTGAATCATTTACATCTGTTACTGAATCAGTTATAGAAGATACTGAATCATATTTATAGCATTTACTACATAATTAATAAATTAGATACTGAAACACATTCTGAATCATTAACAGCTGTTACTGAATCAGTTATAGAAGATACTGAATCATATCTATTGCATTTACTACATAATTAATAAAGTAGATACTGAAACACATTCTGAATCATTAACAGCTGTTACTGAATCAGTTATAGAAGATACTGAATCATATCTATAGCATTTACTAAATTATTTAAACAAATATAAACGTTACTGGATCATTTCCAGTACACAGAATAATATAAAGCGTATACTGAACCATTTACAGCAGTTACTGAATCATTTCTAGATTAAACCTGTAGGGTTCATTGTGCTAACTGTGCTACCCACCGGCCTTGGGACGCCCGGAGGTCCAGTGGGTTGGCCTCGTCCTGTAACACAAGAAGAGCAATTGTGTTTAAATTACCATTTACTTTTGTTAATACCCTCAATTTTTCTCATTTTTCAGCCTTTGGCACCTCACTGGCTTGCTGCCTTGTTACCTGACAACATGCCCATTGCCCACAAAGGCTGCGTCCAGAAACCTTTCCTACTCCTCCTCTCCTACCCCGGAAGAGGGCGGAGGAATCGAGGAGAGGAGAGGAGGAATGGAGGGAAGGAGCTGTAATTGGGGAAATGGGACAGCTGATCCCTTTTAGATAGGATGTTGACTACCGTTGAACTGAGCCAATCACAACGCTCACTTTCAGCACGTTTCAGAACATTACTATCACACACAGCTAAAAATTCAGATATTCCAATAAAATCCTGTTTACTCCCAGCCGCATTTTAGGCCGCATCTCTGACCAGTGACTCTGGCAGCCCTGTCTGACCTCAGCCTTATGAGGGATTCAGTTTCCTCATCAGTCCCTAAGTTAAAATAAATAAGTAAATAAATGAATTAATTAAAATTATATATATATATATATTATAAATAATATATGTTTTTATATGTATAACATGATACACATAGGGTCATAAATATAGTTTTACTGAGCATACAGTTTATCTAAATTATATTATCTATAAATTATATTACTGCTTTACTGGCTGTTTAATTAGATAAGGAACCTAGTTAATTAATATGTTTATGACGTATATTTGTGTGTTGCCTTCCCCATTTTCGCGTGCTCTGTGTGCGTGGATGCAGTGATGTCATTGGAAAATCCTTAAAAGGCTTCCGGAGTAGGATACACTGATGTAACCTCCGTTGGAAACCTCCTACAGGTGGATTTTAAGCGGCTTCTTTCGTCTCCTACGGTATTCGGACAGGCGGCAAGATGGCGTCACGAAATCAGTTTCCGGGTCACGGAGGAGAGGAGGAGGATCGGTAGGAAAAAGGAGACACTTTTGGGGTTTCTGGACGCAAGCAAAGCCACATTTATACCAACCAGCTCATGCATATCACTTCCTGAGTTAGTTGGAGAACTAAAGGGCTCAAACGTGAAGTCAAAAAGACTAAATCTGGGCTATTGTATGCAGAACTGCTGCAGTGCTCTCATCTCGAAGTGATATCTCCCCTACCCTACCCCTCCTTCTCCTCCAGCTCTTTTCCGCCCTGGCTCTCAGCACAGCTCTTAGAATGACTCACCTCTTCCTGGTCAGCAGAGGGTCAAGCTGCAAAGCTGCCACCAAGCCGAGCTGCCTGGCCAACAACCTGGTCAGATCACTGAACTATTCTTCGGCTCCGTTTCCCACGCAACTTAAATAACCGAGATGTGCCAGGAAAATGCTGGCCAAGCTGGGATCAACTGTAGTAGCCAGGTGAAGACAGGCCAACCCTCCTAGGAGCAGCTCTGCTACAGAGCAGTGACTGAAGACTAGCTGAGGATTATGCCAAGACCTGCATACTTTCTGCACTGCTAGCTACAGGAGAACACAACAAAAGAAACACCGTGATGCACAGATGAGTGCACAGATACTTACCGGCAGCATCTGCTCTGGCTAAAGCAGGGCTTTTTTGTCCTTTGAAGCATGGGGGAGGAAGCAATCCACTGTTATCTCAGTTGCAGCGTATTTAGCACATTAATTAAGACTTGAAACTAAATATAACTATATATTAAGTCTTTTCAGACACAGCCTCATCAGGTAACTCTGTGTCTATGCATGTCTTACCTGGTACAAATGTTTTTTCACCATCTCTTCCTCTATTGTGCAGTCTTGGAATTATTAGGCTACAGATATAAGCTACACCACACCCACACACACAAAATCTCACAAAACTATACCAGTAGAACTGTAGAACTGGACGTCTATTCTCTGAAACGGGGAAACTTTAAAACTTTAAAAACTTATAACACATAACAGGGGTGCACTACTTACGACCGTACTGCATCAACTTCCTATTCACACAACTAATAATCCACAACAAACCTCGAAGGAGAAGACAAGAGCTATTCTTATTCATAATTACCTTCATTATCACTGAAATCAGAAATGTTTAGAGGCTCTGCAAAGCCTTCAAACAAAAATTCATAAAGTGAAGCAACAGTTATCATGACATCTCTATACAGATCAGCTGTAAAGTGTTTATACATTACTTGTTCCCTAAAAAAGGTGCTCTAAAACTTTTGACCAGCAGTGTATGCTAAAATATATGAGAAATCTGAGATATGGGACATTACTACTAAAAAATACACATTTAAACACACATTTACCGGTTGAACTACTACAGTGGCAAGAAAAGGTAAGTGAACTCTTTGCAATTTAATGTTTTTCTGAGATAAAAATTAGTCAAAATATGATCTGCCTAAAATTATTAAACAAATAAAATAATGATCATTCAGGTCTTCATTGAAAAAACCATAAAAACCTAATAGTACTACTGGTTAGCATACCTGGAATCTTGCTAGTTTGGAGGTGAGGACTAGAACAAATTTGACTGATAAACCCTCACACTTTTTAAACTTGCTTCACACAAGTATGCCGTGATAAAAAGAGCTTTTAGAGGATCCACAATCAAAAATTGTCTTTGAAATTCACCAGTCTAAAGTAAAGCAAACAATCTAAAAATGGAGATAATTTGGGGCTGTGGCTACTCTGCCAAGAAGTGGGCGCCCAGTCAAAATGACCCCAAGAGCACAAGAGAGACTCATCAATGAGGTAAAGAAAAGTGACAGCCTGTACCAGTGACGCCTTCAAATCTTTGGCTATTATCTGTATTCATGAGTATATTGTCCCTAAGTCATTCAATAATAGGGCTGCTATACCTAAAGACAGTTTTGGTAGTCGACAAATCTTATGATAATTTTTTCGATTAGTCAACGATTATTTCTGCCATGTCCTCTATCTCTAAAAATGACAGAAACAGCTGAACATGAGATTTAAAAGGTGTTTAAATGTCTAGGTGTTGTTTAAACATGGACATTAGTGATATTTAGTGATTAAATATTTAATCTGTTGTGTTCAGGCACTTTTGGAGACACAAACTAAATTGAGTGTAACCTGTATGAGTGAGCCATTTACCCATCTTCCATTGCACTTTTTTCCCCAGCACTTTGTGTAATGCGTTACGGTTACAAATTAAAGAGTAGTTGACAATAAAATTTGTAGTCAACAAATTTAAATAATAGACACTGTCGATTATATTGCCTAATCGTTGCAGCCCTATTCAACAAGCACGGCGTCTATTAAGGAGACCCCAAAAGGAAGCCTCTGCTTACTACAAGAGCACAGACATTCCACAATGGTACTGTAAAATGTCTTGGAGGAAAATCAAATTAAATTTTATGGTAAATTTATGCAAAAAAAAACAAACAAACAAAAAAAACAGAAAAACTAAAGGGTTCACATACATTTTCTTGCTACTGTACATCAAAACCACATTGCTTTTCTACTCCACAGACTCTGCATTACCTTCTGATTCTCTCCTACCAGACGATTCTTTGGAAGCGTTCGTGTGCAAATGATGAAGAAAGATCAGCTAGTCATAATTAACCATTTCCAAAAATGCTTAACACTTCTTACTTTTTCATCATAGATGTTATATCAAGATGAATACGTTCTCTATAAATCAAATCCTTCACGTTTAACAGTCAAGTGAACATCCATGCTATTAAATCAGCCTCTGTAGTGAACACTAAAAGTGATGACTGCAGTACCGGAGGGTGGTGGAGGGCGCTGCGGGGGTGCAGGTCTGGCAGGGGGAGCGTTTGGGCGTGGAGGAGGCGGGCGTTTTGGTTCCAGTCCTGCTGCCTGATATTCCACAGGAGAACCTAAAGAGAACAAACACTGATTAATATTACCATCATTACTTGGCTGTAAGAGCTTTGGCATATCACACAGCACTACAAAAGCACAGCATACACAGTACTAATGTTCTAAGAGTCTGCACTACACACTCAACACTCAGCGCCATCTCCAAAAGCTTCACTCTTTACCTGCCAGATCCCTCCTACATGTGGCAGGACTTAGGCCGCCTTTCATACACAGTAAAAACAAAAATCAAATCAATACACAGAAACAGAATATAAAGGAAACTTAATGTCACAAACAGACAATATCTATATACACTTTAATTAGGCTATTACTAGGGGTGTCACGATTCTCTAAATCCTCGATTCGATTTTACTTCCGATTTAGGGTCACGATTCGATTCGATTCTCGATTTTCTTTTTTTTTCTTTTTTACAGCAGAGAGGCCTATGCCAGTTTTAGATTAGTCTATGATCAGTCATTGGTTTGATTCATCAAATCTACAATATCTTATTACAAAAGGTGGGCTTGATATAAGTGATGCAAAGTGATACAAGTGATCTGTAATACACCACATTAGGCACTAATGGTCAAATGTAAATAATTTAATTAAGATATATATGTAATGCCATCTAGTGGCTTTTTTTGGTAGCAGCAGTGTGCACTATTAAAACAGCAATGTGCAACATAACAAAATAAATAATAAAAATACAGGAACAGTCATGTACAAAATAATAGAACAATTAGAGCCTTAACAAACTGAACTCTATCCTACTATAACAGTTAAACATAAAAAATAAGACTTTAAGACTTTTTCGGTCCCTGAGAATGAGAAGTTTTGTTCTTTAATAAAGATATATTATTAACTTTATCTGAGAGAAAGATGCTCCTTAACGTACCAAAACTTTAACATATTTGAGGCTAGACAAAACAACTGTTATTTTTATATTTTCTTTAAGTTTTTCTTTAAGAAGATGAGAATGTCCACATTCTCTGGAGAAAGAGCTGCTCTTTCAGCAGTCACAATGTCCGCGGCGTCGCTACAGTGTGCTGATCCATTAGTGTAGCTTAGAGGGAGGGATCGTCGATCCTCTTTTTGACTACGAAGCTCGAGACCATGACATAATTTCGATCGATTTCGATAAAACATCGAAATCGTGACACCCCTAGCTATTACAATTAACAGCAAAATACACAGCATGCATGCTCTACCTTGTGGAGGTCCAGCTGTGCGTGGGGGGGCCCTACTCGGTCGGCTGGGAGGAGCAGGTTCCCCGTGGGTGGGAGAGGGGCAAGGGCTGGTGCGAGGGGAAGCAGCAGGGGACATCCCAGGACCCATGCCCAGTCCAGGCTGCAGATGCTGAGGGAGAATGTCCTCAAGCTCCTCCTCTACATCACCTTCAAACACAACAACATAATAAAAAATAAAAATTATACCATTACACATGACTTGATGTTCATTCTGACCCATTATAAAAGGTGCAGCAGGGAATAGATCCTTCAGAATAACTCGATTTTTAGTTTTATTTTAAACTGTTCAAAATGTAAGGGGTGTGAGACATATTGCAGTAATAAATATTAGTTTAAACTATTCCAAAGACCCCTATATATTTTATAAAATTATAGAACTGAATAAATTGGGTGAAAATATTAGTAGTAAGTATATGAGTAGAAGTAAAAAGTTGTCTGAAAAATAATTACTCCAGTATAGAAAATTATACTTCACTTCATTCCAAAGTAAAACCTTGTTTTATGATGACCTAAAATCATGTTTTAAAAATTGATTTGTGGGGCAAAAAGTGCCAGTATTAGCACTGAGAAAACAAACTGTTAGGACCAGACACTGAAGCAGGAAAGACAGTTTAAAAGATAAAAAAAAAACTACACATCATACTGTCTGAGAGATTTTGCACCGTTCATCCTTTTCTACAGTCACTGGCCTTGTTAGATAAACCTATGGTTAGATTACAAAAACTAAATTTGAATTATTTGTTGCTGTTCTTGAAGCTTGATTTACAGAATGATAAACATAAACAGAGATATTGTGAAATTTCCCATTATATATATATTTTGGATCATTTCAGTGTTTATATTGGTCCACGAACTGTGCATTTTTAATAATTGGTCTACCCAATATGTTACGCAATTCTACAAAACTGGAATCCTTAAAGTAATTGAATAGCAAAGACCTAAAACTAGTTAATGCAGCACTATATTCTGTAGAATCCCTGCTTTAAACAACAGGTTGCTTGTTCACTACATAAAAGGTATTTGTTTAAGGCAAGATATGTATATCCACTTGCTTCCTGTGCTGTAGCTTCCATAAGCACTGCATCCATCATCCCTTCTGCAGTTACTGACACAACCCAGTGCTGTAGTTATTAGGTTTTGTTCATGTAGCAGCCGGAGGTAGCATTTTTTCTCCTGGCCAAGCAAAGCCATACATTTTTCCATTCTAAGACAATTTAATTTAATATACAATGATCATATTCACAGCCCACATACCTTCCATGTCAAACTCATCTCCCATGTCAGTGTCCTCAGCGAGTAACGTCGAGCTGGCGGAAGTCGGGATGCTGCCACAGATCCTCTCCACACTCATCTCATCCTCTAGACTTTTAATCCAGCCAGGGCTTTTCAGACGGATATCTATAGTCTTTCCCAACACCTGAACACACAGTGAGGAAAGTTATCCATATGGCATTTCGCATGTGTTTGCATTAGGGGTGTCACGATTTAGGTCTCGAGCATCGAAGTCAAAAAGAGGATGGACGATCCCTCCCTCTAAACTACGCAAACGGTGCAGCACACTGTAGCGACGCCGCGGACATTGTGACTGCTGAAAGAGCAGCTCTTTCTCCAGAGAATGTGGACATTCTCATCTCCTTAAAGAAAAACTTAAAGAAAATATAAAAATAACAGTTGTTTTGTCTAGCCTCAAATATGTTAATAGTTTTGGTACGTTAAGGAACATCTTTCTCTCAGATAAAGTTAATAATATATCTTTATTAAAGAAAAAACTTCTCATTCTCAGGGACCGAAAAAGTCTTAAAGTCTTATTTTTCATGTTTAACTGTTATAGTAGGATAGAGTTCAGTTTGTTAAGGCTCTAATTGTTCTATTATTTTGTACCTGACTGTTCCTGTATTTTTTATTATTTATTTTGTTATGTTGCACATTGCTGTTTTAATAGTGCACACTGCTGCTACCAAAAAAAGCCACTAGATGGCATTACATATATATCTTAATTAAATTATTTAAATTTGACCATTAGTGCCTAATGTGGTGTATTACAGATCACTTGTATCACTTTGCATCACTTATATCAAGCCCACCTTTTGAAATAAGATATTGTAAATTTGATGAATCAAACCAATGACTGATCATAGACTAATCTAAAACTGGCATAGGCCTCTCTGCTGTAAAAATAAGAAAAAAAAGAAAATTGAGAATCGAATCGTGACTCTAAAAACGGAAATAAAATGAAATCGAGGATTTAAGGAATCGTGACACCCCTAATTTGTATTAGGACTTCCTAAAGGACTTCCTAGAGGAAGTCTGTTAATCACAATACTGGCCCTTACAAAAGAGGTGGTGCAAAATCAGAAAAAGCTGAATTGTAGATTCAGCTGAAATCCAATTACTTACTGTGGAGGCACTCAGTGAGAGCGCAGCCAGGGCAGAGTACCCTTCCAAAAACGTCACCCACATCTTTTCTTCCACAAATCTTTTAAAAAATTAATAAATAAACAGGCGATTATTAGAATCCAACAGTAAAACGTCTTTTTTTTTTCCATTTCATTCTTCATCATCACTCTGGGTGCCTATTGAATTGTCTGTGTACTGCATTTGTTTCTAGCCTTCATACTTCAAACCATAGACTGTACATAGCTGGACAGAGCATCGTCTCTCTAAAGTGAAGCCACCACAGGTCGGGTGCCCCCTGCTGTTCGGATGCAGAAAGCTGTGTAACTCCACCCATCCCCATAGGTTTCAATGTTAAAACAGAACAACTTTCAATCACGTTTTTTTCTAATATACTGTAATTCTACCTGCATTATTTAAATGCAGCAGCTAGTGTAACCTCTGCTTATATTGTCATATTTTATATCCCCACAGAATTCGTTTTTTAAAACGTTATTCAGCTCTATTAAAAAAAGGTGTGGTTATTGTAAAAGGGCTGCTTATGGGCGGGACCAATAACAGACCGTCAGCTCCGCCCCGCTCCGCTCTGCAGTCTGTGACCGCAAGGCAGCCCTCAGGGGCGGGGTTATTTAAATGAGTAGACGGTCTCTCCACAGTCTTTCTCCCTCCTCTGGTCTCTACTGCGCAGAATCGGGCGTCAGAATCGCCAACATGGAGGAAGACTTTGGCTTCATTTTCATTGAATGAATGGGAACGGCGACACGACGTCCATCTTTTTTTACAGTCTCTGCTTCAAACCACTAGGGGGCGGTATTCACTAGATGACATGCTGCCTAACTACAGCAGAAAAAGAAGATGGAAGAAGCTTTTACGGATTATGATGTCCTAACCTACTGACTACAAATGTCAGCTTGGATTTCAATTCATAGGAAAGGATTTACAGGTTTTGTCTCCAATACCCATTATCCAATGAATAGTAAAGAATTTGAATTTCTCTTTACTGGATGTCAATAAGGATCAGTTCTATCCACCAAAGCAGGCTTTAATAGGGAAGTAATTTGTTATAAGGAAATTACAGTAGTCAAACAATAGTAATTTGGCAGCCAAAGCAGCTTGTACCGAGCAACTGCTCACCCAGTCACTGTTCAGCAGCTTGGGCTTGGGCTTTAGGCTTAACAACATAATCAATTTTTAGGTCACCTCTTTACTAAACCCTTACCTGATCAGGATGACTTCTCCAAAGTTAGCAAACTTGTCTAGAAGCTCATCAATCAGAGCATCGTCAAAGTAGTCATCAGGCCCAGAACTGCACAGTGAGACCAAGATGGTCCCGTCAGGGGGACCCTGCAGGGCGATGACATCTTTATAAACCTGGTGTCGTGCTTCTGGATCCACTTCCAGGATGTCCACATCTATGACTGCTACTACTGGCCTAGAAGAGACAGGAAAAACAGTAGTGTTTATTAAAACAGTGACTACAAAATATACAGTTCTGATTGAACATATGCCTAGAGATCCAGGTCAATGCAAAACTCTTCCTCAATTAAAAGGTCCATGCATGTCTTTACCCTCCTGAGATCATTATTTTTTGTTCACTGTAGTGGACATAATCTGGGACCTATAAGTCAGACAGGTCCTGGGCTGTCCAATATTAGATATTCGTCTTCTTGTACATTACATTTTCTTTTCAATGAACAGCATTTTTTCAGTATCATGATTGTTATTAAGCAGAGGGCTGAGTGAGGCAGAAAGATTTTTGTTTTAAGAACTGTGAAGCAGATTTATATTTTTTGTATATATTTTAGATAATGCAAACCAGTAGGATGGGCATCTCTGAAAAAAGCATATTATTGTTCATTTTCCTGTTTTTTTTATGTTAATGATATGAAAAGGAGCGTTGACAAAAATCAACAAGAAAAATATAATACCTTGATATAACCCCTGCGTTCTGAGGCCAACAAATACCCGACAAAACCCAAGTTTTAGCTTTACAGCCAAATTACCTTATTTTTCGCACTATAAGGCGCACTTGAAATACTTACATTTTCCCAAAAACCGTCTGTGCACTTTTTAATCCAGTGCACTTTATGTATGAATCAGTCAGGTTGTAAGGAGCAGTAAAGTCACTCTGCTGATGTACAGCGTTATACAGGAGTTTCTTAGTTCCAGCAGTATTAGCATCACCCGCTAAGCGCTAGCCATTCGGCCATTCAGAGGTGAAAATGATCGGCCTGTAGTCTGCTGCTAACCCTGGCTAGCACTGCTGGAGCATCATTAGCTTACTGTGCTAGCCATTTGGCCATTCAGAGATGAGTATTATGCAGCCTGTGCATTTACAGTGTTAAAACAAGCTATGTGGGACGAACTGCTAGCTAATATTGACCTGGTTTACCGGAACACTCAGGGTTCCTCAGTGTAGCACTGTCGGGCGGTAGTTAGACGGCATTAGCGGTTAGTAAGTTGCCTTGTGTATGAAAATAGACTTTTATTGATAGTGCGCCTTATAATATGTTGCACCTTATAGTGCGAAAAATACGGTAAATTAAATGAACTAAAATTCTTAAAATTGTTATTAATTACACAAACAATTGTGAAAAGTTGTTTTGCAGTACCTGTGGTCAGAAGTCTTGAGCTCTGCTCTTCCATAGTACTTCAGCTCGCCAGGGCTCCACGGTAACTGCTCTTCATCATTTACTGGAGCTCCAACTACATTTAGCTCCAACTCCTCGGCTGGTGAATACACATACACAAACACAACAGACAGAGAGACAGACAGTCAAAAAGGTGTATAATACACAATTAAATTCTGTGTAATGAATACACTAAACTAAGAAAGTTTAAAACTAAAAATAATAAATCACACCAGTTTTGTCGAAGTTCCATTTCCTTCTCTTCCAGAGCACACGGTCAGTCCAGGCAGGCGTCCGGCACTTCTCGCTGGTGTCATAGTCATCAGAGAAAAGATCATACTTGTAAGTGGGAGCAAAGTCAAGCTTTCCTTCGATGAAGCCCCTGAATACCTGCAAGCAAGAGAGAAACAGGCTTTAGAAATGAAGATTCTTGTGAGCTCAGTTTGTTTATTACCTGATTCTTTCATTCTTTTAAATTAGGAGATGTAGAAGCTACAAGATGTTATCTTGCAATGAAGGTTGAACAGTGGCTAGCATGTTTAATGGCAACGTGATGTGAATCATCAGAGCTTAAGCTGATAGTGGGGTCTGATGTTGTTTGGACATTTCATTTTCGTGAAATTTAATTTATAAAATTCAGAAAATACATTAGAATTTAATGTGGAAGACCACAGGTCAGACCTGGCAAAGTTTAAGAGACACAATACTATTTCCTGCCCCATGACTTTGCTGTAATGTCAGTGTAATAAAACAGAAAAGGTGATTACCAATCCTGCGTTCTTCTGTTCCACAAGCTGGTCCCCAGCAATGAGGCCATCCCAGTTCTGTTGCCTGATCAGCTCTTTTACCTCCTCGTTTGGAATGCTAATGCGGTAGTTGAAGTCCCCACACCAGAACACATAATCATGGGAGTACAGCAGACGACCCTGGATACGAGAAGAAAAAATATATATAAGAGGAAAGTTTCTGATAAGCATACAGACCTACATTACAAATTTCATCATTCCTCACCTATATGTGATTAAATTTACTGTAATGCTATCGAACCACCCAGACACTTTTGTAACGGACAAGGTTTATTTGTTTTTTTGTATTTTTTTGTTATTTAGCAAATGGCTAACTGAAGAATTTCCCTCAATTTTTTAATTCCTGTCCACTAATCACATCACACTACCAATGCTGGCAAGATAAGAGCTTAGCAACTACATAAAGCTAGCCAAATAAATGTAATGTACTAAATATTTAAAATGACGGTATTTATACTATATAAAATGGATTCATATTTTTGTTGCAGTAGTATATTCTTATAATAAAAAATAAATGTTTTGTAATATTGCCAAGAATATTGTTATCACAACAAAAAAGCCATATTTCCTACCGCTAGCCAACACAATCTTTCATGTTAGGTTAGAAAAAAGGTTTGTTTTTATAATTCCAATATTTTAGAAACTAAATTGTAGATTGTTTTTATTTATTTGTTAACAGCTAAGATTGACCTTTTTTTAAAGAAAAGTACAGTCACTTAATGTGCAAAAAATAATTATTTCAGCATGGGTAATGTATTAATTGCACATTTTTAGATCTAACAATTTTCTCATCTAAAAATAATTTAAAATCTGACAAATTTAATTTTTTTATTTGTTTAATTTAAGTTTTATTAATTTATAAGTTATAAAAGACAAAGGGTCATCCTAATGCAGTAGAGATGTGGGTTATTTTGCAGTGGGAAGTGCTGTGAATTAATTTACACTTCGATTTCTCTATTTAAAAGTGAAATAAAAAAAAAAAATACATTCATGCTGCCCAACATTATGGTTAATCATTAAATCCGGCTCTAATTCAGACCGTCCCTCATAGGAAACATCTCTTTTAGGTCAAAAAATACTGAACTGTTATTATGAATTTCTTTATGAGAAGAAATGAAAAGAAAAGAAACTTCAAAATTGATTGCTATATAATTTATATGGGCAAAAGTGTCAGACTGGACAGCTGAATTTGAGTTGACTGGCAAAATGATTTGCTGGGTTAATTACCATGGGGAATGATAGTTTACGGGTGATCTCTGCGTAATCGTCATTCCTCTCTTTGACCTGCGACTGTCCAGCAGCGAAATGTGAGCACAAGAAACAGATACTTGTAGTATGAAAGAGCATCCGTATTGCTACTCCTCCTTTGTTCCCAGTGGCTCCACCCATACCGGTCTTAACAGTGTCTACAGCAACATCTCTGTACGAGCAAACAAAAAAAAAAACATTATTATATTAAAAACATGATGGAGGAAGTGTCATGGCTTAGGCTTGCACAACTGTTTCTAGAACGGGTTCTAGAACTGTTCTCCTGGCACCTGCCAAACTGAAATTTGTCCATAGGTTGCCAGTCAGAGATTGAGTGATGAATGTGATTTTAGGGATAGTTAGATCACTTTTATTCCCATATTCCGTTAACACCCAAATGCCTGTAATAACTGATGGGCAAACTT
The DNA here is from genome assembly GCF_023375975.1 of Astyanax mexicanus. Taxonomy (NCBI): domain Eukaryota; kingdom Metazoa; phylum Chordata; class Actinopteri; order Characiformes; family Acestrorhamphidae; genus Astyanax; species Astyanax mexicanus. The sequence continues at coordinate 38,188,979 of NC_064427.1, read as the reverse complement.
TACTGCCAGCTTCCTGTGTAGTGATTAACTGTTACTCACTACTTCCCTTTGCAGTTTGAAGTTCCCTTTTGTTTAAACTGAACACTTTCACTCTGTACAGACTGGAACCTGAATCTAAATCTGTATATCTGTATTCCCAGCATAGTCCATTTAACATGGAACTACTGGGGTGACTGTAAGGCAGGGGTGTCCAAACTTTTTTTGTTGGGGGCCAGAAGGAGAAATATATTTGAAGTCATGGGCCAAAGACTCTGTAATAAAACAAATAATGAAATATACCACTTTAAATAATACTTTTTTCCTGATTATTTCATTTACACACCATTTTACTTGACTTACTATCTTTATCTTTGACAGTGTTGTGTAAACTAAGATTTTTCAAATTGATGTTTAATTTCATGATGTCTCTTAATATTAAACTCCTTAATTATGGCAACCTTTAGAATTTTTGGCCCGTTTTTCTGCGCTAGAAATGCGCACCCTCTCCGCTTTTAGACTCTTTGGCCCGTTTTTCTGCGCTAGAAATGCGCACCCTCTCCGCTTTTAGACTCTTTGGCCCGTTTTTCTGCGCTAGAAATGCGCACTCTCTCCGCTTTTAGACTCTTTGGCCCGTTTTTCTGCGCTAGAAATGCGCACCCTCTCCGCTTTTAGACTCTTTGGCCCGTTTTTCTGCGCTAGAAATGCGCACCCTCTCCGCTTTTAGACTCTTTGGCCCGTTTTTCTGCGCTAGAAATGAGCACTCTCTCCGCTTTTAGACTCTTTGGCCCGTTTTTCTGCAATAGAAATGCGCACTCTCTCCGCTTTTAGACTCTTTGGCCCGTTTCTGACACCTAGCGTTCAAACTTTGAATCTCACATTATAAAATCCTGCTTAACAGCAGGCCAACTTTCATTCTATTTCTAAAATACCTCGCGGGCCGCTCCAAAAAAAAGGAAACGGGCTGCAAATGGCCCGCAGGACGTAGTTTGGACACCCCTGATGTAAGGCATCAGAAACTCAAGACTACAAACACCAGAGAGGGTTTTTTATCAGGGGTCATCATTAAATCATTAGATTGGCTGCTTAATGTAGTTACTATAAGCAAAACAATGATGATTAAATAAATAAAAATAAATGTATGTGTGTTTTTCCATGTATGAATATACCTGATAAAAGGAGCGTGCTGAGGCCGAATGAAGACAAAGAGACAGACCCCCACCAGCTGCTCAGAGGCCAGCAGCACATACTTATGATCCCGTGAGATGTTCTTCTGCAGTTCTGCTGCCCACAGTTTCTGATTGGTGGTGCTGTGACGAAAAAGGGGGATTATTAATTTCTCTTTAATGAAAAACCTAAAGATTTTGATCAGGCATGTAGCGATAATGACGTTATTGACTTATCGTACAATATATGGGCATAACATCATATTGCTCATTATGATTTAATAAGCTGGTATGTAGACTGTTTAAAAAAATCTGATTTACTTATTAATTATATTTACCACATATTAAAATTACAATGTCTAAATATTTTTCTAATAATTAAAAATGTATTGCTTTTTACAACATCATAATGCTAGCACATTATCCTCACTTCAGTGGCATAAAATAACCTAATAAATAAGCTATTTCTATGGCTATATATTGCCCATACATAATTTTAGGGTTATTTAAATATTTAGGTACTTTTTACTGAAGGATGCTATGCTGTGATGAAGAAATTATTATTTGAAGTGTTTTTTTTTTCTCCATTTACCTTGCACTAACAATGTTGCCAGCATTCAGCTCCACCATTTCCTCAAAGCCAATAGCAAAGATATCCACAGGATGAGTAGCTTTGCTGTCTATGAAGCAAAGAGACAGCCATCAGAGATGAGACAACCTGTTTACAGTACACTAAACATCTGCAACAGTGTGCAGTGTTTCCATAACAAGGTTAAAGAAAAACATATCTAACAATCATAAAGAAAAAATAAAAACAGTACACACACCTAGGACACACTTTCTCATTTAATGTTTTTTTTTATTATTATTTCTTTATTTTATTTATTTTCTACATTATAGATTAATATTAAAGACATAAAACATTAGGGATATATGGAATTACGTAGTAAACTGTAAAAAAAAAGTGTTATTTCTCCACAATAATCCCCTGATCTAAACCTGATGAACTGAGATGGTGATTTGAAGTGATTTAATTGAGATGAGCTGGAGCTTCACAGCGTGAAGAAAAAGCAGCAGTTATTGTTCAGCACCTCCAGGAACTCCTTCTTTAAAGATGCTGAGAAAACTATTCCAGGTGACTCTCCCTCATGAAGACATTAAGAGATTAAAATACCAAGAGAGTGCAGATCTGTCCACAAAGAAGAATCTAAAATATAAAATATATTCTGGTCTGTTTGACACTTTCTATTTACAGAATAATTCTACATGTGATCCTGTATATCTTAAATATTACATTTACAATGTAAAAAATCATAAAAAGAAAGAAAGCACGTTAAACGAGAAGAGGTGTGTCCAAACTTTGACTGGTACTGTATTTATATTTGAAGAAATCTCTTACCCTGGAACTCGGGGTGGCCAGCAATCTTAGGAGCATCAAGCAGCCAGTCATTGAGGGTCTGGTTTCTGAAAGCAATGCTGCGGAACTGTTTGCCCCCGTTCACGTTCCACGTGCCAACACATACGCGGATCTTTTTGGGCTTGGTGTATTTGTGGTGGTTCTGGCACATGCCCAGCAACACTCTGGGAGATGCTGGAAACACATGAGCACAGTCAAACAACAGTCATACAAAAAAATGTTTTTATTGCGTCAGCAATAAAACCTACAATTGAAAACCCTACATACACTCATCATCAAACTAGCTGCATCCAGATTAGGGGTGTGCCATATCGTATCATATGTAATAATATATGCAATAACAATTAATTAATTAATAATACGATATAAAAATAATAATATTATTATTATTATATTATTACTATTATTATTATTGTATTATATATATTATATTATATTATATATTATATATATATGATATATATTATATTATATCTTTTATTATATTATATATATATATATATATATATATATATATATATATTATATTAAGTTATATATATTATAATTATATTATTATTATAATTATTATTATAATTATATATATATATAACAATAGCCAACTTTCACCCACTCCCAATTACCACATCAGGGTACTACTTTTTTGTTTTACTGTTTTTAGCAAAAGAAAAATTCACACTGTTCTCATTTCCCATTATATATCTACTAGAGACCGATTATATCTGTCCAGTATCATTTAATTTACTTTTATCCTGGATATTTGGAGATATATGGAGTGCGTTATTCTTAGTATCATGACTGGATTCTATGATCATTGACTTCTGTTACAAATCTGATAAAATTCTTATATATTTTTTTATATCTCAGTTAGGGGTGTGCCATACTATATCCTATTGTATGCAATAATATAATTTAATTTGTATTGTGCTGCAGTAGTGTATTCTTGAAATATATTTTTTAATTAGTGTTTTGTCATATCGCCAAAAGTACCGTTATCGCAGAAATACCATGAAATATATTGTTATATTATTTTAGAGCCATATCGCCCACCCCTAATCCACATGGAATAAAATGCCAGTAAATAAACTTGGTGGGTATTTATGCTAGATTGTCATTAGTTAAAGAATGGCAGATCATATTGAGGTAAAATCTGGCTTTAGCATTGGAGGAGATATAATATTGTGCAAATATTGTGTACGATTTCGTTCTAACAAGACAATGCTCAGCCAGATACCACTGCAATCTCAAGAGCGAACTCTTACTTAGCAAGAAACGCACAAAAATGTGGTAAATGCAAAAAGCATGCACAAAAACCCAGAGAGAGCGTACACACAAGGTAAACATGTCAAAGTGCTCTAAATTCTGGCTCTACTTCAAAAGATTCATCCACACTTCATTTTCTTTCACACTGTTTGATGTGCTCAAATCTGAGGAGCTTGCTCTCTCTCACGCTCTTCTCTCTTTCTCTACCCTGAGACATTATAATACAGTAAAAAAAACACTAATCTGCCAGACCTAAATACACTATAAATACTGTCCCCTCACAATAATAAAGGCAACTGTTAGCATTAAAAAAAAAATCATGATAACTAATTTTTAAAGTAATAGAATTTTGCCATTTAATTTAATCTAGTGCTGATATTTCATAAAAAAAAACTGAACTGCATCCAGCAGTATGCTCTGGGAAAAAGATTTATAGCACAATAAATCTGCTGTTGTCCTTGTTCTTAATAAAGCACCACAAACATGATCATTGTGTGATTGTTCCAACAAGATCCAAAAAGATGGTAGCCTCTCATGATGACAGAAGGAGAATGAGACTACTCATGCCTGCTGTTAGAATATGCTATGCAAGAAAATTTTCTTTTTTTTTTTTTGTATTGTTCGGATATTGGTATCGAGTTTAAAGTATTGTATCGGTATTGAAAATTTTAAAACAATACCCAGTCCTAATAAAAGCTTCACCCCTACTGCACAATCTGAAGAAACTGCATGAGAATATTCAAGCTGCATTGGAAGGATTATCATAGGACACCATTAGGAACCTCTACAACTCCTATGTCACACACTACGGTGCTCTCTGCAGTTATAGCTCAATAAATATGACCTAAACTTGTCCATATCAGTCAAAATGTTCAATCATTTACTGCTCCTTGTAACTTTTATCGTCAATCGGAATAGCAATGCCATCCAACCATTCTTTTTGGGTGCAGCTATTTTTGCAACTATTCCTTTGATGATGAGTGTAAAGAGGACAACTAAAAGCATGGCCATGTGAAAAAAGAAAGGAAAAAAAAGTACATATGACAACAGTTTGCTTAAGTTGAAACACACATGAAAAAGAATCTCACTCTGACAGGGTGATAAAAGCAGAATGTCGTAAAATAAAATAAACAGGCAGTCACAATGGGGCTGCTAAAATGAGGCATCGTTAACATTTACGACTGAGCTGCACATACTGTACCTGATTGTAAAATGGGCTCAGAGACTAACCGTGTAAGCAGGAAAGAAAGAGAGAGAGAGGGAGGGAAAGAGGTAGCATGATTAGCGGTTAGCCGGCAAGGCAGATAACAGTATTAGCACAGAACATTTTCAGAACTAATCTCGCACGCAGGGCAGCTGGAGGAGGCAGATTAACTCGCTAACACAGGAAAACTCCCCTTTTATCCCTCTCTGCTTTAAGGAATCAGACCTGTATGACAAGCTCATCTCCCAATCCTCCTGTTCTGACTCTAACAATTTAAAATGAAGGTGTATATATAATATTTAAAAGCCTTAATGGCCTTGCTTAACAATATCTACCAGTAGTACATGATTATCAGTTATGTTTGCTCAGGAGCACTCAGATCAGCCAACAGAAACAAGTTAGCCATATCATACATGGCAACCTTGCTTAAACATGGACAGTTGGCCATTTATAATACAGGCCTAATCTTTGGAACTCCCTTTCCAGATAACTAAGGGTCCTTGAAAATATCTACATGTTCTTTTTTCCTTTAAAAAATGTATTGTTTGGTACATTATATCCTGCCTATTCCTTGTTGTAAAGCAATTTGTAATACTTTGTTTTGAACAGGTGCTATATTAATAAAGTTCACAATTATTATTAATACACACAAAAAAAGAGTAAAAAAACTTTCACAAATACATTCAAATTGCATCTTGCAGTATAATAAAGGCCAGCATATGATAATGATTTGCAAATCTAATCTGAAGCAAAAGCATTAATTAAAGCAGCACTAGGTAGGATTTCCTTGATTTTTTATTTTTTTTAAAGAAGTAAAATTACAGCTTGAAACTCACTGCAGCGCTGCATTGAGGTGTAATAGGAGGAATAGCGGTGCTCTCGTGTCTGTGCCAGAGCTCCTCTGAGCTCAAACCAGACTCTAAGTTTTCCGAGGCGGCCGCAACCAACGCTCGCGAGAACTGCGACCTGCTTTCCGACCTTCAGTTCTAATGAAACATTTATTACACTCTGCAACTGTAGGGGGAGCCCAAGAGCACAAAATCTCAATCCCACCTAGTAGAGCTTTAAGTAGCTTAAGCTGTGTTCCAGTGGCGACTTTTATCCTATATTAAAAAGCACTTATGCTATGTTCACAATGTTATAAATGAGAAGAGTAATGGAAATTCTATTAGTATAGAGTACTTAGAAACTTCTGGTTGCGTACCATAAAGACTGCTGGTGGTAAGCAAGGCTCGTGCCTTATCAGCCAGGTCACTGTTCAGAGTGCTGCCTAGCCTCAGAATATCAATAGCCTCCTGCTTGGAACTGTCAAAGAAATTGTTCTGGATGGTCCGGGTGACCGAACGTGCTCCATCTTTCAGCTTTCCAGTCTGCAGAGTCACATGTAAAAGAAAGAGGAAAAAAGAAAACACATAAGCACATGTGAAGCACGAGAGGAATGATATATATATATTTTATTGTTAAACAGAAAATGACAAAACATTGCAAAAAAAAAAAAAAGAACATTGACTGTTCAATACATAAATGCTAGCAATGTATCTGTGATGACGTGTCCTCAGGTTTAAGGCTGAGGAATAGCCCTATCTAATCGGGTGAAAACAGAACAAACTAAATCTGACAGCACAGACAGTGATGCACTCTTTTCTCTCTCTCTCTCTCTCTCTCTCTCTCTCTGTCTGTCTCTCTCGCAGCCTCTTTTTATTAAACATCATCAGACACACAGGAGAGCAAGAACACAGATACAGAGACACAGTGTGTAAAGACTCAAGCCACAATTACTGGCTTGTCAACTTACCAAACAGGTAGAGAAGTGTCCAGAGGAAAGCAGAGAACAATAGCACACACACATTAAGAGTTAAAGAGACAGACTCAGATCCACACAGATGTATAAGAAAACCTTAAAGCTACAGATATTTGGAGTCAGTAAACTGACTGCATTGTACCAAGTGTAACAGACTACCAAGTGTCTGTAGTTGGGTCTGGCCTGGATTGAACAAAATGAATGCCAATGCAAAAACATTTTGCTTCATAACAGTGTCTTGGGTAAAGATATAGCCCAAGAACTATTGTAAAATACAAACTGATACTATCAGACTTAAGATGAACAAATCCGTGACTGTGTATCCACCCTTAGTTAATTTGTATTTCCAGGAAGGCTTCCTCAATTACTAGGACAAATTCAGTAACATCAAAAATTGATTAAAATTTGGCAGCACATAGTTATTCTCTTGTTAAACATCATATTTCATTTCTTTGTCATTAACTTTGAGGTGACCTCTAGTGAGGAATTTTTGAGATCCGGTGATCCTGTTTCAGGTTGTTTTAATTTGGTGGAGGAGTTGGCAGAGAAGAACGACAAGATTTTGGCTCTTACTCATGAATATTCCTGACATGCAAACGCCTGCAATGCCTTTGATTGGCTAACAGCACTTTAACACTCCCTTCAAGGATCTGCAGTGGGCGGTCGATAGCTGAGGAGGCCATAAATCCTATTTTACGGGTTGACGTCATACAAGGAGATTTTCCAGGGTAGAAGAACAGTTTCACATGCAGCATGCATATTGCATATGCAACTCTGAGTGACCTACTGTATTTTAAATAGAGCAAGTACTAAACACTTTCTAGCAAAATTACATCTTTAAACTGCATGAATTCTAAATGTGTTTTAGAATCTTTAAAAGGCTGTGTATGATTTCTATGATCTTAAACTCAGGCACGAAAAAAGCTTCTGGAACAGCTACAAATAATGAAAGACACAGAATAAAACAACGACAGAGGAAACTGTACCTTAGCCTTGCCATCCAGAGCCCCTGTGCCAGCATAGATCTTGCTGACAGAGTCGCCATTGACGGACCACATGGTCCGGAACACTTCCTGAAAGCGTGCTACCAGCTGGGGCTTCTCTGTAAGTCCCATAGCCTCTAGTTGCTGTGGCAGCATCTGATCAAATGACAAGTGTATAAAAAAAATCTATTAAACATGAGGATTATTTGATCTCCACAGAACATTTATTTAGTGTTAAACTGGAAGGCAAAAACTCTGCCAGTGTAAACAGCAATATGGACACACCTCAAGTGCAAAGAAGGCTTGGACACTGTTTGTCCTGTCCAAGCAGTCTAGACAATTGACTCGAGTGGTTCCAGTCTGGCATCTACAAGGAAAGAAACAGAAATTACACTTTGCATAGCTGTGGATTAAGCTGCCTAGGAATGCTGGGATCAATGAAACCCGTGAAGGCCTCAGTTCAGACCGAACAAAACTATTGTACAATCCACAAGAAAAAAAAAAGAAAATGTGGCTACGTTAACACACCATGTAAAGGTAGCCCAAATCTGATCTTTTCTATCATGTGTGATACATATATATGATATCTGTGTGGCAGTGTGAACAGCAATGAACACACTGAATGTGACATTTTTGATTTAAATTAAAAATGTGAATTTGTGGCATTTCAATATGTGGCATTAAGTAGATAGCCAGATTGCAGTTCATGCTTTTATGTCAAAGAGAACAAAAAACAGGCATTAGGATATGTGAGAATGGATGACTTCGGTGTGAGTAAGGGTTTCAGAGGTGGGAAAATGAAGCAACGGACAATATATATTTGAAAAAATGTCTTTGTTTAAAGCTCACCTTCCGTCGTTTTTTCTTTCATTTTAAAATGTCTAGTTGTGGTCTCTAGTATGAATGAATGACATGTGAGCCGTTTTTGTAAAAAAAAAAAAGTGCTCAGGTGTCTCTGTATAGCTCTTTTTTAATGGACTGTTTTAGGGGTGTGTCCAAAATGACCGGATTCCAGCTTTGCTCATGAATATTCATACATGCAAACAGCATGCAAATATCTCTCCTCTGATTGGCTAGGAGCACTGCGACGCCCCTCCGCCGCTCTGCCGCTCACTGCCTCCCACCTCCTAACTGATGAGCGGTGATGTTGCGTCGCTTCAGCTCCGCCTCTGGGAGTTTCTCGAGCCAAGGTGGGCTGGTCTGTGAGTTTCTGCCTACGTAGGCAGAAAGATAATTCAAAATTCACCCGTTTTTCGGAGGGGGGGAGGGGGGATTTCTTTGCTTAGCTCCTGCAGACAATGGGGGCTGCAAAACAGTTTAATGTGCAGGTGTACACATTCAACTCGGAGAGACCTACTGTATTCCACAAAAAACAAGAAAAATCGGATTTTCGCGGAAGGTGAGCTTTAAACATAACTAAGTGTGCGATCCTCTTTAAAGGCTTGGGTCAAAACGGCAGTGCTTGTAAAGAATTGGCTGAATGTAGTCACAGCAAGAAACAGCTACAGTGTCAAAGAAAACAATTTGTTTTTAATAAAGCAAAGTTTAAAGGAACAAAGAACGCAAACCCAAAATGCCTCTTATACTTTCAGCTCATATGCATTCCCTATGACAATCCCAGCTGTGAGTGGAATTTTTTGACAACTCCTATGATTTTGGAGAAAATGAAACCCAATCTTCACGTGAAGCATTCCTCTTTGGCCCACATGAATCACTTTCACAGCGCAAACAAATGTTAGATAGGAAAAAAATGAAGAGATTTAGGCTAATTTACCTGCTGTTGAACATACTCATACTGAATCTTATATACAGGGCTTGGACAATGCAACTGAAACACCTGGTTTTAGAGCACAATAATTGATTGCGGTGACGGACAGTTCTGGTGGAAACAGGAGAGTTGAGGTGCACATTGAATTCTGCGTGATTTGATCAGCCGTGGTTTTATGTTTTTTGGATACAATCCGGGTTAGCACCCGAACATCCCTTTCAGTCAGCTTCCTCTTACAGCGTCCACAGTTAATCCTGTTGGATGTGGTTCATCATTCTTGGTGGTGTGCTGACTTATTACCCTGGATACCGTGTCTCTTGATGCATCACAAAGACTTGCTGTGTTGGTCACAGATGCTCCAGCAAGACGTGCACCAACAATTTGCCCTCTTTTGAACTCTGGTATGTCGCCTATAATGTTATAGTGTGCATTGCAATATTTAGAGCAGAACTGTGCTCTTACCCTGCTAATTGAACCTTCACACTCTGCTCTTACTGGTGCAATGTGCAATTAATGAAGATTGGCGACCATGCTGGTCCGATTTAGCCATGAAACCTAAAATCCCACACTAAAATGATGACAGGGGTTTCAGTTTCATTGTCCAACCCTGGTAAATTGTATGTATCTACTCACCTTTCAATTCCAGTCTCTGCAGAATAATAGAAGAACCCACATTCATCCAGGAATTTGTTGATCTGCGGTTTCAGTACAGTGCTCAGCTTCTCTGTCTTTCCTCCTTTGACCATCTGGTGGTAGTCAAAGTTCACCATCTTCACAGCATGTGAATGCTCTGAGGCCTTTAGGTGACTCTGTTTGGGGGCAGAATTAAAATATGTGATGATTTGTACCAAACATTTTGCCGACTGCACCCATGGACATAATATCTGCTGAAATATTTTAAACAAAAATGCATTTGGAAGATGGCTAACCTGGAAGGCTTTGCTGAGCATGTGCTCCCCCTCCTTCATGCCCAGTAGGTTAATGATCACCTGTTTGCCGTAGAGCCGTCGTAGAGCTGTAAAGTGCCTGCACAGGAAATTACACAGGTAAGTTGGAGCGTGTAACTGTAAAATTTTAAAAAGCCTTGATATTTAAGCGGTACATGCACGCACAGGTAGCACAGTGAAGTCTAAAAGTATGTTATTATGAACTCAGCAGACAGACATAGTGTATGGCATTTAGATAGTGTCAATTTACTGCCATTAAAAGTGGTTCAAATTACTTGGGGACACTCTAGACCAGGGATACAAAACTTAAGTGCCTCAAGTCAAGTTTGGTAGTTGCCTTATCTCTGTGGGCCCTATCCTACTCCCTGTGCAAGGTGGAAAACAACAGTTTTCTCTGAGAAGTGCAAAAGTGCTGAACCATTTAAGTAGCAATCCGCCAAAATCAGAGCGCACCTGGCTCTTAAAGGTAATGGCAAGTGATGCGCTGATTGGTTCATTGAATGTTACGCCATAAACACACCCATGATTAATTAAGAGAATTAGAACTTGCCTTGTGTTTCGAGCCGCACAAGGCATACTTTTCCCGTCATTACGATAGCAGAGACACACTGACATGCCCTATATCAAGCTGCTCGGTTGTCGGCTCACCTATAGATTGCTAAATTAGGGATCTGTGTGTCTGGCTGAGTCTGTGCCATTTGGCTCTATCCTGCAGGTTGTTTTATCATTTAAAGCTGAGAGTTGAACAGAGATTTCAAGTTTTGTCCTCCTGATCAGGTTTAAATCAGATCAAATAAGCACTTGTACAATAAACAAGACAAATTTTTCAAACATATACACACTACCACCTTACAAAGCTAAAGTTGGCTTCTTTTTAGGCAGCCAACATCTGTTTAGCACATAGCGTAAACTTCACAGACTGCTGTGCAACTCATCTTGATACCGTTTTCTCACCCAAAGCCATTTATTTTATATTTCTTTCATTTTACTTAAGTTACTCATATTAGTGTTTACTCTGAATTTCCTAGGTAGAGAAAGGTGTGTGTATTTGGGGCATGTTAAGTTTGGTTTAGCAGGGCGTTGGAGTCAAGCATCAGACGCTGACACAGAATCACTTGGTAGCCAGTTCACTTAGAGGAAAGTGCAGCACCCCAGCTCTGACACATTAGCTAACAGATGGTTGTACATGTGGCAAGCAGCATGATCTAGGACAGGGGGGTCGGCAATTAAGTTTGGCCGCGGGCCAGATTTTTTCCAAGCCATTACATGGCGGGCCACAAGCACTTGGGGGGGAGGGGGGTTTGGGGGGGGGATTGGCGGGCGCGGTGGCGGGAGCGGTGGCGGGAGGGCGCTCTTAAAATGACAAGCAGACATTCAAGTGGGCTGATGTGGGTGAAATCTGTGGACTGACCATTGGGGGCGCTATTAATGATATACCTGTTTGTTAAATAAAAAAAAACAAACGAATAAAAAAAAAAATAACGGAATAAAGAAGCTAGCAGTTATCTAACAGCCCGTGGCTCTATCAAAAAATCTTTAATAAATTTTTCTGTTTTGGAAAATTAAGTTTCTAAATAAAGAGCATTTTTGAGACGGACAGTCCGATTTATTTTTTTTTCATTATAGTTCAACCTCACGGGCCAGATGTTTTTTGCTTGCGGGCCGCATCTGGCCCGCGGGCGCCTATTGCCGACCTATGATCTAGGATTTGAACTGGGATATCTCACTGAATAATTACAATGCATAGAAACCTTATCCAATTTGCTGTTTACAGGGGACCAACACTTTATCAATTAATATTTTTTTCTGTAGTTCTTATTATATTATATTTTATTTCACTGTATACAGATTGTATGATATTACATTTTATTTACTTCTGTTTTCGCCATTTCTGTTGCTTGCTGTAACTTGGCTACTGTAATATGAACATTTCCCCCTGGGATTCCTTCTGTGTCTGGTAATTAAGTGATGAGTTAATTCAGGTGAGTTTGAATAAGGCAAGTACCAAACTTTTGAGTTTAAGTTGAGTACCCCTGCTCTAGACTGTGATTAATCAGACATGTTAGAACATGGAAAGAAATAGCAAGAACAAAAAACAAAACCAGATACAATAGTGTTCAGTGTAGTCTGGAACACAAGTTTTTAAAACAAATATTACATTCACATTTCGATTATGTGGCAAGGGTAATAAGGAAGAGGATGACTAAGACTATTGTAAAGAACCAAAGTGGGTGGGATACAGATCTTAAACACGTCAGAGTAAGAAGAAGGAAAAGGACAAAGACGCGTACACTGTGTATAGGTCTCCTTTTGATTTTAACACTGCTCATTTTAGAACTCTGAGGACATGACTCACTAAGTGTAAGACTGCCATTCTGTGTTTTATTTTGTCAAGGTCCTCGCTCTCTTTTAAAAATAAACTTTAATTATTCAAAGAATTACAATAGGAAAATTGGAAACCAAACAATGTAAAAAGCCTGCATTCTATTTACATTTAAAATACTGACACAGATCCCTTTTGTAATGCATCTAAACTAGGTCTATGCTTAAGTTTTCCTTTTATTTAGTTTAAGCTACGTTTATAAGAAGATTTACTTTTGAATTCTTGATTGACAGCAATTTTAAATCATGTTATCCACAACTGTGACATTTTATTTTATTATTATTTGAAGTCTATCGACCATTATTAGATATATAGAAAACCTTTAACATTTTCTATAAAAGCTTTTCACTTTTAATTTAGGGTGTTTTTCTTACTTTTTTTTTTTTTACCTGTAGTTAGTTCATTTCTCCTTTTTGGATCAGTTGAGTTTATTTACTTGGAGTGGTTCGTTCCCCCTCGGTTTGGTTTGTTTTCACACAGGCACAAACCTAAATGCACCAAAATGCGCACCAATAAACAAAGCAAGCGCATTGTCTCTTCTGATTGGTCAGAAATGTCTGGCGTGGGAGCAAGAAAGTTCTTTACTACTACTTTAACACTGAACATAGAAAATTTGATGTTACACTTTCAAACAGTGTTTTCAGCTGGATGTCAGCACAGGAAGTGCAGCTGTGTGGGTGTGAGCGGGGAGAGCTACATACATGGCATTCAGTGTGAAAAAGATTAGCATGGAGCAGCAGAGCTGGCATTATTTATTAACTGTAGTAATTATCTGGGTAATTAATTAGATTAAACTGCACCTGCACCGCATTGAACAGAGGTGGGTTCACATTCTCACCACAAGGAAACCACTCCAGAGTCTGTTTGAAAGCAGTCTGAGACCACCTTTTAGCCAACTGATAGTGAAAGTTTTAAATGCATTTAAGGGTGTTTTAGACAGGTTGGTTTTCAGTGCAGTGAAGAGGCATGAATAGAAACAGAATATACCGCTCTGGAAAAAAAAGAACAGAACACTTAATAATAACAAGTTTCTTTGATTTTACCAAGTTGAAATCCTCTGGAATATAATCAAGAGGAAGATGGATGATCACAAACCATCAAACCAAACTGATCTGCTTGAATTTTTGCACCAGGAGTAAAGCAGCATAAAGTTATCCAAAAGCAGTGTGTAAGACTGGTGGAGAGAGGAGAACATGATGCCAAGATGGATGGAAACTGTGATTAAAAACCAGGGTTATTCCACCAAATATTGATTTCTGAAAACTGATTCAGAAACTGAAGTAGTATTTTATTTTTTTTCCAGAGCTGTAGTTCAGTCTCTGTTCAGTCTCAAGAGAGACAACATAAAAAAAAAAAGATTAAAAAGACTGACTCTGTATTTACAGTAAATAAACGTGTCTGTCTGCGACAAAGCATACAGCACTGCTTGACTCTGCTTGTTTTGAATAAGCTTTGGTTGATATAATCACAGAAATAACAATTGTGTAGAGACAAATACATTGTGTACATTGTACATTGTGGGCTGGCGGTCCGCCGCGAGGTGAGCTACCGCCTCCCCAGACCCTGCTATATAAATTGTAAATTGTCATTGGGAAAACTGCCTTTATTATAATTATTTTTGTGTTCAATTTAAAGACTGTCCCTTATTTTTGTGCTTGTAATTTTTTGCCTTTTAATTTGTGCCTTATTTTGTATGTAAAGCGTCTTTGAGAATCTTGAAAAGCGCTATATAAATAAAATGTATTATTATTATTATTATTATTATTATTACATTCTCTACACATATTACTACTCTAAAAATGGATGGTAAACCAATATTTTGGGGGCATTTTAATACTTATTCTAGGGTAGCATTTTTACCTAGACCATTTATTAATAGGCTTAACTGTGTCATTCATTAATCTCTAGTGAAGTCACTGATTCACATATCCAACAATTAATTCCCACAGAGCTCCCTCACAATGGTTTAGGCCAGAACAGGATAACATCTGCCTGAGATCAGGTATATGTGCAAAATACTGAGCTAATTTATACTTAAATCATATCTTACATCATAGCTGCATTATGCATTATAGCTGCCGAAACTGTAGAATGAAACTACATAATAAAAATCCTAAGACTGCTGCCCAATACCTGTGCTTGAGAGCTTATTTAAATAAAAAATTATGACACAAAGCTATCTTCTTCTTCACTGGTGGAGAATCCCAGAAGAGGTTCCTCTCTCGCTCTCTGTCTGACCTTGACAATACTGTGATGTCAGTTTCTAAAGATACGGCAAGCTATACAGCATTCAGTGTGAATTTGAGGCCAGTGAAAAGTGTTGGTCAGATATTAAACTGTATGTTTAGAGCACTTTGATTGAAGGAAGGTTGTGTAAGTCTGTTAGACTGTGCATGCTGGAGCAGACAGTCTGCCTGTAATGCGGCAGTGATGCTGGAACACTGTCCCGAGCAGCTGCGCAGTGGCACAGTGGCTGGCACACCAGCAGGGAGCAGCACGGGTTAATTACCTCTCAAAAGCCGGAGCGTTGGCCTCAAAGCCGCGAGACAGCTTGACGCGGTGGGAGCCGACCTTTATGTACAGGTGGAGAGAGAGAAAGAGAGAGAGAAAGAGAACAGAGAGACATACGTCAAATGATATGTTTTTAATACAGAGAGAAATAACTAAATTGACGCAGCAGAGAAAGAGAGGGAGGCAGGCAGACAGTAAAATAAAAGAAAACCAAAAAAGGGTTTTTTTTTCAATAAAGTCTATTAAAGTCAACCCCAGTCTAAACAGATTTTTACCTTGCATTGAATATTCTAGCATAATCATGTATTTAATGCTTCTGTTTGGAGAAAACACTATTCAGAAATATTTGCAATAAATTACTGTCATTTTAAAATCATGTATGCAATTATTACAAGCTAATGATGATATAATAGCATAATTCAATGCAATTGCATCCTTTTACAGGGCAATGAACTTTTAATTATTAAGTACAGTTACGAGATCGAATTGGAAATATATAGCATGATATAAATTTTGGACATGTCATCCAGTCCTTATCATAAACACATAAAACATTAATTAAAAAGAAAACAAAGCCATATGTTTACATAAAAGACATATCAGTTTATTTACTTTAATAGGCTGTCCTTTCTAAGAAACATAATGTGCAATATTGATATCAGCACAAATTAATAAAGATGTCCATATACTGTGCAATAACTCTCATAATAATAATAATAATAATAATAGTAATTACTGTAAAAAGGCTAAACACACTGAAACCCAGGAGACTCTGAGGACCCTAAATCATAATAACATGCACATAAGCAATATCCTCCTTTAATAGTCTTTAATAGAGCTGTACTATTAAATTGATTTTATGGTCAGAGCTGATAAAAAAAAAAGGACATGTGTAATCTCGTACTTTGGACTATTTTACTGCTCTGAGCTCATTTTTAATGTTGTGGGCAGTGACACAATTATGTCACTGCTTTCAACTGCTGTTAAATGCATGAACTTCAACCTGCTTCCTCTCAAAAAATCGACATATACATGACGGATGCTACTGTAGATCAGCCAAAAGATGACCAATAAAATTTCAACTAAAATTCAATGCTAAACTTAAAGTTTAAATAAACGTATTTATAATTCAAAAAGTAACCTAAGAATTTGGTGATTCTAGATCTGTCTAGATCTATTTTTTTTATATTAAGACCATTAAATGGCACTAAAATAATGATAACAGAATAGCAAAAAAAACAATCATACATTTTTTAGGACAACACAATTTAAATTAATCATAGGTTTGGAATTATATACTTATTTCTTTACTTGCTGCAGTTCACAGTTATTGAAGCATTGGTCAGTTTTTGAAGCAGGACTGGCTAAAATATTGTTCACTGTTATATATGTGAATAAACATACAAATAAACACAATAGACAATATTAAGATTATCAAATATTATTGAGGTCATGTTCATGTATTGTACAATATATCGATAAAGTTATTATTGTGACAGGCCTAGGTGTTTCTAATGTTTCTAGGTGTGAGTAATGAAGCTTTAGACTTTAAGGGTTAGAAATGGGTACTAGCAAAAACAGTAAGCAAGTATTAGTAAGCAAGAATATGTTTTGGAAATTTTAGGAAACTGTCACATTAATAAAATATAAAAAAAAAAGAAAAGAAAAGAAATACCCACACCATCATAAGCCAAAGTTCCCTCAGCCAGGCCCACAGAGTTTGCAGCAAGGTAGCCCCAATGCTAGCAGCGCTTTTTTTTTTTGCAATGCTAAAAGTCACAGGAGCTCTGCAGGGTTTGGAGCGAATTAGCCGAGATGCTAACAGCCAGGCTCAGCTGGATTGGAGCCACAAGGCTAACAGACAAAACATCCATGCCCTTTAGTGTTTGGAGCAAATTAGCTGCAATGCTAGCAGCCAGGTTCAGCAGGGTTGGCTTGGTAATGCTAACAGACACAGCTGCCAGAGCTGCCATGCTTGGTATTAGTTTACTACCTCTTTACAAAGATCTGTTTTTGAGGTGAAAGATGCAAGATTGTTAGCTACAGGGTTACAAGAGTAATGTTAGCTGAAGTAGCTTAGATTTAGCATTAGCATTTGTTTATTCATCAAAAGACAAAATGGCTGCCTGCCTTTCTCTGTAAATCCTGGGACTCCTGAACACATAGTGCATTTAAAACACTTTACAATGAAAATGAAAATCCATCATAACTGAAATAAGGCTGGAAAATGGGCTAATTCCAAAAACTAAACACTGAAAATGTGCCAGGAATGTTACAAATAACATTTATGTCCACCATAATTTACATATTTAAATTCACCTAGTCAACAAGCTCACATGTAGTCAGTTTTTTGAGATGCAGGTCATGAACAGGATATCTGAAAAGGGTGATGTGCCAAAATAAAACTCCTCTTTACGTGTTTGTACATCACACAGCAGTGTGCACAACTGATCACACTGGTGATTCCTGTATCTACTGTAACTGTAGATTAACTCTTAGAAGACTAAATCCTATCGTTTCTCCTCGTCCACTCCTCCACCGGACTAAAGCAGCGTTATACTTGATCACTGGAGGCCTAGATACTAGAGACCACAGCTAGACATTTTAAAATGAATGAAAAATCGATGGAATGAGACCTTTAAAGGGAGTCAGATTCTGTCATAGAGACAGATTTCGGCACAACATCAGAAAGGGCAACTAGCTAACCAAATACCATTGTCAGGTCTTAAGACAGAAAGCAAACAAACAACTTTTAACCATTAAATGGCTACTAACTGCTTCAAATGTAACAACCACTGTAACAACCACAGTACAAGATTGCTTCACAGATTTTGCTGTTTTTAGTGCCAAAATGGTAAGCCAATGCAGCAACTGGACCTAACTGCAAGGGGCTTGACTGCATTTGCATGTATGAATTCTTGAAACCCCCCAATTACTGCAGGCTCTGACAATTCTTTTTCAGTCTCTACATTTTGGTAAAGCAATGGTCCCTCATCCATCATGAGAACAGCACATCTGCTCTAGCACTGTAATTACTGTTTTGGTCTCAAATGCATTTTGTAAACTGAACCGCTGTCACAGCATCACATTTCACTAGGCCACCATGAAGTCAAGACAAGCGTTAAGAACAGCAAGAACAGAAAATAGTAACACTGCCACATCAGCTCAGCTGCTCTCAGTCTTAATATTCTCCTGCAGTAGTCTTTTACAGCCACTTTGTTAACAGTCACTGATCACTGACCGCATCAGGCTTAATTTGGAGGAAGAAGGAGGGAATGAGAGTTAGAGACAGAGAAAGAGAGTGAGAGAGAGAGAGAGAGATGCTGGTCACGACACAGTTACAGTTTACATCCTGCCGCACCCTGCTTCACCATGCTACCTGATTTGATACCACATGTTTTCTTAACAAACAGAGCAACCAAACAATGATCAACTGCAATGTTTCCAGGATATTCTCATGTAATAAATATGTACTTGCATTTACATCTTTTCCATTTCCTCCAGTAAACCGCCTAATCCAGATTACACCCACGGATCGAGAAAAGTCAGAGTGTACAGCCTTTAAAAGCCTCTATATTTACCCTAGTCCTGCAGTAGGTGTGTCCCAAACCCACCCAAGATTCTTGCCCTGTGCAGGTCTCTGCCATAAATATTTAATACTAGCTCAGCTGCAGCATCCAGGGCATCTCAGGTTTCGCTCTGTTTCATGGGAAAACACTTCAGAGTGTGACAAGTGACTCTTGTATGGGAAGCATTATAATTGAAATGTTTAAATTAAGAGGAGACTAGAAGTTAAATAAATAAAAAACTATTGTAACACATATTATTAACATTTATAGAACAAAACGTGTGCTATTTGGGGCATGTACATTACCAGTTTGGACAGACCCTCTCATTCAATGTTTTCTGTATTTCTTTATTCAATTTACAGATTAATATTAAAGACATCAAAAAATTAAGGGACACAAAAAAGAGCTTGTCCTCCACAATCCCCTGTTCTAAAAACAACTGAGATGGTGATTTAATTGGGATGAGCTGGAGCTTTGCAGCGTGAAGGAAAAGCAGCAACTATTGTTCAGCACCTTCAGGAACTCCTTCCTTCAAGACTCTACCTCAAGAAAACACTGATTGTGCAAATCTGTTATCAAAGCTAAATGTTGCTCCTTAGAACAGGGGTGCCCAAACTACGGCCCGCGGGGCATTTGCAGCCCGTTTCCTTTTTTGGAGCGGCCCGCGAGGTATTTTAGAAATAGAATGAAAGTTGGCCCACTGTTAAGCAGGTTTTTATAATGTGAGATTCAAAGTTTGAACGCTAGGTGTCAGAAACGGACCAAAGAGTCTAAAAGCGGAGAGGGTGCGCATTTCTAGCGCAGAAAAATGGACCAAAGAGTCTAAAAGCGGAGAGGGTGCGCATTTCTAGTGCAGAAAAACGGACCAAAGAGTCTAAAAGCGGAGAGGGTGCGCATTTCTAGTGCAGAAAAACGGACCAAAGAGTCTAAAAGCGGAGAGGGTGCGCATTTCTAGTGCAGAAAAACGGACCAAAGAGTCTAAAAGCGGAGAGAGTGCGCATTTCTAGTGCAGAAAAACGGGCCAAAGAGTCTAAAAGCGGAGAGGGTGCGCATTTCTAGCGCAGAAAAACGGACCAAAGAGTCTAAAAGCGGAGAGAGTGCGCATTTCTAGTGCAGAAAAACGGACCAAAGAGTCTAAAAGCGGAGAGGGTGCGCATTTCTAGTGCAGAAAAACGGACCAAAGAGTCTAAAAGCGGAGAGGGTGCGCATTTCTAGTGCAGAAAAACGGGCCAAAGAGTCTAAAAGCGGAGAGAGTGCGCATTTCTAGCGCAGAAAAACGGACCAAAGAGTCTAAAAGCGGAGAGGGTGTGCATTTCTAGCGCAGAAAAACAGGCCAAAGAGTCTAAAAGTTCTCGCAATTAAGAGACATCATGAAATTAAACATCAATTTGAAAAATCTTAGTTTACACAACACTGTCAAAGATAAAGATAGTAAGTCAAGTAAAATGGTGTGTAAATGAAATAATCAGGAAAATGTATTATTTAAAGTGGTATATTTCATTATTTGTTTTATTACAGAGTCTGTGGCCCGTGATTTCAAATATATTTCTCCTTCTGGCCCCCAACAAAAAAAGTTTGGACAGCCCTGCCATAGAAGAACCTAAAAATATATTCAGTTTACCAAATAATTCCACATGTTCCTGTATAGCTTTAAACCGGTCATCAGTATTAAATATACAATGTTAAAACATCATAAAAAGAAAGAAAACACATAGAATGAGAAGAGGTTAGGACTGCAACTTATGAATACTTTAGTCGTCGACTAATCTGCAGAATATTTGTTCGATTAGTCGCGATTATTTTTTTGTCATGCCCACAAAGTATATTGTAGGAAACATTCTTTCTTGCTTTTTTCCAAGGAGATACCTCTCTGAAATGATTGTTTGTCTAAGAAAATTATTATTTTATTACAGTATGTAGTTACTTTAACATATTCCTACATTTCCTTCGGGATAAACCATCCATCCATCCATCCATCCATCCATCCATCCATCCATCCATCCATCCAAGAAATATTTTATTCTAACAACTATTTTTTATAGTTTATGTTGTTGATTATGCAGACTAATCGTTGCAGCCCTAGAAGAGGTGGGTCCAAATTTTGACTGATTCTGTACATCATTTTTCATTTTCCACCCTCCAAGCTTTTTTTCTAATACACATTCAAAACACCTATTTGAATATATTAAAATATTCAGAATCTGCATAATAACTTAAGGGCCTGGTGCTGATTAATTTGTTTTGTGTGTGTAGATTTAATCTGAAGGTGCCTGCACTGTTGGGTCACAAACCACATCTTGTTTTAACAATAAAGTAACATTTCACAATAAAGAACACCAACATTAAAACAATATGCCTGTGGAACCCTTTTAGGATCAGATGCATAAAAGCAAGAGGTTCCTCAACCAGCTCAAGCCACTACCTCTGTGCAATGTCAATGGAAAGAAAATACATTTTAAGAATTGCTTTAATTCAGTTCATGTATGTTCAGGATTTAATATAGAACTGAATAACATCTGTCCAAATAAGGCTTACCAAATTATACCCATCAACCTATCGGTACTTATCATCACTGACATTGCACGAAGCCTTTAGCACTTAAAAAAGGACCAGCCACCAATTTTCAAAGGATTTAAAAATTAAGCCTTCCAAATACCAGGTGTGGCTTGGCATCCTTCTTGTGTGTGCCAGAATGACGGCTTTGATTCAGATGCAACAAAATTCCCTGGACAGAATTCTTCCGATATAAAATAAACAAACACAGTCAGTGCACAGTCGAACCAAGCAAATGCTGACCGAGTTCTCTTTAATGCCAAACTCAGAGGTCATACTTCCAACTAAATTACAAAGATGCTGAGATAGAGCCATGCAAATGTTTTGCACGCTTACCTGTATACCTGGCTGCTCCCAGAACAGAGGTATCGATCCACGGATTTGAATGAAGGAAGACACTTTGTCATCAAGGAAAATGACCTGGTGATGACAGATCAACGTATAAATGTGCATAAATATATTTTATATACTTACAGAATTTACTACTAAAAAAAAAAAAAAAAGATAAATGCATGCAGGACTTAAACAGGACCTGGCTTTCTGTGTATTTATTCAATATCATGTTAATGCATCCTAACTGTTACAATATCAAAACTACCTTCTACTACCAGATCAGGAGAATCTCTCACTATCTTTAATAAACTCCTGAAGACAGAGCTCTTCAAAGATCACTTACTCTCCTAACACCTCTAACTAACTACCTTCTACTACCAGATCAGGAGAATCTCTCACTATCTTTAATAAACTCCTGAAGACAGAGCTCTTCAAAGGGCTCTTACTCTCCTAACACCTCTAACTAACTACCTTCTACTACCAGATCAGGAGAATCTCTCACTATCTTTAATAAACTCCTGAAGACAGAGCTCTTCAAAGAGCTCTTACTCTCCTAACACCTCTAACTAACTACTTCTACTACCAGATCAGGAGAATCTCTCACTATCTTTAATAATAAAATCCTGAAGACAGAGCTCTTCAAAGAGCACTTACTCTCCTAACACCTCTAACTAACTACTTCTACTACCAGATCAGGAGAATCTCTCACTATCTTTAATAAACTTCTGAAGACAGAGCACTTTAAAGAGCACCTACTCTCTTAACACCTCTAACTAACTACCTACTTCTAACCTCATTTCCTTCTTCCTCTCCTTCACTCCTCTATTCCATTATTTCCCTTTGACCTCCTTTAGGCCCTGTCTAAAGATGTTTTACCTTTAACTTCTATTACTTTTGAACTTCACTATTGTAAGTCGCTTTGGACAAAAGCGTCTGCCAAATGTAATGTAATGTAATATCGAAATAGAGAAGACCCACCTGCTCAGTCTCCACAAAGTTGGCCACCTGGCCATCGTCGTTGGTGCCTCGGACATTAAAGCGTGTGCCAGCCCTCTCTGAGCTGAGGCGGGAGATAACACAGGCTTTGGCTTGCTTGTGGCCGGCGTAGATAGTGCGGATCTCCACTCCGCCACACATCAGCCTCAGAAGCCAGTCATCACAGTTCACCCCATAGTGCTTCAAATGCAGATGCAGGGACTGATTCCTGATTCAAAGCAGTACAGAACATGATGTCATGTACACAGATTTTAACTGTGTATTTAGCTGTGATGGAGTCATTTCTTATTATTTTTACTAATCTTTAAAAACCTAAAAGGATTACCACACTGAGGAAAAAAATTAGGAGACCACTTCAGTTTCTGAATTAGTTTTTCTCATTTTGCCATTTATAGGTATATATTTAAGTGAAATGAACATTGTTGTTTTATTCTATAAACTACGGACAACATTTCTCCCAAATTCCAAATAGAAATATTCTCATTTAGAGCATTTATTTGCAGAAAATAAGAAATGGCTAAAATAACAAGATGCAGAGCTTTCAGGCCTCAAATAATTCAAAGACAAGTCAAAAATCAATATATCTTGGTATGTTCTCCTCCACCAGTCTTACACACTGCTTTTGGATAACTTTATGCCTTTACTCCTGGTGCAAAAATTCAAGCAGTTCAGTTTGGTGGTTTGATGGTTGTGATCATCCAACTTCCTCTTGATTAAATTCCAGAGGTTTTCAATTTGGTAAAATCAAAGAAACTCATACTTTTTAAGTGGTCTCATGCTTTTTCCAGAGCTGTATATGGAGATATCACAATACAGGGGCTGTTATAAATTCAATATAATATGATTGTCATAGTATAACAACATCATCATATGCCTTAAAATAGATATGCAGAGTAAAAAGATAATTTACTTTTTGTGTAAATTGTAATAGAGAGATCTGATATTGTTTGCCATCAATCTTTACATGTAAACTATGGATTAAAACACAATCAATACAGGATTGCAAAACATAATAAATGTGACACATCAATGTATTGATTTGTGTTACACCCCCCATTACTAAGCACCAGTAGCCAGACAAATAATCAGCCAAAATGGGACATAAACAGCAGCAAAACTGATAATTACACAATGTCATAGTGAGAAAAAGATAGCAAAAGTAACACCAGACAAGAATTTGACACCTAAGAATGCATGAGAGGCGTCTCTTTTCTAAGAAGGACAATAGCCTGGCTAATCTCTCCATTACGACATATAAACACAGCCAAAAAACAATGGCATTCATAAACTGTGAGCTCATGCCTTCTCCTCACAAATGTAACATTCACACATTTTCTTTTCTTTTTTTTTGCAACTGCAAAACAATTTCCAAGCAGAAAACATAAACCTGGTTAACTCACCAGAAGAAGCGATTGTCTGACGTGTCTTCTCTGATCCTGCGGTGTGCATTAAGACTGAGATCCAGGCTGACTCCAGTGGAGGACCAGGCAAAATAAAAATTCCCAGAGTTTAAAACCTTTCGCACCTCTGAGATTTTGTCCTCATCAGTCGGGTCATTCTTCAGGGAGATGAAGTCTGTAGCTGTGATCCGGAATACTTCAGAATCCTGTACCTTCCCCACCGAACTGCACCCCGTTGCTACGACAAGGCTGTGGAGCATGGAGTCTCCTAAAAAAAGAGAATAACATTTGTGAAATCAGTTTGTGAAAGAGGAAGCACGGGCTTGATGGGTTCACAGCTTTTTGCAACATTTTATTTTACTGCACACAGCATTTGAAAGAAAGAAAAAAAAAGCAGTATATCGTTTTAACATCATTATCGCAATGTGTGCATGCTCAAATGTCACATCACAGGATGCTTAATGTGCAAACATGTTTTATTTTTACAGCTCGATTCAAAATGAAATATTACTGCTCTCATTTTCTTAGAAATATTAAACAAAGACAGATTAAATCTGCCCAAATATATTCATTTTACTCAAATCTTCGACACACAGGATGCATTATTATGTCATGTTAGATTTTCTTCATGTGAAAACATTCTTACATTTTATACATATTGCAAATGCAATTCCAGTGCAGCCCAAGTACCAACCACACTTAACTGAACTGCAAACTATTAACAGATTAACAACTGATACAACAAACTTCTCTGCAATTAAAATAACAACATTATAATAACATAAAATATTAAAAACAACATTTTCCACAAGGCACAATAATCTACTGACTTCATAGTGCCAACTCTGAGGTCAACATCTCTTTAAAGAGATCAAGAACTTCCCTTTAATCTGTTTTGGGATTTAGCCCTGTTGTGGCAACACCCTATGAAGGACAAATGGGGAACTGTAATGTTCAACATTGTTCTGACAGACAATAACCATTATATTTCCAGTTAATGCTGGACAGTCTGTATACTCACCCAAGTTAAGACGAAGAACCCCCAGTATGCCATAAGCATCCAGCATCTTGGTATACGTGTTCTTGATGGCCTCTTTCTCTGCAGCCGCTGAAATTGAAACATGACAGATAACAGCAAGTTTTGGGATGCTAACAGGCACCTACATCTTTAAGCATTTAAACAATATTAATAGAAATATATAGAAGCATTCTCTTACAGAGCACAGCTACAGCTCCAGACTCGAACATCAAGCATTCTTCCCGGTTCCTTGTTTCCACAATCACGCTGTAGGGTGGCGGGTCCAACTTGTGATAAATGCGGTATCCTTTACTGAATGCCATGGTTGATGTTTGACACAACTTGCTTTACACCTGCCAATCAAAGACATGAACACGTGAGCTAGAATTAATCTTTCATAGCATCGCTGTCATGCAACATTCTTTCATTGCTGTTCAATAAAACAACGGAAAAAGATTTGATTCAATCAAGTCATTTTGGAGCATTTCTATTGGTCCATTTTTTAAAAAAAATTCACACAAGGAAAAAAAAAAAAACATTATTCAGATCTGAGAGAAAACAACTAGTCTTGCTCTCTTAGAGGTGGACCGATGACATTTTCTAAGCTGAGGAGCCGGTGCTTTCCTCCAAACATGCTGGATGCCCAGTGATGTGGAATCGGCATCACTTTGAAAATGAGAAAGTGGCTGACATTACATGTGTTGGAGAAGGCATGTGCTAATGATAGGATGAGTTCATATTCATATTCACTTCATATTCCTAAATTGGCTAGAAAATTGAGTTCTTTTAAAATATATTATATAAAAGAAAAAACTATATCCAAATCCATTTTATGTGAAAAGGTCATAAACCCCAGAAACGTAGATACAACAGTTTTGAAGGTCAGCATAGACATGCAGCTTATCACAGGACTGCTAAAAAAACAAAAAACAGCCAAGCTAGCCAGTTATCTTCTCATCCAACATCATATCATCTTTTTAAACATCACAGATCACAGATTGATTTTAGCTTAATCCTAGTCTATATCTTCCTTTTAATATAAAAGCTCCATTTCAAATTCTGTGTAGTCCCAATTCTATGTTTAACCATTTTCTGGGCCAGCATCTACAAGCAGAAGGTGCTCAGCAGGTTCTCACTTTACAAATACACTAAGCCAGGTTAGCTAGCTAGCCATCATCATAAACATCTTCAGAATGCAGAAAAACAGTGATAAAGATCATCTTTGTTTTCGCAGTATGGAAAGAGGTTATTTGAATTTAATGCTCCAATCTATAAATGATTGATCTGTCGTGCAATGATATAGAATTAAGCACGAATCGTGCCAGAGAACACCATAGAAGAAGGGGTCTGTCCTTTACTGCCATCGACATTAAATTAGCTAGCTCCCTTATACAGTTAAGTTACAGCACGACCAGATCGATGTAACGTTATAGCTATACGGCGACAGGTCACCATGAAAAAACACAGAGCGTTTTAATACCGAACCGAACCAGCTTTACTGAGCAGCACACAAACCTGCTGTTAGCCATCAGCTAGCCTGCTAGTTAAAGGATTGTAGCCAGGCCCTTAAATCAGAAGCTAAACAAAACCAAACATATACAAACAAATTATAACCCAAATGTTGTAGGTATGCTAAGCTAATGTTACATAGCTAACGTTACAGTAACTGTCACTTCATCTTGCTATATATATAACAGTAACGTTAGCTATGTTAGTTAACTAACCCACAGTAGTCGTGATTGTAAGGTGCATCACTAAAGCTAAAGGTAGGTTAGCTACCTTACCCTATCTCACATAGATTAGCTAAGCTAGCTGTTAGCTCCTAGCTCCACAGAAACAAACGGGCCCCAGTAAGGAAGTGGTCTTAGCTAGACAGATAACCCAGCTAACGCTAGCTTAGCCAGTCCTGTGCGACCTGAGCTGAGGAGATGGAGTGAAGCTGGTGGCCAAGGTTGTTTTCAAATGACTCACAAACATTATTCCCGAATAATTCAGCTCAGCTGCTAGCTGGCTATTCTGGCATTAGCTAGAGGACTAACGCTAACTAGCTAGGTTAATTCGTGGCCTCGATAATGTGGTTTATTATCAGGGTAACGTTAGGTTAGCTAATCCAACTCAAACACAGAGGGAGCTCCTGCAGAGAGCCGGTGTTCTGTCGAGTTGCGCCACCCATCGAAACGTGCTACCTACAGGCTCTGCGCATGCGTTATGTCTCATTTATTATTATTATTATTATTATTATTATTATTTTTTTACTATTTTCATGTTTTTTCCTGATAATTTATTATTCAATCTGAGCTCAGTGACATTTATTTTTTTGCTTAAATTAGATATTTATTACAACAAAAAATAA
Organism: Astyanax mexicanus; assembly: GCF_023375975.1. Classification (NCBI taxonomy): domain Eukaryota; kingdom Metazoa; phylum Chordata; class Actinopteri; order Characiformes; family Acestrorhamphidae; genus Astyanax; species Astyanax mexicanus. The sequence continues at coordinate 38,161,338 of NC_064427.1, read as the reverse complement.
AAATATAATAAAACAATATATATAAAACGGCTTATAATCACAATAAATTATATTGCCATAACATTAACGTTACTCCGATACAACGATTTAGAGTAACTGTTACTCAAAAATATTACTGTAACTTCTACCGGGAGTATGTTCTATTTTTTGTATTTTTACAATCTTTAAATACACTAGGGTAGCACGGTTTGACAAGGTCGCACAAATTGACAGAACACCGGGAACTGCTGCAGCTTTATGCTGAAGCGTTATTAACTGAACTATAGCGTTAGCTAAGCTAACGTTAGCTAGGCTATCCGAGGCCAGCTAACTAGCACAGAGAGCTGGATAACGTTACAGACAGCGAACTGCCACAGAGAGCGTTTATACACTATATTGAATAAATGTAAAAACATCTTAAAAGCAGTTCTTGGTTAACCGAAAACTAAAAAGCATAAACGGAGGCTGGCGGTACCTGGCAGTGTTGTGTCTCCGCCGGTTTGACAGTCCCTGAATGACAGTGGTTCGGCAGGGAGCGGACTAAGCCCCGCCCCCCAGGTACATCAGGGGTGGTGTAATAATCTGCGCCCGTCACGACTGAGCTTTATTTCCTCAATTCTTAACCCTCTAAACATTTTACATTTACTCTTAAATACAGCTCTGGAAAAAAAAAACTTCAGTTTCTGAATCAGTTTCTCTGATTTTGCTATTTACAGGTTTATGTTTAAGTAAAATTAACATTGTTGTTTTATTCTATAAACTAGGGACAACATTTCTCCCAAATTCCAAATAGAAAATATTGTCATTTAGAGCATTTATTTGCAGAAAATGAGAAATGTCTGAAATAACAAAAAAGATGGATAGCTTTCAGACCTCAAATAATGCAAAGAAAATAAGTTCATATTCATAAAGTTTTGGGAGATCAGAAATTAATATTTGGTGGAATAACCCTGGTTAATAACAGTTTTCATGCATCTTGACATCATGTTCTCCTCCACCAGTCTTACACACTGCTTTTGGATAACTTTATGCCATTACTCCTGGTGCAAAAATTTAAGGAGTTCAGCTTGGTTTGATGGATTATGATCATCCATCCATCTTTTGATTATATTATATTTTATATAATTGATTATATTATATTATATTATATTATATATAATTTGGTAAAACCAAAGAAACTCATCAAAAAAAAATCATTTTTAAGTGGTCTCTTATTTTTTTTTCCAGATATGTGTATAAAGTGTTATTATAACAACAAGTCTAATATTCTAACACATAGAATATACTGTTAAGCTTCATATTAAACTTGTCAAATTAATTATTAAACAAAAACAACAACAAGAGAGCTGTTTTTAATTCAAATAATTAATTTATCAAAATAAAATCTATTTTTAAAATTTATAATGACCATTTTATGTAAGCTATATTGATTAGCTTTCCTCCAATTTCTGTTATTAGCTTTTTTTTTTTTGTTAAATATTTATTGGCCGTTAGCACCACCTACTGCACTGTTTTACCAAAGTTGTTATACCCTTTGTATATTTTCATATTTACTATTCTTCTGTTTTCTCTGAGTGTATTTATCAAACTGTTTGTTGTTACTGGATGCATACATTTATTTGAGATAATTTAAGTATCTATTCTTCTTCTTTTTCTTTTTCTTCTTTTTCTTCTATAATTAATATTACAACCCCAATATCAGTGAAGGGGGACACTGTGTAAAACATAAATAAAACAGAATACGATGATCTACAAATCCTTCTTAACCCGAATTCAATTGAATACACTACAAAGAAAATATATTTCATGTTGAAATAAATAAACTGTATAGAGTTTAGAGATTTCATTATCTACAGTCCATAATATCATCAAAAGATTCAGAGAATTTTTAAAAATCTCTGCGAGGCGAAGTAGTAAACCAACACTGAATTGCACTTCACTATTGTAAGTCGCTTTGGACAAAAGTGTCTGCCAAATGTAATGTAATGTAATGTAATGTAATGTAATGAATGCATGTGACCTTAGATCCCTCAGGCTGCGCTGCATTATAAATCATTTTGTAAGGGATATTAACCACATGGGCTAAGGAACACATCAGAAAACAAACCACTGTCAGTGGACACACTATGTTGCTTCATCTACAATTACAAGATAAAACTTTGCCTTGCAAAGTGAAAGCCAGATATCAACAACAACCTGAAATACCAGTGGCTTCTCCAAGCCTGAGCTCATCTGAGATGGACTGAATCAGGGTGGAAAAATTTCCTGTGGTCTGATGAGTCCACATTTTACATTGTTTTTGGAAATCATAAATGTTGTGTCCTCCAGGCCAAAAAGGGAAAAGTACTATCCAGAGTGTTATCAGTGCAATGTAGGTAGGTATGGATGTATGTTAGTGCCCATGGCATGAGTAACTTGCACATCTGTAAAGGCACCATTAATGCTGAAAGCTACATTCTGGAGAAACATATGCTGCCATCCAAGCAACATCTTTTTTAGGGACATCCTTCTTATTTCAGCAAGACAACGCCAAGCCACATTCTGCAGCGTGGCACCATAGTAAAAGAGTGCAGGTACTAGACTGACCTGCCTGCTGTCCAGATCTGTTTCCAATAAAAATGTGTGGCACATTATGAAGCACAAAATTGTTGAACATCAAGCAAGAGAGCAAAATAATCCCACGTATAAAGTTTAAAAAAATTAGTGTAATCAGTTCCCAACAGCTTATTGTGTGTTGTTAAAAGGAAAGGTGACGTAACACATGGTTTTAAACATGCCCCTGTCCTAACTTCTTTGGAGCATGTTGCAGCATCAAATTCAAAATGAGGGAATATTTTAACAGGAAATATCTTGTGTTTGTAGTGTATTATTTATGTAATTAATGATTTATTGATTATTAAATACTTCAATTGAAGTCTGCTGAACTGAAAGCTGCATGAAAAGAAAAACAGAAGATAATCACACTGGTACAGATAAAATAAGCTACATAAATATTATAAAGTTAAAACTAAATACTATTGTCTAAAGTGTAGACAATTGTCATTTTGGCACTTGCATTGTGGCTTACCCTCCAGGTATGACATTTCAGTGATATAGATGTTTAGTAATAGACAGACAGACAGACAGACAGAAAGATAGATAGATAGATAGATAGATAGATAGATAGATAGATAGATAGATAGATAGATAGATAGATAGATAGATAGATAGATAGATAGATAGATAGATAGATGCTTTATAAGTGTATAATTGCATCGTTATTTTATGCCATTATATCAGTGGCATGAAATTGTCTTATAATTACACTATTATAGTTTTTTTGCAATATATAATGAGTTATCAAGCTTATTTAATTACAAAAAGCTTACTAATATGGCAAAAAAGCTACTAGATGCTAAATATTTATTATTATTATTATTATTATTATTATATTTTTGCTGTTTTTTTTTATTAAAAGGGACACAAGTGTACCGTTTTTTAATGTTCCTTAAGCACTGTGTGTTGTTGTTTTGTAACTGTGATATTTAGATATTAAGGGGCGGGTGGGGGGCGATTCCACCAATCAGTCACTGTGCAGTGAAATCCCTATCTCCTAAGCTCCGCCCCGTCCTAAACCATTTTATGATTGACAGCTACACAAGCCAATAAAAGCGGAGCGCTTTGGCGAACTGTCCAATCATAGCTGAAGACTGAGGCAAAACAGGAACACAACAGTTACATATGCGGTCAAACTAGTTTCTCGGAGTGTCGGAGCATCGCGGAGTGACCAGCGAGTGAGCAGCTCGTCTATAGAGGGTCACCTCCGTCTCTACTTGCAGTATTTCAGCGCGAACACCCTTCAGCTACAGGTTAGCGAGACTGTACTTTATTCTAAAGCTGAGAATAATGAGAAAAACAGAGAGAGAGACGTTTTAAAAGGTCACGGAGAGCTGATAACTGGAGAATATGATGCAGAATATTACACGGGCGCTGCAGTCTGTGTCTTCTACAGATAATATAATTGTTAAATACGTTTAATATAAATGTTAAATACGTTTATTTACCCTAGGAAATGTAACGTTATCTGTGTAACAAGCTAACGCCGTCAAGTGCAGCTAATTTACTATAGCTTAACTGACTGGCGGTGTAAGTTATATTTGTACAGAGTTGTGAAACCAAATGCAAAACAGACCTTGTACTACAACTTACTCCTGGATTACTCCAGAATCTGAATATTACAAAATTCACGTTCTAAATATTAAATATCTAATGGCTTATTTAATGCATGGGCCACAATTTACAGCTAAATTCACTAAAGAGAGATTACTATTAAGACTTACTGCAGCAAAAATGTTTAAGTAAGTGTTTACTTTGAATTAATTTGTGTTTTTTGGGCAATTTTTGTTATAACAAGCTGCTTTTTTGAATCATCATTGCTTTATTATGATGGACTTAACAAAATTAATCTACAAAACGTTGCTCAAATGCAACATATTTAATAAGATGTGAGAACATTTGGTTTTACAGCTTTTGGTTATTACACAATTCCATACCATAAATTTGCAGACGCATATAGTAGCTGGACACATAGAAACAGGACAATCTTTATTTTGAACATCTGAAATGTGCATTAAAATTAATCACTAAAAAAAAATGGATTGCTTCAGGACATTGTAGTTTTTAATGTTTGTGTCCTACAAAATCTTTTTTTTTTTACATAAAATATTAATTGCAATTCCACTGAATTCTGGATTTAAATTTTAAAAACTGTAATAAGATTTGAAAACATTTGGTTTTACAGCTTTTGGTTACTACCCCATGCCATACCGTACCTTGCATAGGTTGCATAGCAATCTTTCTTTAATGTAAATTTGTCCAGTTTTTGATGTTTTCTTAACATCCCCAGAAAATTTTTTACAAAGTTACAAGAATATTTCCAGAACGTCACCTAAATCTCCTAAATTGCAATGACACCTTATATTCTAAGAATGTCTGAATGATATGAGAACATTTTCCGACTTCTCTGTAAACATTCCCAGAACATATTCTAAAAATGATTTGCTCAGAAAGTTTCCCTAATGTTTCATTTTGGTTGTGGATAATTAAGAAAGCAGTCTCTTTTGTTTTATTCATCTACAGTCTGTATGAGTCCGTATGAGCGGGAATGAAGAAGTTTTACTTTGTGGAACCGGTGGTTGCCGTGTACTCCTTTGCCTGTTTCCTGTTGTACCCCCTGGTGCAGCAGTATGTGTACCGCCGACTGTGGCAGGAGATTACCAACACGTCCTATCCCGCACTGGACACGTCTTCAAGATGTGACACCAACAGCAGCAATCATACCAGCCACCATTACGTAAGGTTTTGTCCATCCACATTTTCTCCTAATTTGTAGAGATTTTTATAGATTTACTTACAGTATCAGTCAAAAGTTTTTTCATAATTTAAAAACAAAGCAGAGTATATTTTATATTTAGATTCTTCAAGTTTTCTCAGTCAGCTTAACCCTTGTGTGGTGTTCATATTGTTTGTTACTCGTTTACTTTGTTACTTGTATTTAATTCAGCAAAATTAAGCAATTTTACATAAAAATGCTTTACACATGCTCGCTTCACCTAAATTGCAAGCAATATAAACAGCTTACATGGTTAATATTTGCCCTTTACCTTTCTTATGTTACATTTCTTTTAAAAAGTGCTACTCTTTTTTTATTAGTTTTTTAATAAAATGTAAAAGAAAATGAATTAAACTCAAGATATGAGTAGAAAATTTGTTTAGTTTCAAATTTACAAATGAAGCAATGTTTATTAGCCCTTGGCCAAACATACTGTATGTAATATAAATGTGTGTGTGTGGGGGGGGGGTGTACAGTGTGTGTTTATCGAAAATATGTTTTGATATATGTTTTTCACAAAAAATGAGCCAATGCCAATGAGTTTGATGAAAAATGAAAACGGGTCCCACAGACCCGAACACCACACAAGGGTTATTGGGGTAGAGTTACCTGGAATTCAGCTGTGCTGAACTCATCAAGAGTTAATTACTTGAATTTCTTGCTTCTCTTAGTGTGTTTGAGAGCATCAGTTGTGAAGTGAAGAGGTAGAGTTACAGGTATACAGTGAATAGTCCTATTTGAGTAATGTTCTAATCCATATTATGGTAAGAACTTCTCAACTAAGTAAAGAAAAAAATACTTTAAGGAATGAAGGTCAGTCAATCTGAAAAATTTCAAGAATTTAAAAACATCCTCTAGCCAAGTCACAGAGACCATCAAAAAAGTTGTACGATGTAACAATGTAACTTGTACGATGAAACTGGCTCTCATCAGGAATGTCTGAGGAAAGGAACACCTAAAGTTACCTTTGTTGCACAGGATAAGTTCATCAGAGTTACCAGCCTCAAAAACCACAAATAAATAGCTCCCGTGATAAGAGCAGCTAAATGCAACACTTACTACATGGTCCCTTATGTATTCCTTCATTGTCTGGATGACTTCCGTATTAATTGCAATGTAGCAAAAAAAATAAAATAAAAAAAAAATAAAAACGAGAAAGAGAAGGTGTGTCCCTAACTTTTGACTAGTACTGAAACTCATATCCACTGTTGTTCTAAATTACATTTGAGCTTATTTGGATTTAACATATTTGAATAAATGATGTTGTCTTTTAATAAGGGGTGGGCAATATTATATCGTGACACAGAAATATCATGATATTAAAAATCCATATCGTGATAATAGGGCTGTTCTGTCTTAAAAGTAGTCTATTATTTACTGTGAAGCTTTAGGTGTATTTATTGTATAATTGTTTTAGTTTGCAGTTTATATGCATGCACTAAATATTCTGCAATATTATTTGCTGCATTATATTATTTTATGCTATATTATTAATTTTTCTACATTATGATTATACTGTTATACTATTATACTATATTTCTGAAATGAATTAATTATTTTAGTTTTTCTATATAACCAAGTATATCGTTATCGTAAAAATACCCTGAAGTAAAGTGATATCATTTTAGAGCCATATCGCCCACCCCTACTTTTAATGTCTTAGTGTCTGATGTAGTTTTTTTTTTTTTTTTTAAGATTTGCACCTGTTGTGGTTTTGAGTGCACGTCTTACTTAATTCCTTTAGATAATAATAGGAACAAGAGCAGACAGTTATTCTTTCTTTAACTTCAAGTTTCCTGTTTCACCACTGCTGTTTTAACATCATGAACGTCGTCTTTGTTCTCTTGTTTCCAGAAGTGTTAGAGGTATTGATTAACAGGCTAGATTTGGACTAGTGTCCACATTGGTCTGGGCTTATCTGAGTTTCTGAGTTTGGGAATTTCTGTTTTGTTTCCTCAGGAGGTGCAGCAAGCAGCCTCGCTGTTCTCCATGTATTCTGAGCTCTTCTCTTTGATCCCGAGTCTAATCGCGACCCTCGTCCTCGTGGCCTACAGTGACCAACGGGGCCGAAAGATAACCATCATCCTCCCGCTCGTCGGCTCCCTGGTCTACTGCCTGGCATTCCTCGCAGTGTCATTCTTTGAGCTCAACCTCTACCTGCTCATTATTGCCTCCTTTGTCAGCTCCCTGTTTGGTGGCATAGGCACCATGTTGGGCGGCTGCTTCTCCTACGTAGCTGACCTGTGTGAGGATGGCAAGCAGAAGACCCTGCGCATGGCTGGGGTGGACATGGTGATTGGGCTGTTCTCTGGAGTAGCTTTAATCTCGTCTGGCTACTTCCTGAGGGAAACTGGCTTTAACTGGCCCCTCGTCACTGCAGGCACTGTCCATCTGGTCAACTTGCTGTATTCAGTTTTCTTCCTGGAGGAAAGCAGGGTGATCGAAAGCTCAGTGGCCGAGGACAATAGAACCTGCGGTGAAGCAATACGGAGGCTGACGTTTGGCATTTATAACCTCTTTGCTCTGGGCAGCAGAAGGAGGAATGTTCTGCTGGTCTTCCTCATAACCATCATCTCCACCTTCAGCTTCGCCAATTTTGGAGGCCTAACCGTGGTCACGCTGTATGTGCTTAACGAGCCGCTCTGCTGGAGCGAGATCCTCATCGGCTACGCCTCGGCTCTCTCCACCACAGTGTTTGTCACCAGTTTCGTTGGCGTGTATTTCCTTTCCCGCTGCCTGCCAGAGCTGGTCATCGTTTTCATTGGAATGCTGTCTGTTTTCACAGGAATGGTGATGATGGCCTTTGCCAAAACTACACTAATGATGTTCCTTGGTAAGCATTGTTTGCAAAGTGTTGCCTTTTTCCTGAAAGTGGAATGCATGTTAATTCACTTTCAAGCAGGCTGTTTATAAAGTGTCCTCCAATCCAATTTTGCATAATATGAACCTCTGCTGCACAGTTAACATATCAAGTCAAGTCAAATCAAGTAGTTTTTATTGTCAATACTGCATATGTAGAGGACATACAGAGAATTGAAATTACGTTACTCTTCTTCCCAAAAATTACAGCAAGTACAGAAATATATATATATATATATATATATATAAGAATGGAAGGCATTATGTGTACAATACAATAAGGTCACAGTAGAAATACGTGAGACAGAAGACAATAGTGCAATAATGATGGGGGGTGAAAATAAGATATATAATAAAAAGAATGACAGACACTATATGTTCAATACACAAATACACATACTTAATACAGAAGACAATACTGCAATAGTGATGGGGGTGATTAAGATGGGATGACAGTACAAGTATAAACAGAACCCGTATAAAACAGTAGTGCAAATATGGTATTGCCTTATAGTGCAAAAAATACGGTATACCAGATTTGTTATCATGTTTTATTTTTCTATTTTGATAAGCTTTTTCATTTATCTGTAAAACTGAAAATTGATGCCGCTTTTTTGGAGAAAAAAAAGATTTTGTTTCACTGTTTCTCGTTATATAAGCTACTCTTTAAATTTTAAAATCTAAAGGTGCCTCAGATTCTTATGCTTGACCTCTTATGTTTTTGTTTCTTGATTTTAGTATATTATCATTAAGAACTGACTGTTCCTTGCTGCTGACTATGTATATCTACCATTTGACTAACAACAGTACTGTTTTCTTCCTTGTTTTTACAAAATCACCGTTAAGAACTGACTGTTCTCTCCCTGCAAAATATGTATAGCCACCTTTTGACCTATTTTTAATTTAATTTGAATACATCACCATTAAGAAATGACTTCCTTGCGGCTTCGTAATATGTATATCCACCTTTTGACTGACGACAGTATAGTTTTTTTCCTTTATTTTACACTATCACCATTAAGAAATGACTGTTCCTTGCCGCTGCCTAATATCCATCAACCTTTTGACTGATTACAATACAGTTTTTTTTCTTGTTTTTAATACATCATCATTAAGAACTGAATGTTCCTTGCTGCTGCCGAATATGTATGTCCACCTTTTGACCGACAACATTCACTTTTTCTTATTTTAATACATCACCATTAATGACTGATTGTTCACTTCCTGCCTAATATATTCACCTTTTGATCGATCGTGTAAACTTCACCATTAAGACCTGTCTGTTTATTTGCTGCTGCCTAATATGTATATCCACTTTTGTCAGATGACAATCAGTGTAACACCAGTCAGTGGTACTAATGTTATGGCTAATCAGTGTGAATATAATAAGTTACACATTATAGATTCAGAGTATCATGGTTCAGCTTTAATCAGCTGACATGTACATTAGATTAATGTTTTTTTCTGATTAATAACTCTTTAATTTGTAACATGTAATTATTGGATAGTGGAAATCCCTTCATATGTACAATGTGTGGGTTAAGCTAATATGTGACATATGTGATCTTTTCTCTGCAGTGAGGATACCGATGGTTTTGGCCATCATGCCATTCCCTGTTTTGCGCTCTATGATGTCAAAGGTGGTTTCAAAGTCTGAGCAGGGTAAGCAGCTAATGCTCCGAAACTAAAAGCTCTTATCCAGTCAAGCGTCTGTCCCACGAGTGCTCTCCTCTTTCTCCTGTTGTTGTTTTTCATGGTTTTGCACTCAGGAAAACATGTCAACTCAAGTGTCCACAGCTTTTTTAATCTTCTTCATCACTTACATTCTTTAACTCTTAAACAGGCAGCAATAGAAAATGAGTTAAAAGAAAAAAACGAGAGTTCAAAAAATTGCATTTCACATATTTAACAATCTGTGTCTTTAAGACAAGCTCTTGAGACGACGGCGGTATGTGCGTACGCATTGTCCTATTGGAATAGCAATAATTTAGATGAGTGTCTAATAAAGACCATAGGTGATCTGGCATATTGGTGCTAATCTCCACTGGGCTGTAAAATGCATTGAAAAAATATATATATTTAAAAATTGTCAATGTGCATCGTGGCAACATACGATTTGATGTTCTGTTTATGAAATGTTATGCAGTTGCATTGTGTGAACACCAGAAGTCTTAATCCTGCTGGCGCAGGCCAAAGAACCAGTGGGCGTAAGCAAAGGGCGGAGGATACATCAGTCCCTTACAAGACAAAAGGAACCAGTGTTATGATTTACAGTAATGTAGTGGAGTAAAAAGTATAATGTTTGGAATTTAAATACTGCCAAATTAAAGTAAAATGGAACAAAAAAATGGAAATACTTTAGTAAAGATACACAAAAACGTATTCAATTAAACTAATATGTCGGTTAGACAATAGCCGTCGCTTAGACAATAATACTGTTACTTACTTACTTAATACAGCCCCTATTAGCATCACAGGAAGAAACCATACTTCAACTATGAACAAAAAGACTTGAGGATGACTACTTCCAGATCAGGAGAATCTCTCACTATTTTTAATAAACTCCTGAAGACAGAGCTCTTCAAAGAGCACTTACTCTCCTAACACCTCTAACTAACTACCTTCTACTACCAGATCAGGAGAATCTCTCACTGTCTTTAATAATAAACTCCTGAAGACAGAGCTCTTCAAAGAGCACTTACTCTCCTAACACCTCTAACTAACTACCTTCTACTACCAGATCAGGAGAATCTCTCACTATCTTTAATAAACTCCTGAAGACAGAGCTCTTCAAAGAGCACTTACTCTCCTAACACCTCTAACACACTAACTACTTCTAACCTCATTTCCTTCTTCCCCTCCTTCACTCCTCTATCACATAATTATCCTTTGACCTCCTTTAGGCCCTGTCTAAAGATGTTTTTATCTTTAACTTCTACTACTTTTGTGCTTCACTATTGTAAGTCGCTTTGGACAAAAGCATCTGCCAAATGTAATGTAATGTATTTTAACTTAGCTAATGATCAAACCCTTCAATAGCTGGGTCTGTTGTTAAAGGGCAGAAAAAAAACCCAAACAAGTGAATCGCATGACTGGGGTTGGTATTGATCAATAGCATAACAGTTATGAGGTCTCGGGAGCAAAGTTAATATTTGTTTTTCTCTGCATGTTTCAGGAGCTCTCTTCGCTTGGGTAGCGTTCGTTGATAGCCTAAGCACTAATTTAGGGAGTGCAGCTTTTAACAGTGTCTACAGCAGCACAGTGGCCTGGTTTCCTGGCTTTGCCTTCCTCCTGGCTGCTGGAATCTGCCTCATTCCAATGGCTCTGCTGGGGTAAGTATGTTTAAAGCCACATTTTTATAATAAATGGTGCAACAAAGTTTCCTTTGAGCAAGGACATAAAATAACAGTTTTTGGTTTTATATGAGTCATTTTTGAGACGTGTGAAGAACCCTAACCCTGGTGTACAAAGTATACTTATACATTTTAAAACGTATTAGTCACATTACTGCATTAGTTTTGATTATTTAATTACATGAAAAAAACATCGGTTAGACATTAGTAATTATAGCAAATTTTAAAGCCATTTTGGTCTTCATAATAAATGTCTCCTGTCAGATTATTTTAAACCATACTAAAACAATAGAGAAAGAACTTTAATATTTGGAGTATTTTATTTTATTTGAATTCACTAAGTAAATATTTGACAAAAATATGGTCAAAGGTTTGTTAATGTTTCAATATAGTGTTATAATTACAGAACAACATATTTCATCTATTAATGTAAAAAAAAAGAAAAAAGAAGGTTATGGTTCAAGGCATATTTGAGTAGTCTAGAACCTCCTGAAAATAACAAGTATATGACCCTTCAAACCAACATTTTTCAGAGGCACATTCAAAACAGAGGGCTGAGAATCTGAGTATTTTCCTTGTTAAAACTTACGATAATCACAATATTACCATAGTTTAATGTGTAGTTTTAATGGTTTATGGTCATTTTCTTCATGGTGCAACAGATGGCTGAGGGTGCAGAATTTAAGGTACAATAAAAATGTAAAATAAAATGAAAGCCAATAAAAGTGACATAGCATGTAATTAATTTGATAAATTTTAAAAAATCGTCTGACAGCACTATTTGAAACGTTTATAAACGTATACAAACTGGTATCTTGTTAGCCAGATTTTTTCAAGCCCAAAGATAGGGTATTTTCAATAGCTATGTTTTCAGGGTGTTGACAGATCCTTAAGAAGTTGTTTTTATTCTTAATATATATTCTTATATATATATTTGTTTTATTTTTGTGCATCACATCTCATACTTTTTAGCTGTTGTGTGCATGCTAGCTTATTAAACAACCGATTGAACTAAGTGAAACCCTTAGAGCGAAATGCATCTCTACAAAGCTGAATGTAATCACATTTTAACCCTTGTGTGGTGTTCATATTTTTGTTACTCGTTTACTTTGTTACTTGCATTTAATTCAGCAAAATTAAGCAATTTTACATTAAAATGCTTTACACATACTTGCTTCACCTAAATTGCAAGCAATATAAACAGCTTACATGGTTAATATTTGCCCTTTACCTTTCTTATGTTACATTTCTTTAAAAAAGTGCTACTCTTTTTTTATTAGTTTTTTTAATAAAATGTAAAAGAAAATGAATTAAACTCAAGATATGAGTAGAAAATTTGTTTAGTTTCAAATTTACAAATGAAGCAATGTTTATTAGCCCTTGGCCAAACATACTGTATGTAATATAAATGTGTGTGTGTGTGTGTGGGGGGGGGGGGTACAGTGTGTGTTTATCAAAAATGTGTTTTGATATATGTTTTTCACAAAAAATGAGCCAATGCCAATGAGTTTGAGTTAGAAAAAATATTTTTTTAGTGTCATTTGATGAAAAATGCAAACGGGTCCCACAGACCTGAACGCCACACAAGGGTTAAACACATCCAAAAGTGGTTTGGATCCAGTTTTCATGTGGTCTCTAGTTCTTCAATCGAGATATGCCACAAATCTCATTCGGACAGGCAGTCTGAACATAGTCTTGATATTTGAGATACTTAGAAGATCATATTTTTTTATTTTATTATTTTTAACCACAGCCACATAAAATCCATAGTAGTGAACTGAACAGATTTATGTATGCACTTTCATTATGTTAAAAAAGGTAAATGCTGTTTAACCAAACAGATTTATACCTGACTGACTTTCACTGAAGAGTAAGGGTGAGGTTGGGTCTCCTGTACAACCTAAGATAAACAATGAGCCTGAAAAGCACAAATGTGTGTTCTGCTCTGAAACACGACCAGCCACAATCACTAAAGTACCTTGTGTGACTGGTTTTGTGACACGTAAAACCTTTCCAAGCCCTGAACTTTAACTGGAGAACACCTGCAAATTTCTGGGAAATGAAACCAAATCTGTTTTTGCTGTTCTGGCCGCTGTTGGTTCTTATTTCCTCTTTATGAGTGCACATATATAGCTGTAAGTGAACATTTGGGCACTCCTGGATAAAACAAAGTTTATAAACAATGCCTCTGTAGGTAAACAGATGAATATAAAACACTATTTTTGACAAATCCTAATGTACAAAATATCAACATAAACTGCACAATAGTTTGCACACCCTGAGCATTGCAAAGGCTCAGTGTTTGCATAAAGATCTGAAAATGAAAGTAATTGATGCCCACAAGGGTGAGGAAGTGTAGTTAAAATAGCCAAGCCATTTTAAAATGTAGTCAAAATTAGCAGAAATTGTCACGATTAAAATGAGATCGTAAGACCGAGAAAACTCAGAGAGCTTTAATTCATACGCTGGTAAGAAAGGCAAGGCAAATCCTCAATAGGGCCTCTCAAGCAGACAAACATAAACTTATTGGCTCCATAGCAAACATTAAAAAAAGCACACTATTTCAAAATATAATAGTAGAGAAAGTAAGTCCAAACAAAACTGGATAAACTCTTTTTAAAATCCTTAATTTAGGAACAAACAGTAAATGAGCAGGTGTCCCCCTATAGCAGGGGTATTTAATTAGAATTCAGTTCGGTCCAGTTAGAAAAAAATAGTCAGGCCGAGGTCCGGACCGTCGCCATTTTTAACTTGTGTTATGATTCAGAAATATATCCTGTATACTGAAGAAGCCTATAGTAGTTCTGTCAGTGTTCTATATCATCAACAACTGAAAGAAAAAAACAAATTACACATACTATAGTATATTTCAGCAATATGTATTGTTTTAAATAGGCCTGTCACAATAATTACATTATCAACCTATCATAAAATAAATGGAAACACCCTCAATAATTTGACTTATCAAGTCAATTAATGTGAATCTGTATGTTCACTTTGTTTAAAAATGCTATATTTATTCTATTTTATTTTATTTATATTAGATTTAGGCCTGCCTGTCATAATAATAATTACATGAATGACAAATCATACAATATATGGAGAAATGTTTGGTGAACCTGGACAAAATATCAGCTTTTTTTTTTTTAAAACAGTAGTTTTATTTAATTTAATATTATTACTGTATCAGACTTTATTATGTTGTGGGTAAAACTGATGGGGGAAGTTGCCAAGGATTTTTGTCGCCTGGGGGTTGCCGTGGTTTTGAGGTAGGGTTGTTTTGGGAGTAGAGAGAGTTTTTTTTCTTGCTGAGTTGTTCTGATCAGGTGGAGTAAAGTGGAATATTTTGGACTCTTGTCTCGGTTGTTTCTCTTTAATTCCTCCAAGTAACACCGCTCGGTTACATTACTGTTAGTATGTTTTATAAAGGTAGTATTTTAATTTATTTGTCTGGTGCGCACCATCTGTTTTAGCTTTTCTCGCTTTATTCTCCGACTGCAGCTTCTCACCGTCTGCTTCGCCTGTGTGGCTCCGCCCTCTCGCATCTGCACAGATCTGATTGGCAAAGGAGAGCGTTTTTTTTTACAGCACACGTGATTGGTCTGTGAGTTTACTGCGCTGTAAAGCCCGTAAACCATAAAGACAATAAACGTTCCGCCGCTTTAAATGAACGCTGTCAGAATTAAATCCTTCTCAGTAGTTTATCGGTTTGGGTCCGGGTCCGGACCGCGGTCCGCCTATTAGTGACCCCTACCCTATAGTGTATTATAAAACTAAAGGCTTATTCTAAAAATATATATTTTTTGTAAGCTGTGAGTCATGCCAATGGACATTTTAGTGGCCTTGTAAAATGTACGTATCTGCATATTGGGAATACATAGTAGAAGGCATTACCACCCACAGTGAACAGCACTTTGAGTGGTAATGATCAAGACTGGTGGTATTTTCCATAGGACATAATACTAATTCCTGTTCCATGACGTTTGCTTTTCAATGTATGTCATTATTCAGAACTTTTGCATACAAAAAACATTTTGTCTTATTTCTCCTCAGCATTCTTCGATGCCTCCGGCTACGAGAGGAAGATAACACAGAGAATCTTTTAGTGGAAGACACTCAAACAACAGAAAATGCACCTGTAGCCTGAGGAGCAAAGGGAAGATCCATAGCACTATTATTATTATTATTATTATTATTATCATGCTCTGTCTGCAGCTGCCAGGGATCTTCATGTGGACTGCACATTATCTGAAGAAGTGGTATATTTCAATTCCCGCCTGGTTAAACAGTATGTTTGCATTTCCGGGTTCGCAAAAACTGCAAAAACTGCAAGAACGCAGTGAAAAAAAACTGCTGAGTAAGCGTAGAAATAAATATGCTTACTAAGGGTATGGCTGAAATGACTTAGAAAGGGAATTTAGGGGAAGCTTACACTGTTGTGTACATTTGTGAGGAAATGTATTTTTAGATCTTTTGCTTGCAGAAGGTTCATATCCATAAACACGCTTTTCAAATATCACAATTTCTCTAAGGGAGAAAACTTTTTAAGGGTTAAATGGAATTTTAAAAATTCAATTCAATTCAATTCAACTTCAATTCTGAGGATAAATTGAAAAATGTCTTATTTATTGATAATAACAAAATTTAATTTTCATTCTCTTTAATAATTGAAAGAAAATCATATAAAAAAAAACTGCAGTGATTTTTTTTTCAATCTAGCTGCCACATTGGTGGCATGAAGAATGCTGGAATTCCTGTATATATCTTTAAGTCAGGGTCAACTGAGCCATTAAGCTTTAATATAATAAAAAGGGAAAATAAATATTTCAAAAATATATCTTTTATAATTACTTAATTATAAATAAATAAATGAATTACAAAGTATAAATGTCACTTAGTGACAAAGTCATGCTAGCTGTCTTCTACAGGTCAGACATGTTTACTCTATGGAATTCGTACATTTTAAAAATGAATAACAACCAATAAGCATCTGGTACTTTTCCTTATCAGTATATTCCCCCTTTCACTGGTCAATGACTGTCTAAAACAGGTCAATCACTTCCGTTAAAAGAGCTAAACTCAAATGTTACTTTGAAATTTCAGGCCGTTTGATGCTTTTATAAACTAGTCCTAGGTTCTTCATGTTGTTAAAAGCAAAGGTGCTACAGATGGTTCTTTGAGCATTGCCATAGAAATGTTAAATCCCCGTTTGATTCCATAAAGATCCATGTTTATCTAAGAGATGTGTGAGTGTGAAAAACATTTCATTTAAAGATTTAAATATACTAGTGCATTAAATCAAGCATCCAGCCATGGGTCATTCTTAAGGCTCATTTTTGTATTGAATGTACACCCCATCTTATGTAGCTGTATGTAGCTTAGGTCCCTCATGGCCAGAGGTGGAAAGTAACTAATTACATTTACTCACATTATTGTAATTGAGTAGATTTTTTGAGTAATTTGTAATTTTTAAAGTAGTTTTTAAATTAGGTAATTTTACTTTTACTCAAGTTCATTTTGACACAAGTAATTTATATTGCTACATTGGAAAACTGCCAATTACTTAATAAAAAATAAAATGCTGGGGAAAAAAACAAATTGTTAGAATGAAAAAAGAAATTGAGTTTTGTTCTCCATGGCAGCGCAGCTAAACCTTCCATGCAGTGTTTATTACGGTTAGCGGGAGAGACGCTGTGTGAATCAGCTGTGCTTTGGGGAACCGGTGTTCTGTTGAGTTATGCTACCCATCGATATGTGCTTCTTTACGGCACTGTGCATGCACGACCAACATTTCTTTGGATGATTTCATGTTTTTCATGATAATTCCTTAAGTTTTTATTGGGAACAATAAACAATTTGCTTGAATGTTAAAAAAACATGTAAGTAGCAGTTAAAGCATAGCAATGGCAAGTTAAAATATAATAATTAACTGTAAAACTATAAAAATACAGTTTTTAGTCACCTGGATCATAGAAACCTATACCACTTGTTCTTAAAAAATGTTTCATAGGGTGGTCTGAAAAAATACTGCCTGTAAGGTCCAAATTATCTAATTTAAAAATGATTTAATTTATTTTATAAATAAATAAAAGTAACTATGTAACTTTTACTCAAAGTAAATTTTAAATTAAATACTTTTTATATTTACCAGAGTAGATTTTTAGATGGGTACTTTTACTTTTACTTGAGTAGAATTTTAGCAAAGTAAAGGTAAATTTACTTAATTACAATTTTTCTGTACTTTTTCCACCTCTGCTCATGGCCTACCTGGTCATAACAAGAAAGCATAATGGCCACCAAGAAAAAAAAAAGCCTTTTATGTTAATTTATTCATTTTTATTTGTGAAGATCTGACTCTAAATCCCTAAACTGAAACCTGAGCAATAGCTCAGCTAAAAAATAGTTAATTGTCTAAATCAGATAAAGCAGCTGGTCAGTTTAATGGCATTTATTTTTCTAATTGGTGTTGCCCGTGTCAGAGTTTCTATTATGTTAATATAATGTTTAGCAAGTTTGAATGTGATTTGAGCTTTCGAGTTTTACTTATAACAATTTTTTTGCACTTATCTTTTTGGCTCTTATTGCTTTCATACTGAAGGTGAAAAAAATGCTGCTGTGCTTTTAAACACATAATTTTAAGGATTTCAGCACAGCAGACATGCAGGGTCATTATTATTTAAACATTTGCTCGCCACACTTAAGTTGAGACTTCAATAAGCCAGTTTTGCTCCTAGACAGCAAGTGCATGTACTGCTAGTCCACTATAGACCCCTCCCCTAGAGATGATCTGCAGTCCACTAAATCAGGGGAGTCCAAACTTTTTTTGTTGGGGGCCAGAAGGAGAAATATATTTGAAGTCACGGGCCACAGACTCTGTAATAAAACAAATAATGAAATATACCACTTTAAATAATACATTTTCCTGATTACTTTCATTTACACAGCATTTTACTTGACTTACTATCTTTACCTTTGACAGTGTTGTGTAAACTAAGATTTTTTAAATTGATGTTTCATTTCATGATGTCTTTTAATATTAAACTCCTTAATTATTTCTCTGCAGTAAAATAATTTATTTACATCCTAAAAACGTTGAGTGGTTGGAGATTTCTACAGGGAGAGGGAATGATTGTAAGTGACTAATTGACGCCATATTTTAACATTTTAGGACAACATATTAAAACAGATTTCCTTCTTTTTTCTTTCACATCATTGTTACTTCTTCAAGAATTCTTTCTTTTCAGATTGCTTTTCTATTCAGATATTTGTATATTGAGCTATGTATAGGCCACCCAAACTTCTAACCTATTACATATCTGCTTTAAAATTACATTTATAACAGAAATAAGCAGAATCCGTGATCCAGCTGATTTACTGTTGTGTTTCTCTCTACATGTTCCTCTTACAGCTGTTTTTCAGGAACAAGAAAAAACATGTTAAACATGTACTGACATGTGCAGACCCTTAATCATGTGTCTGTACTGATTTCCCATATTTTTTTTCACATGTTAAAACAGTGTACAGTGTTCTTTACTGCATTCTGAAGTGTTGTGCAACTTAGAACCCTTTTCTTTATGGCCACCAGAGGTCGGTAAAGATCTGCGTGTGATGTGAACTAGAACCTTTTATTTATATATATATATATATATATATATATATATATATATATATATATATATATATATATATATATTTTTTTTTTTTTGTGTACAATTCAATACAACAGCATTAAATAAACATAATAATAGGTTAAATACACAGAATATACAAAAAAAAAAAAGAAAAAACATCACAAACACAGAAACAAACAAAAATAAAATTAAATTAAAAACCGTTTACAACTATTTAATATTCAGCTGGCCAGAGATTTATACGTATAAGGTCTTGTGTTATCTTAATCTGCTATGGGGCAACTAGATAAAATTCAGGTTAATTTTATTTGGAGAAACAAATCTCACAGTTAAGTTAAGTCACGTTAAAAAAAGTGTCTTAAAAAAATATATAGCAGAGGACAGTCTTAAAGTTTCAGATTTTACCACTCTTAACCAAAATATTAAACTTATCTGGCTGAAAAGATCCCTTAATAATTCTACAAATATAAGGAAATCTATACCAAACTAGAATTAAGTTGGAAGTAAAGCTGAAAATGCACAATGAACTCTCAAGTATATTCTTGCTTTTACTAATCATTTTGCTTTTTACTCATTTCTATTATGTTAATAATTGTTTAATGACAAAAATGTGAAGTCTTTTTAAATCTGTGTTTTTCAAACAAGCCTCCTGCAAGTTAGGTTGTTATTCAACAATAAAATACAGTCAATCAAATAATTAATATATACAAAGCCATACAACTGATGAAAGTATTCAATTAAATACGTCTTATTCTACTTTTATATTGTGTCTTATTTGTCTTTCACGTGATCCTTTTTTATTTAAATAGGCTACTTCTGTTTCTCTTTTTTTATTTAACTTATTTCAACTTATAAGGTAAAAGTTCATTAAGCGATTCACCCAAATTCTGGGCACTGTACACTCTCTATGTCAGTATGCCCCTAGCCATGCCAGTGCACGAGGAACGTGAAAAAGGGGTATTTATTTAAAATTAAAAAAGCATAAATAAGGTTTTAAGCTACAATCAGATCAGATTATATTGATGATTGGTTCTTTATTTACTCTTGGACAGGAGACAACTGTACACTCAGAATTGAAAAAATAAAAAAATCTGACGGGTCTTTTTGTTTGCAAAGTCTCTCCCTCTCTGGCAAAAATCATAATCACAATTATTTTTGATTGATATTGAGATCACAGTTATTTAACATGATTATTCATTGGCTTTGGTAACATGAATTTATTGAGCATTTTTGAGCTTTTAAGCACAGCACTGCACTGCACTGCACTGCTAAGGTTTTTTTTTTACCAGACAAAAATAATACATTCCTTGATTGCTTAATATATTACTAGCGTGCACTTGAGCCTACTTCAGTGATATCGGTAGGCTATGTACATATTGATATATGCAGCAGAAATATATATTGCTAGGTGGATCATTGATTAAAGTCTCAGCACAGAGTTTCACTTTCAGCTATGCTGTGTTAGTAAAAAAAAGGCTACAGAACATGCACTGAAACAAAAGGCTAATTTACCTATACTCGCATTTATAGGCAGCAATTCTACCAGTCACCAGCGCGCGCTCTCTATCTCTCCTTCGCGAAGCAACATATCAACGTTAGTGGGGGTCGGAGGTGGAAGCTCGCCCTTGAATACTTGAACAACGATCTCACCTTGTCTTTGCTCATCTCTAATCTCAGACTCATCTTTAGAAGAGCCACCAGGACTGATCACTGCTGCGGCTGCTCCAGCGCCACTGAGTGTTAATGTCGATAACTAACATTAGCCAACTCATAATTATATCTGTACTTTCGGCCGCCTTCTTTCTTTTTCCTTCCTTTCTTCTTTTGATAACCTGTTTTCAGCTTTTTGGGCAGCATGATGTCTTTAGCCCCCAGGTTGCTGTCGGAAATGTCCAATATGTTGAGAGGGCTGTGACTAAAGTTCATTCCCTCAGTTGATATTATAAATATATTTGAAATATTAATTTATAAATAATTAATTAGAGGGCCAAATTCATTCGAAATAAAAACATCACAAAATAAAATCAGGATATATATATATATATAACACAGTGGTGTGAAGTGTTTGCACCCTTCCTGATTTCCTGATTTTCTTTTGCATGTTTGTCACATTTAAATGTTTCGGAAAATCAAACCAATTTAAATGTTAGTCAAAAACAGCACAAGTAAACACAAAATGATATTTTTAAATGAAGGTGTTTATTATGAAGGTAGAAAAAAATCCAAACATGGCCCGGTGTGAAAAAGTGATTATAGAGCATTGGGGAACCGTCATGGCCCTTTACGCCCTAAAATATTTTTAAAACATACGTGTCTATTCAATATGTGTTGGAACGTGAAGGGTTAAAAAATGGAGCCGTTCTCTCCCCCTATCAGGACTGTGATACCTCTGCAGTATGTTGGTTATTGGTGGGCCCTCTGTTAATTTTCAGAGGGCCAGGGAGGTGCAATTCAGCGGATGCAGTTTCAAATGACAGTATAATATCTTCCTACTAAGTGGGCGGACTTAACCGTATACTTAACGTTGTTTTCTTAGATGTGAATTAATACATTTTGTAAGCGCCGCTGCCACCACAATTAACAAAGAAAACAAGACGAATCCCAACTAAAAGAAATAATATTTAACCAAAATAAATAAAAAGAAAGGACATTCCTGCACAAAATAAACTCAAAGTATAGCGAATAAAATTATAAAAACGGATCAGAAGCCGAACTTTAGATTTTTCACCAGCGTCATATTCCGATTACTTTTCCACCTCGGGCTCATAATGACAGTTTATGGGGCGGGTTGAGTCGGGCTCGGGCAGAATGGGTATGGGCTCGGACCCGACCGGAGCCTGTGTTCTGCCAGAAATAAACTTAAAACTATATATTATTTGAAAGAGAGAATTATAAAATAGACTTAAAACTAAATCTATTATTTGAAAGGAAGAATTATGCAATAGAGTTAAAAGTAAATATATTATTTAGCAGGAAGAATTATAAAATAGAAGTACAACTTAATATATTATTTGAAAGGCAGAATTATAAAATTAACTTGGAACTAAAAATATTATTTGAAAGGGAAAGTTATAAAATAGACTTAAACCGAAATATACTATGTAAAAAGGAGCATTATAAAATAGACTTAAAACGAAATATATTATTTGAAAGGGAGAATTATAAAAAAGACGTAAAAACTAAATCTATTATTTTAAAGGTAAAATTATAAAATTAACTTAGAACTAAAAATATTTAAAAACGAAATTTATTAATTAAAAGGAACAATTATAAAATTAACTTAGAACTAAAAATATTATTTTAAAGGGAGAATTATAAAATAGACTTAAAACCAAAAAATATTAATTGAAAGGTAGAATTATAAAATTAACTTAGAACTAAAAATATTTGTAAGGGAGAGATTTATAAAATAGACTTAAAACGAAATATATTATTTGAAAGGGAGAATTATAAAATTAACTTCAAAGGAAATGTATTTGAAAGAGAATTATAAAATAGGCTTAAAACGAAATATATTATTTTAAAAATTTTATAAAGTTACTTAGAACTAAAAATACCAGTTGAAAGGGAGAATTATACAATAAATGTAAAACTAAATATATTATTTAAAAGGTAGAATTAGAAAATTAACTTAGAACTAAAAATATTTGAAAGGATGAGTTATAAAATAGACTTAAAATGAAATATTTTTGTAAGGGAGAGATTTATAAAATAGACTTAAAACGTAATATATTATTTGAAAGGAAGAATTATAAAATAGACTTAAAACTAATTAAATTTGAAAGAGAATTATAAAATAGGCTGAAAACGAAATATATTGTTTTAAAAGCAAGATTTATGAAGTTCCTTAGAACTAAAAATACCATTTAAAAGGCAGAATTATGAAATTAACTTAGAACTAAAAATATTGTTTGAAAGGGAGAATTATAAAATAAACTTAAAACGAAATATATTTGAAAGATAATTATAAAATAGACTTAAAACTAAATATATTTGAAAGATAATTATAAAATAGACTTAAAACTAAATATATTACTTGAAAAGCAAGATTTAAAAAGTTAACTAAAACTAAAAGAGAACTAAAAATATTACTTAAAAGGGAGAATTATAAAATAGACATGAAACTAAATATATTATTTGAAAGGGAGGGCTGAGGTTTCAGGGTCAGAGTGTGCTACTGATATGGAGAGAGACTTAAGTCAGTGACGTAATGGTTGCGGTCCCACATGGTGACGTCATCAACCGATGCTTATATATTCGGCGCTCTCACGCTCTACGCATCATTTGGAATTCGGTGAACTTAGCGAAGCTGTTTACTCCGGCCTGATTTCAGTGTAATTGTTTAAGTCATGCATTTCTTCAGGTATCTTAGATGCTTGTTCAGTGTAACGCGCCAGCCGGAGATCGATGACACGGACATACTGAAGGCTCTGGGCTATGAGGTGTTGGATGAGCTCGGTTCTGGGTCTTTTGGCACCGTTACACTGGCCAAGTCAAAAAAGCATAAAAAAAACTTGGCTATTAAAACGATGGACCGCAGGTGGATGATAGTGAAGTTCAGTTCTTCAGTTCTGAAAGCGGAATTGGACACCATCTACAGACTGACTCACCCGCACATCGTGTATATTTATGAAGTGATTGAGGTGCGCCATGGACAGGTACATATCGTAATGGAAGCAGCCTCCTCATCTCTCGTCGAGGTAATAGAAAAAGGGCCAGTCGCCCATAAAACAGCTAGGCGGTGGTTCTCTCAGATCGTCAGTGCGTTGAACTACATGCACGAGCAGGACATTGTCCACCGTGATCTAAAGTGTGACAACATCCTCGTGACTGCAGATGGCAATGTCAAAATAGCAGACTTTGGATTGAGTCGCGTAACAAAAGGGCTGTGCAACTCGATGGTTGGCACCCTGTGGTACGTTTCACCTGAGGTGATAAGAGAAAAGAAATATGACGCCAAGAAAAGTGATGTGTGGAGCCTGGGGATCGTTCTGTACGCCCTGGTCACTGGGGAGCTGCCCAGCTATTCAGATGACTTGGAACAGATTGCAAGTCCGAAGCTACCATATACCTTTCCAGATGACGTCGAAGTGGAAGAGTCCTGCCGTGCTTTAATACTGGATATGCTGCAGTTAGATCCGAGTGCTCGGCCCACTGTGAAGAAGGTGTCAGAGCACCCTTGGCTGCAGTCTGACGTGAAGGACACGCCCACTTCTGAAGAAGAAAGATTAGAAACGCCCACTTCTGGAGATAAACGGTCTGAAACGCCCACTTCTGAAGTTAAAAAGTCTGAAACATCCACTTCTGAAGATGGAAGTTCTGTAATGCCCACTTCTGGAGATAAACGGTCTGAAACGCCCACTTCTGAAGTTAAAAAGTCTGAAACATCCACTTCTGAAGATGGAAGTTCTGAAATGCCCACTTCTGAAGACGAAAGATCAGAAACGCCCGCTGATCTGAAAGATCACAGCAGTGGAGCTTCAGTTGAGTTAATGTGCCCATCATTAGAGGTTGTGCAAGAAGATGCTGGTGCTAGAATAACCTGCCCAGCAGTAGAGGATGTAGAGGACACCGGGTGTGGCTGCTTCGGACGCATTCCACCATTTCAGGCTGCAGTTAAAAGGAGAGGAGCTGCCTGTGCTAAAGCCTTCCGGTCATTCGGACGGAGGGTGAAGAAGTTTTTCCGCCGCAAAATCCTGTTTTTTTGTGACGTTTTAATTTAGAATGAAAAAAAAAAAAAAAAAAAAAATATATATATATATATATATATATATATATATATATATATATAATTTTGTATAAATTAATATTTCTAATATATTGATAACATCAGCTTAGGGAATGAACTTTAATCATATTTTAGACACAATTTGCAAGGCCTTTGCTATCCTCAACTAAAAGAGTAAATTTACAGTTAAAGAGGACCCAAAAAAAAAAGAAAGCTCATAAGGTGCATTCATACCATACAGTTCCATTACATCAACTGCATTCTTTTTTTTAATGCTTTCGTTTTATATTTTGAAAATAGACATTCACGCAGAAAAGCAGACATTAAGGGGGGGGGGGGGGGGGTAAAATGGTAAAAATGAATAAGCCACATTCACATACATATAATCACAAACAAAATGTTGAGGTCTAGGGTAAGCTATGGTATAATAGTAATAATGGAAAAAACATTTTTATAGTGGTAACCTTGTATATGATAGGCTCATGGAAGGGCTAACAAGTCTCAGCCTCAAGTCTCTCCTTGCTCTTGGATATACCAGTCCCATTTCCACCTGCTTTCACTCCTCAGATCCTTTTGGAGACGAATGGTTTAAGTCAGCATTTCCACATTTCAGCATTCCCTCCAACAAGGAAAAGGAGTCCCAGTGAACCTGAATTTGAGTTATAAGGTGTTATAAAATAAAATATCTAATCAGAACTGAGTTTTCCATGCTCTTAATCAAACTTCCTCCAAAATCTCACTCTGTGTATCTTGTTCCCAGCTAAATCTCACATAATTATTAGATTTTTTTTTCATTAGACATGTTGCTTTGTACAGTTTGCCAATAACTCTTTGCTTTATCTCCTCCTCGTAAGCATCCATGAAAATCTGAATCAATTCTGGAAAAGGAGCAGAATTAGGAATTTTATTCTTAGTAAAAAAAATTACATACCTGTAAATATCTAAAAAAAAAAAAAGTCCTGATTACCAAGTCCAAAAGGGTTAGTCTCTGGAAGCTTTTGTATTTCCCATTTGACAACATTTTACAAAGGGCAGTAATGCAGTAATGATCCTTTGTTAAGCTCCTGACCAAAATCCTCCAATCAGAACTTGGCATGAGCAGCTAATAACTAAATATAAATAAATACATTTTTGTACTCGAAGGTACACTCGTCATAATTGTACCCTCAAAGGTATAATATTGGTCTTTACAGGGTCAGATTTGTTCCCTCTGAAGTACAAAGTCATTTCTAACAGCAATAAGTACAAATTTGTACCATTTAACCTGCAGCCATTCAGTATTCTGCATCACTGCACTAATAAACAATATATATTTAAATTGCACAATTTTTATTTGAAAGCCAGACAATTTTGTATCATCAAGTTTTTGAGCCATATTCAGTTGATGATAATGTTTATAATGTTTATAATCTTTACTGGCACAAAAAACCACGGGTACAAAAAAGGACTTTCACTGAAAGGTACTTCTTTGTACCTCAATATAAGGTACAGCCCCAGAGACAAGCTTTATACTCTTTTAAGTACAAATCTGTACTTATATTTCTTAGAGTGTACCTGCAGGGTTTAATGGATTGTTATAGAGAATCTTCCACATCAATAGATGCCAAACAGCAACAGATATCAGTCCAGAATGTGTATTATACACACCCCCACACACACACAGCAAGTGATTAACTGCATTGTTTTATTGTTAATAAAAACGTAACGCTAAATGGTCAGTTAGGTCAGACAGATGGGATTATAAAATAGGATATTTAGAAGATTTTGAAACAAATTATATATATATATATATATATATATATATATATATATATATATATATATATATATATATATATATATATATATATATATAAACTTCATTACAGTCTCTAGACCCAATAGGAAGACATACAACATATACATAAGAAAAGAAAAAAAAAAGATGCATAAGCATGTACAAACATACTATCAGTCATGACAGTCTTAAAAGGCAGCCATACCAATGATTCCACATATATGATTGATATCTGAGAGAGCTGCATCTAGGGCTTGTGAGAACCCTGATAATACAGTTTTGAGACTTATCCGGACGACACATGAACTTAAACATTAGGCTCCTCAAGAGAACCAGTAAAGTACTCAGTCCTGAGTCAGAAAGTAGTTTACTAGCACTGCAACTCCTAGGCTTTTTCAGCAATATCCTCAGACAGTCATTATATGCTTCTTGAAGTTTATGCAGGGTCTCTTGTTTTTTTGTAGCTGACCCATAGTGGGGCTGCATACATAGTTTATTTTTTATTTTACTTTTTTATTTACCTTTATTTCACCAGGCTAGTTATTAAGAACGAGTTCTTATTTACAATATCGACCTGGCAAACAGGAGAAACCACTTGAGGAACAACATAAAGGCAACAAACAATCTAATGAACAGAAACATACAAAAAAAAAAAAAGTTAAAACAGTCAATTAATTGCAAAGCATGTGCATGTATGTATCAGTAAAAAGCTCTTGATCACATTTTTAAAAATTGTGAAATGGGGATAAAAGCCTCTAATTTTAGAGTTTTTTGTAATGTGTTCCAGTCTTCTGCAACAGATGACTGAAATGATAATCTGCCAAAAGTAGTGTTTGTTTTGGGAATTTTAAGCTGAATGGTGTAGAAATACAGTAGGCATGAAACAAGCTTATCATAATAATGACAATAACAGTACTGTATTAAATTAATCAGTCTAGAAAAATCTAATTATATATATAAAAAACAAGAGTTTTTCCATGATATGAGTTATTTGAGGTCAAAGCAGAGGCAGCAGCAGCAGCAGTCTCTGAATGCATCAAAAACAGCTATGCTCTCTAAAGGGGGATTCACAACAGCAATGGAAAAAAGAAACCATTCTACTGATCTGGATCTGGCTGTCTGTTGAGATAAGATCACAGCCTGGTTAAGGCACAGTCGTGAGGCATGGAAACTGCCTGAAATGAGGTCTTTCCCAGGCTCCCTGTAGGTCTGATGTGCAGCTCAGGAGCAGCAGTGCATGGTAATGGAGCAGTCAGTGTGTCTGCAGAAGGTTCATATGATAAATCAGATGCAGAAGGGCGGTGGGCTGCGTAGGGCTGACTCGGCATCGCCTTCACCACCACAGCGCACTGGGAGCCGGCTGTCTCTCCCTTTTGTTCACTCTCTCTCTTCCCCCGGCACCCCCATCTCCCCATTTCACACACTCTCACTCTCTCACACTTTCAATTACTGACTCACCCCACATGCTCTCTCTCGCTCTCTCTCTCCTTGTGGTGGGCTCGTCTCATCCCCCAGAAAGCTTTCACACGGGGGGCATGAGGAGCATGCGTTCTCTGAGCAAACAGTGGGGTACATCATTAAACAGCACATCTGGACCTGGTTGGGCACAGCTGTTTTTATGTGCCCACACCCCACGCAACCACAGTGGGACTGGGGGCAGATGTAGGGGTACCAGCGTCAAATATGGTACAAATAGGCCTGAATAAACACTTTTTGAGACAAACACAAGATGGGATGATGTTGAACTAAAGCTGGGCAATATGAAAATATTTTATTGTATTGTGATACATTTTTTGTCAAATTAACAATATGCTTTTTTACGCATATCATGAACATCATTATTGCTTAATGAACACTGTTCAAACTGTGCATTTCATTTAGAGCTTTGAACTGTCATTGAGCCCGAGCCTGATTTAAACCTCACTTTTTTTTTTGTAAATAGAACGTTTTATATCATTTTTTCCATATTTTCTCCCCAATTTACATGGCTAATTACCCAACCCACTCATTAGGACTCCCTCTATGGCTAGTGATGCCCCAACACACCAGGAGGGTGAAGACTAGCAAATGCCTCCTCCGATACATCTAAAGTCAGTCACCGCCACTTTTTGAACTGCTGCTGCTGATCAGTGTTCATTCTGATAGGTGATTTTGATTTAGTTTTAGTCTTAGACTTTGTACTAAAATGTTTAATAGTTTTAGTCACATTTTAGTCTTTTGGTTATTAGTTTTAGTCAAGTTTTAGATGAAGAAAACAAACATCATTTTAGTCTAGTTTTAGTCTAATGAATTTAAGGCCTATAAACAGTATGTATTACGTTTTTTTTTACTGTTTTCTATTTTATATTTGTTGTTATTTTGAGATTATTTACTGATATTTTTTATTAAAATATAGTTTTGTTGCATTTAAATAATGCTAACATTAAAATATTTTACATCACAGACTATTTTCTTAAGCCTGTCTCGACCCGGCCTGAGGAAAGTGGTAGGAATTTTCAGCCCATCCCGGCCCGAGTTTGCGTCTGGCAGAAAAACTCAAATTTCATTACAGAGGTGTAAAAAAAACATGTTCAACTGGATTTTGATACTAAATATTACATAAATATCACTACTATGTAAAAGAGAACATTTAAATAGCAGTTTTAAAGGATCTGCCACAGCTGATGCATTTTGCCTATGTGTCAAAACATTGCGAAATACTGTTAAATATATTGTATCTTGAAAATGTTTTTAAATATCACCAATTCTGATGTTCCTCTAAGTGCGTTATTTAATTATGTTAAACTGCTTGGTTTGCTTCACTGAAAGTATAGTTTGTTTAGTGGTTTGTTCCACACCCAAATATGTTTGTACTGAGCCTATAGAAAGTCATATTAATATTAAAATATTACCATGAGACTCAAGATATAAGAGATAAAAGGTGGCAACATATGTGCATTACCCACTCTGTCCTGTGGATGGCAGCAATACATCATGCACAGTTTTCTCACCAATCCCATTGTCTATTGGGTGCTGGAAATTGTGTATTCATAAATGATATATAGGATACCACTTTAAAATAAGACTACCTTTATAAAGGGTTTATAAATGGTTTACAATCAGTTTATTAATGGTTACTAATTAGGTTGTAAAGGCCTTAAAAATCACACATAATTAGAAAGGGCAACAATGACCTGTAGTTTGCCAAATAGTGAACCCACAGCTATCTTTATTGTGGCCCTTTCTATGTATGTGTTATAACTGATTATTAATGGTCATTATTACATAATATCTAACTTAATGGCTATATGCAGATAATATACATTACCATATTCGCCACCACTTTATAATAAGACTACCTTTATAAAGGGTTTATAAATGGTTTGCAATTAGTTTATTAATGGTTACTTATTAGGTTGTAAAGGCCTTAAAAATTAATAATCATTAATAATCAGTTATAACACATACATAGAAAGGGCCACAATAAAGATAGCTGTGGGTTCACTATTTGGCAAACAACAGGTCATTGTTGCCCTTTCTACTTATGTGTTATAACTGATTATTGATAATTTTTAAGGCATTTACAACCTAATAAGTAACCATTAATAAACTAATTGCAAACAATTTATAAACCCTTTATAAAGGTAGTCTTATTATAAAGTGGTGCCGGATATGGTAATGTATATTATCTGCATATAGCCATTAAATTGCTTAGAAGGCTGTAGATGCTTTTAAATAAAAAACAAACAAAAAAAATGCATCAGATACATTTGTGTAGCTCTTACTCAAAAACTCTGATATTATGTAATAATGACTGTGGGCAAACACTGAAAAAATATATATATATATTTGAGACCCACTAGCAGACATCCCACCTCTCCCATGACTCCCGGGATTCTCCCACCTTCTGAAATTGAATTAAAACACTGTATAACAAACAGAGCAAGTGATTGACAGACGTAGTGAGTGAGTGACACAGAGAGCATCCTGATTGGCAGGGTGGGATGACTGCATTAGTACAGTTAGGTCTGTTATACACAACCTTTAGGCACCCCCTGAACAAAGAAAAAATGGACTTGGTAAGATAATTGTTACGGAGCCCCTAAAGGGACGTGGTGTATTTAATTTTTTTTACGTATAAAGTGGTGAGCACCACATACTAAGTGGTGAGCACCACATACTAAGTAGTGAGCACCACTTACTAAGTGGTGAGCACCACTTACTAAGTCGTGAGCACCACTTACTAAGCCGTGAGCACCAGATAATGGTAGCTAGCAAGCTATAGTTTAAACTGCCATATGTTCCACAATGTAATGTTGTGATTAACTTGCTAGGTTAGCTAATGTTAACTACTTTATTTCAGTGGGGAATGTTTTAGCTAATGTTAGCTAGGTTAGCATGTGAATATACTAAGTGGTGCTCACGACTTAGTAAGTGGTGCTCACGACTTAGTATGTGGTGCTCATGACTGGACAGAGTGGGTAATGTGCTTATGGCTTTTTTGTATGACTCAAAAATAATTATCTCATAATATATATCAATAAATTATATTATAAAATAATGAAAATAAGTATTGGGTAATTTTGTTAGCAGTAATGATGTGTTATTTATTATAGCAAAGGCTATACATACGTACATACATACATACATACATACATACATAGAGTACCAGTCAAATGTTTGGACTGTGTTATATCAGATCCAAAGTCAGTGCAGTTTTGTTTTCCAAGAAAATCTTACGGCACTTCATGCTTCCTTCTGCTACTGACAACTTTTATGGAGATGCGGATTTCATTTTCCAGCAGGACTTGGCACACTGCCCACACTGCCTAAAGCACCAGTCAGTCTTATATAATATTCTGATTTTCTGAGCTACTGATCTTGGGGTTTTCAATGGTTGTAAGCCATAATCATCAACAAATAAAAGAAATAAAGGCTTAAAATAGATCACTGTGTGTTTACCACATCGATATAATAAATTACTTTCACATTTTGAACTAATTTACTGAAGTAAAATAACTTTTCAATGATATGCTAATTGTTTTAGAAACACCAGTATATTTAAATTGAGATGTAAATGCTTAAATTAAGCAAAAACAATCTGCCAGTGTGGTGAGCAAATTGTTCTTAGTAAGATTTCATAAAATAAGCAATCACAAAGTAAAGTAAGACTTAAATCAAGCAAAAAAATCCCTTATTTTGTGGCTTAAATTTGTACAAAATAATCAGAATAACTTGACTGGTGACTTGTTGTGCTTATTTTGAGTTCAAACTACTTACAATTAGGTGAAAAAGTAAAATAGAATAAGATGAATATTTCTAAAAGAGGCAGAACAATCTTACACTTATAATGCTTAGTAAGTCAAACATTCTTATCAGAGACACAATAAGATTTATTGCCTTGAAAAAGATAACTTCACTTGGTGAGATTTAGTTTTTTGCAGTGTTCTAAGAACATAGTGGAAGACCTACCCAGTTTTGAACTGGTCTTTAACCAGTCAGTGTATTATCAGGATATCAGGATATTTTCAGGATAATAGTCTTATTGGCATTATGACAAACATTTAATAATAATAAAAATAATATTTCAAAAATACACTACTGCAATAAAATGAAAATTATATTTTATTATTGCATATGATAGGATATGGCACACCCCTAACTGAGATGTAAAAAAAAAACAAGAATTTTATCAGATTTGTAACAGAAATCATCATGATACTAATAATTCATTCCATATATCTCTCTCTATATATATATATATATCCAGGATTAAAGTAAAATAAATGATACTGGACTGATATAATCTGTCTCTAGTAGATAATATAATGGGAAATTAGAATATTTGTGTAACAGCAAAAAAGTAGTACCCTGATGATGTGATAATTAGGGGTAGGTGATATGAGACGATATTTCAGGGTATTGATTGATACGATATGGCACACCCTTACTGTTCCCTACATCCAGCTTCAGTCACCTCAGAAGTTGAGTTTCAGAGCTGCAGTGGTGACGAGAAGCTGCTGACGCATGCTGACTGCACTGGTGAGGCAACCAGGCTCCACAAAGCGGCCACAGCTTACACACCATGTTTACTCAGTAAAGAGAGAATTATAAGGTACAAACATTTCCGGCTCCTTCCACCAAGATCAGAAGAGTGAAGGACCAATTGACTGATACCAGAAAAGGATCAAATCATCTGCGGTTCTTGTCCCTCATTCATTCATCACTTAACCTTACCCCATCCCTTTTTTTCTCAGTTCTTTCTCAAAACATGCTATTGAGTCCCGCGCTCCTGCTCCTGTATCACACTCTCTCCACATGTAATTTCTTGCAGACTTGTTTGTATATAGGTGACGCTGGAGCCGAGCGAGAGCGCTTTGTGCCTCCGCCATAATTACAGAGTAGCCTTGGCCTGGTGTTCCGCTCCACGGCAAAGCGAGCGCTTCATACTGCCTGCTGCACTACTTACTGCAATTTCCATATTCTTGCGGTTCTTAATGAGACCTCCCATTCTCTTCTCAAATGCAAACACTGCCTTGATCTGTCAACATTTATATACAGAGAAAACGGTCTTTATGTTGCCTTAAATGGCACAAAGATAAATTATATATTTATCTACAGTATTTATGAAGCGCTTTTGTAGTTTCTGAGATACTATTGGGTACAATGACATCAGAGCATACAATTCAGGAGGGATTGGGGTTGTCTGACCTCGCTTATAAAGACTTGGGCCCAATCCCATTTCACCTCTTGGCCCTACCAATTACCCCCACCCCCTCTTTTTTTTGAGTGAAACCCTTCCTCTTGGAACAGAGAGAGTTACAAGAGAAAGGAGTGAAATCCTCCCTCAAATTGTACACGTCCACTGGCACTTAAGCCCCGATGCATCCCATTCATTTCAATGGAGAGAGCCGCCGCATGCTGCGGTGCATGCTGGGTTGCGTTGCGTTGAGCGCAGCCCCGCCCTCCGGCAAGAAAGTTGAGCAGATCTCTACTTTATTCAAATGAATGCGGCCGCCGCGCTGTGTCCAGCCAATGGGGGAACAGCCGGCTGCCACGCCCCAACACACATATACGAGCCTCACTGGGATCTATAGCTCTATAAATCCATATTCTGCCATTATTAGCTTCTCTTCTGTGTTTGAAAGGTGCCTGTTCTGCATGTGTGAGGCTCGTATATGTGTTGTGGCGTGGCAGCCTGCTGTTCCCTGATTGGCTGAACACAGCACGGCGGCCAGATTCATTTGAATAAAGTTGAGATCTGCTCAACTTTCTTGCCGGAGGGTGGGGCTGTGCTCAACGCAACCCAGCATGCACCATGGCACGCGACGTCTCTCTCCATTGAAATGAATGGGATGCGTCGGGCGCACCGTTATACACTGCTCTGTCGCGACAATGCACAGCGATGTACCTGATTCATTTTCAATAGGAAGCGCCGCCTCTGTCAGACACAGTCACGCGGTGCACGTGTCCCCAGCACAGTGTATAAAAATATTTTTTTTCCGTTTTAAAGATTTCACCCATTGGCCCTACCACTTACCCCTACCCCTTCTTTTCAAGTGAAACCCTTCCTCTTGGAACAGATTTACAAGGAAAAGGGGTGAAATCCTCCCTTTAAGAATTTGGACAACACTTCAAGCACCCGATCCGTCATCAGGAGCGCTAAGGTCCATTAGCCTAGCTACTGGTTAACTTTAGGGTTTATTTTATGTCTTCAGAAAAGGGGGAGATGCTGCAGAAATTAATTATTATTGTCCATTCCTTAACTCCTCTGTGATTGGGAGCTTAATTTTAATTTATTTTTTCCGCTTAAATGCTGCAGCTTCTGCCGTCTGTTGCACCATTAAAGGTGGAACGACAAAGTTAGCTAGCTAGCTAGTGAGTCAAACTACTAGCAATCCATTGAAACTACACAATAAACTATAGTAATATAGTGCTAATCATCACTTTTAACAAGAAAAATACTTAAATTTGTGTATTTTGGTCTCTTGGCTCTGGTCTCTTGTTTCGCCATCTTACCAGTGATTCTTATACCGCTTGGTTTGAAGTATTTATCTGAAAAATCTCAGTACCTCTTCTCCCTACCCCCCAAGCCTAACAAGAATTGGGACACCCCTACCCCTTGTTGTGCATGCGCAAAACAGAGGGGTAGGGGTAAGTGGTAGGTAAGTGTGCATTGCTGTGTGTTCATGTATACGTAAAGCCTGTGAAAATTCACTGATAAGATAGTAATGAACGTCTGACTGTTGACTTTGTCTTATGTTGTATTTAGTCAGTGGCGCACCAGTGTTTTTTATTGCCAAGATAGCAATATGCCAGAAATTTACCTGAACACACCTCCTTTCGAGATTACTATGCCCATTTGGCGTAGATATATCCGTCCTTGCGGTGAGTAGCAAGCAACCTAATGTTCTACATCTCACAGCAACTTTTACTACACTACTCTAACTTTAATCTCTAATCTCTCTAATCAGCTTGCTAGTAAAATAAACACATTACTATAATAGGAAAGGCCAAACAGGAAAAATGAAACCCTTCACTACAATATCCTATAGTGTAGTGTATACCGGTCTTGTACCAGTAGTGCTGATTGGTTTTGTAGCTGTATTTTGTATTTGTGTCCAGTTTTTCAAC
The DNA here is from genome assembly GCF_023375975.1 of Astyanax mexicanus. NCBI lineage: Eukaryota > Metazoa > Chordata > Actinopteri > Characiformes > Acestrorhamphidae > Astyanax > Astyanax mexicanus. Next base: position 38,126,027 of record NC_064427.1, on the reverse strand, counting down.
AGGCTCTTGGTTAATTTAATTCATGGTCATTATAGTCATTATTAAATTGATTTATGCTCCCATCTCTCTCACTGTGGGTTCATGATGTTCCACTTAAATCTTCCTCTCCTTTATAATGTTCCCATCCTAAACTCATTACCGTGCACCATTTTTTTTGCCATTTAAATGTCAGTATACGTACAAACTGTAATTATATCACTCTGCTTGAGTCTGTTGAGGCTCTTCTCTTTCTCTCTTTCTCTCTCTCATCCTTTTTCCTCTCTTTTCCATGGCAAATTGACAAGCTTTTCATTTTGGATCTTGAATACAGATCAGTGTGTGGCGTTTTAAACCACAGGCTTCATCTAACGCAGGCTGTGTCTGTCTTCAATAAGGCTCCCTGGTCTAGGAGAACCCCTGATCTAGAATGAGCAGAGCTCCCCGAGACGTGTCATCTCTTCTGACAAGGCAATAGTGTCGATCCTGCAGGAATCTGTGCTTTTTATAGCGAAGAGAGAAGCCTGGGCCTTGGTGCGGATGGTGGTTATGGACGTGATTGTTTCAGCTGTAGATTTTCACGGTGGTTAGGGAGGGAGTATGTGCACTGCAGATCTCTTCCAAGTCCTGCCACTGCAATTGGATTTCTGGATGAATCAGAATTGATTAATACGCCAATGCCTTCATAGCCAGGCTTTAATCAGATAATGACAGAGCCTGAACGGAGCGAAGTTCGCGGTACACGTGTTCATGTGAGAAAAGAAAAAACACAGATCAAGATAAAGGAGATATATCAGGGGTCACTAATAGGTGGACTGCGGTCCGGGTCCGGACCCAGACGTTCTCCAATGCGGACCCAAACCGATAAACTACTGAGAAGGATTTAGTTTTGACAGTGTTCATTCACTCTGCAGCGACGTGGCATCGCTCCCAAACGTTTTCTCCACCTTTCTCTCGCCGCTTTGGGGCGTGTCACCTGAAAGAGCAAGCAGTTTATCTGCCACCAGCAAGAATGTGTAGAGTTGTAGTTCAGTGCTGTGTATAAACCAGACGCTGTTCTCATTTTTTTTTAAAAACATCCAGCTCAGAACCAGCTGCTCCTCCGTCTCTGTTATCTTACAAAGGGGATCTTAAAGCACAAAAAAACCCTGAAAAAGCTGTAATCAGCCTCTCCTCAGTTTTCCCACTCTGTAGTTCAGCCTGTGGTGTGTGTGGTGCTGAAACCCTGTCCGCTTGGTTCTGAATTGGCTACCACCCAGTGAAACTCGCTTCTCATTTGCATAAAGTTGAAAATATCTCAACTTTTTGCCGCTCGCTTCGCCTCGTTCTCGCCGCTACCCCTCCCAAAGTTCTCAGTTCTCTGCCGCTGCTCTCCATAGAAAACAGTGGGAGGCGGTGCAAAAAACGCATCGTGCCACGGCTGGAAAAAAACGCCTTTAAAAAGAAATAGGGAGCCCGACAACTGGTGGAAAAACTAGAACGGGGCGGAAACTAAAGACACGCTGAGCGTGAGTGAGAGAGACAGGGGAGTGTGTAAAAAATCTGTCCAGAGAGACATTTTATTATTATTATACATTTTTTACATTATAGTTCAAACAACCTCACAGGTCAGATGTATCATACACACAACTGGATCGTACTAAATTCTAATTAAGTACCCCTGATATATATTATACTAATTATGCATAATATTATGACTTGTTTCTACCACTATTAAGCATTTTATCAGCTCCACTGAGCTTAGAGGAGTTTGTAATATTTGTAATTACAGATTGTAGTCCTGCATCTGTTTCTCTGCATAATTTATACAGTATCCTCCTTTCACCCTGTTCTTCAATGGTAAGTGAGGTTTAGTAGTGTGTTGTGCTAGTATGTGTGGATCACACACAGCAGTGCTGCTGGAGTTTTTAAACACCAGCATTAACGCTGCTATTTTGTCAGTCTGCCTGTGTAACGACCAATGTTTGGCCAAATAAATCAGTCAGATAAAAAAACAATTCGGATTATATTTTTCTACCACTATGTTCACACTATTAAATTAAATTGAACGTAACACTCTTTTCTCTGATCCAACATGCTCTCTTTCTTACGTTTTTGATAAACCCTCAGGGTCCTATCCAGAGGTGGAAAGTAACTAATTACATTTACTCACATTACTGTAATTGAGTAGATTTTATGAGTAATTTGTAATTTTTAAAATAGTTTTTAAAATAGGTAATTTTACTTTTACTCAAGTACATTTTGACACAAGTAATTTACTTTGCTACATTGAAAAATTACCCATTACTGAGTTTTTTTTTATTGAGTTTTGTTCTCCATGGCAGCGCAACTGAACTTCTCCCAGCAGTGTTTATTATGGTAAGCGGGAAAGGCGCTGTGTAAATCAGCTGTGTAGCCTGGGGTCTGTGTGCGCGGCTCGGGGGGAACCGGTGTTCTGTCGAGTTATGCTACCCATCAATATGTGCTTCTTTACGGCACTGCGCATGCACCGACCAGCATTCTTTTTTGTGTGATTTCATGTTTTTAATGATAATTCCTTAAGTTTTTATTAGGAACATCTGCTTGGATGTTAAAAAACATGTCAATAGCAGTTAAAAAATAATAATAAACTGTAAAACTATAAAAATATGGTTTATAGTCACCTATATGACCATAACTTTTTAACTTTTTAACAGTAAAGAAAAAAAATGGATCATAGAAACCTATACCACTTTTTCTTGAAAATGTTTTATGGGGTGGTTTGAACAAATACTGCCTGAACGATCCTAATTATTTAACTTAATAATTATTTAATTTATTATTAGTTTTTTTCTTTTTTACATCAAATAAATAAAAGTAACTATGTAACTTTAACTCAAATTACATTTTAAATTGAATACTTTTTTTACTTTTACTCGAGTAGATTTTTAGAGGGGTACTTAGCAAAGTAAAGGTACTTTTACTTAATTACAAATTTTCAGTACTTTTTCCACCTCTGGTCCTATCCTAATTAAACTGCTCTGAGATATGCTGAATTGAATGTTGTGTCTCGTGGTGAACTGGAAAGCAGTCAGCAAAAGGTCAGTGTATCAGTCGATAAATATTTCATAGCAGCCTCTGTAGTCGGTAGTCTTGCTTTGAAGGACCTTTGTCTTCAAATACCTCCTCCACTTACGCCATTTAATTCCTGCTCCATCACGTGCCATTTCATTGGGTATTGATTTTTTGTACTCAGCTCTGGAGCGGAGGCAATCAGGCCTCACACCCGCCGCTGTTCTCCTGAGTGGTTTAAGAAGCCTGGGCAGCTTAATGAATGACAGCACTAATTGTGTTTGTTTAAGAGGCCCTCGCTTCACCAGGACGTCCCGCCCCCGTCCGTCCTGCGGCTCCTGCTGCTGTACAGGAAGGAGAACGGAGCGTACGTGAGCACTCATCTGTCTGCTATTGACCTCTGCCTCCTTGGTCTCGGTCCCACACAAACGTTTTCCAGGTTATCTCTTACACTCCTGTTTTTCTGATTTCCTGAAAAAGGCAGCTAGGAGCTTGTTTTTGAACCTGCTCTAAAGAGCCCTGTCTAGCGCTATTAAATACATGCCATGTCTTATTACCAGCATGAGTAAACAGACCTCTCAGGATGTCTAGGAAGCAGCAGTGGAATGTGAATTCCATGTGTAATGTTTCTTTTTTTTTTAGCCTATTTTTACTTTATTTCTTTATTTGCTTTTCTTGGTCAGTTGTATTTTTTTAAATATCAAGATTAAGCAATTAAGATGGAACTGCAGTGTTTTTAAGGACATTTACTTTTAACTCAAGGATTCATTGATTTAATACAAAATTATCTGAACTGACCATTTAATATTTGGGTAAATAACATGACTGAACTGCATTAAATAACAGGCCTGACTGCATTATCTTTCGCATAAAATATATATAAAAGCATAAAATGAGTTCATGCTTAACTACAATAGAATCACAAAACTTATCATTTAAAAAAATACCGTAGGTACAGATCCCTCCCTCAGAAGAAGTCCGCTGCTCAACCAGCAGTCCGAAATAGTGTTTCCTTAACTAATCTCGCGAGTGAAGCTCTGGTGGGGTTTGACAGTTGAAGGGTGTTGCCAGAGTGGTTCTTTTCAGGGTTGCAGATCTAAATTTACTATAAGGGAGCATCCAAACGGCTCATAGACGCATATGATTCCAAATAACACCAATCTCTTTTAACTGATTCACAAGAAAACAGATGGCATGTTAAAATCCTTATATGTTGTTGAGACAATTACACTCATGTTTTGCATAGCAATTGGAAGAATTGGCCTGTCCCCTTATCAAATCATGTCAAATATAAAAAAATAAAAACAAAAGTTTTGGAGTTTGGAGTTGCATTTGGTAGCTGATCATGGCAACAGCTTTAACATCAGGTTTAAATTAGTATGTTGATGGAAGTGGAGAACGACTGCCAAATCACCAAATTGGCAGTTTGGTATACTCGTAAAAAGAAGGAACGCACTGGAGAACTCAGCTCCACCAAAAACCCTGGAAGACCATGATAGACAACAATAGTGGATGACTGCCAAATTCTTTCTTTGGTTACGAAAAGGCTCTTATTGTTCATGTTAAGGACACTTTAAAGGTAGTAGGCATAACCTTGTTATAATCTACAATTTAGAGAAACCTTCATACATTTAAATAGAGGGGTTACTTCAAGATTCAAACCCCTTCAAAAAAAACACTCAGATTAGACCTTTAAATTCTTTAAAAACCTCTTTACAAGCAAGCCCAGTTGTGGAACAGTATTCTTTAGACACGTAACAACCACGATTAAAATCTAAAGCATACCACATCATCTGTCAAACATGGTGGAGACAGGCCAACCAATGCCTTTGTAATGTGTGCAGCATGTGGTTTTGCATTATCTTGTTTGAAAATCAATGGATGCCCCTGTAAAAGATATCATGTTAAAGACAGAATATGTTGCTCTAAGGTCTGACTTAATGGATGGAAATGTAAAAAATATATATTCTTCACCTGAACACTTTGTCCTGCGCCCATAATGCAGTGTGGATGGTCCCTGTTTTGTCTCGTGGAGAGGGCAATATAAAATGTGGGTTGGGCCAAAACGTCCACAGGGAAAGACTAACATGCATGCACAGCTGGAAAGGCCTTTCTCTCGCTTCCACGGTTACATTTTAGGTCTAGACACTTCTGCGTGAACTCACTTTAGTTTGGAGTGTTTGTTTTTTTATGCCATAAAAAGGTGTTTGTTGGTGGAGTACATAAAACTCAACACAGCATCAGGTTGTAATGCTAACTGGGAAATTTTAAATGGTTTAGCTACCTGCAGTGCTGTAACCGTGAGCCAGCTGACCCATTCTATCCGAACTATCTTGTGTGGTTTCTCACTTTTTTTATTGCTATTTTTTATATTAATTGCTATTTAAATGTCACCGGGGAAAGGACGCACACCAAATGACAAAATACTTTTTTTTGGGGGGTTATTTTATTCTGATAGATCCCACATGGGATTTTTATGAAATATAAAAATGTATATTAATTATAAAACAAATATAAAGACAATCAGCACTTGCTGAGCAGAAATATTAGTCTCAATGCACAACAACACTGCACCACCTATCTTTGACTTACTGCAACTGCAGTGTACAGATTTATAGACTTTTATCAGAGCTTGTACTCAATTGTACTCAAAATAACAAAAATAAAATGAATACACTGTAAAACCCTAGCTTAGAACACAGCACAGTATTTGGTAGTGGCACTAATTACAGAAAATAGATAAATAACATTAATACCACCTTAATACCATTAACAGAGCTCTTTTTATATTTGTTTTTAAGCTCACCTCGATTTACTCAGCTTTACTCAACAAGACTTGAGCATTTCATCAAGAGAACTTGGACAAACAGCTTCTGTAACCCAGAAAAATACAAGGCTTGACCACGAGGAGCACACTACCCCACAGAAACAATGCCATCTGCCCGCATCTGGTTATGATTCATTCAAAATACATGTTTAGAAAGACAATATAGGCATCTACTACTGTTATAGGCCAACTAAACCTTATATTGTTCAGTATTTCCTGATTTTTACCTCTTATTTCATTAGGATGGCTCTGGATGGATCCTAAAATGGAGCACCACCATTCACTGCAGCTTGAGCCTCCTTCTCTACCATGCTCTTAGCTCCTCCCTTTCCTCTCTCAGGGTGACAACACTTCTGATTGTGTTTTTTAAAGGTGTATTCTCAATTCACCACCTGGCTACATAAACTTTTTGTATCACTTAGGAAAATAATGACAGTGAGTTGTAGATGAAGATAAACTGAAAATATCATAAAAATCAGTCCATATATCAGTGGTTAGCACAACCCATCCATTTTCGTAGCGGTGCTCCAAACCGGAAATTGGTTTACCCATCACCTCGCCTGGAATTTTACTCCTCCTTGCGTAAGAAAGGCCTATTGGATATGAACTCAAAGAACAAAAGAGTCAATCACTACAGACCTCCAAACTATATGTGGCCTTCAGATTAACTCAGGAACCATGTGTGGAGAATTTTCTGAAAGTGTTTTCATGATTGAAAAGCTCCATCCAAGCCTTAAATCAACAAGTGTATGTAGTGGTATGAAGCATGTCGCCTCTCGACTCTCAAACTATAGGAAAATGTGTAACTGCATTGTGCCAATTGTAAAGTTTGGTAGAGGGGGGATTATGGTGTTGGGTTGTGTTTCAGTAGTTGGGCTCACCCCCTTTAATGCTCCAGTTAAAGGAACTTACACTATACTGCTTCAGAGATTTTGGACAGTTTCATCCTCCCAACTTTGCACAAAAGACAATGGATGATTAAGTTTGGTGTGGAAGAACTTGACCTGTTGGAAAACCTTTGGGATAAATTAGAGTTTAGACTGTGAGACCTCACAAATGCGCTTCTGAAAGAATGTTAAAAAATCACTAAATTCATAAACACACTCCTAAACCTTGTGGATAGCCTTCTAAGAAGAGATGACGCTGTTATAGCTGTAAAGGGTGGGCCAACATGATATTGAACCATACGGATTAAGAATGGGATGTCACTTAAGATTATATATATATAAAATATATAAAACCACAGCACCCGTGCCCAGATATTTTTGGCTGTTGGAGCACCCAGCTGTGACACTGGAGTGTATGATGTCTTTACTCCCACATCCAGTACACTCAGTGTCTCTGTTTGAGAAAGGTCCACAACCCAAACAGTGTCCGGGTAACTGTGGACCTGTGGTCAGAAACTGACCAGTGATGAATTGGGGAGGAGGGTGCTGATAAACTGTTAATGACAACAGATGAGCTGCATTCTGTAATTGCACTTGTGTACAAAGGAAATTATAGCTCAAAAATATGGCTATGGTTTAAAAGTACAGGGTAGGAGTTTGTCATAAATAACATAAGCTAGTGCAATGGTCTTAGGCAGCCTGCATCTTGATAGCAAGTGCTTCTTACATTTACGTTTTAATTTTATTTCATAACAGACATTTAGAAAAAAAAATATTCTTAATTTTTTCTCGTTTTTCATCTCCTAGCCAGCTGTACCTGTATCTCCATCACTAGTGATCCCTCAACACAAGGAGGGTGAAGACCAGAGGTGGAAAGTAACTAATTACATTTACTCACATTACTGTAATTGAGTAGATTTTATGAGTAATTTGTAATTTTTTAAGTAGTTTTTAAAATAATATAGGTAATTTTACTTTTACTCAAGTACATTTTGACACAAGTAATTTACTTCGCTACATTGGAAAACTCCCCATTACTGATTAAAAAATAAAATGCTGGGAAAAAAAAAACAAATCGTCCGAATTAAAAAAAATTGAGTTTTGTTCTCCATGGCAGCGCAGCTGAACTTCTCCATGCAGTGTTTATTTTGGTTAGCGGGAGAGATGCTGTGTGAATCAGCTGGTAGCGAGTTATGCTACCCATCAATATGTGCTTCTTTATGGCACTGCACATGCCGCTCCGACCATGTTTTTAATAATAATTCCTTAAGTTTTTATTAGGAACATTAAACAATCTGTTTAGATGTTCAGTTAAAGCAGAGCAGAGGCAAGTTAAAAAATAATAATGAACTGTAAAACTATATAAATACAGTTTATAGTCAAATATATGACCATTTTTTTTTACAGTAAAGAAAAAAATGGATCATAGGAACCTATACCACTTGTTCTTGCAAATGTTTTATGGGGTGATCTGAACAAATACTGCCCAAATTATTTAATTTAATAATTATTTAATTTATGATTTGTACTTTTTTACATAAAATAAATGAAAGTAACTATGTAACTTTTACTCAAAGAACATTTTAAATGAAGTACTTTTTTTTACCTTTTTAAAAAAAAGGTAAAAATGAGTACTTTTACTTTTACTTGAGTAGAATTTTAGCAAAGTAAAGGTACTTTTACTTAATTACTATTTTTCAGTACTTTTTCCACCTCTGGTGAAGACTAGCACATGCCTCCTCTGACACGTGTGAATCCAATCACCGCCTCTTTTCCAACTGCTGCTGATGCATCATTGTCGGGTTGCCAACGCGTTCGGTGGAAAGTGCAGCGACTCAGTTCTGATACATAAGCTCACAGAAGCTTTGTGCTGATTGACATCCCCGTTTGGAGTGATAAAAGGAAAGAGCGCGTTGGGAGAGAGCAAGAATAATATTCTCCCTCAGTCTCTCAGGGCTCCGGCAGCTGATGGCAAGCTGCATGACAGAGATTCGAACCAGCAATCTCTTGATCATAGTGGCAGTTTAGTCTGTTGCCATTGGCAGCTTCTTTTCCAATGGCTTCTGTCACAATCTATCTGCATACTGGGTGTGTCCAACAGTTTCTGACTAACACTCACCATCAGTGTGTAGTGATTCCCCCGGGGCTTCCTTAAAAATAACTCGACATCCCCTTTAGTTAATAACTTGATGTCTTAATGCCCCATTACTTAAAAACAATTGAGCAAACCGGCCGCCTTAAAAAAGTTAAGTAAATTCAACTTATTCGGTCTTACAGTATAACAAAAATACAAAAGTTAAATCAGCTTCCCCTTTAGTTGTAATAACTTGATGTTCTAAGTTATGTTAACTTAAGTTTTAATTTCCCATTATTTAACGTCATTAAGGCAACCGGTTTCTTCAATTATTTTAAGTACATTAAACTTATCCGGGCTTACATATAACAAAAAAAAAAAAAAAAATTAAATCAACTTCCCTTTTAGTTGTAATAACTTGATGTTCTAAGTCATGAAAACTTAAGTGTTCATTACCTAATACTTAACTTTTTTAAGGCAACCGGTTTCCTCAATTTTTTAAAGTAAATTCAACTTATCCAGTCTTACAGTATATCAAAAATAAAAAAGTTAAATCAGCTTCCCCTTTAGTTGTAATAACTTGATGTTCTAAGTTATGTTAACTTAAGTTTTAATTTCCCATTATTTAACGTTATTAAGGCAACTGGTTTCGTCAATTATTTTAAGTAAATTTTACTTATCCAGGCTTACAGTATAACAAAAATAAAAAAAAAGGTAAATCAACTTCCCCTTTAGTTAGATAGATAGATAGATAGATAGATAGATAGATAGATAGATAGATAGATAGATAGATACTTTATTTATCCCGAATGAAATTTAGGATAATTTAATTGTAATAACTTGATGTTCTAAGTTCTGCTAACTTAAGTAAATTCAACTTATCCGATCTTAGTATAACAAAAATTAAAAAAAGTTAAATCAACTTCCCCTTTAATTGTAATAACTTGATGTTATAAGTTATGCCAACTTAAGTTTTCACTTTCACTTTTTTAAGGCAACCGGTTTCCTTCAAGTTTTAAAGTAAATTCAACTTATCCTGTCTTACAATATAACAAAAATAAAAAAAAGTTAAATCAACTTCCCCTTTAGTTATTTAGTAATAACTTGATGTTATAAGTTATGTTAACTAGCGTTTTCATTACCTATTTAGCTTTACAAAGAAAACAGCAGTATTGTCTTTTGTGTGACATTTGTGCTTCCATTAATCAAAGCACAGTCATAGTTAAAGACCGTGAGATGTCCCTGGTTTCATGTATCTCACGGTCTCTTGATTTCTCCAGCTCAAAACCATGATGAAAAGCGCCTGTGGTGATTAGAACACTGTAGTGGCCAACTCAGAAGTGTCCATAAGAGCGAGAGCAGGTGTCAGCGGCGATACCGTTACCAAACGGACAGAATCTTGTCTGAAGTCGGATTGTGTTTCGGATCGCTTGTTGTCCCCCGCTATGCTATTTCGGGTAACTTCGCTGCCTTTTCGTGTTTGAGAGCAGTTAACCTCACTGCAACATCTTAACCAGCTGTCTGCATCTCTTCCTGCTCCAGAAGTGGTCCAAGGATCTGTCAGCCAAAGCATAAAGAAGTCCTCAGATGAATGGAGGAGTGCACTGGCTATCATATAGCACAGCAAGATGGTCCAGCTGAGATCCCAGAGCTTTCCAAATCGTCCTCAGAGTTTTGGGAAGTTTATAGCATGTTTCAATGCCACTGATGTGTTAGCTGGACATGGACGAGATGGATTTATGCTGTATTGGTATGTTGAGTAATAATATGTTTGGCTTGTTGAAGGTTCTTGCAATTGCTTTGGGCATGTGTATGTCTTACAGATGTACATCAACATACTGCATTTATACAGTGGCTTGCAAAAGTATTTATGCCCTTTGAATGTTTCACATTTTGTCAACTTACAACCACAAACTTCTATCACAAAAATTTATTTTTTTGAGATTTTAAGTGGTACACCAACATAAAGTAGCACCCCTATGTCAATACTCAGTAGAGCCACCTTTTACTGCGATTACAGCCACAAATCTTTTGAGCTTTGTCTCTACCAGCTTTGTGCATCTAGAGACTGAGATTTTTGCCCATTCTTCTTTATAAAACAGCTCAAGCTCAGCCAGGTTGGATGGAGAGCATCTGTGAGCAGCAATTTTCATGTCTTGCCACAGAAGCTCAGTGAGATTTAGGTCAGGACTTTGACTTGGCCAATACTCTAACACATGAATATTCTTTGATCAAAACCATTCCAACGTAGCTCTGGCTATATGTTTAGGGTCATTGTCTTGTTGGAAGGTGAATCTCCTTTCTAAATCTCAAGTCTTTTGCAGCCTCCAACAGGTTTTCTTCCAGAATTGCCCTGTATTTAGCTCCATACACCTTTTCACCAGCTTCCTTGTCCTCCAGCATGATGCTGCCATCACCATGTTTCACAGTGGGGATGGTGTGTTCAGGGTGATGAAAAACTAAAACCTGATTGGCTGACTCACAGACTCTTTGCAGAGAGCAGGCCAATCAGAACCCTCTTTTTTTGTATGCCCTATATGAGCATGCACACAAGGGAAGTGCATGTTAGCGTTCACTCTTGGGACACTCGTTCTAGATTCTGGGAGATTTTATCTGACTTGGGCATCAGGTAGCTGTTATTGATAAGACTCCCGCAAATTCCGGGAGACTTGGGACGTCTGGGAGAAAAAGAGAGAGAGATTTTCTGCCCACCCAAAAACAAAAAGTAAGAGCAATTACCGTATTTTTCGGACTATAAGGCGCACCGTATTATAAGGCGCACGATGAGTGAACGGTCTATTTTTAGTGTTAGTCCATACACAAGGCGCACTGGATTATAAGGCGCACTAAATGAAACTTTATTTATATCAGTAACAATAACTCTGAGCAATAAATCCTTCACAATATCTGTGAAAAATAACAACATCTCTGAGCAATAAATCAACAAGCACAGCAAGTACGTATTACTCCGCGACGCTCCTGACAACGGTAGCCGCAACGCTCCGACAGACCATAATATTATGTTGAAGCACAGCAAGTACCGCATTACTCCACGAGGCTTCTGACTATAATAGCGTGTTGTGCCGAATTCGGTGAATAAAACGGTTTTAAAACAGAGATAAAGATTGGATAAGTTTCATTTCTGGATGAAGTGATTTCCAGCGCTGTTTGGATATAACTGTGGATTACAGGAGACTGGATTGATGGATTCTCTTTAGTCTGGACGCGTTTTGAAGGTAGGACCTGTGGCTGAGCGCGGGTGTGTGTTCGGGGGGTGGCGGCAGTGACCGGAGGTTACCCCAGGACAAAAGGAGAGCCTTTTATTACTGGAAACATGCGCTCTGACGCAGCTCTAATTCATGAAACATACATCCTACAGTAAAAGCACAGTTCTGGAATCCGGAGAGCCAGACGGTTCGAATGGTGTATGACATGACCGCATTCGATGAAATATGGACGAACGATAAACGCAAATATGAGAGTTATGAATTATTAAAATCATAACCAAGGCATATTTCGCCCTAAATGTTTATTTTCTGAAAGGATATTCCGCTAAATAGGCTAAATAGCTCAAAAGCAGAGATTCTAAGCTTTAAAATGGTATATTGGATGTCTATATTGAACCTGTAACTGTTCATAACTATTCAGAAACACAGCCAGTTATGAAATATTAAATATTTCTGGCCCGCCGGTGGGCCAGCGCGTGTTAAGAGGTTAACTTTACTTAGAAGTGGGCGCTAAAAAGAAACAGTTTGTGCTATTACCCCAGAACGGGTGGAAAGGAAAGTTTACCGGCACCTTGTTCTGGCCACGGAGCTACAGTGGAAACTAGCTACCCTGAACCACAGCCGAGAGGCAGTACGGCAGTCAAAGGTAACCGCGCGCTAGCCCAAGAGGGGGATCTTTTTCTGGCGTGGGTGAGGAATTCTGCACAACAGAGCGCCGTGTACCACATAAAAATCGAGGTCAGTAAACACAAGCAAAATCCATACACAAGGCGCACTGCATTATAAGGCGCAATGACGATTTTTGGGAAAAAATAAGTATTTTAAGTGCGCCTTATAGCCCGAAAAATACGGTACCTCATAAAGTATCCAATGTGTGTGTGTGTTTGTAATAAAGTAGACTAAGAACAAAGTGCAGATATATTCAGTAACGCTGGGCAGCATCATTGCTAGTCATTCCTGAAGACTAAACAGTTCAGAATCTTTTGCTTTTGCTTCTGCTGCTGCTTGAACTGCTTGTTGTTGTGCTCTGATATTTTTAGCATTGATCTTCAGGCCTGTGTCAGTCGGGTCTGCATGGTGAGCTTACTCTGGCTTACAGGGCTTGCAGACGCCGGAGCGACTCGATAGAAAATCACTGCTCTGATCCTGACCACACGAGCATTCAGTTTCAGATAAACATGGGCGTGTGACACACACTCGCACGTGCATCCGTACACATATATGCTTGCAGGTTTACGCACACACTTACACACACACACACACCAGCTTTCTCTGATCTTGTGATCTTCTCCAATGCTCTTTCATTAACTCTCATGTGTTTTCATTGCCTGACAATCAGTCCACTGAAGTCGATGACCGCAGCGCACAGGCAAAACCAAACAATACACCCTGCTTAGAAATCCCCACACCGCAGCGGGCCAGGCTGTATTTCCATTCGGCATCCTGTGCCCACATGATCTGCCACAGTTGGAGGACAGAGCAAAAATAAGGCTCGTTTAATGGGACGTCAAAGTGTTGTGGCCGTTGACTGCCCCCCTCTTCCTGCCCTGCTGACCTGTGCTGAGTCCAGAGTGGAAAACTGACCATCGCGCCCTCCCATAACCCCAGCGGTGCAACACCGCCGTCGTCATGCGAACCACCCCAGAACAACCGCAGTTACAGAAATGCCTCCACCGCCCATAGCTTCCTTTATACACACACACATATATACACACATACACATACACATACACACAGTTTGATATTAATAACCTTGATTCCCTTTTCCTGCTGTAGGAGGACAGAGATGCCAGCAAACACATTCCCACCACTGATACACAATTTCCTCTTTTCCAAAACTCCAAACTCCACTTTTCCGCTTCTTTCCACTCCTTCTTTTCCATTGTCTGGTTCTCTTCAAGTTATGCAATAATTAAAAGCCTCTTCCTAGAGCCGAGTCTGGAAAAAAATTGGATGGTCCCACCCCCTCCTTGGCTTTTCTACAGGTGGGAATTCTACAGGCTTGTACTGATTCATGTACAGTACATCCAAACGTATTGTTGTTTTTTTCCGTCCAACATCAAATCCTCAAATCCAAACATAAGGATTTGATTCGTTTAGACACCCGAGAAAGCATGAGTGCTGTCACATCCTGATGCTGGATGATTAGTTCTGTATCACAGACTGTAGCACTCCAGTTTATCCCAGATGTATTTTATTGGATTGAGCTTTGTCACTCCAGAGAACACATTCAGTATCATTACCCTTCAAGCCAAACCTAATCTATGCCTACACTTAGTAGATGCATTGTAGATGCTGCTTTTGCACTTAAGCAAAGATTTGTTAGAGGGTGTCCCAGTCTACTGGCAGTAGAGATTAGGCTAGCTGTGTTTATACAAGAAGAAGATGTACTGTCCGTGGATATGGTTGGAAACTCACAGAGATGTTTCTTTGCTGTGCATTTGATTTACATGCACACATAGGGCCCAATCCCATCAACACCTCTAACTAACTACCTTCTACTACCAGATCAGGAGAATCTCTCACTATCTTTAATAAACTCCTGAAGACTGAGCTCTTTAAAGAGCACTTACTCTCCTAACACCTCTAACTAACTACCTTCTACTACCAGATCAGGAGAATCTCTCGCTATCTTTAATAAACTCCTGAAGACAGAGCTCTTCAAAGAGCTCTTACTCTCCTAACACCTCTAACTAACTACCTTCTACTACCAGATCAGGAGAATCTCTCACTATCTTTAATAAACTCCTGAAGACAGAGCTCTTCAAAGAGCACTTACTCTCCTAACACCTCTAACTAACTACCTTCTACTACCAGATCAGGAGAATCTCTCACTATCTTTAATAAACTCCTGAAGACAGAGCTCTTCAAAGAGCACTTACTCTCCTAACACCTCTAACTAACTACCTTCTACAACCAGATCAGGAGAATCTCTCACTATCTTTAATAAACTCCTGAAGACAGAGCTCTTCAAAGAGCTCTTACTCTCCTAACACCTCTAACTAACTACCTTCTACTACCAGATCAGGAGAATCTCTCACTATCTTTAATAAACTCCTGAAGACAGAGCTCTTCAAAGAGCACTTACTCTCCTAACACCTCTAACTAACTACCTTCTACTACCAGATCAGGAGAATCTCTCACTATCTTTAATAAACTCCTGAAGACAGAGCTCTTCAAAGAGCACTTACTCTCCTAACACCTCTAACAAACTATCCCTTTATTCCCCTTTTGGCCTCCTTCAGGCCCTGCTAAAATATTTTTGCGTTGGATTTGTATGTCCTCTATTGCTAATATACCTCAATATTTGTTTGTTCCACATTATATGATGCAGCATCTGCTGTCTGTTGTACCATTTAAAGTGGACTGGGAAATTTAGCTAGTTAGCTAGCTTCCAAAATATAGTACTCATGATTTTTTTATGCTTATTATGAAGAATATGGCTGTAAAACATTAAACCTACACATTAAAATATGATAATTTACTTAGAAGTTATCTGAATTTGTGAATTTCTTTGATAGCTTGTGCCAGTGATTTCACATAGCCCCCCGTTTGGAGTGTGCCTTTGAAAAATCTCTGTTAGCGATGTGGAGCCGGCACAGGTCTGGTTCGCAATACTATTTTTGAACTGGTTCATCTCGTTTCCACCAACAAAAGTAGGTTCAGGAACTAGGAGCATTCGTTCGCAACAGCAACCGAAGAATACTAGATTCATAAGTGCGAACCATGACAACATCTGTGGGCATTGTTTTTTTTTTGGTACAGGAGCACTGCTGCTGTATAACGCCCTCTGTTGATGACATATGATGTGATGTTTTAAGGTTCCACTATAACTGGTGGAATGTGGGTTGATTTTCTGAAAAGCACCCCAGTCCTTATAAGCCTGGTTTCAAGAACCAGAATTCTTTGGTGGAAAAGTACTATGTATGAAGGGCCATATAACCCAAACACAGAATCAGTACACCCTACACCTAGGCGTGAACTTACAAAACAGAGAGGAAGGGCTAAGTGGTAAGGCCAAGGGATGAAATGAGATTGGGACATAATTACAACTATAGCTTACTCAATACATGGGAAAATGATAGAAAGAAATCATTGGTTTGAAGACTGGAAGGAAAAAGAAAAGGTTTAGGATGATTGTGGCAATCACTGGTGAATTTACACAGCAGAGAGAGCCTGATCCAGAGGTAGGCAGGCACCAGCACCAAACTATGAATGCTCTTGCAACACTATTGAGCAGACAGAGCCTATTTTTTAGGTTCTAAGGCTATTGGGAATGACAGTAAACCATTAGAGGAATGGTGCTCACTGTAAGGAAATTTTGCAGTTTTGTTTAAAAAGTCTCCACATTTACTGCAAACCTTTGAAATCTTTCAGAGGACAGTTGAAATGTAGTTTAATGGTTTGTAATTTGTCCGTATTAGTACATCTGACATTACAAAATGTCTAAAAAGGTCACTGTGGTTGCCAGAAAGGGTTAACAGGAACAGTGGAGGTCAAGTTGAGGTCTGAGACACCAAGAGGAAACTGATTGTAAGATTCCTAGAAAGGCAAATCAGAACTAGTATTTCATACATGAAATTTGAATAATATTTGTCATTTTGACAGTTTTTGTTGCACACATGGATTAATCTATCAATAAGGTATAAAATGCACTTTTTCCACAAGTTTTCTACAAGTCTTTATTAAAAGTTTCATGGCATTTCATGTCCATTTCTCTCTCACACCCATCAGACAGCTGTGAAGGATATGCTGACGGACGGATGTGGAAATCCCGCCACACCCTTTCATAACCCACTCCCGTCAGATCTCCCCTTTGTTTAGCCCGTCGACCCTGAGATGGTGTGCTGGGTAAATATTGACAATCAAAGTGGATTCTGAGGTTTTGTCTGACCAGTGTAACACTAACAATGTAAGAACAACAAAAGATTAATCTCCAAGGAAGTTTTCTTTGTTTGCATCTTTGCTGCACAAAAGACTCGTAGGCCGACATTATTTCTGATATGATTCATGTGTTGTGACCTGATTCAGGGCCACGTCACGGAAAGCTGCTGTTGTCTGGTCTGAGTGGACTGTATAAACGTATACAAAGTGCTGATCAGACTGTTCTTCAGCCTACCTTATTGATCAGTCATCCCAGTGTATCGGCCAGCAGCACATTTCTTTCTTTACAAGAATGGACCCAATATGGGCAAGTTCCTCAGCCACTTCCATTAAAATGAACACTACATTTGCAAGGAAAAGTTTGTGAACTTACTTGGATACTTGGATTTCTGCATAAATTGGTCATTAAATGTGTTCCAATCTTCATCTAACTCACAACAATAGACAAACACAGTCTGCTTAAATCAGGGGTGTTCAAATTTTTTTTGGGGGGGGGGCCAGAAGGAGAAATATATTTGAAGTCACGGGCCACAGACTCTGTAATAAAACAAATAATGAAATATACCACTTTAAATAATACATTTTCCTGATTTTTTTATGTACTCACAATTTTACTTTATCTTTATCCTTGACAGTGTTGTGTAAACTTCATTTCATGATGTCTCTTAATATTAAACTCCTTAATTACGGCAACTTTTAGACTCTTTTGCCCTTTTTCTGCGCTACAACTGAGCACTCTCTCCGCTTTAGACTCTTTGGCCCGTTTTCTGCGCTAGAATTGCACACTCTCTCCGCTTTTAGACTCTTTGGCCCGTTTTTCTGCACTAGAACTGCTCACTCTCTCCGCTTTTAGACTCTTTGGCCTGTTTTTCTGCACTAGAAATGCGCACTCTCTCCGCTTTTAGACTCTTTGGCCCGGTTTTCTACGCTACAACTGCACGCTCTCTCCGCTTTTAGACTCTTTGGCCCATTTTCTGCACTAGAAATGCGCACTCTCTCCGCTTTTAGACTCTTTGGCCCGTTTTTCTGCGCTACAACTGAACACTCTCTCCGCTTTTAGACTCTTTGGCCCGTTTTTCTGCGCTACAACTGAACACTCTCTCCGCTTTTAGACTCTTTGGCCCGTTTTTCTGCGCTACAACTGAACACTCTCTCCGCTTTTAGACTCTTTGGCCCGTTTCTGACACTTTGAATCTCACATTATAAAAACCTGCTTAACAGTGGGCCAACTTTCATTCTATTTCTAAAATACCTCGTGGGCCGCTCCAAAAAAGGAAACGGGCCACAAATGGCCCACGGGACATTAGTTGGCTTAAACTAATACCACATAAAAACATTATATGTTTGCATGGTTTTATTGAACACAAGATGTTAATATTCAAAGTGCAGAACACATTTAAAAACCAGTTTATGCAGATCCCAAAGCGTTCACAATTTTTTTCTTGCAATTGTGTATTGCCAAACGTATTCACTCACCCATCCACGTAATTGAATGCTACTTGGTAATGCTGCATCAGCAGCAGCTCGAAAAGAAGCGGTGGCTGACTTCACATGTATCAGAGGAAGCATGTGTTAGTCTTCACCCTCCTGGTGTGTTGGGGCATCACTAGTGATAGGGGGAGTCCTAATGAGTGGGTTGGTTAATTGGCCGAGTAGATTAAAATAGAAATAGAAAATGGGAAAAATTAGAAAAAAAAAAAAGATTCTGAAAGAATTGCCACGATTTCTCATAAACACATTCCTAAACCTTGTAGAAATCCTTACTAGAAGAGTTAAAAATGGTATATCTCTATATAAACTCTGTATAAACTCTATGGATTAAGAATGGGATGCCACTGAAATTTATGTGTGTGAAAGTAGACAAGCAAATATTTTTGTCACTAAAGTGTAGGCCATGCAATACATGGAAAAGATAAAGATCTATGGATGATTGTGGCAACACTAGTGAGTTTAGAAAGCAGAAAGAGCCTGATCCAGAGGTAGGCAGGCACTATAACCCAAAACGACAAAGTGCAGATCGGACTGTCTTTAGTGAACCTTATTGATCACCAGTCAGCCAATCAGCCAACAGCATTTCTTCTTTCCAAAGAAAAAGGTCTGATGTACACCAGTTTCTCAGCCACCCCCGTACAAATACCCATGTTGACGCACTTCATCCAACATTTGGAAGTGCTGATACCTCCCTGACAGAGCTCCAGAGACTCAGAAGCTTTAAACAAAGCAGCCAACAAGAAATCGAGCAAGAAACTCCAGTGAAACAACTGGTGCTGAAGCCAAAACGCCAAATGCAACGATGAAAAAGTGCAGTTTTCAAGGCTGAGGCTAGAAAACAAAGCCCCGGGCCACAGTGTCCGTTCTCTGATTACAGGCTTGGCAGTATATATGTATACTTTTACTGAAGGAATGCTATTCTAAATAGCATAATAACTTACAGAGATGTGCATTTTGGTTGAAAAGTTTGGTATAACCTGTCATATCACTCAGTTCTGTTATTTTATATTCATAATCATCTTCAACAGTGTATATTTAAATGTCATGAACAATACAGTGAAAGGTAGTTTTTGATGTTTCACTCAATATTTCGAGAAACAAATCATACATTGATAAACAATATAATGTGCATATTTATTTATTATCAGTTTATATCAAGTTATATCAAAATCTGTCACAAAGATTTGATCACTACTTTTAAATTAGGTATACTGGGCATTAATACATAAAAAAAGCTTTTTACTGTAGTTATATCAGAGTAATATGCAGCTCTGTTCATCATTCTGGACTCTTCCAGCCTTTCTTCTTTCTGTCTTATTATCAGTTTATTTCTTCTTATTGAGAAAACTGAAGGTGCACAGGACTAGCATGGTGGAGCTTAGAAACCTAAAAACAACTTTTGTATTCTCAAAAAACCTTTACTTGTGCAACGATACAAAAATTACTATTATTAAATTACTTTTTGGTCTCCATGTTAGTACATTTTCAGTTTCCACCACTTTTTAGTTTTCTCCCAAGACACAATGCCTCCAGAGTTTAAACTACAGCCATAAACCACAGAACCTACTAATAAAAAATAGCGATTATCAAACATTTGTAATTAATTTACCTCTGAGAACGATAGCGAAACTTTAGCACAGCGTTTTGGGGCCATTTTGGGCTTTTTTAATAATAAAAGTCCCATGGCAAATCATATTACAATGTATTAAGGCAATATAGAACATCCAATATTAAATTTTATTTAAACATTTTAAGTAATTTTTTATAATAATTTTTATATATAATTTTTTGTTATTTAATATATGGTTAAATATCTTAATTTTGTTGATATCTGCATCTCATTTTTAAGTGTTTTAAGCTGATATATTTTATTATTACAGAGCCCCATATTTTATTTATAAATTTAAAAATGTCTTTGCCCTCTATGGCATAGTGTTGCGCTCAAGCAACAAAGCAACAATATATATATATATATGTGTGTGTGTGTGTGTGTGTGTGTGTGTGTGTGTGTGTGTGTGTGTGTGTTTTAAACCTCTAATGGCGCAGGGAGCAGGGACGCATTTAAAACATGGGAGGGGAATTTTTGGAGTAAAGATGAGATTTACTGTTTTATAATGATTGATCCAAGAAGTGTTCTACCTGCATAATGTTGCCCTGAGGCAACAAATAATAATAAAAAAACACAGTATATTCTTGTATATTAAATATATATTAGAAGAATATACATTTTCAAACAGCTACATGTACTTCTGTACCTATTCCTGCACACATGTATTTATTTTTTTACTTATGACTCACTTGAATGCCTCACTGTATTGTTTTGGAGATATTTTATTTCTTTTAAATAAAAAAAAATATATATATGGAAACTATTAATATTGTGCGGTAGTGTATTCTTGAAAAAAAAAATCAGTGTTTTGTCATATCGCCAAAAGTATCGTTATCGCAAAAATACCATGAAATATTGTGATATTATTTTATGGCCATATCGCTCACCCCTAATACACAGTATTTATAACATCTTTTATTTAAAAGGGAGCTTTTACATATATGCTAGTTATTCAGTCATTAATTTGCCTTTTAGCTAAAATACAATTTAATTGTACTGTTTAAAATATGTTGATGATGAATGTGATTAAATGCAATTAATTTAAAATAATTAATCATAGAGCATGTACTTAATTTGAATATTTATAATTGCCTGACAGCACTATTACTACTACTACTACTACTACTACTACTACTACTACTACTAATAATAATAATAATAATAATAATAAATTAAATACTTTTTTTTATTCTAGTGTTATTGCTAATGTCTAGACAGCTTAATTCTGCATTCTTTCTTACCAACTGTGGTCCTGTAAATGCTGTGGTTTACAGTGCTGGCAGAAATCACACCAGCTCATTATCTTTCCTAACTCAAATATTTCAATTAAAGTTCCATAACTTATGACTTCATAAAGTCACTTTAGGTCTATTCCCTATATTAGTATAGGGTATATGTATATATATATATATATATATATATATATATATATATATATATATATATATATATATATATATATATATATATATATATATATATAATATATTCTGCTTTTATTTACTTGTATATTTGTTTGGTGCTCATAACTAGGAGCAGATTTTGGTGAGGGCAAGGCCTGCTGGTATTTTTAGAGGGAAAACTCCATCCAGCACTTAACCGGATTGTCGCACACCATCTCAGCTGTAAATTACAACCTGCGCTCGGCCCTGGCTTTCTGCTCGTTCTGTTGGACCCGTTCTCCGATGCAGTGTAATTGGTAGCAGACCGCTGCGGCCGACCCGCGTGCAAACACACGAGGGCATGTACACGACTGCACACGCACCCACAGATCACGTTCACACAGCAGATCTCCCCCAGCAGACCCACGCATACACACTTAGTCAGAACTTAGAGTTATTTCAACTGATATACCTTAAATAAATCAAATCAAACAGTAGAAATGAATGAATTATATTGTTTTATTTCTATTTTAATAGCAAAATTAAAGTGAAGATAATATAATATAGTTTAATCATTAAAATGTGGTTCAACAAAAACGATATATCGTTTTTTTGTAACAAGTTCACATGAGTTTATCAGTCACTATATGTGTTAGCTGTAGCTAGCCA
This sequence comes from Astyanax mexicanus, assembly GCF_023375975.1. Taxonomy (NCBI): domain Eukaryota; kingdom Metazoa; phylum Chordata; class Actinopteri; order Characiformes; family Acestrorhamphidae; genus Astyanax; species Astyanax mexicanus. Next base: position 38,103,971 of record NC_064427.1, on the reverse strand, counting down.
TTATTTCAAATATTACTTTAAAGGACGTTGCTTTGCCGAAACTTTGCTATAGGCTACTGAGTTCTCTAGGTCCAGTTTAGACACAGTTCAGTACTTCATGCAGATTTACAGAGATAGTGTAGCATTACTAATTGTATGTTGTCATGTTTCCTCCCCTTCCTATGTAATATTCACTTAAAATTGTAAAGCTTTTCTTGTGAGCAACACCATAGCAACCACCTGCAATATGCATATACAAGATAAAGGACATCCATAAACAACCCCCCCCCCCCCAAAAAAAAAAAAAAAAAAGATATAAGGGAATTTATCAACAATAATATTTTTATTGATATTAATAATACAGTAGCAACCAGCTGGAATATCAAATCAAACACTTATGCAAACCAACAACCAACAAGCACTTAGCATCAACATAGTAACAACCTGGAATAACACAGCAACCTAGCAACCAATTTTTAACACCATAACAACCACATAGCAACCACGTATTAACACCATAGCAACCACTTGGAAATACCATAGCAACCACACAGCAACTCTTTAGCACCATATAGCACAATCTCAGCAACCACCAAGCAATCACTTAGCAATACAGCATACAGCACAACAGTTAAGACATAAGCTGGAATGCCAAATCAACCACTTATGAACACCATAGCAACCACCTAGCAACCAATTATGAACACCATAGAAACCATCTAGGAAGCACTCATTAACACCATAGCAACCACCTAGCAATACCATAACTACAGCTTAGCACCCTAATGCAACATCCTATCAACCATCAAGCAACCACTTAGCAATACAGCGCATCCATAGACAAAACCAGTTAAGACATAAGGGTACGTGGTTGCTATGGTATTGCTAGGTGGTTGCTATGGTGTTCGTAAGTGGTTAGATGGTTTTCCAGAAGGTTGCAACTGAATATCATTGTTAATAATTGTTGTTGATTAATTTATCAACAATAATATTCAGTTGCAACCAACCACTTATGAACACCATAGCAACCCCCTAGCAATACCATAGCAACCACATACTGTATCAACCATTCAGCACCATATAGCAACTTCTTACCTGCACCATAGCAACCACCAGAAACCACCATTTAACAAAGTATAGCAAACAATGTTACCCACTATTATTTTATAGTAAACACCTGGAATTCAGCTGCACAATAAGTTTGATACCCAGTTAAACCAGTCCTCCAATGCCAGAAATAAGTGCTGTTTTTTCCTACCCATATAACTTAATATAGAAATTGCATGGGATTCATCATCCCCTCTCCTGCTGAGACCCCCCACCAATGGTAAAAATGACACCGACAAGAATTAGTAAGAAAATAGAGAGAAAATTGACTAATACTCTATTAACATATAAACAGTCATTCTGAGTTTTATGGTGTAAAATGAGCTGTTCTACACTTTCTTTGAGTCACAATTGTTCACAGTGGTGCTGATTAGAACCAGACACACAGTATGACGAGTTTAATGCCTGTAATGAAATTCAATATTTGAATGATTAATGATTATTACGGATTTCTTTTTCTGAGGAATAATGAGTGTCCGGCACATATTGATACACAAGAACACATTTTAATTTACTGGAGTTTTTCTCCAGTAAATAAAACATTTAGAATCAGAATTATAAATACTATGCAGAACATTTTGGGTGGCAGTGGGGAATTTTATAAATCCTTAAATTTTTGTCTGCTTTTGGGTTTGAATGCCTGTGGTTAATTGACCAAAATCCTCATTGTCATCATTATCATCATCATCATCATCATCATCATCATCATCAAAAAAAAGGAACAAATAAACAGTTAAGTGTCAGATTGCAATGCTATTCGAAAAGAAGAAAATGCATTAGACTGCTGGATTTAGGGGCGTGTCTTGTGTCTTTGGTATCATAAGTGTGCAATAATAATATGATAAGAAAAAATGATGATAAAAAATGAACGCTAACATTTGTTGAAGTTAAATAAAAGAGAAGTAAAAAATACAATTACACTTACAGTCATATGAAAAAGTTTGGGCACCCCTATTAATCTTAATCATTTTTAGTTCTAAATATTTGGGTGTATGAACAGCCATTTCAGTTTGATATATCTAATAACTGATGGACACAGTAATTGAAATTAACTGGATTGAAATGAGGTTTATTGTAACAGAAAACGTGCAATATGCATTAAACCAAAATTTGACCGGTGCAAAAGTATGGGCACCCTTATCATTTTATTGATTTGAATACTCCTAACTACTTTTTACTGACTTACTGAAGCACAAAATTGGTTTGGTAACCTCATTGAGCTTTGAACTTCATAGCCAGGTGTATCCAATCATGAGAAAAGGTATTTAAGGTGGCCAATTGCAAGTTGTTCTCCTATTTGAATCTCCTCTGAAGAGCGGCATCATGGGCTCATCAAAACAACTCTCAAATGATCTAAAAACAAAGATTGTTCAACATAGTTGTTCAGGGGAAGGATACAAAAAGTTGTCTCAGAGATTTAACCTGTCAGTTTCCACTGTGAGGAACACAGTAAGGAAATGGAAGACCACAGGGACAGTTCTTGTTCAGCCCAGAAGTGGCAGGCCAAGAAAAATATCAGAAAGGCAGAGAAGAAGAATGGTGAGAACAGTGAAAATACAATCCACAGACCACCTCCAAAGAGCTGCAGCATCATCTTGCTGCAGATGGTGTCACTGTGCATCGCTCAACAATACAGCGCACTTTACACAAGGAGAAGCTGTATGGGAGAGTGATGAGAAAGAAGCCATTTCTGCAAGCACGCCACAAACAGAGTCGCCTGAGGTGTGCAAAAGCACAAATTGTGATTGTTGCCTTTTGTCCTGGTTTTAATCAGTCAGTGGCGCACCTGTATTTCTCGCCACCAAGATAGAAACATGCCAGAAATTTACCTGAACACACTTGGGTTCTGCAGCAGGACAATGATCCAAAGCACACAAACAGGTCCACCTCCGAATGGCTTTAAAAACTAAATGAAGGTTTTGGAGTGGCCTAGTCAAAATCGGATTGAGATGCTGTGTGATGAGCTTAAACCCTCCAATATGGCTGAATTAAAACAAAGTGTGAAAAAAAATGTGAAAGACTCGTTGCCAGTTATCGGTAAAGCTTGATTGCAGTTGTAGCCGCCAAGGGTGGCACTACCAAGTTATTAGGTTCAGGGGCAGATACATTTTTACACAGGGCTAGATTGGTTTTAATATTTTTTTTCAAATAATAAAGAAAATGATCATTTAAAAAGTGTTTTTTTATATTTACTCAGGTTATCTTTGTCCGATAGTAAAGTTTGTTTGGTAATCGGAAAAATATCAATATGACAAAAAAAAGCAAATACTTTTTCATACCACTGTATATAATATAATATAATATACTATACTAGGAAACACATTTATGAAAAAAAGCACATCTATGGAAAGTGGTCCAACGGCCACCATCCCACAAACTGAGAAAGCACAAAAAACTGAAATATGTCTATAAACAGAAATAACCTTGAGCAGAAAACAAACCAACCCCAAGACCTGCCAAGTTTGTACACTGTGTTCACTTTTCCAATATAAAATCCTTCATACTGGACACTGTATAGGGAAAATCGTGACCTTGGTTCAGTGCCTTCATTTATTTGTAGTGAAACTTCATACAGTTGTAGGCAGACAATACGAAACACGAGCGCGGGAGGATGATAAAGACAAGATGCTGAAACCTGGACAGAACCGCCATGATAAACATCAACTGGAAGATTAGTGGCTTGGATAAAGAGCTACAACACAATGTTCAAACAGAACAGGAGGTAAACAGTGATAAAGGCATGGAAATAACACAGCGAAACCATGATCCACTGTAATATTTTCCGGATGCAAAACACGGAAACGTCAGAAAGTGCATCAGTTAACGTCTGCAGACGACACAGCCGAGCGGCTGCGTGGTAATAACTCTGAGACTGTGCTGTTGGCCTCAGACAGAGCTGCAGTAGATTTTTTAAGAGATGAAAGTGTGAGAAATGGAACAGAATCGAGTTGATATGTAGAAGCACCGTTCAGACATCATTAGTGTGATGTTTAATATGCTGGGCAGAGTAAGAACCGTCTTGGACGCTGAATCCTGGGGTGTGTGTGGTATAAAAAGCCTTGGTTTGGCTTTAGAGCTTCACTCCCCACTGTGCTCACGTTCACCAAGCCTCTGAACCTGAACACAGACAGGCATCGATCATGCCCTGGACTACAGCTCCTGCAGAGAGAGACAGAGACAGATAGACAGAAAGAGAGAGACAGAGAGAAAAAAGAGAAAGTTATTAAGGCCAAGCTGCACTTTCTGCCAAAGTGTGAAAAATCCATTTATTTGCAACATAACCAACCCTCAACTATACTCACTGACAAGAAAACATAGTTGTTAGAATCGAAAAAGACTGTATTTACTGTATATGTGTGAATGAATAATTATATATGTAAGTGACTGCAATATAAATAAAAGTAAAAACTGTACAGTTGAAAAATGACTGTAGCATCCTGTTGACTCTAGGCCTCTTGTCTGGAAACAAGATGGGATGCGGTTGGGCATGAAGGCAGATTCCATATGACATCCTGTGGCACATTTGCCCACATATGTTGCAGCTGGGCCTGTAGATCCTGCTGTAGATCCTGCTATACACTCATAGGTTGCAAAAGCTGGAGTCGCAGCTGGTCCCATATATAGTGGTACTTGAACGTTTTTGAACCATTTAGAGTTTTATATTTCTGCATAAATATGATCCAAAACAACATGTCCTCAAAGTAGAGAGAGACCCAGTTAAACAAATGAGACAAACATATTAAACTCAGTCATTCATTAATTTATTAAGGAAATGATCCACTATTACATATTTGCAAGTGGCAAAAGTTTGTGGAACTCCAGGATTAGCAGTTAGTTTGAAGGTGAAATTAGAATCTAGGTGTTTTCTGGCCTGTTTTATTGAAAGTACAGTTATATGTCAAAGTCTGCTCTTAACAACGCATGTTTGGGAAAGTGTTGTTTTTCATGGCACGAACAGAGAATATTTCTGAGGACCTCAGAAAAGGATTTGTTGATGCTCATCAGACTAGAAAAGGTTAAAAAACATTACTAAAGAGACTCACCAATCCACAGTCAGACTGATTCTGCACTAATGGAGGAAATTCACGACCATTGTTATCCTCACCAGATACTGCCATATCCAATATGTAATACTGGATCATTTTCCTAATAAAAGGGAAAAATCTTTACATTAAAATCAGTGTAAAACGTCTTTTGTCTCTCCTGTCAGTCACGTCTGGCACTGGAGGCGCTCCTGTCTCTCCCACACTCAGCTTTACCTGCCATCTCACCCAGAATGCACCCAGAATGCAACACACACTGAATATCACCTGAATCACCTGAATATTGATTTCACCTGTTACCCACTCACTTCACTTACTTTCTGCCGAGTATTAATGGTTTATCCTCGTACAACTTGCTTTTTTTTTTTTACCTGCTAGTGTTTCGTATCCGACCTCGTTTTTTGTATTTACTGTCCCTCATTTTGCCTGCCCTGTTATATTGCCTTGCTTTGTATGACCCTTGGATTACTTTACGATTCTGGTATGTGTACCACTCACTCTCGCTGCTGTTTAACGGTGTTGACCTTGCTTATTTTGACTACACGTTTGTCTGCTACTCTATTTAATAAAGTATATTTTGATTTGCGTCTTTGCTTGTCTGAGTTCTACCCAGTCATGACACCTTTATCACAGGTAATTCTGGGGCATAATTTTCTATTGTTCCAATTAGCCTGAAAATATGCCACCAAATCAAGAACTGCTAGATTAAAAAATATATATTTATATTTGGTGATGCTAGATAGGATGGATGGAAGAATAGATAGATAGATAGATAGATAGATAGATAGATAGATAGATAGATAGATAGATAGATAGATAGATAGATAGATAGATAGATAGATAGATAGATAGATAGATAGATAGATAGATAGATAGATAGATAGATAGATAGATAGATTATTTTTACATTTATATGCAGTATGTAAACTGATCAATCATTTTTTGATCGATCATTTTCTATTGGTCCAATTAGGATGGATAGCATCTGGCTATCAGATCCACATTTTATACAGGCCAGTACAGCATTCTTTAACTTCCATAGTACAGGGCAAAAAATGGAAAGCATATTCACATAATATATATATTTTAAGCTCTTTCAGTATTACTGAGTATGCTTGCATAGACATTTAAAATGCAGTATAGAGTCAGAAAGTATGAAAGAAAGAAAGAAGAGACGCCATCTCTGTGCTTTTTTCTGGCATCGGTGAAACATGACAAAAGAAAATATCCCCCTTTCCGCCATCCTCCCCTCCAACCACACACACACACACACACACACACACACACTATCTTTCTGGGTGGTAACGGCCTGCAGTCCCCAGGGTGATTAATCCCCTCACATACTGCACTTCAAGACACTCGTCTGGAGCCAGCTCACAAACACGTCCTGCAACACTGCATAAAGCCTCTTCAAGATTTTTATGTCTTCCAGTTTGGTAATTGCAGTTCAGTGAGGTCATCCTAAAACAGCTCAGTCGTTTACTCCTGCAGTAAATTAACAGTGCTGCAGATGATGCCGTATTTGTGTCCCCATCATGGTAACAAACTGTAGTTTATGTATATATCCTCTGATACATGAGCATGAAATTTCAGTTTCATGTCCCTTGAAACAGCGTTAAATCACTTTAAAGTCTAAACTGGACCTCAAAGACACAGGACACAAGGAGCCATTGTGTTCTTTTCCCCATAAATTAGAGACTTGAGAACATCTCTGGGAAAATCAATTGGGGAATATACTGTGCATCTATGCATTGACTTATATTACCATAGAGTCTGTATTCAGAGTCTGTATTCAGGTCTCAGACTATTTATTTTCTTACTTGGACCCTTTCCCAATCTGATTCCTCAGTAGTTCAGAAAAATTCCATGTAGGGGCTGCCACTGAGACAGTGTCGAGAACGAAATTGCTTCAAAAAGACCATAGAATGCCATAGAAGGACCACTTTTGGGTCCGTAAAGAGCCATGTTTGTAATAGAAATATACAATTACCAATTCAAAGATTTTTCCTGCAATAGTGAATCCTCTATGGCATGCAACAAAAACTGTTTTTACATTTTGTGATGTTTTCGTTGAATATATGTCATTAATATTTTCTTAAAGGGATATATCATACTTTACCTCTTTTTACACAAGTTAAAATAGGTCAGTGGGCTATACAAAACATGTTCGCAACATTCTCATATAAAGAGGTCTATTCTTCTAAAGCTCTATTTTTACCAGTTTCAGTTACTTGCAGAATGAGCCATTTAAGGGCTCTGTCACTTTCATGCAAATAAGCAGTTCTTGGCCACACCATGTACACACTAAGCGTCTACCACTGCGATAAAAGCACAAAACTCATTATTAGAAAGTACTTCCATCTCCCTCATCTGCTGACATTGCACACATAGTAGGTACAGATCCCTCCATCAGACAAAGTCTGCTGGCTAATCCTGCTGTGTACTGTCTGACTGGAATGGTGTTTCTTTAACTGATCTAGTGGGTGTGGTTCTGAAGGGGTTTGATGGGTGAAAGGTGGCACCAGGGTGGTTCTATGCAGGTTTCCTTATTGTGATGTTACAATAAGGGGGCCATCCAAACAGCTTATAGAAACATATGATTTCTGACACCAAACTCTTTTAACTGATTCACAGAAAATGGATGAATGGATGGATTTTTTTGTGCATAGATAGATATATAGATAGATAGATAGATAGATAGATAGATAGATAGATAGATAGATAGATAGATAGATAGATAGATAGATAGATAGATAGCAGTATGTAAATTAATAATGAAGTTCATGCCTGATAGTGATAGTGGGTGCAGATGAATGGGACAGCACAGTGGGTGGTAATGATCACGTGGCTAGAATTGACAGTAGGTACAGACCCCTTCCTCAGACGATGTCTGCTTGCTACTCCTGCTCTGTACTGTCCATGATTCTCATCCAATATGGTGGAAATGGACAGGTGAGGCGTGGTGACAGGGTGGCTCTATGCAGGATTCCTTGTTGTGATTTCAGAATACGGGAACCATCCAAATGGCTGATATAAGCAAATGATTCCTGACACCAAACTCTTTCAACTGATTCACAGAAAATAGATAGATGGATGGATTTTTTTTTCATGCTTGGAGAGTTCATACACACTAATAAAAGGAAGTACAGATTTGTACTTAAAAGAGTACAAAGCTTGTCGCTGGGGCTGCACCATATATTGAGGTACAAAAAAGTTTGCCTTTTTTGTACCCATGGTTTTTGTGCCAGTAAAGATTATAAAAATTATAAACATTATCATCAACTAAATATGGCTCAAAAACTTGATGATCCAACATTTTATGGCTTTCAAATAAGAAATGTGCAATTAAAATATATATTGTTTATTAGTACAGTGATACAGAATACTGAATGTACCTTTTGGCTGCAGGTTAAATGGTACAAATCTGTACTTATTGCTGTTAGAAATTACTTTGTACTTCAGAGGGAACAAATCTGACCCTGTAAAGACCAATATTGTGACTTTGAGGCTACAATTATGAAGAGTGTACCTTTGAGTACAAAAAAGTACTCATATTGTACCTCTGTTTTTTAGCGTGTAGGGGCTATCAAGAACCTGATAGCCCCTACAGGGGCTATCAAGGGACTGAATACACACACTGCATGTTAAGTAAATAAATTACTTAATATTTGTCATATTGTTTTCATATTTAGCTGACATAAAGCTTTGGCTATCTTTAAAATTGAACAAGAACAATGAATAGGTCGAAATTATTTCATCAAATGAAACTTTGTCGTTTGTCATTGGGGTGCATGCATAACAGAAAATAAAAAGTGAAATTTATTTATATCAGAATTTATTTGAACATTTATTTGACATTTGTATTACAGAAGCATGAACACTCACTTGGTGAAACACTTCTTTCACTGTGTGAAAAATGATGGAAATTATTAGATTATTAGAGTTCTATCTAACATAAAAACTGTGCTGTGTTCTCACTCTTTTCTTGACACTGTGATATAGAGCAGCAAATGTGAAAGAAGAGAGAGAGAGTGTGTGAGAGAGAGAGAGAGAGAGAGAGAGAGAGAGAGAGATGGAGAGAGAGAGAGATGGAGAGAGCAGGGAGGAATGGATGAAAGGATGGGACGCCCACAAGGAGGCAAAGCAGAAGATGATACGACCTCTAAAATGAGAACCACCTGTGGGTGGCTGTAGCCGCACCGCTCGCTGCATGTGCACATGCAACATGGGACTGATTACCCCCCCATTCCATCCCTCCCTTCTTTCCACACCCACTCCTTTGGGGTTATATTATTTGTATACCCAAAATGATCTCAAAATTAAGGATTTCAACCACAGACACTTTTTAGCAGCGCCGGGAAGATTACCCTGGAACGCTTTTGGCACGGCTAGAGATGCGTTTATGCATTTTTGGCTGGCAAAATCCCACCACCCCCCAAACTCACACATGAGGCCACACAGCCACAGTGACACGTCATTCAGAATCCGTGTTTTTCAATTTCGCACCCTTTAACTCCAAAATCACAGTTTTAATATCTATATAAGATCAATAAGTAAAGATCATGCTTACGCTGCTTATCAAATACAAAATGCAAGTTCTATCAACTGCAGATTTTGAATTAATAAACATATGGATGGTTTTATTTGGTCCGTTAACTGTGTACTAACAGAAATGTGCTTTGAATTCACACAAATAAGTGACTGCATATGTGAGAAATTTGGTACAGCAACACAATAACTAATGAAAAAAATAAACGTAAAAAGATAAACTTAAAGCCGTATTGACCCTGTTTACACATGGTCACTTAATTCATCTTAAGTATCAGTATCTATCTGACTATTTACATAATAATCAAAATATAAACACACCAAAGATGAATTGCAAATTCCAAATAAAAATAGTCATTTAAAGCATTTATTTGCAGAAATAATGCAAAGAAAACAAGTTCATGTTCTTTCAGAAACAACAATATTAATGTTTTTACTCTGGAAGAGTTCAAAAATCAATATTTGGTGGAACAGCCCTGATTATTGATCACAGATTTCATGCGTCTTGGCATGTTCTCCTCCACCAGTCTTACACACTGCTTTTGGTGGACCTTATGCAACTCCCGGCACTAAAAAAAATCAAGCAGTTTAGATGTTGTGACATGTTTGATGGCTTATGATCATCTATCTTCCTTTTAATTACATTCTAGATTTTTTCTTTGTGGTTCAGGTCTGGAGATTGGACGGGTCATGACATGGTCTTAGTTGCATAGTTAAATCTGGTACAGCAACACAACAACTGATGAAAAGAACAAACTTAAAAAGTTAAAACAAAATCTGTATCAGTATTTATATGGATAAAGCCAGGCCACATAATAATCAAAATATAAACACACCCAGCATGAATTCCAAAAAAAAAAAAAAAAAAATCTCCTCATTCAGAGAATTTATTTGCAGAAAATTAGAAAAGGTCAAAATAATAAAAAAATTACACCAATAATGAAACAACAATATTAATCTTTTTTATCACAGCTTTCATGTGTCTCGGCACGCTCTCCACCAGTCTTTTACACTGCTTTTGGTTGACCTCATGCCACTCCTGGCACAAAAAAAATCATGCAGTTCAGATGTTGTGACATGTTTGATGGCTTGTGACCATCCGTCTTCCTCCTGATTTCAATCCTATAGTTTTTCATTGGGGTTCAGGTCTGGAGATTGGGATGACCATGACAGGGTCTTCCTGATCAGGTGGTCCTTGATCCACACGTTGATTGATTTAACTGTGTGGCATAGAGCATTGTCCTGCTGAAAACAGTTGTCCTCAGAGTTGGGGAACATTGCCAAGTTTTCTTACAGCATAACCTTGAATGTGGCTTAATTTATGCCTTCTTCTCAAAGACGAATCTGCCCGATTCCAGCCTTGTTGAAGCGTCCCTAGATCATCACTGATCCTCCAACACATTTCACAGTGGGAGCGAGGCACTGTGGCTTAAACTAAAATCTCTCCATGTCTTTGTCTAAACGTTGCATGTCCGGGTGTTGCAGAACATGGTCTCATCAGAGAACATGTTCTTGTTCCAATCCTCTATAGTCCAATCCTTATGGTCTTTTAAAAACGTCATCCTGGTTCTTCTTTTGCCTTTTTTTCTAGTTTACATGATTTGAGCCCTGCCTCTATGAGCCTGTTTCAAACTGTTCTTTCTATGCTCTTCAGCTGCCATTCTTTTTGTAGGTCACTTGATGTCTTCCTGCAGTTTCTGACTGACATTCTAATAAGTTGAAGATCAGCTTCCTGACCGGAACCCTTATTTATTGGAACCCCGTGGAGCCGTCTAACTAAGCTGACAGGCCAAACGTTTGGACACACCTTCTCTTATTCAATGTGTTTTCTTCATTTTCATGACTATTTACATTGTAGATTCTCAATGAAGCATCAAAACTATGAATGAACACATGTGGAGTTTTATGTACTTAACAAAAAATGAGCTGAACCTCCACAGTCACCGGACCTGAACCTAATCCAGATGGTTTGGGGTGAGCTGGAGCACAGAGTGAAGAAGGCAAAGGAGCAACAAGTGCTAATAAACACCTCTGGGAACTCCTTCCTTCCTTTAAGACTGTTGGAAAACTTTTCATTTCAGGTGACCACCTCTTAAATGAAGCTCATTGAGAGAATGATGCCAAGAGTGTGCAAAGCAGTAATCAGAGCAAAGGGTAGCTGTTTTGAAGAAACTAGAAAATATTTTTTATTATTTTAGTTATTTCACCTTTTTTTGTTAAGTACATAAAACTCCACATGTGTTCATTCATAGTTTTGATGCTTCAGTGAGAATCTACAATGTAAATAGTTACGAAAATAAAGAAAACGCACTGAAAAAGAGAAGGTGTGTCCAAACTTTTGGCCTGTACTGTACCTATAAATAGTAAAATCAGAGAAACTGATATTTTAAAGTGGTCTCTTAATTTGTTCCAGAGCTGTAAATTGAAACATTATGAATGTGCAAATACTACAATGAACCCTTATTTGAGGATTTAACACTTAAATTCTCAGTATTCGATTACATGATCTCTTTAAATTATCGCAGACTCTCATGAGTTATGGGTGAAAACCTGTGGAGGTAGGAGGTAGGAATATAAGGGTCCCATAAAGATGTTAAGAGGCCGATTCAACACAAAAGAGCAGCAGTGGTTTGAGGTTTGGTTCTTAATACCCCAGGCCTGCATTTTCCCCGCTCTGCTAACACACCTTTAGCTCATTAGCTGCTGAATTAGGTGTGCTAGAGCAACTGTTATTACTGTTATTAGCAACAGGCTAAACTACAAAGGGCATTGGTACTCCAGTACCCACAGTATGGACAGGTGGCTTTGTGAGTGTATCCTTTTTTTTCTCATTTTTAACCGCTCATGTGTTGGAGTGTGGTGTGTGGCTACCACCTTCACTTCTGCTTAATGTTCCATCATTCCCGATAAAACCTGAAGCCAGACCTTTTCTCCATAGCAAAAGCCCCCCAATGTACACCCCCCAACCCGAAACCACAGAATTTAATTACCCCTGAAACACAGGGCCTCCACATCAGAGGCCACACAGCCCAACGTGTCAGAGCCGTGCTGGGAACAATTCCCTGTGATTTAGAGCCTCGGACAAAGAGAAAGAATTCGTTTTTTGTGCTCGTAAAACTGCAGACCCGCTGCTCTTTATTGAGAAGGTGCTTGTCGTGCAACACCTTGCAAGCGGTGTAGGTGAATGTGATTTTTTTTTCTTGTGAAAATAGTATTTTTTTGTTTAAAAATGCTTAAAAATGCTTAAATGATAAAAAATATACAGTTTAAAAATACCCTTCTTGAAAAATCAATAGTGATTAATTGGTACAACCCCAAATAAAAACAGGATGAACCCAAGATATTTCAAATTTTGTCTGCTTAACTTTATTTCATTTATTAATACACATAATTTCCTGCATTTCATGCCTGCAACATGCTACAAAAAGAGTTGGGATTGGGCAATATACGGCTACTAAATAATAAAAAAACAAAAAACAGGTAATGTTAACAGCCTTTAAAGAGAACATATTATAACTCACTTCTACACTAGTTACAATAGATTTGGGCTATACAAATATATATTAATGAAGTTATTTGCACAAAATCACTTTCACATAAAGAAATGTCTCCAGCTCTATTCCTTCCAGTTTCAGTCCCTTTCAGAATGAGCCATTTAAGGGCTCTGTCACTTTCGTGCAAATAAGCTGTTGCTGGCTACTCCAGGTACAGTATATGCATGTCTGCAAATGGCGAAACACAAACAAGCTAGTTTATGCGTAACTGCAATAGAAGCACACAATAAAACACAATATATTTCCCTCCTTTGCGGACCTGCCACAGATCCCTCCTTCAGATGAAGTCTGCTGGCTAATCATACTTAGGTTAATATGTAAGGGTTGGTGCCAGGGTGGTTCTATGCAGGTTTTCTTATTGTGATGCCACAATAAGAGAGCATGCAAATGGCTCAAAGAAGCATATTATTCCTGACACCAAACTCTCTCAACTGATTCACAGAAAATGGATGGATGGATTGTTTTTGCGCGTTTTGAAAACCTGTGGAGCCATAAAATAAAGCTGAACTTCTTTATTCTTGCACCAGGAGTGGCTTAAGAAACATAATAATCTAATGTAAAGTGTTTGCAATAAACATGGGACAAAATTGCACCTTAAATATTTCACTGTTTGAAATCATTAGTGTCAAAATCTCTTTTAAATGTTGTAAGGAAAAAAGGGCAACATAACAAAGTGGATGTTTTACTGCCCTATTACAATGTTTCACTGCCCCAACTGTTTATTCGAATGTGCTGCAGACTGGAAATGCAGAAATTGATGTACAGTCCCGATCAAAAGTTTAGACACACCTTAAATTCAGTGTTTTTTTGTGTTTTTTTTTTGCATTGTAGATTAATACTAAACATATCCAAACCATGAGGAAAAACGCAAGTTAACAGCATCCCAGATAAGAGCCCCAATTCCTTATGTGCTCCTCAATAGTTTGTATGCTTTCAGTATTAAATTTGCAATGTAGGAAAAATAAATCAATTAAAAAAACATTGAATAAGAAGGTATGTCCAAACTTTTGACTGGTACTGTATATTAACAGATTTAATGAAGGATGACCAGAGAAAACATGAAAAAATCATGTTTATACTGTCTGCAATGAATTAAAAGTCCAAGTAAATATAAGAAACACTGTTTTTTCAAATCTTTTTCAGATTTGGGGTTGGATTATGTGCTACTATAAACATATTTTAGAGTTTTGAATTACAGGTCATTTTATTACAAAGCTCCTTCTGACTGGAATAATCTTCCTTAATCTTCCTAAACTTCATTTCATTGCTTCAGGAAATGTTTATTTTCTTATCTTAAAACAATTGTTTTTATGTTTTTCTGTTGTTTGTATTGGTATTGAAATATAAGTACCGGTTGATGTTATATTTGTTATATTATATATGCAATGTTATAGTTTATGTTTTTTTATTGTTTTCAGTTATCTGTATTGGAATATTATAAGTACCAAGAGATGTAATATAATAAGTTGAGTTCTGGTGGATTGGGATGGAAAGTGAGCTGTCTATGTATGTGTAATGTATGTTTAGTGTGTAAATGTTTTTTTTTGTTTTGTTTTGTGTATGTATTTATAGGACCCCCTTGAAAATGAGATGTCACATCTCAAGGGGCTATCCTTTCAATACATTCAAATAAATATACTATAACAGTGCTGTACTGTTCTAACACCCCTTCATGTGTTGCCCATATTTAATTACAAAGGGAGTACAGGACATATGACCAAAGAAGTCCACTGTTAATGAGGGCGGCAATGTTTCAAACAGTTTCCTGTCTTTTGTTCTCCATCCCACCTCATGAAGGGGTAAAAAAAAAAAAATGAAGCACCATCAAGGTGCAGGTGACTGCCTCGCTCTTTCTCTGATCTGACCCCAGGCATGGCGAGCAGTATGAAAATAATTGCCGCAGGCTGTCACAGCCCAAGGCTACCATTTGGTCACAGTCCCTTACACCTTGCTTTTAATGAACTAATCGTTTGGCGATGGAGGTTAAAAAACGCTAGCATGGTTTGAATTACACGTGTAGTTACAGCTGTTGATCGTGGACAAGGGACCTTTTTAACAGTGGCTGCCCTCTGCATGCCCTTTTAGAAGCCCGGGTTGCCCCCAATGACCTCTGCCAAGCAATCAAAGACTCCTTTTCCAGTCCACCAATCATGGTCTCGCACTGTAAAACCATTGCAATAAACCTGGAGCTCCCCACACAACTGTTCAGCCCATCATCTGCTTCACCCTGACTGACTGAAACACACCACAGATGGCTGGATGCAAACAAGCTCCTCCCTTGGCCAGAGAAGTTATTATCAAACAGTAATATGCTGAACGCTGGCTGCCAAAAAGCTCTCCCTGCACAATGCTTTCACACTAAAGAGGAAGCAAATGTGGTTGTCACGCATTTAAAGGCGTTGTTTAGCTCTGGCTTGATTCAATTTTAATGTTCTTTCTACACTGTATAGAATTATTTAAAAAATACAGGCATATTACAACATTAAGACACTGTACTGTATTTTTTGCACCAGATTATAAGGCGCATTATGCAACACTAGTAAGGAATAGGGGTGTCGCCATGTTTTTCTTCTAATTTACCCATAAAGCTAAAGTTAAGTAAACAAAACTGTAATTATTAAAACAAAAGTAAAAAAAAGTCAAAAGTTTCTGTTTATTTGGGCAAGTAAACCTCTTCCGTTTATTTACAGTAAACATAGATTTCCAGATTTCCTTTAATGCAACACGACAGCGCTACACTAAGGAACCCTGCTCTTTTGCCGTTCAGAGGTGATTATTATTGGCCTGTAGTCTGCTGCTAACCCCAGCTAGCACTGCTGAAGCAATGCTTAGCATTATCCGCTAACCACAGCACGAGCTCTTTGCCATTCAGAGGTGAGTATATCGGACTGTAGTCTGTGTGTCTACTGTGTTAAAACAGGCAACATGTGAAGAAATGCTAGCTAAAATCGCCCTGGCTTACCGGAACACTCAGGGTTACTCAGGGTAGCGCTGTCGGGTGGCATTAATGGAAATCTGAAAATCTAAGCTTACAGTAAAAACAGTTTTCAGGAGAAAAATCTGTACAGATTAACTTTTAGTGCTTGTTTGACTTAAAAAAAATCTTTAAGAATTACAGATTTGTTTACTTAACTTAGTTTAGCTTTACAGGTGAATTAGAAGAAAAACATGCCGACACCCCTGTTCCTTACTAGTGTTGCATAATGCGCCTTATAATCTGGTGCACCTTATATTGCAATAAAATATGGTACAGTGTCTTAATGTTGTAATATGCCTGTATTTTTTTATAATTCTATACAGTGTAGAAAGCACATTAAAATCGAACCAAGCCAGAGCTAAACGACGCCTTTAAACGCGTGACGACCACATTTGCTTCCTCTTTAGCGTGAAAGCATTGTGCAGGGAGAGCTTTTTGGCAGCCAGCGTTCAGCATATTACTGTTTGATAATAACTTCTCTCGCCAAGGGAGGAGCTTGTTTGCATCCAGCCATCTGTGGTGTGTTTCAGCCAGTAAGGGTGAAGCAGATGATGGTCTGAACAGTTGTGTGGGGAGCTCCAGGTTTATTGCAATGGTTTTACAGTGCGAGACCGTGATTGGTGGACTGGAAAAAATATAAATAGGATCTCCGGTGGATTTTGCGTTTTACAGAGACTCTAAGACTAGGTCAGTGGCTGAACTGCACTTAGCAGGGCATTATTACACATGTAGTAAAGTAACATATTACATTGCAAAGACTGTTATTAGTGTGAAAATATCTTTATTTTTAAATGTTTCTCACTGTTTCTAACCATCTCGCTGCCTCCTTGTTTTACAGTGCTGTTAGCCAATCAGAGGCGATATGTTCGCATGTATGAATATTCATGAGCAAGAGCCGAAATCCCTTCGTTCTTCCCCATCCACTCCTCCACGGGACTAAAGCACTGTTATACAGGATCACCAGAGCATTTTATTTTCACAAAACACAGATCACATGACATTTAGAGTACGGTAAACAGATTGAATCCTGTTGACAGTATTTTACTTTAATTTTACTAGAATTTTTTTGCCAAATAAAAGTTCCAGAGCAAAACTGTACCATTAGCAAATCATCAACACTTTATTATGTTATTATAAAGATATTTTATTATGTTTTACTTGAGTGACATGGGCATGAAGTTAATGAGCTCATGTTTGCACGGCCTCATCTTTCTCACTCTGGCTGAAGAGAGGATTGTGTGTGTGTGTTCTGCTGTTCGTGATGTCGTTTTGTGTGTGTGTTCTGCTGTTCGTGATGTCGATCCTGGCTGTGGGAAACAGCTGAGCGAATCTGATGTCAGTTTTTAATTGAATACACACTGTTTGGTTAATTCATGTCATGCCGTGATGCTGTTGAGCTGCTGAGTGATGTGAGGATCTGAGATGTATTTTTTTCCCCCAAGTATTGAAAGTTTTGACAGTGATTTCTCTCTTAATATCTTTCCAAGGGGGAAAAGTCCCATTGCTAGAAAACTAAAAAATTATACACAGATCAGTCATAACATTAAAACCATATGCCTAATTCAATAATGTGTAGATTTCCCTCATGCTGCTGAAACAGCTTTTACTCCTTAAGACCTCTAAAGACATCCTGTGTTATTATAAACCAAGATTTTAGAAATCAGATCCATTAAATCCTGGAAATTGCAAGGTGGGACCTCAAAAGATTGCATCAGTACCTGTTGGCTGCCCATGTTTTAATGTTATGGCTAATCTGTGTTGTTATTGTTATTTTCTTTACATAAAAACACAATTAATGTAATACATGTTATTCTGAGAAGTTTGCAGCATTTCCATTGGTCATTCTGTCAATTTGGCCTATTTTTAGGTACATATCCATTGATTCTTTGTAAAAAAAAAACCCAATGCCTTTCACCTGAACCCTTACAGATCATACCATATATAGAAGGCAAGGGCGGAGCCAACTCCCAAGATGAAAGGGCAAAGTTGAAACCTCTAAATAGGCCCCAGTTCTGCAAACTTCCTTGTGAAAAGGAAGTATACTTAAGAGCACTAAAAGTAGGTTCAATTAGGTAAAGAATACTAAAAGTGCATTTTCAATTTAATATACTTTATTAAAAAATACACATTAAATATACTTTTTTCTGTATTTCCTAAAATGTATTTTTAAGCAATATGCTTTGAATTAAACATTGTGCTGACAGACAATATATATATATATATATATATATATATATATATATATATATATATATATATATATATATATATATATATATATATTGGCATTAATAGCACACTTTAGTGTAGTTTTTTTTCAGTAGCATTAAATTGTACACAATATGTGAATCAATACACAAAGGAGTACATTTATAATTTACTTCAAGCGTATTAAATGATGTTTTAAGAAACATCATACTTAAATCTACTTAAGTTCACAGAGGATATACAAAAAAAACACATAAAAGCATAATTTAATTTAATGCTTTTATATTGTGTTTAAATAAAGCTCAATTACAACTGATATATACTTAAGTTGCCATAAGTTGTTCTGAAATAGTACATTTAGCATGTATTTAAGTACACAGTTAAATATTTTAAAAGTATGTACTTTTTAATGTTAAGTATACTTTTAAAAATATACTTAAATACACTTTTCTTTTACAAGGGGAGCTGTGTCAAATGTAGCAAGGTAGCAAATTGCTGTATTATACTCAGCAACCAGTTAGCCCGGGTGTGAGCCGAGCATTTGGGCTTGATTTAAACAGGAGCCGGTTTGATGCAACTCAGGATATTCTGCCTAGAAATGGCTCAGAGTGAAGAAAATAGAGTGACTTTTTTGCTGTCTGGGTATACTTTCATTCAGTACAATCATACGTCTTTCATACTTAGATTTAAAGGGGTTTTTACTACTTTATATATGTGGCGTGTTGTTTTTTTTTTTGTTGTGTTTGTATGGGAATGTATGATTTGTATGAAAGCTGCATTGTTGTGTTTGTTGTGTTGTTTTCACTGTGTTGTATTCAATTTATTGCCATTCTGAAGTTGAATGGAAAAAATGGAAAAGAAATGAAAAATACAGTTTCTACAGCCAACATTTTTAAAAATAAAAATTATTTGGGCAGAAAAGTAGCTATTCATTTTACTTCTTTCATGATTGCTATTAAAATATATATCTAAAAATACAAACCACTGTTTTTTAATTTTTTCTAAAAGTAAAACGATCTAAAAAATTAAATCCTTTTCAGATAATATTTGACATTTAATATTATAACGTTTAGTTTTTAACACAGGACACATGCTGTCAGTATCTATCCCTTAATCAGTCCCAGACTACTGCACTCCAGCAGCTCGCCTATTATTACGAGTCTGCACGCCGCCAAACAGTCACGTTCAATCTTGATTGAGCTCCTTCTGTTTGTTATTTTTTACCAGGGACTTCCAGCGCTTGCCATGGAAACCCGGGCAGCCTGGAGACTAATCCATAGCCCAATATCACTGAAATAGCCTGCTGCATGATAATTATAGAGCCCGCAAAATCAGTAGCCCCTGTGATGTGGACGGCTGGCCGACCTCTAAGTGCTCCAGCAGATTTCCCCAATATTACGCCACCTTGCTTTTCCATCCAGGGGCTATCTGTGTGCAGCGATGGGAAACGCATCGGCTGATCTCTGAGAGCGTGTACTCTTGCCTGCCGACTCGAGAGAACAGAGGCCATCTTTTTTTTTCTTTTCCATTGGTGAAGGGTGACTAATGACGGCTGTGTCTCTTGTGTGGAAGTGGGGAAGCAGAGGTTCTCTGAGAGAAGGACAAGCAAATCTCCTCTAAACACTAAAAAAGTAAGTACAGATTTGTACTTAAAAGAGTATAAAGCTTGTCGCTGGGGCTGTACCTTATATTGAGGTACAAAAAGTACCTTTCAGTGAAAGTCCTTTTTTGTACCCATGGTTTTTGTGCCAGTAAAGATTATAAAGATTATAAACATTATCATCAACTGAATATGTGTCAAGAACTTGATGATCTTGATGAAAATTGTCTGGCTTTCAAATAAAAAAAAATGTGCAATTGAAATATATATTGTTTATTAGTGCAGTGATACAGAATACTGAATGTACCTTTTGGCTGCAGGTTAAATGGTACAAATTTGTACCATTGCTGTTGCTGTTAGAAAACACTTTGTACTTCAAAGGAACCATATCTGATCCTGTAATAAACAATATTGTACCATACCTCTGTTTTTTAGAGTGTAGGGCTGTAAAAAAAAAATCTTAAATCTTGAAAAAAGCAATTTATTTGTAATTGTATCCCTTTTTTCCGTGATTAGAAAAGCCAAAGACCCAACCCATTCCTTAGTAGAGGTGGGCAATACCGGGGATTCTGGTATCGATCCGATACCGAGTAAATGCAGGGCCAGTATGGCCGATATTGTCCACATTGGACAATACTTTGCATAGGAAAAATTAGAATTTGGTGAAATTTCATTTAAAAGTATCCTTCCGCTAAAATCCACTTTTTCTTGTTTTTTTTGTGAAATATGATATGCCTTTCTGAGTTGTATATGATGCTGCACATGAAACTGTTTTCAACCTTCATTGTCTGCAGTAGCTAAGAAAATGAAATATTCAGAAAAACAAGTCAATCAGGAGTAGGCAGAGCTGAAGCCAAGCAGCCAGGCACGTCTCATCAGACAGTAGCTAACATCGCTAGGAACAGCATGGCAGTTCGTTCCTGTGTTATTTGTGCAAACAACACATCAGTGTTATATGCCAGTAATTCAGAGCTAAGGAACAAATTATTTGAATTTGTCTATGGAGGAAAAACACCAGTAAAGTAAAATTGAGATAGGTAGGTGTGTGTTTAGAACAGTTTTGTTTACACTAGTTAAAAATAAAAAAAGGTCCAGAAAGTGAAAAGTGGACCTGGTCTACCCACCTCTGTTTGTTTACATAGGATCTCCAGTGGATTTCTCTAAGACTCTAAGACTAGGTCAGTGGCTGAACTGCACTAAGCAGAGCATTACACATGTTGTAAAGTAATATATAACATTGCAAAGACTGTTATTAGTGTAAAAATGTCTTTATTATAAAATATTTCTAACTTGTCCATCTCACTGCCACACATTGCTGTTAGCCAATTTGAGGCGATATGTTCCCTATCATTTATCGCAGTCCACTCCTCCACAGGACTAAAGCAGCGTTATACCGGATCACCGGTATATCAGCACTCTTTTTCACAAACAACAGCTCCCATGGCATTTTAAAATGAATGAAAAAGTGATGGAATGAGACCTTTAATTAAATTGAATTAGTGATTGATCTTTATTCATTGCGTTTCACATTGATATCATGATATCCAAAGGCATTATTACATTTTACATTTTTTGTCCATTGTGTAGAATCCTAATCCTCACTTTTTCCAATCGTATCTCCAATCAGACCCATTCCCTCCAACTCTAACTAACAGATCTTTTAGAGGGGGCGGGGTGGTGGAGGCTTTTCTTCACCCTTACAGGAATATAATGGTTGGTTGGGTTTGAGTGATGTGTTTGTAATGGGCTTGGTCTTTAGCTGGCCAGCCTGTAGCATCTAAGAGTAATGCCTTTTCAGTCAGTGAGGAACGAGGCCAAGCTTTGGACACATTTAACAAGAGTAAACGGTCGCGTGTGTTTTCAGAAAAATGCTGGAAACTTCAAAATGTCTTTGTTAGAATGTTGGAATGATTGTTATTGGGTGCCTGTAATTAATATCAGTTATTTAGCGGGAAAATCACGATTGAAACCTTGCAGGCCTGCATTGGAATGGCTTTGTTGCTACGCTGCTTAGTAGACGTCCATGTGTTTGGTCTATATCTGTTCCAAAACATTCGCTGGAGTAAAATGGAAGATTTTTTTACCTAATAAATTAAAGATTAAAGAGAAACAGTCCTTTTATTATGACATATTCAGTATTTGTGTAACAAAAATAGGCTGAGAAAGTATATTCCAGTAAGGGATTAAAGAGTGTTGCCTGACTTTAAGTCCTCAGCTTTCGTAAATGATTTGATTCTTCATTTTTTTCTTCAGACTCTTATTTAATGTTTTGGCCAGGATGAAGTCATTTCCTCTTGAAGCTACCTGGCAGGCCAGTATCTGACTGGGAGGCGCCTTTTCTGCACAGAGGAGGGGAGGTGGTTTGGTAACTCACGCTATTCCAGCCATTACCATAAATGATTGTGATAGACATGTTCCAGACATCATCAGATGAGGTCAGTGGCTAATTCTTAACCACAAAAAAGAAAAGGAAGTCCTTGAGAGATGATTAACCACATAATAACTATTCTCTACTCTTAAAATAAAGTATCCTAAATGATTTTAACTCAGATGTACAGTCTAAGGAACAGTTCTAGCACTTTAAATTGAGAATCTTCTAAAGATTTAGAAGGTGACTTTGTCACTACTGACTATTAGTTTCTAGTAAATGTTTTAGTAAATGTGTGCAGCATGTGGTTTTGCATGGTTTTACTGGAAAATGAATTCTTTATATTGTTCTAATGTTCGTCAGTGTGCCAGCAATGTACTAAAATGCATAAAACAGGGAGCCTAGTGCATCTTAATTTTACTGTGTTTAATGGTACCAATGCTACTAAAAAGACTATCCCTGCTAAGCCTAATAATATATTCATTCTAAAAACTGGGGTGTTGTGTCGTTTTTCGCAAGAGTTTTTCTGTCCACGTCACCCGTTTTTATGTACTTACGTCACAAGTACAGCCTCTAAAAGAGGATCTGGCTCAGTTTTACTGAACGTGAGTGGCTGGTGGAGCAATGGAGCCTTCAGAAGGGAAAACTCAAGAGCTCAGTAGCTCATTCACTCATAGTAAAACTCTCTCAGACTGAACATAACCTGGAATCGGATTCATCTGCTCTGAAAGGAGACCGCATCACACCCGTCCAGTTTAAAATGATTCTTCCGCATGCTTGGCGCAATTACCCATTCTCACCAGAGAGGACCCTAAATCTCCTAAATCACAAAATTAACATAACATTAAAATCATTATGGCTGTTAGAAAAATGTGTTTTGGAGAGGGGGGTAGTGCACTATGGGCTCCTGTGGCACGGCCAAATCTTTTCTCCTTAATGAACTTCTTTTCCCTGCTTTACTTTTACTTTTATACTTTACAAAGGTAGTGAAGGGCAGGCAGGGTCAGTAACATAATGGCAGCATATATAAACAACATACCAGAATTAAATAGTCAGGCAATCAGGGTCATACAATATAAATCCAGCAAACAAATGGAGCAGGCAAAAGAGAATCAAAAATCATTCGATTTTTAAAAGAGAATTTTAGTAATTAATAGAGTGGACAAGGCAAAAAACGAGAAACTGTAATACAAAACAGGTCGGTAACAAAATAGGAAAGACAAAAAGTGTGTTATAGAAGAGCTTGGAAAACTAGATTCAATACTCAGCAAAGACTAGGCCAAACTGAGGGGTATATATACAGGGGAGAACAGGTGTCAACAATTAATAGAGAGGGGGAATGCCTTAGTATCTTGTAATGCCTAGTATCTATACTTCTACCTGAGTAATGAATGTGAATACTTTTAATTCCTTTGGTATGTAGTCTCAAGCATTCTGATATATCTCAATAGACATAGTGAACTGACCAGAAACAATAATTAAACACCCTTTTCTTCTAAATTGTTAAACTGGACAAACTACAGACATTTAGTAAAGAACGGCTGGCAAAAGGACTTAAAATTACTTGTAGATGGTAGGTATATGTTTGTCCAGAAAGACATATTTTGCTTCAAAATGTCTTTTTCAGTTAAAGTATATTGCATACTGTAGAAGGCAGGCCAATTGATAATTGATCCTGACCTTACAGTAAGGAATCTGACCAGCTTTCCTGTCCCTGTTGAAGAACGGCATCCACACAGCATGATACTGCCGCCACCACGTTTCACAGTTGGGATGGTGTATTCATTGTAATAAGTATTTTTACTTTTTACTTACAAACTCAAATCTCTGCTGTGTATTTTGGCCAGAAAGGTATATTTTGCTTTAAAATGTTTTTTTTTTATTAGTTCAAGTATATTGGCAGCTGTAGCTGGAAGGCCAGTTGAATCTGATCTTACAGTGAAGAATGTAAATACTGTAGGATGCATATTAGGTCAGCAAGCTCTTCGGCTAATCACAGTTTGAGCCAGTATGTTTATATCCTCAATCCCTCGCAGCTTCCAGCACTATCAGACCAAATATTTACAGACCCGCATTCGCCTTATGTACACACACTCGCACTGATGTATTTATTAAATCAGATTACATTTGGTGAAAGACATGAAATCAAGCCAAGGTTTGCCTTTTACATCCATTAGCTGCTGAGATGTCTTTACGGATTTTAGTTCAGTCCCTCTGGGGGGAAGTAGAGTAATTATGATGGTACAGTTTAACTGGAAATTCAGATTAAATTCTATATCTATAGTAATACTTAGTAGAGCCGCCTTTAACTGCGATTACAGCTGCAAGTCTTTTGGGGTTTGTCTCTACCAGATTTGCGCATCTTAAGACTGAGATTTTTGCCTATTCTTCTTTGCAAAATAGTTCAAGCTCAGCCAGGTTTGATGGAGAGCATCCGTGAACAGCAATTGTCATGTCTTGCCCCAGAAGCTCAGTGAGATTTAGGTCAGGACTTTGATTGGGTCATTTTAACACATGAATGTTCTTTGATCTAAATCATTTCACTGTAGCTCTGGCTGTATGTTTTGGGTCATTGTCTTGCTGGAAGGTAAATCTCCTTCCCAGTTTCTAGTCTTTTGCAGTCTCCAACAGGTTTTCTTCCAGGATTGCCCTGTATTTAGCTCCATCCATCTTTTCCTCATCTCTGATCAGCTTTCCTTTCCTGCTGAAGAAAAACCTCTCTACAGCAAGATGCTGTCACCACCATGTTTCACAGTGCCGATGGTTTGTGTTTCTTGTTTTTCCTCCACACAAAGCACTTTGAATTTAGGCCACCAAGAACAACTTTGGCCTCATCTGATCACAGCACCATCTTTCTACATGGATTGTGGCAAAATTTAAACAGGACTTCCTTTATCTTTCTTTCAACAATAGTTTCTCTCTTTCCACTATTCAAGATTTGTTAAGTGCATGACTTTGTTCTTGTATTGTGGACAGAGTATTTCACCTGAGTTGTGGATTTCTGCAGCTCCTCCAGAGTGACCATGAGCCTCTTTGCTGCTTCTCTGAGCAGTGCTCTCCTTGCTTGATCTGTCAATTTGGGTGGAAGCCATGTCTTGGTAGGTTTGCAGTTGTAGAATACTTTTTCCATTTTTCTATTTTTGGATGATGGATTGAACAGTGCTTATTGTGATGCTCAAAGCTTGGGATATGTTTTTATAATCTAACCCTGCTTTAAACTTCTCCACAACTTTATCTCTGACCTGTCTGGCATGTTCCTTCGTTTTTATGATGCTGTTTGTTCACTAGTGTTCTCTAATAAAACCACTGAGAGGTCTTCACAAAACAGGCGTTTATATTTATACTGAGACTAAATTACACACAGCTAGACTCTATTAAATAATTATATGACTTTTGAAGGCAATTGATGGCACTGGATTTTATTTATTTAGGGGGTTCAGAGTAAAGGGAGCTTAATATTTTTGCATGCCACCTTTTTAATTTTAAAAACCATCTATCATTTTTGTTTCACTTTACAATTATGTGCTGTTTTGTGTTGATCTATCACTGAAAATCTCAATAAAATACATTTATTTGTCAAGTATGTCAAGTTCTAATCTAATATAGGCTTCTTTCTGTACCATGAACTGTGTTATCTTGTCCCTGCTGAATGCTGCGATGCTGTGATTGGACATTGAAAAATGTTGTCAAGCCTTCGAATCTTAAGTCACCTACAGGGGTTAAACAATGAAACTGAAACCCCTGGTTTTAGCGCACAATAATTGATTGTGGTGACGGATAGTTCTGGTGGAAACAGGAGAGTTGAGGTGCACATTGAATTCTGCGTGATTTGATCAGCCGTGGTTTTATGTTTTTTTGGATACAATCCGGGTTAGCACCCGAACATCCCTTTCAGACAGCTTCCTCTTACAGAGTCCACAGTTAATCCTGTTGGATGTGGTTGGTCCTTCTTGGTGGTATGCAGTTGTTACCCTGGATACCGTGGCTCTTGATGCATCACAAAGACTTGCTGTCTTGGTCACAGATGCGCCAGCAAGACGTGCACCAACAATTTGTCCTCTTTTGAACTCTGGTATGTCACCCATAATGTTGTGTGCATTGCAATATTTAGAGCAGAACTGTGCTCTTACCCTGATAATTGAACCTTCACACTCTGCTCCTACTGGTGCAATGTGCAATTAATGAAGATTGATCACCAGGCTGCTCCAATTTAGCCATGAAACCTCTCACACTCTTCTCCAACCATTCCACTCAGCACACTGATCCAGCACCGTGCATCCACCCATTCCTAAACCTTCATTCTGCCTTCATGGTTTGTCAAACTGTACAAATAAACCACTGGTCTGTTCACACTGAGAATGCTCCATTTCCATTTTCATTCCCGTCAAACGATTACGAAAGTCCTCAGCCTCAAATAGATTCGGACACATCCTCTCTCTCTCTGCCTATTTAGAGGGTCCAGTCACGAAGTGCCAGAGCAGCAACCCGACAGCTGGGAGAGTTATCGCTGTGCTGGAGTTGTTCTTGACCCAAATCCAGGTCCAAGTACACCACGAGGTCCTGCTTTCTGATTCCAAGATAGCCCAGTTGTTTGAAGGCATGTTATTCTTTAAACTGAACTAACAGTGCTGTTGATTGTTCCCACAATATTTTTAATGTTAAGATTTGAGGAACGGAGAAACGGCAGCAAGCCAATCACGCCTAAGGTAAGATATTAGCGTTGCTACACACGTTTGTCTGTAAAATGTATTTGTCAGTGTTTATTTAGCGAATGCACAGTGCAATACTATCTCGCAACATTAGAGCAGGTCCAGATTGGAAGTTGTATCTCGTTACGAAAGCAAATCAATGAAGGACAATATCTATGAATAAATATTTGAGAAACTGGCTTGTAAGCAAACTGTCATTACAATATTTTCCACATTATCCATGAAAAAATATATGTACAACTGGCTTGAGAGCAATCTGTCAAATCATTGCAGACAATATCTGAGAGCAAATAGCCAAACAACTGCCTCCAGACCTGAAACTGAAATTGAAATCAGTGCTTCACATGTGGAAATAGACAGGAAACTGCAATGTAAAAACAGTTTTTTTTGCTGTTGTTTTCCCATTAAATTGTACAGTATTGTCCATGAAATTATTTTCTCTGCAAAATAACAAAAAAGTATAGACTTTTTTTAAAGTTTTTTTTCACTTTTTGTCTGTTATTTTGCTTATACAGATCTGGAAAAAATAAGAGACGACTTAAAAATTATGAGTTTCTTTTATTTTAGCAAATTGAAATCCTCTGGAATATAATCAAGAGGAAGATGGATGATCACAAACCATCAAACCACCAAACTGAACTGCTTGAATTTTTGCACCAGGAGTAAAGCAGCAGAAAGTTATCCAAAAGCAGTGTGTAAGACTGGTGGAGGAGAACATGATGCCAAGATGCATGAAAAAAACTGTGATTAAAAACCACCAGGGTTATTCCACCAAATATTGATTATTTCTGAACTCTTAAAACTTTATGAATATGAACTTTTTTTATTCTTTGCATTATTTGAGATCTGAAAGCTCTGCATCTTATTTGTTATTTCAGCCATTTCTCATTTTCTGCAAATAAATATTTTTGTTTAGAATTTGGGAGAAATGTTTGTAGTTTGTAGTGTCTGTAGTTTATAGAATAAAACAACAATGTTCATTTTACTCAAACATAAACCTATAAATAGCGAAATCAGAGAAACTGATTCAGAAACTGAAGTGCTCTCTTCATTTCTTCCAGAGCTGTATTATTATCTTTCTATGCACAATATGCACCATGACTAAATATAAACTCTGTATTAATATTAACAAAGAATAGACTCTTTCTTGCAATGTTAATAGTGTAAATTTGCTGTTTTTTTCAATTTTTCAATTTTCTGCCTTTGCACTCATATGAATGTGAGTGACATCCCATCCTTAATTAAGCCATAACAGCTTTAACTCTTGCAGCCTTGCAAACTGGCAAGGCTTTCCACATGGTTTAGGAGTGAGTTTGTGGGCATTGCATTGCATTTGAAGTGCAAATAGTTTCTGCACAGTTGGAATCATGAAATTGTCCAAAATCTCTTGGTACGCTGAAGCATTAGAAGCACCCTTAACTGGAAATAAGTGCCTGATCCCAGCTCTTGAAAAAACAAACCCACACCATAATAATCCCCCCTCCACCAAACATTACACTTGGCACAATGCAGTCAAACAAGTACTGTTTTCACAGCAACCTTTGGACATGGAAGTAATTAGAACACCTGCATTTAAAGGTTAGGATGGGTAAGTGAATACTTTTGCCATTGTAGTGAACAGTCTCTGTCAAAAACAAAGGTTTTGACATTGGAGAGCTCCCATGAGGCATAGGGATTTGTCATTTTGTGTTTTTTAATGTTCTACGAGACATTCTGGTGTGACTGGCTGGGTTTATTTTTTCTACAAGTTTAATAAGTTATTAATGTGTGTGGATCATTAATTTACAACTGTGCATTTTAACCTGATAAGATTAAAATAATTCTAGAAAGATCCTTAAAAAGTGTCAGTCCTGATGCTGAACTTAACAACAAAGACTCCAACTCCCAGCATGCTCTCTTACTGGACTTCCCTGACTCATGTGCTGATCACGTGATGCTAAGGCGTTCACGCTCTCCGAGCTTCTGATTGCACACATCTTGTCTGTCTTGTATAAATGCCACTTTGTTTTTGTTGTTTCTTCACCGGGTATTGAATCTAGATCTCTAGCTCTTCTATGAAGTGTTTCTGTAGTTTGTTGTGTATTTTAGACTAATCGTTTTGCCTTATTTCCTGTTAGATTTTCCGTCTATTACCTTTTTTTTTGGCTGTTTACTCTGGTATGTAATTAATTTTCAGTGCCCTTTTGATGTTAACTATGCACGTCTCACATAACTTGTACGTTTAATCACTTAATGCATAACAATATATATATATATATATATATTTATATATTTTTTTTTTACATATTAGAGCTGTATTTAAAAAAGGGGTGGGGCATTTGAATAGCCAAATTGTAAGAAAAAAATGGGAAAAAAAGAATAAATAAAATAAATAAAAATACAGATTTGCCAAACAATATTTAAAAAAAAGGTAATGTAGCCTTTTATAATTAGTGTTTTTATGTTTTTTATTCTGTCACCGTTGCTGCAGAATACAGTTATTTTTTACAGATAACAAAAATAATTTGATGCACAAAAGAAAGACCTCAGATCTTTCTTATTTGCAGACGTACAGTTACTTCTTCAAAACAGTGGCCTTCTGCGAGAACTTCCCAAGCTTACACATCCTTCCTCAGGTCCACAGGCCAGAGCCTACTGTCGGATATGAACAAGTTCAATGACTTCAGCCCCCGTGTGCACGGAAGTCCTTTCAGGAAGCCGGCTCCCTTACTGGAGGTTGATGGCCTAGCATCTTTTATCAACAAAAGACAACACCTCTCCATAACAATAAACAGGAAACAGCTGACAGATCCGTTCTGCGTGCTTCCAGTGACGATAGGGAGGAACTTGGGGAATCCTAAGATGACCTTGTGCTCCCGACCTTCACGTCTTCTTCTCTATTACTGCACATCTTTACCGTACTGCACACGCCAAGCTGAAGGAGGAGGGAGGAGCGGAGGATGACTTCTCTGACACTGACGGTGATTGCTTTCACATAAGAGCAGGGATTCTTATTCTGAGGCCAAAACGGCAGAAACGGACCCATAAAAAAAGGAAACGAGGCTCCTCGCTCACGACCCCTCTGTTTAACCCCGTAATCCGGTTCTGAATAAATTCTATAGTCAGTTCTGCCTGATAAGCCCAGATTGATGCTGATAGGAGAACCTCTACACAATGCAGTGAGAGGGCTACATGCGCGATAACACGTCAACACAAAAAAGGATGCCAAATAAAGAATTTCTGCCTTTTTTTTTTTTGGCACACGCATTCTCACACTCGAAACCCTTTCACACGCACAGCCAAGACAGGGGGTCATACATTGTACAGTATGTCCAACATAACAATGACTACAATTCATTCATTGTTTTTTTTTTAGAAATATACAAAAGACATTTTGGTTGCAAGCAAATAAATAAGTATAAAAATATTCCAATTTAATTATTAGTTCTGGGCAGTTTTTAAATTCTCTGGAACTGAGAATAAGAATAAGTTATTGTTTAAGAAATGTCTCAGAAGGATGTGTAGCATATAGCAAAAAATAAGTTAATTACCAGACGAAAACTCTAAACTAAACAAGCTAAACAAACTGTAAATGACAAAATACCATACCTGACCTATTACTTAAAATGTTCTTAACTTCAGCACCATGGGCTTGTGCTTTCACACCTTGATTAGGTCACTGCCTTTGAGTTGTTGAAGAAAGAGACAAACCAAATTCTCACAGTAGAGTAATTCGTGATTGGTAACAGACAAGAAAAACATAGTAGACAACTCAATGGAATAGAATGGTTGGCAATACTTCGCAAGGACAGGTACATATGCAAGCAGTTGAGTGTAATAATACTCATGTGACAAGTGATGTGGAATCAGATTTGCTCTTGATTGGATGGAGCCAGTCACATGACCAAAGGTTCAGTGGAAGATGGGCCATGGGAAATGGAGTCTGTAATTTATTTTCATATAAGCACAAAAGTACTAAAGACACAATACAATACAATACAAAGAAGCAATACAGCTTCTTTTCCTGTGTAGTTGACACAAATATTGATGTAAATGTTCTCCAGATTTTTGATAATTCACATTTTTTCATTATTTATTATTTATTATTTATTATAGTGTATATATATATACACTGCCTGCACCACAAAAAAAAGGTCACACACTCTAATATTTGGTTGGACCGCCTTTTGCTTTGATTGCAATGTCACAAGATTTATTTTAATCCAGTGTTGCATTAATTAATTTTTCACCAAGATCTTGCAGCAGCATTGATGATGGTAGAGTCTGACCACTGCACAAAGCAGCTCTTCTCCATCCAGCACATCCCATAGATTCTCAATGAGGTTAAGATCTGGACTCTGTGGTGAACTCTCTCTCAATCCATGTGTGAAAATGATAAATGATGATCTCATGCTCCCTGAACCCTGAACTCTTTCACAATTCCAGCCTCATGAATCCTGACATTGTTCATCTTGGAATATGCTCGTGTTCATCAGGGAAGAATAAATCGATTGATGGAATAACCTGGTCTATATTCAGTGTATTCAGGTAGAGTCAGCTGACCTCATTCTTTCAGCACATACTGTTGCTGAACCTAAACCTGCAGACCAACTGCAGCATCAACCAACCAACCCACATCATTTACTTACTTACTTAAATCCAGGTGGAGACTTTTTTTTTTGCCAGATAGTGTATATATTATACTTTCTCTGCTTCTGTGTGCTTGGCTATAAAGGATTGTCTTAAAAAGAGATTTTGTGGTTAATATAAAAAATGACCATACATTTTTGTTAAAAAAAGACCTGAAACACACACACTCACACACACACACACACACACACACACACACACACAAAGGTAGGCCGAAATCATCACATTCTAAAAGTATATTTGTTGTGTATTTGCTGGGGCTCGGGGGTCCAGCGGTGCTGAGTGACTGAGCACAATGCAGAGGAAAAGCCCGGCAGTAGTAATGCCTTTCTCTCTTTCCCACGATGCCGTTCACAGCCCGACCGCAGCGGGGAAGGAAGCTGATAGAGAGTTGTGTCGGTCAGGCAGCGACGGCGGCCATATTGCTCTCCCAAAACACAGCGCTGTATACGTAACATAAGCTGCAGGAAGTTCTCAGGATTTTGCACTTCCTGTTTTGTGTGTGGCTGTTTGATGGACAATGCTGGCTGGAGCAGTGCTTTCACCGCCAATTGAAAGTGGGGCTTTTTGAAAAGACAAAATTTCTTCATTTAGATTGTTCCAATAATATATTTCATTATTATGTCTGCAGGAGAGATAAAACGTGACACGAAAAAAAATCATAACCCTTAAAGTGAAACAATAAGAGTGTCTAGCTTTACGAATTGTTTTTTTATTTTATTTTATTTCAAATTTTTCCCATTTTCTCCCCAATTTACACTGCCAATTACCCAACCCACTCATTAGGACTCCCCCTATCACTAGGATGCCCCAACACACCAGGAGGGTGAAGACTAACACATGCTTCCTCTGATACATGTGAAGTCGGACACCACTTCTTTTTGAGCTGCTGCTGATGCTTTAGCATTACCGAGTAGCATCACAGCGCTAACGCTCGGAGGAAAGCGCAGCGACTCGGTTCTGATACATCAGCTCACAGACGCCCTGTGCTGCAGACATCACCCTAGGAGTGATGTGGGGAGAGAGCGCCATCTACCCACCTGGAGGAAGCAGGGCCATTTGTGCTCCCTCTGAGCGCCGGCAGCTTGATGGTAAAGCTGCATGAGCGGGGGTTCAAACCTGCGACCTCCTGCTCATAGTGGCAGCGCTTTAGACCACTGGACCACTTGGCGCCCTGCATATCTAAATTATTATCAGAATAATGAGACTTTTGGTTCTCAAAATGTCATATTTATAAGTCTTTAGAATACACAAAAAGTGTATTTTATCGGCTTAAACCACTTAATCGAATTATTCAACTTAACCAGGCAGCATTGCAGACAAGGCAAAAAACAACACTCCCATATCAAAGAAAACTGTATAATATATACAAAAATTGTTTTAATTATATCTGAAGGTCAACACTCCTCTATATTTGTAAATATGTTCATTTAAAGTGAATCTTGACAATTTAAATAATTAAATATAAACAGCATTTCTGCAATATAACGTGCAATAAGGCACGTTATATAGATACTGACCCATCTTATCTTTGCCTTGGGGCTTTTTGTCTTTCCACAGAGTTCCTATTCTCTTTCCCAGCTGGACAGTGGAAGCTCTATAATGTAAGCTCTGTATGGAAACACCTCTGAAGTGTGAGAAGGAAACAGAGAGAGATGTGGAAGGTGCACTGTCTTTTACGAGGAGAAGGGAATCCTCCTGAGAGGATGATGGACACGTTAGTTGCTAAAACACAGTAAAATCATGCAAAATGATATCGAAACCAGTTCTTCCCACTTCCTAGAGCATAGTAAAACGTCTTTCCTCACATGTAAAACCTCAGTCCCATAATCTGCGCCCTGCACCTCCAAACCCAGAGTCGCTATAAAATAGAAGCAGATAATTACAGGCAGTGAGCAGTTAACTACTTATCCATCAATTCTTCAACAGGAAAGTAAGGAAAGAGGACGAATCAGAGCCAAGACGGATGCACTTTAGGCAGGAAGGGAACATAAGAAGATCTGACCTCTTTAGACCTTTGGAGAAGATGAACAAAACACATTTCGGGTGTTGTAGATTGATAAAGGTTACATGTTGGGCAAAAAGTCATGGGACAGGAACTAACCAGTAAGCCTTCTACATTGGACATTGGGCATGTGAAGCTATTTGTTGGTTCACAGGAACAGTTCTAGCCAGACCCTGCCAGTCACGATCATTTCCACCCACTGGACTGGCTACTGTCAATGGTAATGCCTTGTAATACATATTCCTGGTACACACATTAGATAGACACTGTAGATCAAGGAATTTAAATGTCTACACAACTCAGGAAATGGAATCTCCCATCTATCTGGCACCTACTATAAGCCTCAATCAAACTCTCAATGTTTATATGTCCACTTTATTAGAACCCACTACCCTATAGAACCACCTTGCTGGTGTACAATTAGAATGGATTTTTTGCAATGCCGTTTCTGTTTTATCTTTCTTTGGACCAGTGAAAGAAAAGAACCGAATGGGGCGGAGTTTCAGTTGTAATGGAAGGAGTTTTGGTTGATAAATGCAATGTGGAGAAGCTGATACTTTTACAGTGCTTTATTCTGGCTTAGATGCGTCTTTCAGATTTGTGTATGTTTTGAATGTGTCACATTTTGTCGTCTTAAAATCACAAAATCAAATGTACAGTATTTTATTGAGATTTTAAATAGTAGAACAATACTTATTAGAGCCACCTTTTGCTGCATTTTTCAGCTGCATGTCTTTTGAGGTAGGTGTCTACCAGCTTTGCACATCTAGAGACTGAGATTTTTGCCCATTCTTCTACGCAAAATAGCTTAAGGTCAGTCAGGTCGGATGGAGAGCGTCTGGAAACAGCAAGTTCCATGCCTTGACACATGAAACTCTGCATTTAGGTGTACAAGGCGCATTTAAAATCCTTTAAATTTCCCCAAAAAAAGGCCTCATAATCTGGTGCACTTTATATATGAATTTTACCAGTCAGGTTTTATAGAGCAGTAAAGCCACTCCACCTAAAGTACAGTGTTATAAAGGAGTTTCAGTGAAGCTTCTCTCCATTAACCACTAACTGCGCTAAGCGCTAGCTCTTTCACCCTTCAGAGTGAGTATTATCAGTCTAACCATGGCCAGCACTGCTAGAGCAGCATTAGCATTAGCCAACAACATTTTCTAGCGATATCTGTGTAGATGGAAATCTGGAAATTGAAGCTTACTGGAAATAAACGGAAGGACTTTACTCACCCAAATAAACAGTTTTCAGAAGAGAAATCTCTGTAGATTAACATCCAGTGCTCGTTTTTTCTTTAAGAATTACAGTTTTGTTTACTTAGATTAACCTTACTTAATTTATAATCTGGTGTGCCTTATGTATGACCAGAAAATAGACTTTCATTGATAGTATGCCTTATAATACAGTACGCCTTATAGTACAAAAAGTACAATAAGTGACTTCTTATCCTACTACATATTATCCTATTTCCTAAATCTATCTAAATCTAAATCTATCTATCTATCTATCTACTGAAAAATGGCAGTTAAAAGCAGGGAGTCCTGGACATATTGCTGAGCTGTTAGTATTGCCCGAATTACTACTAGGGGTGACAGACTATTGTAGTCCCCAGGTCATCACACCAGCAGTTGGGGCAGTTTGAAGCCACTACAAACAGATGTGACAATGGCTGGCTGACAGATGGGCTTCATTGTGGGAAATCCATTGAAAGAACCTTTGTGCTTCTCTCAAAATCTCTCAAAATCTATTAACTGGGCAAAATGTCTAAAAATGATTGTGTCCTAGATGCATGTCTAGCAGCCAACAATCTTTCACCAAGAGGTACACTACCTAAAAATAGCCTCCTTGAAGCTTTTTATAAGGCAGCACGAAAACCACACCAAACCTGACATAACTGCATGAAGAGTTTTGTGGTAATGTGGAATGTGTTCTTTTATTTATTCATTTATAACAAACCTTTATAGTGGACATAGAGTACATGGTCCACATAGGTTTGTAGATACAACAGTAGATGGTGCAGATGGTTTGACCAGCGACTGCACTGATTACTGACCACACCATCCCCACACCCCCTTCCACACCCAGCCCAACCCATCCCTCCATGTGTCCCCAGACTATTTACATCCCCTCTTCCTCCATAACACAGCCTAGCCCTAATTACATCATCTCTCTTGAGTTATTAAGACGAAGAAAGAAGGCAACATTAAAAAAAGCTCATCTGTGATCTCTGTGTGTGTGTTGGGCTCGTAAATTACAATCAGATTATACCACTCTTTCCCACGAAACCACTGGAGCTGAGCCATTTCTTACACTCACATTCATTTTTACTGTGAAAATCAAGAAGGAAATTCAGAGATGAATCATGGAGAAGCTGGCAGATATGACAGAGGAATTACAAATCTTTTCCTGCTTCACTTCCGCACTTGGAAAAAAAAAAGTTTAAGCGGGTAAAAGCATACGCTGTAATATTTTTATATACGTAATATTAAAAAAATCATAAAAGTAGAAATAGAAACTTTAAGAAATGACTTGGTGACCAGACAGGAAAGCTGGTGGAATTACCATAAGTTGGTGCAGCTTTCTGAAAGTGCATATTTAATATATTAAATAAGCTACTCGTACTTTATGGAAATTGGATGCTTAAGAGTGAAGCAAGATTATGGCGGCTTTGGGAGAGTATAGACTTATAGTGTGGAGTCCCTCTCAAACAAAAGTTCATAAAAAGATGGATTAATATCAATGGATTCAGGATACTAACATGACAAAGGAGTAGCCATATGGCTCCCAACTTTACAGCTTTACAGCTTTGGGGTAGAGTTGAACCGAACTTTCCTCAAAGTTCTATAAAAAGATCAGCACAAACTCTCATTTTAACCCTGTCAGTCAACACTGCCCCGTTTATCTGCCCCAGTAGGGCTGACTGCAGTGTTGTTGGTGGGCAGCACGTTCTGTTCTTTCTTCGGTTCCCACAACTCTTTTTTTTTCTTTACCTTGTGTCCTAAGAATAGAACTGCCTTGCCTACGTAAAGACATCCTATGTGTCACAGAACAACAGGAAAGGAAAGAGGAAGTAAATATCATCAAGTTGGATGGATGTTTTATTTTTCCAGGATAACACCTTGGCCTCCTTAGTATTTATGTATTCAGTTTATGCAGCACTTTTCACAATAACAAGGATGCTTTACAAGTTGATAAGATGAGTACAGCAGTCATAAAGAGATTGTGGTAAAGAATCCAAGAGATAGAGAAGCAGCAGCACACAATGATCTGACACCCACAGATTTTTAAAATTTAATTCTTAGGGTAGGAAGCAGGATTTGAAGGTACAATATGGATGAGGAAGGATACAGGATGAGATACGATTGGCCTGGTTGGTTTTTAAATGCTCAATTTGTGTGGTGATAAATTTGGTTACCAGGCCAAACAGGAAACCATTGCAGTTTGTGGGTGAGCATTATCCCATTGAAAAATGTCAGGTGGAATCCCCGCCATGAGA
The DNA here is from genome assembly GCF_023375975.1 of Astyanax mexicanus. Lineage (NCBI taxonomy): Eukaryota > Metazoa > Chordata > Actinopteri > Characiformes > Acestrorhamphidae > Astyanax > Astyanax mexicanus. The sequence continues at coordinate 38,066,748 of NC_064427.1, read as the reverse complement.
GGAAACAAGCGTGGTTAAAAGATACATTATGGGCACTATTTTTAGGCGTTTTCACACTAACACTATTTGGTCTGGTTAAAACGGACTCTGGTTTGTTTGTACCCTTAGTGCTGTACGATTGAGCAGGTGTGAAAACACAAATCACACTCGGGTGCGGATCAAAACAACCTGACCGAGACCAGTTAGAGGAGGTGGTCTTGGTCCAGTTCCAAACCAACTCCAGAGCAGTTCACTTGTGGTGAGAACATGATCCGGTCTTGATCCAACCCAGCTATCAAATATACTCCTTTTATTTGAGCTAAACTGCTGACAAGGCACAATTTAATGTGATATATTAGTCAGATAGCGCTAATAACCACAGCTATAAACACAAACGCTATCTCTGCTACTTCATGCTGTTTACACACGCGGTATGTGCTGCGTTCACTACTCGCAGCCACACAACTCTGTTTACCATGTATATATTTGAGTTGCATGTCCAAATACTGTGTTTGAAAGTGCAGTGTTAATTTCTTTCTCCCACGCCAGACAGCTCTGACCAATCAGAGGAGACAACATGTTTGCATGGTTAATTGGTGCACATTTTGGTGCATTTAGGTTTGTGCCTGTGTGGAACTAAAACAAACAGAGAGAGAAAACGTTCCGAGTAAATGAACTCATCCGGAACATAGAAACAAATTACAGGTGTGAAAAAAAGCCTCCAACACCCTGTGCAAGGTGCGACGCGATGATTATTGCTATTTTACACGTCTCAGTAGCTGCGCCACTGAAATAGCAATGATAGCAATAGTTTATTGCATGTTGTGCCCAAAACAGACCCATGATTAATTAAGAGAATTAGTACATTCCTTTTGATAATTTTGAACCAGGCAGGGCATACTTTTCCCGTTGTTATGATAGCAAAGACATGCTGAAACGCCCTAAATCAAGCTGCAGGCTAGCGGTTGATAGCTTGCCTATAGATTGCTAAGATTGGGCCCTATAAATATTATAATCCCAAACTATTAGTGTCCATTGAATCACTGCTGTCGTACAGTATATAAGTTAAATTAAGATAGCACCTTTTACAACCCTAAGACGTTTTACAAGCAAAGGAAGCAGAAAAAAAAAACAAATAAGAGTAATACACTAAGCGGCCACTTTAAAAGGTACCTGTCTATCTGCTCATTAATGCAAATGTTGAATCAGCCAATCACATGGTAGCAACTCAATGCATTTAGACATGTAGACACGGCCAAGACGATCTGCTGCAGTTCAAACTGAGCATCAACATGGGGAAGAAAGGTAATTTAAGTGACTTTGAATGAGGCGTGGTTGTTGGTGCCAGACGGGCTGGTCTGAGTATTTCAGGAACTGCTCTCTGAGGAATGTTTCCAGTACCTTGTTGAATCTGTGCCACGAAGGATTAAGGCCAGGGATTAAGAGGTCCAACCTAAGGAGGTACCTAATAAAGTGGCCGGTGAATGCATGTACAAACAAGTAAGGATTTTAATTGAGTTTTTTTTTGAAGGAGGAGAGAGTGGAGCTTTCACAAAAAGAATGTGGCAAGGAATTCCAGAGATAAGGAGCAGCAGAGTGATCTGCTGAAAATATGGCAACCTAAAATCCCAACATTGCTTCTTTATGTCTAAAGCAGATGTTAATGTAACTTCCAGAGGTTATGAGAGTTACAGTATAGATACAGAGCCCACTGTGACTGAAAGTGGCAAGAGCATGAAGGATTTTAAAGGTAAGAAGAAGGATTTTATACTTAATATGGTGAACAATTAGCAAGCAGTGACTTAGTAGTTGAGGATAGTGAGGACAGTGCTTTTGGTAAGTGTAAGGAATTTTGCTGTTGAGTATTGAGTGACTCAAGGAAACTGAGCAAAGTTGCAAGCCGACTAAAAAATGTTTTATCCCATTTTTCCCCAATTTACAAGTCCAATTACCCAACCCACTCATTAGGACTCAACCTATCACTAGTGATGCCCCAACACACCAGGAGGGTGAAGACTAACACATGCCTCCTCCAACACATGTGAAGTCAGCCACCACCTCATTTTTTCTAACTGCCGCTGATGCAGCATTACGAAGTACCAGCTCGCTTGGAGGAGCTGGTAAAAAACAGAGGTACGATATGAGTACTTTTTTGTACTCAAAGGTACACTCTTCATAATTGTACCCTCAAAGGTACTATATCGGCCTGTACAGGGTCAGATTGGGTCCTTCTGAAGTACAAAGTAATTTCTAACAGCAATAAGTACAGATTTGTACTTGCATGTACCTGCAGCCAAAAGGTACATTCAGTATTCTGCATCACTGTACTAATAAACAATATATATTTAAATTGCACATTTTTTATTTGAAAGCCAGACAATTTTGGATCATCAAGTTTTTGAGCCATATTTAGTTGATGATAATGTTTATAATCTTTATAATCTTTACTGGCACAAAAACCATGGGTACAAAAAAGGACTTTCACTGAAAGGTACTTTTTTGTACCTCAATATAAGGTACAGCCCCAGCGACAAGCTTTGTACTCTTTTAGGTACAAATCTGTACTTACTTTTCTTAGAGTGCACAGCGACTCGGTTCTGATACATCAGCTCACAGATGCAGCCTTCTGCTGAGCGACATCACCCTTTGGAGTGATGAGGGGAAAGAGCGCCAGCTACCCACCCAGAGAAAGCAAGGCCAATTGTGCTCCGTCAGGGTTCCAGTAGCCAATTTTACGTTATCAATGAGAAAAAGATGAGAAAGCATGAACCAACATTCTGGCATCAGAATTAGAAAAAAGAGAGGGCGGCGTAAAGAAAGCATGAAGAGCTTTCTGAAGAGTGATTCCCGGAAACTTTCCCTAATCAGAACATGTCAAAATCAGACAGACTTATACTCACCTTATGACAATCATGTTTGAAATGAATCATTGTTCTCTTAAAGTGTCTTGGGAAACACCAAGCTTACATCTGTCCCTTCATTTTTATCCTTTCAGGGTGACATCAGATGATGTCATCAAAATATCCATTAGGATCAGACACTTTGGAAGATTGCGAACACTAAAGACATTGTTTTGACGGATTTCTTTGTAAGCAATACGTCTCTCTTTTGAGTGAAGTGAGACTCAGCTTGGATTACAGTCTGCAGGGTACTAAGAGTTGTGTGTGTTCAGCTGTTGGACCTGCAGCCGTGACTGACATCACAACGGCCCCCTAAAGAAAATCTTTTTTTGATCCCAATGATGAACAGTGTCTCAGTCAAATGAGAATTTTCTTGTCAATTTGACAGACTGATTAGTATTATAACGTTCAGGCTATGCTAAAAACAATGGTGTCTTTGTTTCTGTGGACATTTTTAAACAAATTCATAAAACCGTTTAAAGCAGTAATATAACAGCCAGTCTCAGCAGCGAAGACTGGAAGGGGGGGAGGTTATGACAAGCGGACATAAATCTGCAATAACTGTGGAAACTAAAGTCACTGAGTGTTTCCTCACCTGGTTGCACAGCCTGATTAATAAACTGATTAGTGTCCTTTAAAACTTTTTAAATCTGTTACTAATAAACAGCAGAAATTGAGAATTAACTTAGGTAACACTTTCTATGAATCAGGTATCTAGATAGCACTAAAAATACATTCATAAAGCTTCATAAACCATTCATAATGCTTTATAACACTTGACATAAGCATTTCTAACTACATAAATGTTTATAATTTCAAACATAAAACGGTATAACACCACAGTATAAACAAACAGCAGAACAAAGCGATATAATGCATTATAATATATGTGTATTTGCTGTTCTTAACATTATTAGTCAGACCTGTTTCATAAAGCTTAATAGATGTTGGGTTCACTCACATTATGCTTTATTACGATCCACAGCGATGCCTTCCCTCTAACTGCTATATGTTATATGAAAATTGTTCTGTAAATTCACATAACATCTAATGAACACTTATAAACACTTTTCACAGACTTTAGTTAAAGTAATGAGTTATTCCACATTACCAAAGGCATATAACAAATTATAAAAACTCAATATCTATTAAGCTGTAAGAAACAGGTATGACTATTGTGCTATAAAGCTTTATACTGTGGTGTTATAACATTTTATGTTTGAGATTATAAACATTTATGTATAGTCATAACTTATGTTATGTCAAGTGTTATCAACATTGTGAAAGGTTTAGGAAGCTTTATGAATGTATTTATAATGAATTATAGATACCTGATTAATAGAAAGCGTTACCTTAACTTGCTTACAGCTAATGATTTAGCAACTACTACAAACTGGTTTCTGTGGTATACCATGCGCCTTTCATAGCTGGTTGTTGTGGTGTTGGTAAGTGGTTAGTAGGTCATATCCCTGGTGGTACAAATGCTTTATTACCTTACTTAAGTTGAAATTTTGGTTTTCTAGTAATTGTGTAATTATTTTTTACACAACTTTTTACTTCTACTTCTTACATTTTCACACTATTACTCGAACGTTCTACTCCTTACATTGTAAAAATAACCTTGTTACTCTTGTTACTATTTCATTTCAGCTTCTCATCATTTCAAAAAAAAAAAAAAAAAAAAAAAACCTTATCCAGATAAATCTCTCCATTCGGATAGAGTGAATCTGATTGTGGTTGGATGAGATGTATAAACATGTACCATTCTGACTCCCTATTGGTTTATATGCGATCCATTGCACATAGCAGATGCATAATCCGTGGCAGAGACTCCCAACTAAGCTTTTTAAATATATTTGTCTTATACTAAAATACATTAATTTTCTTTTTTTTTAATGGACATATATGAGGCTGAAACAGGGGGCGTAATGGATCCCAATTTTTTCAACATTAACATTTTAATAGAACATTATAGTCATTATGGCTTTTAGAGAAATGTGTTTTTTTTTTTGGGGGGGGGGGGGGGGGGGGGCGTATATTTCTTTTTTTAAAAGAAATATAATTTTAAAGCCAGTACTTTTACACTTTTACTGGAGTAAAAAGCTTTAGTTGATACTTCAACTTTTACAAAAGTATTTTTAAGCCCTAGTACCTATTCTTCTACCTGAATAATAAATGTGGATACTTTTGACACGTTTGGTTGTTTTTATGTTGCTAAATTAATACTACTTTCCTACGGTAATCTTATGGGGAACAAAATCTATTGCACAAACTAAACCACCTGGAGTTGAAACATGAAATATGTCAGAAAAATAAGAATAAGCAGAAGAAAAATAATATAAAGTGCACAAGAGAATAAATTATAGTAACCAGAGCTGGAAAGTAATGAATTACATTTACTCACATTACTGTAATTGAGTCGATTTTATTATTAATTTGTCATTTTTAAAGTAGTTTTTAAAACTTTTACTCAAGTACATTTTGACACAAGTAATTTACTTAATTAAAAAAAAGTTTTTTGTTCTCCATGGCAGCTGATCTTTTCCATGTAACTTTATTTCATTTACTTGAGTAGAATTTTAGATGGGTACTTTTACTTTTACTTGAGTAGAATTTTAGCAAAGTAAAGGTACTTTTACTTAATTACAATTTTTCAGTACTTTTCCACCTCTGGTAGTAACAGAAGCTATTCCCATGAGTATAACACAATAAAAAAACAAAACAATACCAATACTGGTTAACCTTAATACAGCTTCAATCAATAAAATTAACATAAGGCTGATTTAATAATGGATTTGTGAGAGACCTGGATATCCTGAGATTTAAAGCTGCAGTGCAATCTCGGTGGGCTTTACATTTTGTTATTGATTGGGAGAAAGTATGGACTCAATTTAATGAATATGTATTAAATAGCAAGGTTAAAGAAGTCACATACAAAATATATAAAATTTTACAAAAAAACAGTACTATGTCATATTATTATGTACAATAGTAGAAAGATTGGATATTCTTCCTGTGTTTCTTTCTTTTTCATTTTATTTTATTTTTAAAATGCTGTGAGTAAGTGTGTGCATCAGTTATATTAGAAATATATTCTGTTTGATTGTATGGAATTTATTTTTTGTGCTCCAGTTCCCAGTTCCCAGCTTTCACCCTAACTAATTGTTTGTTTTAACCCTTGTGTGGTGTTCATATTTTTGTTACTCGTTTACTTTGTTACTTGTATTTAATTCAGCAAAATTAAGCAATTCTACATTAAAATGCTTTACACATGCTCGCTTCACCTAAATTGCAAGCAATATAAACAGCTTACATGGTTAATATTTGCCCTTTACCTTTCTTATGTTACATTTCTTTTAAAAAGTGCTACTCTTTTTTTTATTAGTTTTTTAATAAAATGTAAAAGAAAATGAATTAAACTCAAGATATGAGTAGAAAATTTGTTTAGTTTCAAATTTACAAATGAAGCAATGTTTATTAGCCCTTGGCCAAACATACTGTATGTAATATAAATGTGTAGTGGTGCAGTGTGTGTTTATCGAAAATGTGTTTTGATATATGTTTTTCACAAAAAATGAGCCAATTTTTTTGTATCATTTGATGAAAAATGAAAACGGGTCCCACAGACCCGAACACCACACAAGGGTTAACTGCATGTCACTCTGTAAAGCATTCTGAATTGCAATTGTTTATACAAAAGGTGCTAAAAGGTGCTCATATAAATAAAGATCGACTGGTTTGTTGATTGACTGCTGCTGCTGATGCCTCTGTTTCTTTGCTCAGGGCCAGTCTGAGAACTGGAGCTGGAGCTGCAGAGCCGGCAACAAAGCTGTGGTGGAAACAACACCCTTTCCCCTCTCAGAATTACAGCGAGTGACCTCACTGCTTTCTTTCTTTCGGAGGAAGGAAGTGTGAATCAGATAATGGGACCAGACACCTGCCTGAATGGGCCCTTGCCAGCTGATGCACTGATAATGGAAGATGGGAACTGAAGAGAAAATTACTCTCATTTAGAAGCTCGCTGGCCGGGAAGAGGGCTTTTTGGACGTCCTTGCAGCACCAGAATCATTTTGCGTCTTTGTGGCCATTTTCACTGACAAATAAATCACAATTATATTGTCATCCATATGAATTTTTCGACTATATTGGTCTAGTTATGTTGCAGAATCCAACGTGTTATGATGCATGACTCAGTGTCGTCCAAGCTCGTGAGAAGTCCATTAAAAATGTCGAACTTACCCCATTCGAATAGTTCTGGTACCACAGGCGAGAACCCCCATTAGCTCCAAATGAGCGAGAACCGAATGACCTCACAACAACCCAGTCTAAATTTACAGCTTGTCCAGAAAGACAGATAACTGGCCAGAGATCCCTTCATTAAACCCAAGGCCTCAGACCAAAGTGGTGACCTGTGTGAAGACTTGCTGCAGTCAGTGAGTCAGAGAGTGGAGTTAGATCACAATGGGAGTGATAAGATCAGAGTGGTTGGGGACTGTAATATAAAGGATATGAACAGGAGCCAAATGGGTCCCAGGCATGTGTTTCCAGACGCTCTATGGGAATAAATCTGGAGCTGTGCGGATAAGCACTCCCTAAACGCTCAAACAGGAGTGACACAATTACTCCATCTGCTAACATTTAACAACGTGTATTGAAAATCTCTGCGGCGCTCCTTTTTTCACAACAAAACAACACCACCCTCACAAAATAACGTAAAGGATGTGCATGTATTAAAACCCAGAGGTGGAAAAAGTACTGAAAAATTGTAATTAAGTAAAAGTACCTTTACTTTGCTAAAATTCTACTCTAGTAAAAGTAAAAGTACCCATCTAAAAATCTACTCGAGTAAAGGTAAAAAAGTACTCAATTTAAAATGTAATTTGAGTAAAAGTTACATAGTTACTTTTATTTATTGATGTAAAAATGTACAACAAATCATAAATTAAATAAATATTAAATGAAATAATTTGGACCTTTCAGACAGTACTTGTTCAGACCACCCCATAAAACATTTTCAAGACCAAGTGGCACAGGTTTCTATGATCCATTATTTCTTTACTGTTAAAAAGTTTAAAAGTTATGGTCATATATGTGACTATAACCCATATTCTTATAAATGTACAGTTCATTACTACTTTTTAACTTGCCCTTGCTATGCTTTTCTATGATGCTATTAACATTTCTTTTAACATCCAAGCAGATGTTACTAATAAAAACCTGAGGGATTATTATGAAAAAAAAACATGAAAACATACAAAAACTGTCGCTGCATGTGCAGTGCAGTAAAGAAGCACATATCGACGGGTAGCATAACTCGACAGAACACCGGTTCCCCCAAAGCCGTGCACACAAACCCCTGGATACCAAGCTGATTTACACAGCGTCTCTCCCGCTAACCGTAATAAACATTGCTGGGAAAAGTTCAGCTGCGCTGCCATGGAGAACAATTTTTTTCCCCAGCATTTCAATTTTTACTCAGTAATGGTGAATTTTCCAATGTAGCGAAGTAAATTACTTGTGTCAAAATGTACTTGAGTAAAAGTAAAATTACCTATTTTAAAAACTACTTTAAAATTACAAATTACTCATACAATCTACTCAATTACAGTAATGTGAGTAAATGTAATTAGTTACTTTCCACCTCTGATTAAAACCCATTCATCTAAAGAGTGCCCACAAAAGAGTCTTTATTATTTGGTGTATATATTCTCTCAGTATACAGTATATCCTCTTTCATTTCCTTTATAAAAGCACCTGAGCTACATCCGCACCGCTGTCTGCCTGGACATAAATAGAAAAATACTGCTGCTCTCCTCCGCCTTAAGACTGTTTCACAGCCTTGCACACAGGCAATCCACTCTCCTGTGCTACAGCCCAGCTAAGGCAGTATATTGTTGACCTAAAATCCTAGTTGATTAATGGCCCTGTTGTTCTGCTGATGCTCCTGGTGCTCCGGCAAGCAGTGGTGTGTGTCCAAGCTCTCGGTGCTGCAATTCACGGCCACTGAGATCCTCCCTGCTTCTTTTGTGTCCCATCACTTCAATTTACAACAACTCACTCATGCTGCATTTTATGATAAGAAAAAAAATCTGAACACGTGGCATTGTGGCATTGTAAAATATAGACAGAAATAAAATATGCTAATTAATAAAATGTATACATACCCCAAAATAAAGTGAAATAGAGAGAACAGCATCTCTGTCATTGGTACTTGCCTGGCTTGACTCGCTGTTAACCGCACTATGTAACTTTGGTAAAATGTGTAGGAAAACACTTAAGATAAATGTGTTGTATAAATGTTCTATAACTCGAGACATGTTTGTGTAAAATCCTGTGATATTGCATTTACTATGTTACAGTTAGAGATCTTTGTTGCTAAGCTTGTCCAGAAATGCATGATAGATAGATCCTCTTACAATCGCCTACAAGGTGATGACAGAACAGCTCCTTCCTACCTGCATTCACTTCTGAAGGCTTACGCTACCTCCCGGCCGCTGCGCTCCTCCAATGAACGTCGCCTCGCTTTACCAAACAAACATCCACACAAAGCAATCCAGACTGTTCTCATACAGAGTTCCCCAATGGTGGAACAAACTACCTTCTACTACCAGATCAGGAGAATCTCTCGCTATCTTTAATAAACTCCTGAAGACAGAGCTCTTCAAAGACCTCTAACTCTCCTAACACCTCTAACTAACTACCTTCTACCACCAGATCAGGAGAATCTCTCACTATCTTTAATAAACTCCTGAAGACAGAGCTCTTCAAAGACCTCTAACTCTCCTAACACCTCTAACTAACTACCTTCTACTACCAGATCAGGAGAATCTCTCACTATCTTTAATAAACTCCTGAAGACAGAGCTCTTCAAAGACCTCTAACTCTCCTAACACCTCTAACTAACTACCTTCTACTACCAGATCAGGAGAATCTCTCACTATCTTTAATAAACTCCTGAAGACAGAGCTCTTCAAAGAGCACTTACTCTCCTAACACCTCTAACTAACTACCTTCTACTACCAGATCAGGAGAATCTCTCACTATCTTTAATAAACTCCTGAAGACAGAGCTCTTCAAAGAGCACTTACTCTCCTAACACCTCTAACAAACTACCTTCTTCTAACCTCATTTCTATCTTCCCCTCCTTTCCTCCTATATACCATTATTTCCCTTTCCATTCCTTTAGTCCCCATGTTTTTTTTATGTCCTCTATAACTAAATGTACATCATTATTTTAAGCTGCTTTGAACAAAGGTGTCTGCCAAATGCAATTTAACCATTTAACCAATTAAATGAATGTTTTACATTCCATATAACTACTTCTGACCTGATTTCTAGAACAAAATGCTAATAACAGTTAGGAAATTGGTGTTGTGTTATTTATCCTTTATCATAATTTTAACCCTAAAATATTTCCAGCCATGTGCCTACAATAAAAAACAAACATTAACCAAACATTAATGAGCTGCTCACTGAATTAATCTCATTCAAGTTTTAAAATTGGTATCAATAATCATGGGAATGGGTTTGGTTTTGGGAACTCATGGTTTAAGATCACCTGGTAAATTTAAGATAGAACCTACTAATAAACACATTATCAGCATGTAAATGCCCTTATAATTCAAGATCACCTAAACGTAACACATAGCATTGTGAAACATGGACAGTTCTCAAATCTGCTGATGAAGTGCATGAATTCTTTATTATATAAATTAGCTTAGCCTACATTTTTTAATACCATCCACAATAATATCTGCCTATTTTTTTCTATTGATTTATTCCTATTGATTGCTAATTGTTTTGACAGCCTTTAGACCAGAGCCTTCAGAAGCTCGAGCCTTGTCATCTGGTTAGCTCTTTGTCTTTTGAAAGCCAGTTCTCTGAGGCAGAGCATGGTGGCACCAAAGCCTACCAGAACCACTCCTTTCTCCCCCTTTCTTTCTTTCTTTTTCCTCCTCTCTCTCTCTCCTCTCTCTCTTCCCCCCGTTTTGTGTGTAGCCCCCCACGTGCCGTATGCACATTAGCAATTCAAATGAGAAGAAGGAGGAGGAGGCGGGGCTGAGCTCTAGATTTATTCCACACCTATATTGAGCGGTGAGCGGTGCGCTGTGATTGGCTCGCACTCGCCAGGAGTCCGCCTGTCGAGCGAGCGTGAAATCTCAGCCAATCAGAGGTAGTGAAAGCGCAGGAGGCTGGATACTACTAGCCAATTGTGGGGATTTAACTGCGCAAGAGGGCGGGACTAGTCGGGTCTTGCCGGAATACAGGTGTGGGGTAGAGTACGCGGCTGTGGGCTCGGGTTTCAGTGGGTGAGATGCGGTGTGGTCACTCGGCTTTCAGCGCTGGCTGGATTAGATGCTGCTGGAGGATCTGCGGAGCTGCGGAGCTGCATCCCTGCGAGAAGTGGACCCGGGGGTCTGAATGATCTGGGGGGAAATTTCGGGACAGCTCTTTTCCATCTGACAGGGGCTCATCTCACAGTTCCCAGTCAGATCAGGACTAAAAAGCGTGGATTTGGCTCATTTTCTGCTGGATCTCTTTCTTCTCTGGAGCGATTTGGAAACACACCCGTATAGGAGGGATTTTAACCGCTAGCGGGGATCGAGCTGCGGGCGGATGAGTGTAAGTGAGGAGCCGGTGCAGCTTTTTCCTTTTCTCTCTCTCATTCTGCGTTCTTTCAGTGCAGATCACTGGATACATTGTTTGATTGTATCCGTGCTGCTGATTGAGGCTCGTGCCCATTCATAGTTAACGCTCGATACATTTCTGTAGAGCAGACTGGCAGCAGGACCAGCTCCATTCATCCTGCTGTGGAGTGGGAGCTGCTCAGGGAGGCTGTCAGTGAGTACGGTAACCTAATAAAAGCTCGGTCGTCCACGTAGCCTGTTTAACGCCAGAAATAAGGGGGGCAGTGGTGGGGTAAGGCTAATAAGCAAAATCCAGTAGGATTCAGTGCTGTAGTTATAGGCTGTATACTGGATATGATGGTGCATGGGTTATGGGATATGGATCCAGTCGAATGCATATTGTAGTAAAGGTAGAAGTGGTGGGAAATTGGCCTGTGCATTGTTTTTAAGGGAAACCAGTATAGTTCTGTGCTGTATATGTATGTATAGTTTTTTTATATATATATATATATGAATCAGTCTAATAAAAAAAGAGGTGATGTGATCTGGTTTAAGAAAACCATTATGGTTCTTTATTGCACATGTATGTAGGTTTATATTAAGGTTTTAGGAAAACCAGTAGGAATCTGTGCTTTAGTTATATGTTGTACTGGATATGATGGTGCATGGGTTATGGTTCCAGTCTAGTGTATGATAGTGTGAGAAGTGAGAAGCAGTGGGAAATTGGCATGTGTATTGCTTTTAAGGGAAACCAGTATGGTTCTGTGCTGTATATGCATGTAGGTTTCATTTTAACCAGTCGAATAAAGGGAGAAGTGGTGTAATACTGGTTTGATTTAAGGAAACCCAATAGGGTTCTGTATTGCACATGCATGTATATTTATTAAGGTTTAAAGAAAACCAGTAAGGTGTTCTTTATTGTATATGTAGGTAGGTTTCATATGAACCATATTAATATAGGGAGAAGTGCTGTAAAATTGGCCTTTTAAAGAAAACTAGTAAGATTAAGTGGTATATATGTTGTATATGAATGTACTAGTTTAATATGAACCAGTTTAATAAAGACTGCAGTGGTCTCAAACCGATCTGTACACTGGTTTTAAGTAAGCTTTCTGAGTAGTAGATTATACAGTATGTTGTATGTATGGATGTAGGTTAGCTATTCTCTGCAGACCTCATTCATTCATTAATGCAGTCCTGTAGCCATTAATTAATGAGCTAATTATTAAATAAAATTAATATACAATGCTGAGTGACATTACTGTAATTTTAAGGACTGTACTGAAGGTTTTTCTGAAGTATTAGCTTTCTAGCCTAACTGTATAGTGATCCTGTTTTGGTTCAGGGGCTGGTCTCTCTAATAGATAGACATATGCTCTACTTAAGCTACAGTAGACCCCATATTTACTCAGCTCACCGTCAAACAGCAATCAAACGCTGGTATTTTCTCAGAATGTAATTTTCCCTTCACAACTGTGGCTGCAGACCGGCAGCAGCAGCATGGCTACTACTCACCTCCATCACCAGGGTTTAGCCCAGGCTAACCATCACTTACACTCCCCGTTTAACAGAAAGAGGCCTGTAATTAAAGGAACACGGACGCCACGTCTCAGAATATAAACTTAAAATAAGGATAATAAACTCTGAATAAGCCACACACACAGTTAAAGAGAGAGAGAGAGAGAGAGAGAGCACTCTGTGGTTTTATTAAAGGTGTTAGCCTGAGAGAGTCGCAGGTGAGCTGCAGTTCTGAGGGTGTCCCTTAATGTTCAGAGAGGGGGCGAAGTAGACTGCTTTATTTGGACTGAATTTATTTATTTATTTTATTGTGGCTGCTTTCATTCATCACATCTGAACATTCAGACGTGTATGGGCTATTAACGATTATTTAAAATAAATCACCTTTTTAAATATTTTGATTATTTTTCGATTAATCGATAATTCATCAAATTAAAAAAAGAAAAAAATATATAATAAACTGAACTTTAATTGTACTAATGTTGTTATTGTATAAGGAACACAACCAACCATAATTAAAAAATATTAGTTTTTATTAGCATTATTAAATAACAGAAAACAGTGTGCGTAATGTAAATATACACACTTCCATGCAACATCTAAAGAGTCAGAAAAAAAATTGAAAAACGCTTTACGTTTATTATTAAATCATGTTTAGATTGATTTAAGGTGGAACTGGAAACTCACTGAGTGAGTGAGATATAAATGTACTAAAAATAAGAAACACATTGTTTAACTACTCTAGCAGCCTCAAGTAACTATAGCCCACAAATAGCCTTGCTGTACTACTTTAAGCTGCTTCCTTGATGGTGCACTTTTTTAGGTTAATAACACTGTACCCAAATAATGCAATAGATGGGTCTCTCCCACTAAACAGAATAACACTACTAAGAACTGATATGTATATCAGTTAGTAGATTAATGTGAGATCTTTATGTGACAAAATGAAATAAATGACATTCTCAATAAGGCTGTTGAAAGACAGCTGGAGGTGAAATTGTTTTTGTTTTTGGTTTATTTTTGTGGGGCTATTTTGTATTTTGATCAAATTATGGAACAGACATTTGATATGTGACCATTAACGGTGGGCCCTTCTACTACACATTGTTTTCTAAGTCTATCAAGGAGCTGTTTAGGATTCAACCTTATTAAATCTCAATTTATTTTAGGCCCAAATACCAAACTGGCTTCAGATCAGTAGAGTTCAGCTTGTAGCCGCATCTATTACAGCAGTGGTCCTGGTCTTCTCGACCCCATGCACTGCAGATTTAGATGATTAGCCTGTTGCAACACACACCCCGGAGGACTTGATCATTACAAAGAGCTGAGTCAGGCATATTAGATTAAAGAAAATCTCAAAAGTGGGCAGTACATCTATCCCCAGCCACTCCTATAGGGCACCGGTGAGGTCTGGGCACACAGGGAACACATGTGCACTCCCAGCGTGGGTTGCAGATCACAGGACCATAAAATAAAACAGTGCCCAGTGAGGGGAAGTCTGTTAATACAGCTCGTCATCACTTGGATGCAGATCACACAGCTGCTCTTGATGAGGACTGAAGGTTCTCAGTGTTACTACTGGGTTGCATGTTAGTTCGTGAGGAGGGGTGATGTGTGTGTGTGTGTGTGTGTGTGAGTGTGTGTTTGTGTGTGGATGCAGAAATAATCTGAAATGATTCTCACACATACACTGCCTCACAAACACAATAATGCATAATGGCTGTGGCGCTGATTCACTGCTGTATGGTGTAGCTTTTATCACAGCAGTCAAGTTGTAATCAAACTGTAATTCTAGTAATTCTAAAAAACAGGGGTAATCTGTTTCATCTAAAGTCAGGAAAGACCTTCTTTTAACTTCAAAGAGCTCATGATTATAAAAAAAATGTTTTATGTTATGGTGCTACATAAAAAAATAATACATGCAGCCCTTTTATACAATCTGTATGTAAAGTGTAGCCCTTTTTATTCATGCTAACATGTGTTTCAGTCTAGACTGCTGTTTAAATGAAGTACAGGCACATAGAGAGGACAGCCAATCAGAGCAGAGCTGATTTACATAAAGTGCAGCCATGCAAAAACAGGGTATGTCAAAATTTTTACATTCACATAAAGAGCAGAAAACATTAGACTTAACTTTCAGTGACAGTGATGCTAAAAAATATTAATTTTAAGATATTTTGCAGCATTTTTATTAGACTTGTGACTGGAATCCTCTTTCATAACTTAATGAAGACATCATGTAGCTGGTGGATGGTAGAGACCTTGTGCTCCTCCTCCTTCCATTTGAGGATGCCCCACAGATGCTCAGTAGGGTTTAGGGTTGGAGATACTGTATGCTGGGCCAGTACATTACCCTTACATTTATCCTTTTAGATCAGTATCGGCTATTCGCCAATTAAGCTGAAAGGCAATCAGTGATTTTTACTCTAATTGCCAATATAATTAGACAGTACTTGCTCAGATGCAGTTTTACAAGCTGATTTACAATCATGTTATTTTTGTTCTAACTAATCTTGTTGGCGACTAAAATAATGAAGTAAGACGTCAATCTGTTTCAACCGTTTACTTAATTAAAGAACTCCACATATTTACAGCGAGTGCATTGCTTGAGTTGTCTGCTTCCTTCCACAACAAAAAATATAGCCCCGCCCCCCCAACCTTCAGAATCACTGCGTGTGTAACGTAACACGTACAATGTCCCATGGGTAATGAAGTCCATTTCAAGTCCATTTCCTATGTATAATCCAAATAAACTGACCAACAGTCTCTTTTTAATCAAATCATGTATCTGACACATGAACTGTTAATCTTAACATTAACTTATTAATTAACTAACTTATTAATGTTGTTTTAAGCATTCTTTCAAATTATGTGTTCCAAATAAACTCCCTTCCTAGCAAATAAGAAGAGCTCAGTCTTCAGGAGTTTATTAAAGATAGTGAGAGATGCTCCTGATCTGGTAGTAGAGGGTAGTTAGTTAGATGTGTTAGGAGAGTAAGAGCTCTTTGAAGAGCTCAGTCTTCAGGAGTTTATTAAAGATAGTGAGAGATTCTCCTGATCTGGTAGTAGAAGGTAGTTAGTTAGAGGTGTTAGGAGAGTAAGAGCTCTTTGAAGAGCTCAGTCTTCAGGAGTTTATTAAAGATAGTGAGAGATTCTCCTGATCTGGTAGTAGAAGGTAGTTAGTTAGAGGTGTTAGGAGAGTAAGTGCTCTTTGAAGAGCTCTGTCTTCAGGAGTTTATTAAAGATAGTGAGAGATTCTCCTGATCTGGTAGTAGAAGGTAGTTAGTTAGAGGTGTTAGGAGAGTAAGTGCTCTTTGAAGAGCTCTGTCTTCAGGAGTTTATTAAAGATAGTGAGAGATTCTCCTGATCTGGTAGTAGAAGGTAGTTAGTTAGAGGTGTTAGGAGAGTAAGTGCTCTTTGAAGAGCTCTGTCTTCAGGAGTTTATTAAAGATAGCGAGAGATTCTCCTGATCTGGTAGTAGAAGGTAGTTAGTTAGAGGTGTTAGGAGAGTAAGTGCTCTTTGCTACCTTTGCAGATGCTTAGTTTTCTTGCCTCAGTGCTTCTATACATAATTCCACTACACATTCTTTATCTGTCTGTTTCTTTTGTGGTGCACGTTATCTCAATCACCCTGTGCTTTATGTTTGAGAAGCTGAATGTTAAGTACTCAGGTCAGAAATTGCAAGCACGCGCACACACAGGCACACAAAGGCACAAGCATACACACACACACACTTGAATGAAGAACAGATGACACGAGTGAGAGTGCAGAGAGAGAACAAATACGATTTTGCGTGTGATCCCTCTCTCTTAAGTAGCCGTGGGGAAATGTTTACACAAGAATTTAACCCCTCCCCGCTTGCTTCTTCTGTTGATCATCACTGTCTTATTACTGAATGAAGTGAAAAACAAAGCTACAGTTCAGTGCGAGAAGAAAGAGAAAACGTAACGCCTGCAACGCATTCCATTTTAATTCGTTTGCAACAAGCGCTCTATAGTTAGCCTATGCTGTCAGCTCGCTGGCACTCTAGTTAAAGCAAAAAGCTATTATGTCTAAATGCTCCAGAATAGTGTTGTTCTCCTGGAAACCAAGGTCTCCTTTTTGCCCGTGGAAGGTTATTATTATTAATAGCCTCTCTAAATGGATAATAAGGTAATGATGTATTCTTGTTGAGTGAGATCGCGTAGTTCTCATATAAAAGCTGGTTAGTTGCCTCAAACTCGTTTTTCATTTCTCAGCTTTTCAGATTTTGTGTATTCTGCTAGCGCGCTGTGCATGACGTGCAGAAACTCAAAGGTTGTTGGGTTCATATCAAATTGTAGAGTTGCACGTACACTAGCAGAGTAGCCTGCACTCGAAGAAAGCTTTGTTTTCCACTGAGGTTTGGTCTGAAGTGCTGAAATCCATTGATCCACACTAGAGAGTCTGTCTATGCCAGAGAACAAGAGTAAAATAGAGAGAAAGTGTAGGTTTGTAATCAGAATCGCGTTGCTAGAAGTGAATATACCACCAAGAAAAACACATTTCTGGAAAACATATTCAGATATCCTCTGCAGATATTTGTAAACCATGCAAACAGCATGATCACCTTCCAGTCATTTCTCAGCACAGCATAAGTAGCTGATTTTCTGTTGAAGCCACCCTTAATGCCTTTTGGCCTTCAGAGAAAAATGCCAAAGGGTATATTTTTTCCTATGTGGAGTCTTGGTAGATGCAGCTAACTGAGGTCTCCAATTGCTTAGGACCAACATAATTAGGAGCTGAGAGTGGAATCAGCCATTTATGTTTTGATGTCCAATAGATGGTTCCAGTTTCATGAGGAAAGAAACATCACTTTAGGCCAAAACCAGTTGGTGTCTCAGAGTTCAAACTCTTGGTTATTTCTAAAGGCTGGGCTTCTGTTTGGTTACTCTACAATCCTGCAGCTACTGTACATAAGAAGGGGCATAGCTATCCCTTTTTGCCCTAAAATGTGTCCCAGTACCCCTAAAAGTTGAGTTTGATTGAAACTTTGTCTCTGATAAAGTACAAAATGTTAAAATCTTAGAAAGTATATAATTAAACTGAATTTTAGAAACAACAATATAGCAGTTTTCCATTACAGCACAAATGGTACAGCACAATTTCTCTCCGCACTGCCATGCATTTAATATCACTCTTACTCTCCTTATCATTGTAATGAAAGAAACACAACTGTCTCCAATACATAATGCTTTTGAACAGTATACCAGAACTAGAATAATATCTCAATACTTCTTCCATAAAAACTAGTCAATACCTAATTTATTCTGTACCATTACTTTAACCCAATTGGGACCAGGCGTCACGTTTTACATCTAATTCGCACCTTGTCGCATTTTCAGCTTAATAACTAAAGAGAGCTAAAAAGAAAATTGCAGCTTCATTGTTCAGTTGAGTTAAGGAACACTCAATAATAAGCTCTCTTTCTTTTAAAGTAACTTTTTGTGACTTTACTACTGCTTTATTTTTCAGTTTTCAGTCAGAAACACGCATTCTGAGGTATAATCCAGTGTCTGGGGTGAGCTCTGTGCTGTCTCTGAGTTTCCCTGTGGCTGTGTAAACACGAGGTCAGAACATCATATGAACACATGATTTTTAAATAGTGTTTTGAATCATTGATTCAAACTTGCACTTGATTGGTGAACCGATTCATTCAATAAGTCAACTTTACACTCAACCCATCATTCACAAACAAAGTTAACTATCAAACAAATTCCATTTTATATTGTTGTCATCACATTGTTAATCTTTTCTTGTTGTTTTTTTTAATGTTAACAAAAAACAAACAATTATTCCTCTATTATTCAATTAATTTCTGATGTTTTGGGTTTTTACTGCGGTATCCTTTTAGTATCACTATTGAGATAATTAGGCAGGTATCATAGGAAAGTCATAGTTCTGGTATTGTGACTAGTATACCAGTACATAACAATTTGTGTATCTAATTTAAATCGACATTTTTCTATTTCTTTTCTGCAAATTTTAGTGATTACTACTCTTTAATACTATTCTGGAAGAACATCAAGTTATTTAACACTAAAATGTGCGGCACACAGTACCTCCAGGACCAGGATAAAGAAACACTGCCAAAGTTTTAAGGCTTTAAGGGTTCTTCTTAGAAGATCTTCATTATCCGAAGGTTATTTCATCCTTTTATCAACAGATTGCCCCCCCCACTCTTATATATCTAATTTAGAAAAGCTCTCTTGTTCTCTGCAGAAGCATCTACTGACAAATTTCAGAAACTGAAAGAGGTTCTTCTGTGGTATCACTCATAAGAACACTTTTTGGCGCCCTCATTTTTAAGAGTGCAACAGCCTTGAGCGGACTGACTGGGCTGCCCGTAGTGGCATTTTTGCTGTATTTTTTTGCCGGTAATGGGCATCCAACTCAAGCCTAACCTCAGGCAAATGGACTGGAAACAGCATGCTTGAAGATAAGGCCTGTGTTTGTTCAAGTCCATGTGAACGTGTACCGAGGCATGGTTCCTGCGAGTGTGGTGGACCTCGTTGCTGATATTGGAGCAGCTGCCCAACCTAAGTCCTAACCTTAAGTACTGCTAAAGAACCACCACCTGGTCTCAGAACAGCATAAAAGACCAGCTTCTGCCAGCAGCAGCTGTGGAGAAAAGCTCTGGAAAGAGTGAAGCTCTGGCTATTGATGTGGGTTGGCTTCAGGAACAGGCTCTTAGCCCTGCAGCCAGGTTTAGACTGACATTTAATGAGACCCGTTGCCATATTATTCACATGTTCCGTATTAATATCCGTACATTAGTCATATAAATGCTTGTAAAGCTGGGGTTCCTTTTGTAAATGTGTGAATGAGGGAAATGCTTGTTCCCACCAACTGGACTCAATGGGCTCAAAGAATTAGAATCGCTAATGATGCACCATTGTGCAAATTATTCAGTGTAAAGCATTTCTACAGCATATTTCCCTTTAGAGATCAGGGTTTTAAACCAGCATAAGCCTTGATTATCTAAATTATTGATAGTGATTAGTGCTCTAAGATAAAATCGAATTTTATCATTATTGCAAAATGAGTTTACATAACAGCAAATGTAAACTGCATTACCTACAGTATGTATAGCAGACTGTGCTCATGTGACATGAGGCTGGAGGCAGAGCGAGGTAGACTAAGTGACAAAAAAGTTATAATCCTAATTAAATCTTAATTTATCACATTTCACATCGATATCAGTATATCCAAGATCGTTTTTGCACAAATGTACTTTTTTTCATATCGTGCATCTCTACTAGAGATGGACAGATCAGTGTTTTTGGGGCCGATCACAGTCTGAATGCTTTATTGTCCTTTCCAGACAAACTTGGTAACTTGGCTCATGTAGTTGTGTGCTGTGGACAACTGAAAATGGCTCCTTATCCAGTGCTTTAAACTCTTATTTTGAATGTGATTTAACTGGTGCTTTCCAGTTGCTGCTGCTGAATATTTAGTCATGGTCCACAGTGTTTGTGTTTTGCTGTTTTGTTTGGACAGAGGTGTTTATCGGCTAGCTAGCTTAGTGGTTGCTGTTCCAATAGCTACTTACTGCACAACCTGAAACGTGCACTCTTGAGAGGGGTATCTGGTTAGTGTTGTCATAAAACCATTTATATTACTTCCTCCACAATGAGTTTTAGACTTAGTTTGAGTCTGAAATAGCAAAAACAACAAAAAAACCTCAAAACTAACAGCACAGTGTTCAACATTAGCTGTTAATGAGTGTCTGCAGCTTTGTGCATTGTCTGTAGTGAACTGTTGCTTCCTGTAATCAAGAAGCTCCTACAGTAAGTGTCTTACAGAGAGAAAAATCATCTAATTGTTGATCGCTGATTATATATTTTGGCCAAAATTCAGCTAATACCGATACAGCCCAGCTAATCAGTGTGTGGTTGAAACTGGGTATTAAATAGAGAGATAAAGTCTCTATTGAAACCACTGCTGGGCGTCTCAATCAGGCTTTTTAATGGAGATGCAAACTATCTCAGCTGGTGTTGACTCCACTGTGGCAACCCTGCTCATTTGAGCGCTCTATGCGAGCAAATAAATGAGCGAGGATGATCAAAGCTCTGAGTAATGGAGGGATTGCTGCCTGGCTGGAGTAAAAGCATCCCACTGAGCTCCATGCGGCAGCTACTTTCATCAAACGTAGAAGTTTTTCAGTGTCAATCAAGCATCGTTTTACATCTATGTAGTGTCTCGACCCAATCAGATTGTGCTGCGTTTGATCCGGCTGTGAATTTTTTTATTGCATCAGGTCCAGACGTAACTGCGGAGCGTTCAGCATTCAGAGTAGGGGTCGGCGATATGTCTCTAAAATAATATCACGATATTTCAGGGTATTTTTGCGATAACGATATACTTGGCGATATAGGAGAACTAAAATAATTAATTAATTAATTTCAGGAATATAGTATAATATTATAACAGTATAATCATAATGTGGCAAAATACATAATATAGCATAAAATAATATAATGCAGCAAAACATATTGCAGAATATTTTGTGCATAAAATACACAATTATACAATAAATACACCTAAAGCTTCACAGTAAATAATAGACTACTTTTAAGACAGAACAGCTCTATTATCACCATATGGATTTTTAATATCATGATATTTCTGTGTCACGGTATATTGTATACGATATAATATTGCCCACCCCTAATTCAGAGTGTCTGGAATCTGCAGTATGGTATTCTGGAATCTGATCTCCTGCCATTTCTGTGTTTAACATCTTGTCTTCTCCAATAACCAGGCAGCCCTTTTACATATTAATAATTCAGTGTCCTGGTCTCTTTAGCCGTCTCTGTTTTCCCGTGGAGTTTTTATTCCTCAGGAGAGCAGAGCGCGCATCGCACCGCAAGTCCTGCAGGAACGAACGCAGCTCCGATCACAACATGAAAACCGCAGGTTGTTTTTGATTTGTTTCAGTCATTCACGGCTTGAACTGGCTGTCCACTTCCCTCTCTCTCTCTCTCTTTCTTGCTTAGTCTCTCCATTCAGGACAAATGTCTTCTGTGCCCTAATCCGATTATATTATTGAATTTAAACCTGGCAAATTGCACAGCGGAAAAAATATATATTTATTTAACTCGTGGAAGAATAGTATAACTTTTCATTGGCGAGGTGAGGAGATGGGAAAGCGATTGGGATTTATAATACAGGGATGCTTTTGATTCCTCTGACCCAGTTTTGGCTTCCCACCCTGTGTTTTGTCTCTAGTAAATTCCATTTTGGGATATTTACACACCACGCTGAAAGTCTGAATAGAACACAACGGTTCTATTGAGTATTGGGTGTCAGTAGATGATCGATGGCATGTGGTAACTCTGCTGGAAGCGGCTCAACCATCAACATTTTTACACATTTCAAGTCACCCTTGGTTGCCACTTCACTGTTCCCATGGGAAACAGAATGACTTCAGCATTTTTCCATCGTGCTTCCAGAAAGATTTAGAGATCTGAAAGGTGCACCTAAAATCAGCCTCTGTTCCAAAAAAAAAAAAAAGGGAAAAAGAGGGAAAAATACACTTGGCAATGCTGTTTAGTTTCTTGGAGTGGTTGGATCTGAAGGAAAACTGTGTTTTTTTTACACAAATTGCACAGTTAATAAAAAAAACAGTTGCTAAATTGTGTCTGTGATACTTTTGTATCTACTTTGTAAAGATAACAGCATGATTTACAGCTTCAGACACCTCATAAATAAGCCTATAATAAATATAAAGATTTTAAACAAAGTCATTTAGAGTGGTATTGAGTAATGTGTAATAGTTCATTCTAGAGAAACTCCCAAACTTCCACAAAAACCCAATACACCACATAGTAGGCCTTTAACAATAAATACATTATATATACATGACTTTCATACAATAAATAGAGGATAATATTTGCTGACCTCAATATTGGCTTTTGTGTTGGCTGTTGTGTTTACTCAACAAGAAGAGTCTATTAATGTGAAGGAGATGGTATTTTGACTTTGCTTAAAACAGTGCTTTTATGGCATGTTTTATTTATTTAGAATATAGATTCATTTTTATATTTATATATTTTTTTAAATAGCTCATTGTTCTATAAAAGTAATGTGTAAGTACATTCATAATATACTGCATCACTAATCTGTCAGTGCCATAAATGGGTCTTATGTAATTTATTATTATTTCTGAGACAATTTATTGTTAAAAATGGTTTATCTAGGTATGTATGTATCTACCAGTGTAAAATCCATCAATGGAAGTAAACACACAATTTAGGGCAGGGAAAAACACCCCATGGAGCAAACCCGGGGTTAGGTGCCTTGCCTAAGGGCACTTTGGCCATAGATACTCATGTTGAGAATTGAAATGGCAACATGTTCCAAGCCAGCTTCTCAAAAACTGTAGGACTTTGATGCCCCAATATTATAAATGATCAAAACTATTGTAAAGCAGTGTTTCAGACTCATGTCAAATGCAAATGCTACAGGCCTTCCAATGCTTCTGTTGTTGCACTAATTTTAAGTAATATTTCATTCATTAACCCTGTTAAATCTTTGCCTAAGTGTCTCTGGAATCAAACACTTTGCTCCAAACCACCCTATGTCGCTTTTTTACACTCTAAAGCAGAATCATGTGAGACTTGTAATGTATTGCTGTGAGACACCACTAAAGCACAAGCTTTTCACATGCATTTTACAATCTGAGACATAAAAAAACAGCTAAAAATTAATCAAATAATCATGTAAACTAAATTAGTAGACTAATATTCTACATTTCTTCACACAAATATGACTAAATGTTACACAGATTAATCCTATTAGCTTCACCCAAGTTAGATAATGCAGCTAGCAAAATGCTAAGCCTAGAGTAGCAATAATAATGGTGCTACTGTCCCGACTACAGGTTATTGGAGAACTTTATGCACTTTAATGAGTATAAACCTAGAGTAGCTTCAGGCACCAGACAGCAAATTCATAACCAATTCTTGTTAACTAACTGTGGTATAGCTTTGTAGAGACATTAAACACTTCAAACATCTGTTTTCATTCACCACCTTGAATAACTTTTACCTTAGTATCTGTAAAATTAAGCATTTTTCACCAAACCAAACTAAACCATTTACTTGTTCATGTTTTAATGCAGCATTATACAAAATTTGGCATGTCTTGCTCTTGGTTTCCCCCTACAGTTGGGAAGTGTAATTCATGCTATGTTCCACCACTAAAGGATGCACTTTTTTATTTTCACATGCATTTTACAAGCAGGGGGATAGAGAAAGTAATGCAGTTAGCATTAGCATAGTGTGCTAAAGTAAACTCTAAGGTAGCAATGATTGTGGTGCTACTTTACCTACAGCACTACAGGTTACTGGATAATTTTTTATGGTAAAATTCTATGTAATGCTGCTATAACTAAACAAAATGTTTGAGAAGTGGGTGTAAATTCTCTTTAGAACCTTAACAATACATAAGTATTAACTGGGTATGAATTTTATATGATCTATGATAACGGTAATGTGAGGTAAAAGCTTCCATTACATGTAAGCTACACTACTCTTGTAGCTTCATTACAACACTAAGAAAACACAAACTTTGGGCACCAGACTTGATTGGTCTGATGGATTACGTTAAGGCTTGCTTTGAGGTGAAATTTTGCTTCAAGGAAACCAAGGAAGGACCTGTGAAACTGGATCAGCTTCCACCCTGGCGATAGCATTGAAAGTGCAGCGAGAGTAGACGCCTGTGTGAGAGCGCAGCCTGGCATGCAACATGTATCACCTGGATTTGTGGGGTCACTGCCTGAAACCCCTGTTTTGTTTTCTCTGGCTTTGCTTTCAGTTCGAGAGGGGAAACTTGGAAGCCCTGCAGTTTATTTCCTCTGGTTTTTACAGCGATTACACCGCCCGTGTTTCGGCCGTTACGACTCTTTTTCGGGAAACTTCATATCCCGTTAAACCTGCCTCTCAGGGAGGCTGTAAAAAAAAAAGCAAACAAGTCGACGGTGTGCACGCTTGTGTGTGTGTGTGTTTGCAAAGGGAACCATCCGGAAAAGTGTTACCCTGCATGGTTACACCGCATGGTCCCCACTGGCTTGCGTCATCGGCATCATCTGTAAATCCGTAAATCAGAATCAGGCTTTCATTTGTTCATCTGACTCTGATCACAGCCAGGATTGTGTGTGTACCGATGCTCTCCACACCATCTGTAAGTGGAGTTATCCTCGTCCTGAGTCACGCTCTGGCGCTGGAGCAGCTTCACTCGTTTTCTGGCACTCGCTAACCCCCGTCTCCAAAGCTTAAGTGTTTGGCTAAAGTGCACAGAGGGTCTTATACGCTCAACAAATTAGCCTGTGATTGCACTCAGGAGCATCATCTCAGACTTTATTACAATAAAGAAGTTCTAATGGAAGCAGAAACGCAGTGCATACCACAGGCACAGCCAGCGAGGCTCTGTTAGCACCTTCTAAATCATGATTATGTATCATATTTTGCTATTTTAGTGCTCTGTAGAGAAATTAGGCTGACATCAAAATGCCTTGCTGACCTAGCATTATACTCTCTATGCTTGATACTCTTGTTAAAGTCAGAAATAGGCCACTTAAATACCAGCATTCCAGGTCCCTAGAAACTTTGGTGCAAAATTATTCCCAACATTTCTGCCCTTACATACAGGCGTCTCTAACACATTTTAAATAATTGATTAAATAAAAAGTAAATTGATTAAAATACTTATTACTGTTTGGCTCTTTAATGCACCAAAAAAACCCATGATTTTTCAGCCCGTTCTGGCTATTGCACTTGCACAGATCTCCACTTGGAAGGAACTATTTCCAGAGACGTTATAATGAGCAAGCTAGATGCTGGTTGAAAAATTAAATGGAACTTATCATAATGCTCAACATGGGCTCGGTTTACAGATAAACTAGTAAAGTTCAGCCCTGTGACAAAAAGAAACAAACAAAACAATCAGCTACCATGAGCTGAGTAGTAGTGGCAGTGGCCAAAACAGACAAAAAAAAAATAAGTTTTTGTGTTTTTAAGTCAACAATAAGAGAGTGAGTGATTATCAAGTTAAACGCTAAAACTAAACATGAGGTTTTGGCAATTTTATAAGTTCTTTAGACTATTTTGGTTTCTACCCATTCATACAGATTCAACATCTTGTGTGACTGGAAATAACAGGCAGATGGGTTTCTAAAGATGGCCGCCTATTGAACAGACTTTCCTTAAAGGACTTTGGCTTAACCCACTAGCGTCATTATCATTATATTGCCAACTCTCTTCCTTTTATGGTAACCAGTAAGCTTATTGGTCTTTTTTTGTTGGGGCTGGAATTAATCTGTAAACAGACGCCATGTTGAGTTTTACAAGAACTCCCATATCTCATATTTCAGTACCATATTTCATCACTAGTCTATACAGTATAAAAAAAAAATCACTCCTCATCATAGAAAGTTACCATTTCAAAGATCTCAAAGTTTTGATGCACTGGGCGTACACTGGATTGCATACCCATTGCATACATTGCTTCAGATCCTTTGCTTTGTTCCTCTTAAGAGCCACTGTCATAGAGGTGCTATAAACATGCATTAACATCCACAACCTACATCAGTAAAGAGTGTTTTCAGCACACTGAATGCCTGCAGTGTTCGCCTGTTTTATAGCGGAAAATGAAGTCCCAGTAGTGCCAGGGTTTCAGCTACATGTAGACTAAGTTGCCTTTCATTTAACACAGCAGGTAAAATGTGATTTTGCAGTTGCAGATTTTGCAATTTTCTTGTTTTGTCATATAGATTATGCTCTTTTTAAGCTTATGGATATTTTAGTACTTAAGGAACCTATCAAACATGCACTCAACTGTACATTTAATTACAAAGTGCATACTTAGTTCTGTTTAATTAGATGAAGTGCTGCACATTTTGAATGACAATCACTACACTAACTAATATTAAACATTAACCTCTTGGCAAAGTTGGCTAGAGTAATGAAAAGAGCTGTTAAGCACTGGAACTTGAGTGTTCTCTGGATTGATGGAGCTTCATTTAATACTTTTGGGAAGAATTGGAATGTTGATCATTCAATATCTTAACCTTACTAATGCTTTTGTCACTAAATACCATCTTAAAACATTATGCATTATGTGGGATTTAGTGTATCTTGCTCCTTGGGTCCTTCTACTATTAAAACATTAAAAGATGCTTTGAGCCACCACTAAAGGACACACTTTTCACATGCATTTGACAAGCTGAGAGATACAGAACCATTACTGAAAGTGAATAAATCATGTGGTTTGACAGCTTTCCCTGGACAGCAGAGATCAAGTCAAGTGAAGTAGTTTTATTGTCAATACTGCATATGTACAGGACAGTTACTCTCCTTCCCAATTTTACAGCAAGTACAGATAATAGATATAATAAAAGAAAGAATGGGAGACACTATGTGTACAATACAGCAGGGACACAATAGACATACATGAGACAGAAACAAGGTGCAGTAGTGGTGGGGGAGAAATAGATATATAAATATAAGTAAAAAAAGAAATAGATATATAATCTAAAAGAGTGGGAGACACTATATGTACAAAACAACAAGACACAATAAACATACGTAAGACGGAAGACAATAGTGCAGTATTGATGGTGATTGAGATGGGATGACAGTATAAATAGTATATAACAGTAATGCAAATGTGGTATATAGCTTAAGGCTGGTAAAGTGATAAAGAGATGGTAAAGAGATACTATAGTACTGGATACTATTCGTAGCTCAATTTTGTATTGACCAAACCAAAAGCCACACATTTTTGAGCACACATGCGGGGGGGTCCCTGGATACTTGTGCTAATAAAATCTGTACATATAATGTGAACAATTGGTAAAATCCATTTCTGATGCTTTTTTTATTAGTGTTCCTCAAATCATCTGGGCTACCACAGCTGCCATCTCTGTTCACTGCACTGATGTAAAAGGATCGGCCCTCATTCATAAAAAAAAAACCAAAAACTGTAGCTTGCCGAGACCCGTCTGCCACCTTCTTCCCAAAGCTAACTCTCTGCTGACAGCTGGATGGCTATATGCAGAGGGCTCCGGCATTGTGGTCATCTAAGTCCTGGAAACTGAGTAGGAGTGCATTCCTTGCCCGTTCTGCACGGGGAGGCGAAAGCCAGTCAGCCTCCTGGAAAATAAAACCTTCAGAACGCCAACATTTTGTGGGCGAAAACTATGAGTATTTAAGCCATTGTGGTTTTCACTCACAAGGAGCTTTTAATGGTTATTACTGGGCTAATTGTCATCAGTGATGATAAAAATCATGGTGGAAGAACAGCTTGAGACTCCAAAAACCAAATGCTGACAGAATTAGAGACACGGATGTGTGCAGGAGACTGGAACATCTGTAGTGGTTTAAACTCTCTACACTTAAGTATAATTAATACCTTCTTAAAGCGACAGTCTGTAAGTTTTGGGGATTTGGGGATTTGGAGACCCCTCTGGTGAGAATGTGTAATTGCACATTCTACAGATCATGTGGAAGTGATGAGTACTTCTAATACAGGTTAATGTAAATACATTACTGTGTGAAAAAGTAACTGCTGTGTTTTAGAGTAAATGTAGAAAGCAATTCCATCCAACAAACCTACCAGACTACTTTTAGTTTTTAGAATGAATATATACATTTATCCAGAGGTGTGAAAAAGTGTTTGACCCTTCATGATTTCTTTTCATGACCCTTCATGATTTTCTCCACAATTTACACGGCCAATTACCCATCCCACTCATTAGGACTCCCCCCATCACTAGTGATGCCCCAGCACACCAGGAGGGTGAAGACTAACACATGCTTCCTCGGATACATGTGAAGTCAGCCACCGCTTCTTTTCAAGCTGCTGCTGATGATGTAGCATTGCCGAGCAGCATCACAGCGCTAACGCTCGGAGAGTAAAAGCGCAGCGACTCGGTTCTTATACATCAGCTCACAGACGCAGCCTTGTGCTGCAGACATCACCCTAGGAGTGATGTGGGGAGAGAGCGCCATCTACCCACCTGGAGGGAGCAGGGCCAATTGTGCTCCCTCTGAGCGCCGGCAGCTTGATGGGACAAGAAATTCCAAACCTACATGGTCCTGTGTGAAACTCAAAGCTACACATCATGCCAGTATACGTGATTTGTTACAGAAATTCTGGAACAAAAAATTAAAAAATAAGTAATTGAGATCTATTAGTCTGAAAAAAAATAAATAAAGCCATTTCTAAAGTTTTGGGACTTTAGCAAAAAAAACAGTGAGAGCCATTATCAAAAAAATGGCATAAACTAGAACACTGGTGAACCTTGTTGCTGTTAAGGGTGGCACAATCAAATATTAGGTTCAGGGGCAAACACGTTTTTACACAGGGCCATGTAGGTTTGGATTTGTTCTCCCTTAATGATAAAAAACCTTCATTCAAAAGCTGCATTTTAATGTATTTATTTCTGATGTCTTTGACTACACTCGAGGTTCGTGCTTAAATGTGTAATATTGGCACTGCTGTGCTGTTATGGCACGAACCTCGAGTGCAATATTGCGATTATACCACAGTTTCATTATCGCTGTTTATTGGAAGATTGTGAGTTACAGAGGACAAGAAAACAGGATCTGCTTGGTTATAAAAACTCTGCAAGTTAAAATAGTTCCATTGCTGCTCTGCTTCTAGCTGCACTGTTTGGTTTGTAAGCGCTGCACTTTTGCTAAGTTACCTGTATGTGGTGGAGTAATGCATGAAGAGCTTTGGTTACAGTACATTATCCACTGATAACAGCACTCAAAGAACATCTCTCAACCAATCACACTGCAGAGTCAGAACTAAGTGTGGTATAATTACATTTATTTCATGATATGAAACATTTAACAGTGACAAACATCCAGAAAAAAAAAAAAAAAACTTTATAACTTTACATTTAAAAGCCAAAAAAAAAAAACGTAGGGACAGTGCGGCCTTGCCTAGCTTGCACTGTGTGAACTGCTAACGTGTAACGCTCAATCTCTGCCGCGTATTGCAAGAACCAAGAACCACAGGTGCTGGAACCACTTTTTCTCAAGATGCTCTTTGTTTTTTTGGCAGTTCAGCAAAGCTACAGTCTTGTCATAGCTTAAGTCGACTCCATACGGAACAAATTGATTGAAATAAATGCAATAGCAAACATAACGCATCGTCTGAGCGACTCTTCAGACACACAACATAAATCCTGCTCCCCAGCTGTTCCAAGATGGCGGCGGCAGTTCTAGATGCCACCGTGTAGCAATGCGGAGAACAGAAAAGCCCCCCGCCGGCTCTCCTCAGACGCCACTGTCAATCACTCAGTCTGGCTTCTGTTTATTCTGTGTGATGGAGAGACAGACGGGTCCCCGCCATATATTTCAATAAGCCGTTAAATAGAAGAATAAGACACATTGTTGAGGCAGTGTGGCAATTCTCAGAGATCCTCTGCGACTCTGGAGCCTGTTTAACTTGGCTTCTGCTGGCCCTTGTGTTCCTGCTGCATCTGTTACAGGCATTAGAGGAAGATCACGCTCGCTGCAGTATCAGCTGAGGGCCTGCAGGGGGATCCCTGATCTCCTGTCCACCTCTCATAAAAATCCTTTATTTAAGATACAGCACTTTTATAAGGAAAGTACATTCTCAAGTCAAGTCAAGTAGTTTTCTTATCAATACTGCATATGTACAGGACATACAGAGAATTAAAATTACGTTACTCTCCTTCCCAATTTTACAGCAGGTACAGATAATAGATATAATAAAAGAGAGAATGGGAGACACTATGTGTACTAGGAGTGTCACGATTCTCTAAATCCTCGATTCGATTTTATTTCCGATTTTCTTTTTTCTTTTTTTATGCCAGTTTTAGATTAGTCTATGGTCAGTCATTGGTTTGATTCATCAAATTTACAATATCTTATTTAAAAAGGTGGGCTTGATATAAGTGATCTGTAATACACCACATTATAATTTAATTAAGAGATATATATAATGCCATCTAGTGGCTTTTTTTTGGTAGCAGCAGTGTGCACTATTAAAACAGCAATGTGCAACATAACAAAATAAATAATTAAAAAATACAGGAACAGTCATGTACAAAATAATAGAACAATTAGAGCTTTAACAAACTGAACTCTATCCTACTATAACAGTTAAACATGAAAAATAAGACTTTAAGACTTTTTCGGTCCCTGAGAATGAGAAGTTTTGTTCTTTAATAAAGATATATTATTAACTTTATCTGAGAGAAAGATGCTCCTTAACGTACCAAAACTATTAACATATTTGAGGCTAGACAAAACAACTGTTATTTTTATATTTTCTTTCAGTTTTTCTTTAAGAAGATGAGAATGTCCACATTCTCTGGAGAAAGAGCTGCTCTTTCAGCAGTCACAATGTCCGCGCCGTCGCTACAGTGTGCTGCACCATTAGTGTAGTTTAGAGGGAGGGATCGCCCATCCTCTTTTTGACTTCGAGGCTC
Source organism: Astyanax mexicanus (assembly GCF_023375975.1). Classification (NCBI taxonomy): domain Eukaryota; kingdom Metazoa; phylum Chordata; class Actinopteri; order Characiformes; family Acestrorhamphidae; genus Astyanax; species Astyanax mexicanus. Next base: position 38,035,233 of record NC_064427.1, on the reverse strand, counting down.
GAGACCATGACATAATTTCGATCGATTTCGATGAAATATCAAAATCGTGACACCCCTACTGTGTACAATACAGCAGGGACACAAATAGATATACATGAGACAGAAACAAGGTGCAGTAGTGGTGAGGGGTGAAATAAGACATATAATATAAAAGAATGGGAGACACTATGTGTACAATACAACAAGGACACAAACGGAAGACAATAGTGCAATATTCTTAATATAATTATAATAGATTATATATTAATATATAGTAATTCTCCAATGTGACTCCAGCTTGGATACATACAGTCTTTACATTGACTTCTTCAGAAAATTGAGAAGGTTTTTCTACCTCTTGTAATCTTTTAAAGACATATGGCAATATATATTTTTACTTTACAGGAAATGGAAAAGGCCATTTAAGAGCATTCCTATTGGTCCATGAATTATACAATTGTAATAAAATGTAAAGAACATCTGTCAGATTCACATTAAGTCACAAAATACATATCAGTCAATCCATTAATCAATCAATCAATCAATCAATATTCAATAACAATATGGTGTTTAAAAAAATATCAATACAGTATTACAAACAAATTATTTCATAATACTTTAATATATTTTAATGTTTTCTTAAACACCTGATTCAATGGAAGCTAAAGAATGAGCCAACTTGAATTCATGAACCAAAAGATGAGTTAAAAATAGGCCAGGATTTTGTCAATTGTCTGCCTGACACTTACACTACTAAATCTTGAGGATTTCTATTTAAACATTACATAAAAAGCTTTTATGTTTGATAAGGAACGTTACTTAAAATTATAACTGTAATTGTAACAGAAAATATATAAAAAAATATTTAAGTAAATCTGCTAGTGGCAAAATATAATGAATAAAATCATAAAATTGGCCAAAATCAATATTTTAAAAATATCCTAAATACAAATGAAACCGTTCATGTCCTCCAAACCCATAGTTTTTTTTATGGTTGTCTGGTTTTCATGTCTATTTTCAAAAGTGCAGAATTTGGGTTTGATTCCTGTTACTGATCTGGAATTATTAAGTATAGTATAGATTTTAAAAAAACCTTAATTTCAAAGCCATACATTTTTCTAAATGTAGATCATTTATTTTACTGCAGGAAAAAAAGGGTTTTGTATCACCTACAGCTGTAGCCCGTATACTGGTCAAGACATAAAAGGAATAGAATAGGAATTTAATCAAAAGTAACGAACACAGGCCTCTTAAAATATCCTCACTATGATAGAACAGGCTCTAATCTCAGGTTTGCAGTTAGGGCCTATGATGGAGCAGGCTAGCTCTGGTTTCTTATGGGAACTCCCATGAAAAGCATGAGACGAATGTACATTTAAATGAGTTCTTATCTGAGACACGGCTTTCAGAGATGCGAGTAATCAGCAGCCGATAGTCCCTCAGGTCTGTGTATGATCTGAGCGTGTTTATGTGGCTGATTGTATCTGTGGGCTCGTGTACCGGTGACGGGTTACTAACAGCCAGATTACAGTGTGGGGTAGACTGCATGGAGCCCTACTAGTCATCTGTGCTTGTGTGGTTAATCACATCTAACATCAATCACAACCACATACACACAGTCCTACACACTCCCACACACACACACACACACACATATATACATATACATTTACTCACGATACGATGGACACATTTATCGCGTTATACACATTTTGTATCTCAGAGGAGACGAAGGAGGAAAGAAAACCTTCTTAACTTTCAGTGGAATGTAAAAGAACTGGGGTCTTGGGTTCAAGTCCCTATCTGGGTGGAGTTTCCATGTTCCAATTTGCCCAGAAAATTGAGTACTCTAAATTGATCTTGTGTATGTGTTAAAAGTGTGTTGTATGTATGTACGTTTGTGTGTGTGTAAATGTGTGTAAATGTATGTCTGTGCTCAGATATGGATTGGTACTCTGTTCTGGGTAAATGCTGTAGTGCTGGATGCAGTCTTCCTCCAGGTGGACGGTCGTTTCCGGTTGAGAGTACGCTGTGCTCTATTGGCTGCCGCTTCTCACCGGTGTGTGGATGAGTGTTGATGTGTAATGTGCTTGTGTGTAAAAACGTGTTCATTGTAAAGCGTCCTTGGGTTTCTAGAAAGGCGCTATATAAGTTGAACTACATTCATTCATATTGGTCACTTATCAAAAAATATTGACACATTGTAAAGAAGAGTGCAAAACAGTATCAAAAAATTGAGATGCAAGTAGTGCTAAGCGATTTTCACAATTAATTCGAATTACAGTTTAACACAATTTTTAAAATGGTAATCGCGATTTTTTTTATCTTTACATACAGACAATTTTTTTCATCAAAAATATGCGAAAACGCTACTCAGTTCTTAAGTGTTTGTCCGTCTTACCCTGGTTACCAGCGCTTCCCACAGACAAGCGTGTGCATATTTTCTAAACGCAGAAAAATAAGCCAAAGAGTCTAAAAGTGGAGAGAGTGTTCAGTTGTAGCGCAGAAAAACGGGCCAAAGAGTCTAAAAGCGGAGAGAGTGTTCAGTTGTAGCGCAGAAAAACGGGCCAAAGAGTCTAAAAGTTGCTGTAATTAAGGAGTTTAATATTAAAAGACATCATGAAATGAAACATCAATTTGAAAAATCTTAGTTTACACAACACTGTCAAAGATAAAGATAGTGAGTCAAGTAAAATGGTGTGTAAATGAAAGTAATCAGGAAAATGTATTATTTAAAGTGGTATATACAGTCTCTTTGGACACTCCTGTCCTAAAACATTTATTTATTACCACTAGAGGGAGCGTAAATGTGTAATGCTTCTAAACTGAAGGCATGTGGTTTGCTGGAGTGTAGTAGTACAAAATTAAATTTCACTGCTTGTTTTTATTCGCTTTCTCTGAATAAGATCTCTGTGGCTTATAAGGAAAACAGTCCTTCAAAATTACTGACAAGGACAAATTGGAATCATGATAATCCAGCTACAAATGCTACAGCTTAAATATCCCCCACTTTTACACCAACAAGAAGCAAGAAGCTGGTCTTCCCAACACAGTGCAGCCATCGTTCCAACTAAAGCTGTATAACCGCCTAATCTCTGTAGTGCTTTTCATTTTTTTTTACATTCTGGATGAAAAAGCAACTGTTCGTCTGGCCACCTGTAGCTCTCACTGTTCTGCCTTCCCATATGTGACAGGAGTAGAACTGCTGTCCAAACACACACACACTCACACACACACTGCTCCGAACTCCTGCCTTGCTTTTGCGTCTCGTCTCATAACTTCTCATAACTTACCTCTTCATACTGGAGAACTTTCCAGAACTAAAATCTCTTTGAAAGCTTTTAAAACACTGCATTTTCCACTTCAGCCTTTTTTTTGGTTGGGGTTACATTGACGTTACTCGGAGGACATTCCTCGTGTTAGTGCTCCTGAATAAATAGCAGCGCGGGGAGTTCAGTGAATGAGCCTTTCCCTTGCCGCCTTGTGCCCAGCACTTTAAACAGCATTAAATCCTCGCCACATTCCTGTCATGCATCCTTGTTATCCCAGCCACTCGACTGGACACACATACAGACTGTTGAAAGTCCAGTTATTCATCATCCTTTTAGTACTTTATTCAATATTGACTTAAACATGCATTCATCAAGTCAAACGGGCAAAGCGCTGCGACTATGATCAGGAGATCGCCGGTTTGAATCCCGTTTATGCAGCTTGCCATCGGTTACTGGAGTCCTGAGAGAGAACAACTGGCCTTGCTCTCTCTGGGTGGGTAGATGGTGCTCTTTCCCCTTTTTACTAAAAGGGTGATGTTGCTCAGCACGAGGCATCTGTGAGCTGATGTATCGGAACCGAGTCGCTGTGCTTTCCTCCAAGTGCGCTGTGATGCTACTCCTTATTGCTGCATCAGCAGCAGTTAGAAAAGAGATGATGGCTGACTTCACATGTATCGGAGGATACATGGTGTGTTGGGGCATCACTAGTGATAGGGGAGTCCTAATGAGTAGGTTGGGTAATTGGCCTTGTATATTAGGGAGAAAATGGGAAAAAAATAATCAAAAAAAGAGTAGGGGTTTGATGTGACTTCTTATCTCATGAGACGAGACAAGATGAGATGAGATACAATACTGGGTTCATGAGACGAGACCACATTTGAACAATATACATTATATAAATACAATATATGAATGAAACTCACGAAATGTAAAACTGCACGTGAATGTTTAAATATTTTGTAATATAATAATTATTTCGTAATAGATGTTAATCAATTTTTACTCTGTTTTTTACCACGACAACTCAACAGCTTCTCTTTTGTATAATCTCACCCAAATCTCTTCAGACCTTAGCAGGGTTCTTTACAGACCAGGCAACCTATGACTGAATCTCTGTCTATATACTTATGCTACATTTAAGTTTCCCATCATAAAATTCCATGTTACCAACCTCTGAAATAGGATCCTCAAGTTGAGCACATCGAAATTTTGGTGCAAAATGAATTAACCAAGTTGTGAGACTTTCCAAAATCACTGAGCATGTAAACAACAGTAAAGTATAAAACGTTTTTGTGCTATTTTTGTACATTAATTCTAATAGTAACTTTATTTTAGATTTTTACAAACAACATGCATATTATCAAGCATAAAAAATATGTGACAAGCATACTATGACGAGAAATATCTGATGAGAAAGCTGACAATTCATCACACCTCTACAAAATAGTAACACCAGAAGTGTTACATTACAATGCTAATAGGAAGAAAGGTAAAATTATTTAAAATTGCTGGATTTTAAAAGTAAACTGATCTGTGCAGTATTTATTGAGCTACACATACATGAGCACAGAGTTGTAGAGGTTCCTAATGGTGTCCTGCAATAATCCATCCCTTAATAATCCACAGCTTGAATATTTGTGTCTTATATCTGTGTCTTAAGATGGCATAAGTAGGCGGACCATCATTATCCTACTGGAATATTACCATGGAGTATGCATTTAAAAAAGTTAGAGCTAGTGGTTACAGGACTTAAATTGTGTAACGTAAGAAATACACAATGCATGCAGTTAGGGCTGATGCACTGCAGCAATATCAAGGATGAACTCGTTTCTGGAAGTCCTGCTGAACTACTTCTACTTTAATGAACTAGAGCAGTTATAAAACACTTTATATTAGGTAGCACTGTTACCATTCCCTGTGCTGCCCGAAATTCCTTGCAAAGCTAAACAGATTAAGTATAAAAGAGTAGCCCATGTGTGTGATATGCGTGAGGATTGTGTTATGTTTTGAGAAGAGCTGTGGCTAGCATACACGGAAGGGAGCTTTCAGTCTTACAGTCTTATTGTCCCGGCTGGGCCAAAGCCTTTCTTCGCCTCTGCTCTCTAAAGAAAATTCAGCCTGATCCACACCAGACCTCGCATGCATTCCAGCACCTTATGGAAGGCTGCGGTGGTGGAGTCTGACATATGCCTGCGTTTAAAGAGCTTTCTTAGCGTGGCTGAGGTTGTGACGGTCTGTTTTATCTCTCTTTTCTTGCAGGTGTAACAGAACTGCGCCGTGATGACGTTATTCAAAGGCCCCAGGGACGGTATATGTAGTCAACTTTACAAGAAAAGAAGCTGGAGACCGAGGATGTTACTGCTTTTGCTTGTGACTTTGGACTTTTTAGTAGTATCTGTCAGTGCTGAATCAACGCCAGGCATACTGGAGTTACAGCTGGATGAAGAACAGCCCGCTGGGACAATAGTTGGTGACATTAGTGCGGGATTACCGCCTGGAGAAACTGCCTCTCTCTACTTCATCTCTGACCATGAAGGCACCGGTGTGGGGAGCGATCTCAATATCGATGAGACCACCGGCATCATCGAGACTGCTCGGCGCCTGGACCGAGAGGAGAGGGATCATTATAGCTTCATCGCTGTCACTATGACCGGTCTTACGGTGGAGGTCTCCATCACGGTCAATGATATCAACGATCACGCTCCAGTCTTCCCCAAGAAGAAGGCTTCCCTGAAGATCCCTGAACAGACTGCCGTAGGGACCAAGTTCTCCCTCGAGCCAGCAACTGATGCAGACAAAGATCAGCTTACCACCCAGGGCTATCTCATCAAAGAAGGCAATGTCGGACAAGTGTTCAGGCTGGAAACCAAGAGAGCAACCAACAAAGTTCTTTACCTGGACCTGGTAGTGAATGGAGTCCTTGATCGAGAAAAAAGGGCTTCTTATTCCTTGCTTCTGGAGGCTTTTGATGGGGGATCTCCTAAGAAAACTGGGCAAATGACTCTTGACGTCACCGTGCAGGATATAAACGACCATGCTCCCATTTTTAATCAAAGCAGATACCATGCCATCATCTCGGAAAGCCTCCCTCAGGGTAGCAATATCCTTCAAGTGTTTGCCTCGGATGCAGATGAAGGCGACAATGGCCTTGTGCTCTACGAGATCAATCGCCGGCAGAGTGATCCAGACAGATACTTCGTTATTGACCCTCGGTCAGGAATAATCACACTCAACAAGCCTTTGGACTATGAAGTAAGGAAGGTCCACGAGCTGGTAGTGCAGGCGAGAGACAATGCCAGCCACCCAGAGATCACAAATGCCTTCGTCACTATTCACGTCCGAGACTTCAATGACAACCAGCCAACTATGACCATCATTTTCCTCAGCGAGGATGGATCTCCACGAATATCCGAGGGTGCCCAGCCTGGGCAGTACGTCGCCCGGATCTCGGTCTCTGACCCTGACTATGGTGAATATTCCAACGTCAATGTCTCTCTGGAAGGTGGAGATGGCAAGTTCGCCCTCACCACCAAGGACAGCATCATCTACCTCATCTACGTGGACCAGGTTCTGGATCGTGAAGAAAGGGACTCGTACGAGCTTCGTGTCATGGCTACAGACTCTGGCACCCCACCACTCCGAGCCGAATCGTCCTTCACAATCCAAGTAACAGATGTCAATGATAACCCTCCTCTCTTTGACCAGCAGGCGTACAAGCAAACCATTCCAGAGGTGGTTTATCCAGGCAGCTTTGTGCTACAAGTGACAGCAAGAGACAAAGACCACGGCCCCAATGGCGATGTACTCTACAGCATCTTGCCTGACAGGGGCACACATTCTGATTGGTTCACCATTGACCCAGTGACAGGGATCATCACTACAGCTACTCAGCTGGATTACGAAACATACCCCAACCCCAGTGTCAAGGTGGTCGCTACAGATGGTGGAAAGCCCCCCTTGTCCTCCACTGCCCTGGTGGAAATCAGCCTACAGGATATTAACGACAACGAGCCAGTCTTTGGAAGCAGCGTCTACAATGTGTCCATCAAGGAGAACACAGCTGCCGGGACCTGTTTCCTCGAGGTAGGGAACATTACGTCAACGTGTTGGCGGGTGGAGTAGAGTGTGGTGGATTATTTTGGGCATGATATTGATATTGTCATTTGTAGGGATTTGTAGGGATGCAGGAAATATTTGGAAAATTACATTATTTAGGTGAAAATCTGTGAAAATAAGTGGAAATGTTCAAACATTTACAGCAAACAATGATGTTTTTGATGACGCGATCAAGCGTAAACTGTAAGTTAGATCTAGGGTTAGATTTTAGTCAAATATTTTTAATTCAGTTCATCCCTAGTAGGGGTGTCACGATTCTCTAAATCCTCGATTCGATGTCATTTTCGATTTGAGGGTCACGATTCGATTCGATTCTCGATTTTCTTGTTTTTTTTTCTTGTTATTATTTTATGCCTCATAAAATTTAAATAATATATTTATTATTATTATTATTATTATTATAAATATTATAAATATTATTATTATTATTTATTAAGATATATATGGTAATGCCATCTAGTGACTTTTTTTGGTAGCAACAGTGTGCACTATTAAAACAAGCAGTTTATCAGAGCTGTGTGTGGATGGCTGGTGAAACTGCTCATTACATGAAGCTGCAGTTCTTCATCCAACCACTAGCAGCAGCAGCACAAGCCCCGCTCTCTTCACTCAGTCACTACTTCAGTACAGCCCAGCCACGGGCTACAGAGCTCAGCCAGTCCGTTTTTACTGTTTCTGTAAACAAATAAAGGTTTTAACCCCACTAACCGGATAATACAGCTCACTACAGTTCATCTTTCAGCCCAAGCAGCTAACAGCAGCAGGTTAGAACAGCCGACAGGGAGGCACTGCTCGGATTACATTATAAACAGGTCAGTTAGCGCGCTGCTAACCTCAGGATGTTTATAACTACGGAGTTTAGTGGACACACCACGGCCGCCAGGTAAGTCTTTTAAAGGCTACTGAAGACTATTAAAGGCTATTAGAGTGTAACCCCTGGCTCCCAGGGGTTACAAGAGGTTATTGAAAGCATTATTGGGGGGCAGAAATCAGTACAGGCTGGTTAGATAAGTGATGTGGGTATTGTCTTATAAATATTTACACATAACTTATATCTCTCCTGAAAAGCTTTTATTTTAGTCAGAAACACGCTTGTGTTTACTTTATCTGAGAGAAAGATGTTTTTTTAATTCAATGGAAAGCAACAGGTGTAGTCAATTATAAGTTTAAGATTTTTAATCCACCTCACTGTGATCTATAGTCAGTGTTCTCAAGTCACACTGACACACGCATTTCAGCGAGTTCACACGCTCTCACCTGCGCGCCCACCCCTCCGTTAGATACAGATACAAAACCTGCGCGCCCAACCCCCGCCCCCCCTCCCCCGTTGGACAGATAAAAACAGTGATCACACTCCCGCCGACTGCGCTCATGCAGTGGCTATCTCTATTTAAATGAATAGGATGCGCTGTGTTGGTGCCGCGCCATTTGCGTAGCGCGCTGCGCTATTTGCGTAGCGCGCGCGGGAGGGATCGTCGATCCTCTTTTTGACTTCGATACTCGAGATCGTGACCTCATTTCGATTCGATTTCGATAAAATATCGAGATCGTGACACCCCTAATCCCTAGTAATCTGTGTTTTATAGATAGTAGCAGTTCATGCTGTGCTCATGCAATTTATACTTATATTTTAGGCGTAGGATTCATCCACACTTTGGATTACACAGGTTTAAAAGTAATTACTGAAGCATGAGCTTATTGAAGGAGGATTTGCAGATCTACATGGATAGATAACACTGTGGAAATATTTATATATATCTTCAGAGACTACAAAACACAATATTTGATTTTGCTCATGTTATCTCTGAATACAGACCAGCTAACAGCTGAGTGTTGTTGGCTGCTTTCAAATGACGCATTATGCTTTTTTAAATGCTGATTTAAGACCAGTACCATCAATTTTAGCAACCGTGCATGGCCGTGTTTTGGCCGTCGATTTCTTTAAGATGTTGTTGCCTTTCTGCAGCAGGAATTAAAACTGAGGCATGTTTTCTTTTTATGTTTTTATCCTTTATGTTTTCCTTGCAAAGAACCACAAACTTCAGAAGCCTGAAAGATCTTCTGGCTCCAACTGAAGCATCTGTGCTAAAAATGCCCTCCAGAACAAATAGTTTAGATAAATACTGGAATTCCACTTTGTTGCAGGTTCATTTAACTTATATTTGGAGAGAACTGCTGGTTAGTGATCAGAGGAACTTGGAATGTGGGTTCCCTATAAGGGGAAGAATAGTGAGAGAGGAAATACAGATTGGGAAAAAATATAGACATAAGAGTAGAGATGCACCAAATTGAACCTTTTTTTATTCTTTGAGCAGTTTTAAATACATTTAGCTAGTTTTTGATATCCCAGCTGACCAAACCAACAAAGCACAATACATTTAACCTAATTTAGTCCAATTATATTCATTAATTCACTTTAGCAGTGCTATTCTAGTCGCAAATTTACCTCAGCAGTGCTACACAAGTCACATCTGAGTGAAATTTACAGAGAGAAAGAGAGAAAAGCAGCCACAGTTTTGGTAAACAAGCAAATGCTAAAGCTAAGTTAGCTCAGCTTACATTGCAATCTTAGCTAACCCTGTGCAAATTGTATCCTTCAGCTGGAAAACACATAGATTGTAATAAAAGGCACTAAAATAATACCAAGCATGAGAAAAGATGTTGTACAAATACCTTTGTTTAATTTATATGAGTATAGCTTAAAAATAAACTTAAAACACTGAGATTTTGGCTTTCGAAAGTGTTTTTTTTTGCCATTTTCTGACAAATAATATCTGTTGTCAAATATTTGGTGCATAATAATGTAGAAAAGCAGCTGGTAAAAAAGCGAAAAGCTTGAGTAAAGTCAACACTGTCAGCTTACACAAGCCCCTATTTCCAGCTACAGTGATTCGTGCAATATCAAAGGCCTTTGGTTCTTAGTTATAATGATACAATGTCAAAAAAAGACGTGGAAGAACTGCTTTTTTCCTCTGTGTAAAACTATTTCTTGCCAGTTATTATTAGTCGACTCCATCTTTAGAACTCATTTCATGCCACACGCCACCACTGTTGGTTTTCGCTGTTCTAGAATGTGACTTTATTCCCCACACATTCCCCAAAACCCTAAAGGAACAAATCGGGGCTCTCTGACGAGCCACAGGATGAGACAGTTCCAGCCATAGTGCCACTGTGCTCCACACACTGGCGTGCAAGCAGAGCGCCAAAACTGCCAGTGGTTTCTGCTTATGCTTCACAGTTGCCATTGTGTGTTGGCTCTGTTCACACTGATCTACAGTATATATCGTTCTGTTTCTTATATTTTATACAGTGGCAGTAGATTTTTATTTTGACAATTATTATATTTGGAAACAGATAATATTCATCGGAAAATGCCAAGAAAGCTCTTTCAGTATTTAGCCAAAGTAGACAAAGTGACTCAATTACAGTCTAATTTCAGTTTTTCTTAACGTTTGCAGGTTTCAATTCATTTTTCCAGGTTTTAATACACCAGCTGACCAAACCAACAAAGAATAAAATTACATTTAACTTAATTTAGTGCAATTTCAATCATTAAATTATTTCAGCAGTGCTATTCTAGTCGCACAATTACCTCAGCAGTGCTACACAATTCACATGTGAGCGAAATTTACAGGGAGAAAAAGAGAAAATCAGACAGAGTTTTGGTTGTTGAATTTTTGCACCAGGAGTAAAGGCATAAAGTTATCCAAAAGCAGTGTGTAAGACTGGTGGAGGAGAACATGATGCCAAGATGCATAAAAAACTGTGATTAAAAACCAGGGTTATTTCACCAAATATTGATTTCTGAACTCTTAAAATTTGACTAAATGAATATGAACTTGTTTTCTTTTCATTATTTGAGGTCTGAAAGCTCTGCATCATTTTTTTTTAGATTTTTAGCCATTTTCTATTTTTTTGCAAATAAATGCTCTAAATGACAATATTTTTATTTGTAATTTGGGAGAAATGTTGTCTGTAGTTTATAGAATAAAACAACAATGTTCATTTTACTCAAACATAAACCTATAAATAGCGAAATCAGAGAAACTGATTCAGAAACTGAAGTGGTCTCTTAATTTTTTCCAGAGCTGAATATGAATTTTGCTTTTTTAAGCAAGAACTTGGTACTTCGCCTTCATCTAAATGTTCAGTTTTGTTTAGTTTCGACCAAACAATCATTGCAAATGACAGAATTGGATTGGATGTGTATAGGTCTTTTTATGGCCTCACTCGTCCTGAGACAGTTCAATCATTTATTCCCTCCAAAATGTTATCTGAAGCTCAGCACTAAACATAATTTAGTGCAATTTCAATCATTAATTTACTTCAGCAGTGCTAGTCTAGTCGCACAATTACCTCAGCAGTGCTACACAAGTCACAGAGTGGGAGGGAGACAGCAAGCACAGAGAAAGACAAGAAAGGGCCCGTTTAAGTTAATTTTTCTGCTCTGTTTGGACAAATTCAACAAAATAACTTTAAGCATCCTTTATGATGCTCTGTATGAGTTTAGTACCCTTCTACAAACTGTCTGTTTTACATCTGAAAGATACAAGCTATAGCTACAGGGCTAAGAAACGCAAGCTTAGCCAACCCATCTAACTTAGCTTTAGGTAACTATTAGCTAGCCTTTGTTTATTTACCCAAACACTGACTGCATTTCTCTGTTTAAATTAAGTAAACTAAGTAGCACTACAAAACTACATCATTACCAGGGCCATTTCAAGACATTCAGGGGCCCCAAACAAAATGATTTCACTTTATAATTGCTAAGGTTTAATATTTTGCCGGCTGCAGGGATCCCTAACCTGGCAGGCTGGTTACTAGTGGCAGGGCAACCCATGAGGGGGTTCCAATAACAGTGTCGTTGTACTTTCCTGCATTAACCGTCATAGAATTGAAACGGGTGCTCACACAGTTAGTCCTTGTATTAGATTCATATTCAGTCATTGCCTAGGGGCCCTAGGCACTTGATTGGTTTGCTTGCCTTGTTGCAACGGGCCTAACTATTACTTTAGCACTGCTAGAAAGAAGAAAATGTTACGATTAAAATTGCACTGCTGTGGTAAATGTATTGTGCATCAAGGTTAGATTAACTGTTCACAACATATACACAGCTTTGGAAAAAATAAGAGAAAACTTAAAAATGATGAGTTTCTTTGATTTTACCAAATTGGAAATATTTGGAAAATAATCAAAAGGAAGATAAATGATTACAAGGCATTAAACCAAACTCAACTACTTAAATTTTGTACCAGGAGTAAAGCAGCATAATGTTATCCAAAAGCAGTGTGTGAGACTGGCTGAGGAGAACATGATGCCAAGATGCATGAAATCTGTGATTAAAAAACATGGTTATTTTACCAAATGTTGATTTCTGAACTCTTAAAACTTGATTTTATAATTATGAACTTGTTTTCTTTGCATTATTTTAGGTCTGAAAGCTCTACATCTTTTTTTTTTTTTTTTTGATTTTTAGCCATTTTCAATTTTTTTGCAAATAAATGCTCTAAATGTCAACGTTCATTTTACTCAAACATAAACCTATAAATAGCAAAATCAGAGAAACTTATTCAGAAACTGAAGTGCTCTCTTAAGGTTTTCCAGAGTTGATTATATAAATTGTACTTTTTTAAGCAACACTTTTACAATATACTTTATAATTTTCAATTAATTCAATGTTCAATTAGATTTTTGGCCTTCATCTAAATGTTCAATTTTGTTTAGTTTCGACCAAACAATCATTGCAAATCACAGAATTGGATTGGATGTGTATAGGTCTTTTGGTTTTTATGGCCTCACTCGTCCTAAGACAGTTCATTCATTCATTCCCTCCAAAACGTTTATCTGAAGCTCAGCACGGTGTGGTATTATTTACATGTGAAAGGAAAGCCTGGCCTGTATTTATTTTTCGGTTTCCTCTCTTCTCCCGAGAGTGATTTCTCACGACGTCTGTCGTCTCCGGTTCTCAGTATGTTTTCCTGCGAGTTTGGTTTGATAACCAGACCCTGTTCAGCGGAGGCCGGTTGTGGCGTGCTGAGTTGAGAATAACCCCTCTGTGTGCATGAGCTGGTAGAGTTTCCTCCACTCGGCCCGGCGTCTGCTGCTGCTGGGAGTTCGTTTTGGTGCTTGTTGAACTTTACTGTTCTGAGATAATGATTGAAGTTCAGGGTCCTGGCTATGGAGGATGGGTCTCAGGGTCAGGATGCTCAGCATGGTTCCTCCGCTCTGTTTCGGCTCACGCTCGGAGGTCGGCTTCCTCTTTTCCTCATTCAATCATGCGGTTGTTAGCGTTAGCGGTGATGACTGCTGGGTCTGCTTTGGGTTCCAGACCATCACGTACGATCTCAAAACAAATGAGTGACAAATTGCAGCCATTTCCACTCTGTAGGCTAAAAAGAAACAAACCTGACAGCATCTTTAGCATTTTTCACCGTGTGTTTTGATTGCTTTCACGTTTCAGGCAGGGGCGCTCGTGTTTATCAGCTCTCCGCCGAGCCGTAGAGGAATCTTTTTCCTGCGTGAGTCGTGCCTTGGCAGTCTTTCTCAGCGCTGATCTCAGATCTACTCGACAAAAGCTTGAAAACAAATCATTTTGAGAATCGGGCAATGGAGCTTGCTTATGTACGCTAGGCATTAGACACGGGGGGCTTGGGAGGGCTCTGGAGTGATTGTATCAGTTCCTTCACTCAGCAACCTCAACCCCTTGCTGTGATGCTGTGTGTTGTGTTTGTGTAGTGTGTATGAGTGTGTGTATGTGTGCATGAGTGTGTGTAGTCCATATTTCTGCAGGTGCAGCACTATGGAGTGCCTTTCCTCACATTAAACCGCAGTAAATTTCTGCCGTCTCCCCACCTGCCTCCGCAATCACGCGCTCCATGGTGTTAAGTAATATTTTTCCCGAATCCACACGGAAAGACTAATCGCGTTTAATAAACTCAGAAGTAAAACACATCTGGGCCCACTCTTGCAGGGGAAGCTACCTAGGGACAGTTTCCTGTAACATAAGTCCTGGCCCCCCAGTGGGGTCGCGTTGAAATGTACCTCGCCGGAAATACGAGCCAGACTGTGGCAACCTGCTCACAGGGATATATAGCCTAGCATGCAGGACCTGGAACCTGGGAGCACAAAACCCTTTTTGTCCCTTATTTGTTTCCCTGGTCAAGAAAGGGTTGAGCGGTGGGGTTGGGTAGGTTGTCGAAACAAGATGCATGCAACATTCGCATGCACATTGTGTTTTTAAACTGGGAGGCATGTTATAGAATATGAATTTGGAATTAATTACGGTAATACAATTAATTATGGTCTGTTTGCTCTCCAGAATGATTTAGTGATGTACTGCACATGCACCCTCCAATCCCTGGCACAAGAATTGCAAAGACTCTATTGCAAAGACTGACTGCACACAGTAAACTCTATTCCCACGAAGCCAAAACAATTACTTGATTCACTAAAAAAAAACACTTCAGACTCAGAGCTCCAGCCATTGGTAAGTGTTTACTTTGATTATTCACAATCCAAACATCTCAAATATTGGCAGATAGCTGGACTCTGCAGATCGGGGGTGGTGGTATGCCTCATTAAGTCGAATGCTTGCTACCATATGGCATGGAGTTTTCCTCCCCTTCCCTTCTCTTCTCTTCTCTTCCCTTAATCTCTCTGGGTTTTCTAGGTTTGCATTTCTGTGTTCTTACCCTGTAATACACTGATACCAATGCATTTGGAAAATAGCTGGACTCTAGGGCTACAACTAATGATTAGTTTGATAATCGATTCATTTGTCGATAATTTTTTAAATCGATGAATCAATTATTAGTCGGATAAAAAATGGAAAATGGAAAAAAGCTAAATTTGATTTCCAGCATTTTATATTTAATAAACCAAACTTGATTTTTTACTAATGTTGTACATTTTTTGTATTTACATGAAGAATAAAACCGAAAGTTACGTTTTTTTTTAATTTCTTATTTTTATTTTTATTTTCTCCCCAGTTTACAAGGCCAATTACCCAAACCACTCATTATGACTCCCCCTATCACTAGTGATGCCCTAACACCAGAATAGTAAAGACTAGCACATGCCTCCTCCGACACATGTGAAGTCAGACTCCGCCTCTTTTTTAATTGCTGCTGATGTAGCATTGCCGAGTAGCATAACAGCGCTAATGCTCGGAGGAAAGCGCAGTGACTCAGTTCTGATACATCAGCTCACAGATGCACAGCTCTCTGCAGATATCACCCTTTGGAGTGATGTGGGGAGAGACCACCATCTACTGTACCCACCCAGAGAGAGCAAGGCCTATTGGGCTCTCTAAGGTCTCCGGTAGCTGATGGAAAGCTGTATGACCAGGATTCGAACCGGCAATCTCCTAATCATAGTGGCGGAGCTTAGTCTTCTAGACCACTCAGAGCTTAAGTGCTAATGCTAATTAGCTTAAATGCTAATGCTAATTATTTGCTAAATGTGAGTGAGGTATACTCTCATCATATTTCCTAAGAATTAGACTTAAGTCTTGTTTAACTACTCTAGCAGCCTCTGGAAACATTGAGTAAAAGAAAAAAAAAACACTAACTTACTACAAACTTATTGTAAATCTCTATCACCCATGGATCCAACATGCATTCAGCTTAATGGTGCTTTACTGCCATCCCTTTGATTGGCATTAGGGGTTAGCAGCAGGATACAGGCTGATAATACTCAAGCTGTTAGCGGCTAATGCTAATACTGGCTTTACTGCTCCTTACAACCTGACTGGTAAAATTCATACATAAGATGCACCAGATTATAAGGCGCACTAATGATTTTGGGGAAAATTAAAGAATTTTAAGAGCAACTTATAGTGTGAAAAATACAGTATATTTATGGCACATCCATCAATGTAAATGAGTGAAAACCTGGGGTATGAGTGAGCAGCTTTCTTCGCCCTTTGTACTTCGTTCCCAGCTTGATTAGTTGGAAGATCAATAAACAAAGCTCCAGTGAGGAAAACCTCCCACTTGCTCCATACATACAATGCATTTCCTTTATTGCTGCAGTCCTGGTTCAAAGTCTCCACCAGTATTTGAAACAATAGCTGGATACTGATGAAGGAGAAAGTAGAGAACTCTCCATTTTACTGGACTCCCAGAGCTGACACCTGTCTGTCTGTCTCGGTGAAGACACTTCCTCTCTTCTGTTCTCCTGGAACACTTAGAAAGAGATGTCTTTATTCTCTCAAAATAATATTCATTTGTCTTGTTTTCTGACTCATTCATTCATTCTGTCTCTGTTCATTGTATTTTCTTAACAAGTATCAGGATCTGCCTTTTGTTTAAACAATTCTGATAATCATTTACAATATATTTTGTCTTGCTTTGCAAAGAAAAAGCTTTACCTCAGCAGTGCTACTGTTATGAATTATTATTTCTGTATTGCTGTTCTAGTCATAAAGGTATTTAGCTAGCTACCTAAACAATAGAAAACTAGTAATACTTTTACCTCAGTAGTGTTATTCTAATCATAAAGTTACCTCAGTAGTGCTGCTGTTATCGTACATTTATTTCTGTACTGCTGTTCTAGTCATAAATGTAGCTAGCTAGCCAGCTACCTCAGCAATGCAAAATTAGTCATACTTTTACCTCAGTAGTGTTATTCTAATCATAAAGTTACCTCAGCAGTGCTACTGTTATCATCAACCTATTTATATACTGCTGTCCTAGTCATAAATGTAGCTACCTCAGCAATGCAAAATTAGTCATACTTTTACTTCAGTAGTGTTATTCAAAACATACATTTACTATATAAGTGCAATTCTGCTTAGGAATGTACCTCAGAACTAGAAGTTCACAAGTCACAATTGTGCACAGAAATGGTAAACAAATAGACGCTAAGGCTAAGGTACAGCTTGTATCTTTTAGCTGAGGAAAATAATATATAACGTTTTAAACTGATACTAAGAATGAAAATTTAATCTGAATGTTTTTTTTTTGTTTTTTTTTCCGCGCATATAGGTTAAAAATGAACTTAAATCTGCCCTTTCCGGCTTGTCCCTGCTGGTTCTCTCCTATATTGCAGAGCAAGGACCTAATATTTTAAGTAGGAACACTGCAATATTTGTATAATTTTTGGTGAATCATTCTTTTTTATTATTACATTTTTCTAACACTGTTTGCAATTGAATTAATTTGCAAAGACCTTGTCTCACTGTATCTCGATTATAAGATGTTGATCCCTTGTGCAGACTTAGTTACGGAGTAACTACAAGACAATCTCCTGAAGGAACATCTGGCAGCATGGTATTCCTTACTGGCATTAGCACCAGGAGGTTCATTCAAAGTGTCATGGTGGTCCTCAGGGTCGCAATAATCAAATTTCACAGCATACTGAGGCAGATTAGTATGAATCTGCCATAATATGCAATTCTTTGGGTTCAGAGGAGGATGGTAGAAGCTTGGAAATCTGAGCCAGCAGGTGGTCTATGGGTTTAGGGATGACGGGGCTCTGCGGCGATAATTTCCCACATTGTCAGGTTTGGTCATCATGATATTGGACAAACGCAGATAAAACAGATGTAAAGCAGGACACTCTATCGTGACAGCAGGTGGCTGATTCGGACATCTGCTCTTTATGAGAGGAGGCTTACAGAAGATCCGGGACATGCTCTTGAGGATTCATGTTTTAGTGTTGGAAGCGTCTCGGCGGAGGAGAGCCTCTGTCTGTAAATTCCTGCGATTCGTATGTCATTCCTTTGAAAGTCAAGGACTCTATAGAAAGAAAAAAAAAAGTCGTCTTTGCAAACTCAAGGACGAAAATCATCTGTCTGATGCAAAGCAAAACACCACGTTGAACATGTACCTCGGTAAGTCAGTGCACTTAGTCATAGCGGCATGTAAGGTGATGACGATGATGATAAGATAATCTCTGCAGAATCTCAACTCAAACTCTACTGTACTATGTGCTTTATCCTACATCATCACAAGTGGTCCCTGGCCCAGAAATAGCTCTTGAATAACTGTGATTTTCCATTGTTGTGTCTCAGACTCAACGTTTCGTCCAATTTATTTACTTTCCAGAAGGTCAGGAAGAGTTCCCAGCATGCTGCTTGTTCGTGCTCTGTGTTCTGGACTGCGTTTGAGACAATGACACCATCGATGATCTACTGCTTTCTTCTCTTTCTTTTTTTTTACTTATTTTTTTCCTCTGGCTCAGTTCTCCTATGTGCACTCTTCCATCAAAAGTGGATCTGTTGAGAATTGTCTCAAGAGTTGGGTTTTTTGGGGTTTCTGGATGTGCTGGTCCCAATCCTGTTTGCTGTTGCAGCTGCTTGTCTCTCGCCACTTACTATCTCTTCTAAATCAACGTCTTAGAGAGAAAGAAAGAGCATGTGCCAAAACGCTTACGCTAACGCTAATGCTAACTCACAGACGCACAAATTCACACTGTCTGCCTCCACTGTAGATTATAATCAACCAACTTCTCCTGACGTTGTGTAAACAAGCGTCAGCCATGCTTTTTTCCGTTTCCATCTCCTCGCCAGCCACAATGAGACAGCCAGAGTTTTTGTCAGTAAATGCCTGAATGGCGCAGTTGGTCGGGATCAAACGTAGCCCAAATATTTTCAACTAGATCCGCATTCAGACGCTGTTGTTTGGGACCGCGTTGGGAATAGTTTGTGTACAGTGACAGGCTTTTTCACCCCGACTGAAAGGGGCTTGTTTTTAAGAGTGTGAGAGAGTGCAAGCGCGGGGCAAACAGGCCTTTTCTTCAACAAACACCCCACCCTGCCCTTCCTCCAGGCCTGCCAGCCTCTCCAATCAAAATCTCCTGCCTGGCTCCGGCGCACAGCAGTGAAGAATGACCAGAACAGTGGGGCTGAACCCAGATAAAAAATGCATTAGTCCACGGCCAGACAAAGAGCCAAAAGAGTCTGAACTAAAAAGCTATTAGAGCTACACAAAGGGGCAAATCAGGAGAGACGAAGGGGACAGGCTTTCTCTTTATTTCAATCTGTCTCTACCTGGCATGTGTCCACTCCATCTCCAACCATGTTTCTGTTCTCACACGCTCTTACCAAACTCTCTTCACTTTCTTTCTTATATTCATTTCTCCACCATTCTGATTCTTGCATTTCATCACTACCTGAATGTCTTCCTTCTATCACTCTTTTTAATTGATCTTTTTTGGTGGTTGTGATGGTCTGAATTCATTGTAGTCTCTGGTTACTATCATCAAGCCTGGTTTACTGCTTTTAGGGCCCCAGTGTAGTGGTGCAGATGATGAGGAAAACCAGAGAAGACAAAGTACACTAACCTTGAGAGGTTTGTAGATGCATTATCGGAGGTTTGTCGCTAGTATGGTTGTTTGCTCTGGTCAGAATCAGTTAAGGAATTTGAAGCTTAGAGTGTTCCCCGTTTTGTTTGGATTGGTTTTCGCACAAGTAAAAACCCAGCTGCACCAAAACATCTGGACCTGTTTGGTAGTTGGACCAAACTGGAGGTGGTCGAGGGTTAGGAGGTAAAAACAAAAAAGCACCGGAACTCAGATAAGGTGTGTAAGGGGAGGTCTTATGAAGACAGGTGGAAGCTGGTGATTGGTTGACACAAGAGTGATATGCACTTGAACCTTCTAGTAGAACTTTCTCTAAATATTTAATTACGGCAACTGCTCAAAAAGTCCAACAACCTTTGCAGGTCCGTTACTCTAAAGGATGTGTCCAAGGAAAAACCCAGTGATTCCAAAACACCTAGACCCCTGTGGATCCCACAATTAATAGAAGGTTGGATCAAAGGTGGTCGAGAGTTAGAAGGTAAAAACAAGACTGTATCAGAAAGCAATAAAGGGCCAAATCCGATTTCACCCCTTGGCCCTGCCACTCACCCCTACCTCTTCTTTTCAAGTGTAACCCTTCCCCTTGGAACAGATTGAGTTAAAAGAATTAAGACAACCCTTCAAGTACCTGTTACGTCATCAGGTGCACTAAAGTTCAGTAACCTAGCTGCTGCTGCTGGTTAACTAGTTAACTTTAGAGCATTGTATGTCTTCAGAAAGAGTGAATATAGTGCAGAAATAAATTTGTATTGTCCATTCCTTAATACGTCTGTGATGGGGAGGTGAAATTTTGATTTTGATTAGCTTTTATTTTATATTTCCATTCTGCATTAAATGTTGTAGCCCCGCCAACTTTTGCACTATTTAAGGTGGAATGGTAAAAGTTAGCTTGCTAGCTACTGAGACAAACTACTAGTGATCTATTTTATGCTTGTTATGAATAATTCGGCCATAAAACATTGAAAATATACATTAAACTATGGTAATATAGTGATAATCATCACTTTTAACAGGGAAAATACTTATTCTAAATACACTGATTCTCATACCCCTTGGTATGAAGTGTTTTTCTGAAAAATCCCAGTTTTGAAGGGCTAACAAGCCCTATCCCTTCCGCCTACCCCTCCAGCCTTACGAGAATCAGCACACCCCTTCCCCTTGGTGTGCACACACAAAACAGAGGGTTGGGGATAAGTGGTGACGCCAAGGGGTGAAATGGGATTGGGCAAAGATGTACAGGTGCTGGTCAACGAATTAGAATAATTTGAAATAGTGCAATCATGAAATTCTTTGAATGCATTTTTTGTGCAGAAAGCAAATCAGGTGTTCACCGCACCTGTCCTACTCGTTAGACTAATCACAGAACTCGTTACCTGGAAAAAAGTTTGCTCAGCTGAGCTTTCCAAAAGGCCCATTTAGGCCATTTAACTGTGACACTGTTGTTTTATTGAATTAGAATAATGGAGAAACCGTTTCATTGAATTAGAATAATTTTTATTATAATTACAATCATCACTTTCTCAGTATTTTGTGGCTGCCCCCTTGGCTTGCATGACTGCCTGAAGTCTCCGCGGCATCGATTTGACCAGCTTGTCGCAAGTTTCCGCACTCACAGCTTCCCAGGCAGTGGCGATGTTCTGCTTCAGTTGGTCCAGCGTAGTAGGCTTTCTATCGCGAATTTTCCGCTTGACGATGGCCCAAAGGTTTTCAATGACATTGAGGTCAGGCGAGTTGGCCGGCCATGCCAAAACTTCAAGCTGTTTTTTAGTGAACCAATCTTTGGTCGACTTTGCCGCATGAGCCGGTGCAAGATCCTGTTGAAATATGAAGTCTTCTTCGCCGAACTGTTCCTCAACAGTCGGAATCAGGAACGTTTCCAGAACATCTTGATTTACGGCAGCATTGACAGTCTTCTTGAGGAAGCAGAGTTTCCCTACACCTCGAGCGGACATGCATCCCCAGACCATAACGCTCTGGGGAAACTTGACGGATCTTTTCACGCACTCGTGGTTGTAGGTTTCGCCACCACGACGCCAGACACGAGGACCTTGGTCACCGAAGGAGATGCAGAAGCGTGATTCGTCACTGAACACCACTTTCTGCCAGTCTTCAGCAGTCCACTCGCCGTGTTCTTTGGCCCACTTCAGCCGTTTCTCCATTTGTTTCTTGTTCAGCATCGGTTTTACTGCTGGAACGCGAGATTTGAAGCCAAGTTCGCACAGACGACGGTAAGTGGTTGATCTGGAGACGTCAGCGCCGGTCTGCTTGTTCCACAAGTCGGTGAGCTCGGAAGTGGACTTGAACCGGTTGCTGACTGTGATCTTTCTCAGCTGCTTGTTGTCGCGAGCAGAAGTTTTTCGGACGCCGGAACAGTTGGTGTGCTTGCTGCAGATTTTCTTGAGAGCTTTGAAGACGGAAGACTGGCTGATGCCGAGCTGCTCAGCAATTTTAGTTTGGGTCAAGCCTTGTTGGCGAAGGGCTTGAATTTGAGCCACTATTCCGGTTGAGAGGTCGCGCTGCTTACCCATGATTGATTTTACAACTTAGAAATTCTACTCAACCCTGACTTTATACTGCACAGTGAACACTCTTCACAGAAAACAAAAATTCGAGCATTTATTCTAATTCAGTGAAACGGTTTCTCCATTATTCTAATTCAATAAAACAACAGTGTCACAGTTAAATGGCCTAAATGGGCCTTTTGGAAAGCTCAGCTGAGCAAATTTTTCCAGGTAACGAGTTTTGTGATTAGTCTAACGAGTAGGACAGGTGCTGTGAACACCTGATTTGCTTTCTGCACAAAAATGCATTCAAAGAATTTCATGATTGCACTATTTCAAATTATTCTAATTCGTTGACCAGCACCTGTATAAGAGACATGTGGAAGCTGGTGATTGGTTGAGATACGACTAACGTGCATTTGAGTCTCCTGCTAGAACTCTCTCTAAAGATTCTTTACTCATTACTTAAACTCCTTAAAAAGTCTAACAACCTTTGCAGCTCCGTTTCTCTGAAGGATGTGTCTAATTGCATTACATCCACGCAATCTGAGAGTGGAAAGATGTCCAACCGTTCTTCTCTCCTCCCTCCAAAATAAGCATCACTCTCTCTTTTTTCCAGTTCTTCTTCTAACATACAGAAAGCCCGTTCCCATCAAAGAGCTCAGCTGAGTGAAATTTAATTACAAGGCTACCGCTGGCTGCAGTCACACAGCCAGCAATAATAAGAGGTATATTGATTTAATGAACAGGTTGAAGAGCGCTTTATATTAAGGCCTGTGCACGAGCAGACCTGTGCTTGGGTTGGATTAGACTCCCGACCACACTGTGGTCCTGCTAATCTGCGCTGCTTTCAGACTCTCCACCTCGTGGTTACGGACCATTGTGTTTATTAGCTGAGTTGTGCTTTAATAAAGTGCAGAAGCACACTTGCAGATGGATGTGGGTGCTGGCTGCAAAGGAAGTCGCACTCATGCATATTCGCAAATGTTTTACAGCACTTTTATATTTATTGGCGTTTAGCTGATGGTCTTTTAGCCAGAGCGACTTACAAGGTTATTTGCATTACAGAGGTGCGGCCAATGTAGGGTTAGGAGTCTTGCCCAAGGACAAGACTATATTTATTGGTGTAGCGTGGTGTAGTCACCCAGATTGGGAATTGAACCCATGTCTCCTGCATGTTGTTGTAGCTCAAGAGCAGCAGGTTGTGCCACACCAACCCTTGTTTCCTTTGGTTTTTAAGCCATGTTAGGACACATGTCAAGGGTCTTACATACCTAAGTCCATGATATCATAGCAAGCAATTAGCGACACCACAATTACCATTTAGCAACCAGATACTATGTCAACTAGCTGGCAACCAATAGCAACCAGCTATCATCTCAGCTAATATGTTCAGTATGACTTTGTGATTCGGGATTTCATGCAATTTTTGGTTGGCTGTACTGTTTCCACATAGCAACTCATATATTTATGGATTTTTCTTAATGAAAATGAATAGAGTGCCAAAGTTGACGTGAAACAAATACACTAGTAACACCAAACTGTCCACAAGGGGTGCCACAGTAACCACTTGCAAGTTGGAACCACAGCAAGTTGTTCAGGTCCTGAAGCATCAAAGCAGCCCCAGACCATCACACTACCACCACCATGTTTAACGTTTAGTATGATGTTAATTTTCTGAAAGTATGTGTTAGTTTTATACCAGATGTATCGGGACACACACCTTCCAAAAAGTTCCACTTTTTTCACGTCAGAGTATTTACCTAAAGTCTTTGAAGATCATCATAATGTTTTTATATGTTGTTCTTGAATGTTTGTGACCTCCTGGATGAGTTGTCCATGCCCTTTTGGAATACTTTTGGTCGGCCGGTCACTCCTGGAAAAATTCACCAGTGTTCCATGTTTTCTCTGTTTGTGTATAATAGCTCTCACTGTGATTCGCTGGAGTCCCAAAGCTTTAGAAATGCCTTTTTGTAACCTTTTCCAGACTGATAGATGATCAATACTTTGTTTTCTCATCATATTTTTTACTTTCTTCAGATTGCGGCATAATGTGTTGCTTTTTGAGATCTTTTAGCTGCTTCATGTTGTCAGTGTCAGGTGTGGGTGCAGGGAGGACGCAGAGGCGGACGCAAATGCAAACAAAATGGGATTTATTACAGAAAACAAATACAAAATACACAGGGATTTACAGAGAACAGGGCTGAGGAAACTGGGGAAAACATGGAGCACTGACAGACGATAAACGTACAAGGATCGACACCGGGGAAATGGAACACGGACCTTAAATAGAGGTGCACACACACAGGAAACAGGAAACACCTGGGACGAAGGGGCGGAGCTACAAATGAACACAGGTGAGTGGAAAAACACTGGGAATGAAACACAGACCTGAGAATAACACAGACATGAGATGCAGACAGACAAAAGACCTGACAGTCAGACAGGTTCTATTTAGGTGATTTCTTGATTCTACAGGTCTGGCAGTAACCAGACCTGGTTGTGAATGGTGAAATTTGTCCTTAATAAAAAGTGCTTTTTATAGTTACTTATGGTATCCTTGTTTGATGATCTGAAAAAAATAACAGTATGACAAAAATCTGTAGGGGACAAAAACTTTGCATACATCACTGTATATCAATAAATTCTGTAACTGTTTTTTTTTTTGCTTTTTCTACAAAGTCAGCACACTTCTGTCCTAAAAATGGACAAACGCAAACAAACTCTCTCATAAATACTCATCATTCTCCATGAATTGCAGTTGCCCCTAACTCTTCCCCGTCTGCAGCAGACTGTCAGGCACCCAGAGTATTCCTCCCATGCCCTGTCCAGCATACTCAGTAATCCCATCCTCTCCCTGGTGGTCTGTTTCCTGACCTCCATCCTTCCATCCTTCCAGAAAACACACACACACACACATACATACACACACACACACACCAGCACACCGCAAGCACTCTGCCAGCGGCCTGCCAGCATGAAACCCTCAATGCCATCTCCAACACATCTCCATCGCTCTGGCCCTTAAAAGAAACACTCCACAACCATCTTTTCTCCTTCCACCCAGTGTGCTGCTGAAGCGAGGAGGTAGGCACGGTACGGTTGTTGTATAATTAAGAGCCTGTACATTAGCCTGAGGTTTCTGTTTGACGGGAAGAAGGCCTTACTGCTTTTTTCCAAAACCTCACGCTGAGTTGATTCATAGGCGTTTGGCCCAGTTTAGGTAAACTTGTTTGGGTTGGCATCTCAGTGTGTCTGTGTAAGATTTCGCTCAAGACAGCTTCTGCCTGAGAAAACCAGAGCGAGGCTAAAAACTGCTCAGTAGTCGTATTTCATAGCTGCGTTTCTGTTATTTACAACCAGCATTCAGAGCAGATTGTCAGCGACAGTTGGTTTATTTTTGTCGGAATTTGATCGTCCTGTGGACAAATCGATCTTTTGAATGGGTTCTTAAGTTGAATGGTGTTCAAGCATTCAGTTGAAAAAAAAAAAGAACATGCTTAGATTTCATTCATAGATTTTCGACCACAAGCTAGTATGCTGACGAGCTGAAAGTCATGAGATATATAGAAGAATATACAGGGTTTGGACAATGAAACTGAAACACCTGTCATCATTTTAGTGTGGGAGGTTTCATGGCTAAATTGGAGCAGCCTGGTGGCCAATCTTCATTAATTGTACATTGCGTAAGAGCAGAGTGTGAAGGTTCAATTAGCAGGGTAAGAGCACAGTTCTGCTCTAAATATTGCAATGCACACAATATTCTAGGCGACAGACCAGAGTTCAAAAGAGGACAAATTGTTGGTGCACGTCTTGCTGGAGCATCTGTGACCAAGAGAGCAAGTCGTTGTGATGCATCAAGAGCCACGGTATCCAGGGTAATGTCAGCATACCACCAAGAAGGACCAACCACATCCAACAGGATTAACTGTGGACGCTGTAAGAGGAAACTGTCTGAAAGGGATGTTCGGGTGCTAACCCGGATTGTATCCAAAAAACATAAAACCACGGCTGATCAAATCACGCAGAATTCAATGTGCACCTCAACTCTCCTGTTTCCACCAGAACTAAATTATTGTGGTCTAAAACCAGGTGTTTCAGTTTTAATGTCCAACCCCTGTAAATCATGGAAGGCATTTTTCAGTGGAAATGATGACCATGACCGGCAGTGTCTGGCTAAAACTGTCCATGCGAACAGATAAGCACCTCTAGCAGAACATTCAGTCACATTCACATTTAGAGCAGCGCTCTTTATCTTCCAAGGGACTCTACAAAGTAATGGGTCACAATTAATACTATCCACTATACTGTCCACTGTGGGTAGTAATGCCTTCTATGACTTATCCTCAGTACAAAGGTGACACTGTCCATTTGTTAAATCTCCACATTGCGTCAGAAATTGAATGGCCGGTGTTAAAACTCACTCACAAGATAAAAGCTCACAACTTATACTATATAAACATTTCATTGTCTCAATTTACATACTGCTGTCCCATGGCTTTTGCAATATCAGTTTAACTCCACTGACCTGGCCCTCTCTTTCTTATCTAATACTCTACGTTTTAGAGCAGAATTGAACTCTCTAAATGGACATAAAACTCAGCCTAGAAAATAAACTGAATGTCCGTGAGTCTCTGTTGGACTGAGCAAATGAGAGACTGATGCTGGACAACATTTAAAAGAGGAAAGAAAGAAGAAGATTCCAGTAGCTGGATGGATTTGGATTCATCAAGCTTTGGCCCAGTGCCTGGCATCACTCTCTGCCGGCCTGGAAAAAAAAGCCAGAAATGCTTCATGAATTCTCATGATTTGCTATTAGTCTGAGTTGCTTGTCTCTTGTCTGTTTCTCAGACTGCCTCCCACAGTAGGTAGTTGTTCCAAACTTTTTAATATTTTTTTACTGTAGTCTATAGTACCTTTTCTGTTCTACAAGAGTTATGCACCGGCTATATTCTCAAAGGCGTACTCTATAACATTGTTCCAGTCAGCCTCCGCCCAAAAAGACACCAAGATTTAAATGTTAACATTCTTAAATATTCAACAAATTGGCAATTATCTGTGTTCATGATTTAAAACCAGGGCTGTATTTTAAAATGTATGGATGATGATCAGTAGGTACAATGGGAATTAATTTCCCTTTTCTCTATGAACTCCTCCTCATAGAGGTCTGTTATTTTATTCTAGAGAGTTTAGAGACCACAAAGCTCGCTCTGCTCCACAAGCTTGTATATCGACAGGTCAAAAGCCATGAGATAGAAGTTTATAGATTGATCATGAAGTTTTACCTCAGACAACCACACCTGTATAAGTTGTGAGATGATGTCTTGTCATTGAATAAGGTTGAACACTGGCCAGCAAGACGATTTCCATGGAATATGGCATATGAGGCCAAGGTCAGACTGAAATACGATTGCTGTATGAAAAGACATATGTAAATCTGCTCATGGTGGTGCAGCTTTTACTGGTGTTGGTTGTATTGGGAGCGCATCTTTGTCCCCGTTTAAACCTGGTCACTTTTTGTGACTACCATCTGGATTTTGCTTGCATTTACACTTGGTACTGAAATACATCTGTAGTTATTCAGACTGTATGGGAAAGAATATGGCAAATATTACTGGTGTTTTGTACTAGGAGGTGGTTCGGTTGAACTGGGAAGACTTTTGGTTTTGGTAATGCATCTTGCACCCCATTTACACCTGATCAATTCATGTGACTCATATCTTGATAATATCCTGATAAAGTTTTAGCCTCGTGCATTTACACTTGGTAGTCAGATGCTTCTTTGGGTATTTAGGTTAAAATCTGCTGCACTTTATGCAGAAATTCATAACTGGTGTTCCATTTGTACTGGATGGAGTTTTGGTTGTCAAATGGCTCTTAGGCTGTGTTCAGACTGCAGGCAAATCAGATTTGTTCCTCAAATGTAGATCTGTTGAGATTAAAATGTCCACATTGTTATTTCCAAAGGGTCAGGTTGTGGGCACAACAAGCGTATCAGATCTTCCAGACTTCATTCAGACGCAATTCAATTCTAATCACAATTTAAACCATGTTTAAATATGGTTTGGATCTGATTAGCAAAAATCTGATTTTTTTGTGGTTTCTGACTCTTTAAACTATCAAAATCAATCTGGATACAGTCTAAATAGGCCATAAATCAGATTTGGAATTACTACAGATGTAGTATTTACACTGCTATAAAATGTTTCTCAAAGGCTCTCCTAGACCACATTCTGAAGTAGTTTAAGTGATCAGATTTATATCGTTTAAGCTCTGTTTTAAATGCGTTTACACTCGCATTTTCATGTGGCTTGCTCGACTATATCCAGATATAATCCAAATACTACTTAAGACTCTTGAACCAACCAGGTTTAAACAGTGTCTTTAAGAGATGGATGGGTTTACACTGCTATAACCTGGCTCAAAATTGTCTAAGACCACCTCCTGAAGTGGCTTGAGCAATTAGGTTTGTACCTGTTTTAATAAAGTCTTGGGTTTGTATGTAAATGTACACTTGGATGCATTTTAAAGTGGTTTGGCTTCTACAAAATATACTGTAATTTTGATATTTGACACATTAATTGACTTTGAGTAAATTGGGTCCTCTAAGTCCTCCAAATGATCCTGGGCTTCTGCATGTGCATCTGTTTGCACACAGAATTTGTGGCGTAGTCGTTTTTCTTTTTTTATCACTTTCTCCTGCCCTTTTGGCTCATGCTCTAGTTGAGTTCTCACTTTGGAATGCCGAACTTGTTGTGCCCATATGGTCAAGGCGGATGTTCAGGGACTCCCTGATTGCAAAGTGAACGACCAGACCGGATCTGCAGGCCTCCACAAGCGAGAGACCACTGCACACCTGATGAGCTGGAAATGCCTTTTCCTCTTCGGTAATAAACCTTTGGTGCTTATCTGTGAAATAGGCTTCAAATGCTGGGCAGATGTGACGGCGTTGATCAAAGGAACCACGTGTGTGATTAGATCGCTGGCCTTTTGACTGCCTTTGGAGTTTGACGGTGACTGGAATGCTTGCAAAATAGTATAGTAGCCAGGCCTGTTGGGTGACCTGCATGGGTCAGTTCCATTCTGTTCCATATAGAAATAAAGCCAAAATGATCTGCCATGTTGTCAAATTTAAATCTAAATCCTCAGAAGAAGAACTAAGATGGGCAATGGGCTTCTTGGTCAGTGAAACATACAGTATAAGGATGAGCAGAGCTACACATCACAATAAGGCCCAATCCCATTTCACCCATTGGCCCTACCACTAGGGGTAGAGTGTCCCAATTCTGTTAGGCTGAAGGGGTAGAAGGAAGTGTTAGCGCTACATGTCCCTTTAAACTGAGATTTGTCAGAGGTACACTCCAAACAGAGGGCTGAAAAGAATCACTGGCAAGATGGCGGCACAAGCAACCAAAGAACCCAACAAATAATGTATTTTCCTTTCTTAAAAAATAACAATAACCACTATATTACCATAGTTTAATGTGTAGTTCCAATGTTCTTTGGCCATTTCTGTAGTTCTGCATATACTGTAGTTCGTCTCAGTAGCTAGCTAGCAAGATAATATTCCCCTTTTGGTCCATCCCCAACATTCAGCTTTTATAAAGGCCTACTACACAATTGCTAACCTCACGTAACCCATGCACCATACAGTGTGTCTAATGCAGGCCTTTACACCATGAGGCATTTTAAAACAGTTTAAAGCTGCTGTTCCTTTGAGCAAAAGTGGTGGGGAGACGTTATACGGCACACTCGTTAAACACAGGCTTTTTTTTTACGAGAGAAACCATTGACCTTTAATGCCTCTTGCTGTTTACAGTTGAAGCCATGCAAACTGACATGGCATGCACAAACCTGTGGTACATGCAGACTTACAGTAAATGCCACTTTCACAAAGGTGCATCCTAACACCAGCTGCCTTTTAGATTTGATTTAATAATTGATCATAATTTAACCAATTAAAGTGGCTTTTTAAAAACATGACACTTGTCTTACACTTATTCATTAGAGGCCCAAACTGTGCCTATTTAAGAGCATATACAGCTCAGGAAAAAATAAGAGACCACTTAAAAATGATGAGTTTCTTCGATTTCACTAAATTGAAAACCTCTGGAATATAATCAAAAGGAAGATGGATGATCACAAGCCATCAAACCATGCAGAATCAAGCACCAGGAGTAGCCTAAAGTTATCCAAAAGCAGTGTGTAAGCCTGGTGGAAGAGAACATGCCTGAAGATGCATGAAAACTGTGATTAATAAACAGGGTTATTGCACCAAATATTGATTTCTGAACTCTTAAAACTTTGTGAATATAAACTTGTTTTCTTTGCATTATTTGAGGTCTATAAGCTCTGGATCTTTTTTGTTATTTCAGACATTTCACGTTTTCTGCAAATAAATGCTCTAAATGACGATATTTCTATTTGTGATTTGGAAGAAATGTTGTCTGTGGTTTATAGAATAAAACAACAATGTTCATTTTATTCAAACATAAACCTTTAAATAGCAAAATCAGAGAAACTGATTCAGAAACTGAAGTGGTCTCTTAATTTTTTCCAGCGCTGTATGTTGTTTTTCTACTTTTCTACTTTCTACTACATTTTTATATTTAATAATTTAGTGTAAGTGTAAGCCCAGCCTTTGACAATATGAAAGTGGGAGAGATTCAAAGAAAGATAAGAGGGGTGAGATGATATAGTGAAATGTAGAGAGATCAAGAGACAAAGAAGAAGAAATGGACGCGAGAATAAGAGAGAGAGAGAGAGAAAGAGAGATAGACACAGGCTTCTGCCTGTGGTGCGATGCATCAGCAGTGAATTGTGACGGTTGTGGTTTCCATGGTTACCGTGACCGTGTTCGGGGGAGATGGAGGGATGGTGTGAGCATGTGTGTGTGAGAGTGTGTGTTCTGTAAGCTTGCCGTTTAGATGCAGTAATGTGTCGTTTGCAGCCTGTCTGTCTGTACGGCTCGGTTTTTAGACTGTACTGTATTGGAGGTGATTTTAGGAGGGTGTGTTTCGTCTGCTTTATGTCTGACCAGTCTGAGCTCAAGGACGTGATAACTGGGCTAATGATCTGCAAGGGCAAGTCTCTTTGCTTGCAGTGTTAATACAGCCCCCAACTGACACACACACACACACACTAACACACACACACACACACATATGGTATATAGCTAAACCAATTGGGGACTGCATTTTTTGTCCCCAATTCCCCAACCGTCCCCAATATACTGGTGTGTACTCTGAGATTTGTCCCCAAAAGTGTCCTATGTCAACACACACACACACACACACACATTCATCAATTTCTTTGTAAAGGAAAAATACAGACCACTCCCAGTTTCCTCACACAGGCGTACCTCCATCTCACAAATCCACACACGTGTACACAGCCACACACACACACACACACACACACACAAACATCTGGTTATCAGGCCACTACAGCCAGAACCTAATGGAAATGGACAGGCAATGAAGAGTGCAGACTCCTGGGCTGCTATCTGCCTGTTAAAAAAAAACAAAAAACACACATGTTCCATCTGAAATCTCGTCTCGGTCAGAACAAAGAGCCGTCCCTTCCTCTACAGCCCCGCCGCAGCCACTGTCCACCTCCACCGCTGATCTGTCACTGTGCTCATCTCCCCTGGGATTGGACATTCTAGTTGTAGTAGAACAAAAGGCAGTGTTTAGAGCTACAGAAGGGTAGTAGTGGTGTGGTAAAACCTTGTATTTCATAACTGGCAACTTTACAGGGCATGGAAAATATATTTCACGTAATTAAAAGTTCCGATATTATACATACAGCTCTGGAAAAAATTAAGAGACCACTTTAGTTTCTGAATCAGTTTCCTTGATTTTGCTATTTATAGGTTTATGTTTGAATAAAATGAACACTGTTGTTTTATTCTATAAACTACAGACAAAATTTCTCCCAAATTCCAAATAAAAATATTGTCATTTACAACATTTATTTGCAGAAAATGAGAAATGGCTGAAATAACAAAAAAGATGCAGAACTTTCAGACCTCAAATAATGCAAAGAAAACAAGTTCATATTTATAGTTTCAAGTTTTAAGAGTTCAGAAATCAATATTTGGTGGAATAACCCTGGTGTTTTTTAATCACAGTTTTTTTTTCAGGCATCTTGGCATCATGTTCTCCTCCACCAGTCTTACACACTGCTTTTGGATAACTTTATGCTGCTTTACTCCTGGTGCAAAAATTCAAGCAGTTCAGTTTGGTGGTTTGATGGCTTTTGATCACCCAGCTTCCTCTTGATTATATTCCAAAGGTTTTAATTCAGTAAAATAAAAAAACCCTCATAATTCTATTTTTGGTTGATGGTCAAGGTGGTTGAGAAGCTGTTGGATCACGTTGGATGAAATATACCCTATACCCAAGTACTGCATGCACCAACACCCCGGTTGCTAAGTATAATATGGAAATTGGCACAATCCACTTTTGCCAACTCTCTGGTTGCTGAATATAAACCACATTTACCCCAATTCTGCAAATTCTTCATGCTATCTGAGCTAGCTTGGTTGTGCTGGTCTTTCTAGCAATGATATTTGACGAGATTGGTGATGTTGGTCAACCATATTGGTTATACAGGTCTTGCTGGTCACATTAGCCTGGTATTGCTGACCATGTTTTTCGACTTCTTGGTATTGCTTTTTGACCAACTTGGTACTGTTGATTTTGCTGGTCATGCTAATTGTACAGCTTGGTGATTACTGCTCGTATTGCTAGCCATGCTAGTCAATGAGTTTGGTGATGATGCTCTTGCTGATCGACCAGCTTGGCAATGCTGGTCATACTGGTCTTCTAGCCCATGGTTAAGCATGATCATGCTTTTAGATCAAACCAACAAACTCAAAAAAATAAAGAAATCATACCACATGCTGGTCAAGAGCTAAACTGGTTACCCACAACATGACCATCTTAAGTTTCAAATAATTTCAAAGGCACAGGGACATTTTTTGTACAATGAATAGAATATTGAACGCTGAGCATTTTTCCACTCCTGGTGTGTGTGTGTGTGTGTGTGTGTGTGTGTGTGTGTGTGTGTGTATGGTTGGGTGTGTGTTTAGTTTACCACACTTATTTGTCTTTGTCATATAAGGCCAGGCAGAGTCATGTTATTGTAAGTTGGTTAGGGAATAGAGGTCAGACAGCTCCTTATTACACATACCCCCCTCCCCCCACCCTCCTAGAACACTACCACCTCCACCTCTCACAAATACACACACACACACACACACACACACACACCTTATTTTGAACTGAGCTGAAGAAAGGAAGCAGACAGCTTCTTATTTGAAAAGCCCCCAACCCTTCCCCCACCAATCGAATACAATGATGCAATGAGGGATGAGCACAATTACTTCATACACCACTGTAAGGACATGTGTGTAGGGATGTGCAGTGGGTTCTATGAGCAAGCGTTTGTACTCATGCTTGTGTAATTTTTTTTTGACATTTTCTTCAGTTAGAAGACTTATTTGACCAAAATGCTAGCATGGCTAATTGGCAGTGCAAACCATTAGCCTCTAATTTGCATGATGTGGCCTGATTAACACAGTGCTAATTGCAGGGTAGCTTCCCTTTGTGATTAGCCATGTTTGCTTGTAAATTAGATTTTTGTTCGAGGTATTTCAGTAATTGTTGTGTTTAATAATTGTTGTGTGGGTTATGCAGTCTCCTCGGGTTATGTCTGTTATTAATCTAGCTATAAGTCATCAGTCAGTTGATTGCTTCATCCAGAGTTGTCCAAATCTTGTGTCTGAAATTGAATAAATGCTTGCTTCAGTCACACTGACAGTATTTTTAATTAAATAACAAACAAAATTAAAATTGTATTTGAATTTAGCTTTCAGCTATTTTCTAAATATAAAATCTATTATACAACAGGCTATTTTTTCACAGCTTAACATTAGCTAGTTGGCTAAACTGATCTTGCTAATCTAAGCTAAACAGCTACTTCATACATCTAGATTGTATTTTATTTATTTTAGCATTTTAAAGCTTTTATTTGGTGTGTTGTATTCTCCTGCATTTTGTGTCTATTAGCGCTTTTAGCTAATGTGAGCTAGCACACTGATAGGTGCACACAAACTAGCCAACATTGCTAATGTAGGCTAGCCCATAAACCCAGTAAACTTTTTTTTTTTTTTTTACATCAGAGCTTCTTTCTGAATGGCAAATTTATAATTTATGTAAAATGCCAGGTTGAATAAAGGAAATGTCTATTAGCGGATTTAGCTCACAGTGCAAAGCCCTGTAATTTTAGAATTACAGTTTCTTTCTGAAAGGCAAGTATTTTACTTAAGTAAAGTATTACAGTAATTAGAAATGTTAAAGGGAATAGAATGGAGCTGCAGCTAACCAATACTTTGATAATCAATTTAATCAGTGTTTTTTTTTCTTTTTCGATGAATCGATTATTAATGGGTAAAAGAAAATAGAGCTATTAATATAATTTATTTATATTCTAATGTATTGTTAAGATATGAAAGATTTTACAATTACAATTATTATTTTAATTGTATTAGGAACACATAAGGAACCAGCCATTATTAAAATACTGTGTGTTTACATAAAGATTTAACCTGAGATTGACATTCATTTCATTACTATCATTAATTTAAAAACACAACAAGAGTATATATAATGTTAATATACACTTGACTGTGATTCTCAAACATTTCCATGCAATGGCAGAGTCAGAAAATCTGTTTGGATTTATTTTCTTTTACTCTGAATGTACAGTAGCTAGATAAGTGCGGCTGCATTTAAGGTGGAACGGAAAACTCACTACACACCTATGAGGTATAACTTGACTAAGAATGAGGCGTGTCTTGTTTAACTACTCTAGCAGACTTCAGTAAGTTGAGTGAGAGACAAATAGAACTTGTTGCTAACGTTAGCTTGACTAAAACGTGAAAAATGTGAAAT
This sequence comes from Astyanax mexicanus, assembly GCF_023375975.1. Classification (NCBI taxonomy): domain Eukaryota; kingdom Metazoa; phylum Chordata; class Actinopteri; order Characiformes; family Acestrorhamphidae; genus Astyanax; species Astyanax mexicanus. The sequence continues at coordinate 38,000,103 of NC_064427.1, read as the reverse complement.
TTAAGGTGGAAGGGAAAGTGTTATGCTAAACGTGAGATATAAATGTCCTAAGAATGAGACACATCTTGTTTAACTATTCTAGCAGACTCGAGTAAAATTGAGTGAGAGAAAAACTGCATTAATGTAAAGTACTCTCAGACTTTTGATGACTTTGGTCTGCTAGTGCTAGCCAGGGTTTCAGGAAGAAAATTGCTTAATCAAGGCTTTTCTTGAGTTGCAATTGTTTTAAGTAATAACTAATAGATTATTAAATTAGTTGCCAACTATTTTGATTAGTTAGTAGTTAGTCAATTAGTTGTTGCTGCCATAGGACAGAATAAAAGCAAGTGTCGGTTAAATGTGGCTAAATGTGGCTAGTGTGAGCTAGCGAGCTAACACTCAAGGACCAGTGCTGCTAATACAAGCTAGCCAATAAATACATGTTTCTAATTATATATTTGTAAATGTTAGCTAGATAAAGAGGAAATAAAGCATTAGCTAGCTAGCTAACTTTCTAAAAGAAAGAGAGAGAGTTGGAAAGCACAAAGCAGTATAGCCTAGCTTTCTTAAAGCTAACATAGCTACTGAATTTACTGAGTGAAAATAATAGTTGTTAACGAAGCTAAATGCTAACAGCTACACACAAGCTGTAGGGTTTAACACATGGTTTTGTTTAACATTTAAACGTGTTATACTCATGTTTCAGTGATATATAGAACCTTTTTTTTGCTCAGAATGCAGCAGTGATCTGTCTGGAGCTTGTGAACGTCATGTAGCGCTGCCCTCAAAGCACAATGATACGTGATTTGGCTGCAGATAGCCTGCCTTTATCATTATACTGCCCTCTGAGACACTGACTGACTTAGGAGACAGCAATCAGTATGGCAGGAAGAGATTGAGGCAGCTAGCAGCTAGCATTTCTTAGCTAGCAACACTTAGGAAAACAGATTTGATTTCAGTCATGCTTTATTCATATTTCTTAGGTTCTCTTTTAGTAATCCTAAGCATTGATTTTAGAGGACCAGAGTCACCAGCAGGACTTCACAATAAAGACCAAGAATGAAAGGCAGAGCACAGGGCTCTGTGTGGGTGTGAAGGTGATAAGGCTTTATGCCACATGCTATCAGTGTTAGTGATGGGCGTCCAGTCCACACAACAGAGGAGCTAAGAGGAGGTTGCCCTGCTCATAAACACAGCTATGAAGTATAAAAAAAAAAAATGTCCAAATTCTTCTTTAATTTCCTGCCTTTAAAAGCACTTAAACACACTGCCGGATTTGGTTTACAGTACAGTTCCTTGCTGATTCTTCAAGCCATCCATCATAGACTGCCCCCCCCCCCACCTCACACCCCCGCCTCACCCTCCCCACCCTCCCATCTCGCTCTTTAGGAACCCTAATGTATTCCATCCTTTCCAAGGTCAGGACTGTGGGAAGGCTCGTATTCTTCAGGCTCAGTGCTTAGTGCAATAAGCTGCTTCTTCGTCTTTGAGGCCCAAACCATGAGCTGCATTCGCTCCGTTATTAACTAATGAAGCACTGACACTTATCCCGCTGCTATTCGGAAAAATCGCTTTCAAGCCCAGACTGGCGGAAAGCAATGATCTGAAAAAAAAACAAAAAAAACCCTGAAACCCTGAAATACCAGACTGGTTTCAAAGCCCCACGGCATGACTTTTATTGGAAGAGTTTGGACCGTAAATTGATAATGATTTTCTTTTTGAGAGAGCACAGCTTTACAGAGAGCACGCAGGATGCTGGTTTTTAAATGTGTCTATTAAAGGAGTTCAGCAGCGTGTGACACAAGAAATGAGTAATAATTCTTGCTCAGTTTACACAGCAAACCAGAAACAAATCGTATGACGCCTGTTTAACTAGGGCTGTGTGTTGGCAAGAATCTGGAAATATGATGCATATCACCATGCAGAGGTTTTGATTCAATACATTCCAGGCTATGAAGAAAATATATATGGAATTATTTAGTAAACTAAAAAAAATGTGAATCAAACCAGAATATGTTTTATATTTTAGATTCTTTAAGTAGGCAACTCTTGCATAGATGACTTAGATCAGGGGTGTCCAAACTTTTTTTGTTGGGGGCCAGAAGGAGAAATATATTTGAAGTCACGGGCCACACACTCTGTAATAAAACAAATAATGAAATATACCACTTTAAATAATACCTTTTCCTGATTATTTCATTTACACACCATTTTACTTGACTTACTATCTTTATCTTTGACAGTGTTGTGTAAACTAAGATTTTTCAAATTGATGTTTAATTTCATGATGTCTCTTAATATTAAACTCCTTAATTACAGCAACTTTTAGACTCTTTGGCCCGTTTTTTCTGCGCTACAACTGCGCACTCTCTCCGCTTTTAGACTCTTTGGCCCGTTTTTATGCGCTAAAACAGCGCAGCCTCTCCACTTTTAGACTCTTTGGCCCGTTTTTCTGCGCTAGAAATGCGCACTCTCTCCGCTTTTAGACTCTTTGGCCTGTTTTTCTGTGCTAGAAATGCGCACTCTCTCCGCTTTTAGACTCTTTGGCCCGTTTCTGTACAAACTTTGAATCTCACATTATAAAAACCTGCTTAACAGCGGGTCAACTTTCATTCTATTTCTAAAATACCTCGCGGGCCGCTCCAAAAAAGGAAACGGGCCGCAAATGGCCCGCGGGCCGTAGTTTGGACACCCCTGACTTAGATGATCTTGGCTGCATTTTCTTAGTCAACTTTATGAGATAAAGTCACCTGGAATTCAGGCTTTCAGTTAACAGCTGTGCTGAACTTGTCAAGAGTTAATTACTTGAGTTTCTTTCCCCCTATAATGTGTTTAAGAGCATCAGTTGTAGTAATGTTATGAAGAGGTAGAGTTATAGGTATACATTGAAAAGCTCTATTTGAGTAATGTTCCATTATAATCCATATTATGTAAAGAAATAAACAAAATAATGTAAAAAATGTAAATTCTAAATATTTCGACTTAAAAATATCTTCAAGTGCAGTAGCAAAGACCATCAAAAAAGTTAAATGAATGAATGAAGGATGAATGTTGAATGATGAAACTGGCCCTCATCAGGACCGCCCCATGTAAGAGCCACCTAAATGCTTCACAGAGTATACATTAACTCTGTAGGTAAAACAAATAAAATAAAAACATTGAATGAGTAGGTGTGTCCAGTCTTTTGTCTGGTACTGTATATTACTGTATATACTGTATATTATAAAACAAAACATCATAGTATAAAAAACACAACATAACACAACATAAAATTCATAAAATCTAAGCAAAATAATAATTTAGGGTTAATCCAATCAGAACAGTGGGATCAGAAGGCAGATCTAGCAGAGAATTTGGTTTTAAATGAATGATTTTAAAATCTATCAGCAAATCTTTGGATGTAAAGCATTTATTAAAAGTCAATATGTTTTTTTTTTGTGTAAATCTATACAGTATTGCATTCTTACACCCCTACCTTTATTTAGCATTGTGTTGTGTTTTTCTAGTTACAACATTTACTACTCTCTCTTTCTCTCTCTTTCTCTTTCTTTCTAATTGTTTATCATTTATATAATGATTTATTGTACTAATTTAATTAGCTATGGGTTCTGTAGTAAAAGCAGTGGTTCTGTATAAAACCATTTAATTTCAAGGAACCATTTAAATGCTTAAATGATTCCTTGTCGAGTTAAAATGTTCCTGCACAAAATTGAGCTGTGGAACAGGGGAATTGGCTTAATCCAATTAGGGTAAAATTACATTGTGATATTTTGTTGTTCTGCAAAATATATTGTTATATACTTATAAAAGTACAGGATTTTTTTCCCAGCCAATGATCCAGCATGTCATAACATTAATAATAAATAAAGTTTGTGCATTAATGACTGCGATAAAATAAATGGTATTACCTACAGTAGATGAGCTCACAGGTTCTCGGGAGCTAACGAGAATCCTTGCAATCCTCACGTGCCGATCCATGAAGAAGCTTTGCCGTAAGTTTATATTGTGCAAATATGTTGGGAAACATTCTAAATATGTTTATGTCTTGAATGTGTTATTGTTATATAATGATAGATGTCTAACTTAATTGAACTAGATCTCCAATCCAGTGTTGCTCATTTTCTTTAATGGAAATGTATATTTGTTTGTTCAATTGTGAATTTAGCAGTAAGAAGTATTTTTGTATTTATTTCAGTTTTCACCCAATAGAGAGCATTGGGAGCTCATGTTGCTCAGGACATTACAAGTAAAGAACTCTACACTCTACTTCAGCGCCTGTCTTCATTCAAGCCTCTCGTATCTCTGTATTTAGCTATCTGTCAATACATACAGCCCCACGTGTGAAGGGGACAGAATAGTAGATCAACAAGTAATCAACAATCTGGAAAATACTGTCATGTAAAATTAAAAGTTGATAAAAACTTGACATGGCGCTAAACTCGTGCACATTGCGATATTAATGATAAAACGATATATTGTGCAGCCCTACATACATTACTTTTGGGATGAACTTGTTGGTGTCATGCAAGAACAGTGTGTCTCCATATATTTAGACAGTATGAATTCGCTATTGTGAATAATACATAGCAACCTGCGAGTTAGCACATAACGTACGTCATGACGTGACAGCTTAGCAGCGGAGGCATCAATAGATATTCTACCTCTCTCTCTCTCTCTCTCTCTCTCTCTCTATCTCTCTCTGTCTCTCTGTCTCTTTTTCTCGAGCTGTAGATCTCTGGGGACTTGGACATGTCTGACTGCTGGAGCGTAGCGTCTGGGTTAATACGCGCACCGTCCGCCAACCAGTTAAACGAATTGGGGGTGGGGGTGGGTGAGATAGCGCTGAAGAAAAAAAAAAAAGTGCCATTAGCTAGGTTCAGCAACTAGGTAACCATGGTAACCAGTCCCCAGTGGGTAACAGTTTTAGAGGAACTGGGATGTGAGAAAAGGACAAAGGCTGTGGGGGGAACGGGGCTCTAAATGGAATGAAGCGACGCCGGAACGCAGGATCAAACGCACTCACCTCTCAGCATCACTGCTTAAAGAGAAATCAACCTTTTATGGGTTCACCCTTTCTTTTGGGTCTTCTGGAGCAGACGGTGAAAAAAAATATATATATATAAATGTTGTAGAAGCACATTTTCCATCATGCTCATTAGCTTGAGGCCTAGTAGAGGCCTATGCCTGAGTGTGTGTGTGTGTGTGAAACTGTGTGTTGGCATGAGCAGGTGCAAAGTTGCAGGCACACCTATACAGAAGTGAAAAAAAGCCCATTAAATCCTTTAGAACATTTGGTACCACTTTAAAATAAGACTACCTTTATAAAGGGTTTATAAATGGTTTACAATTAGTTTATTAATGGTTACTAATTAGGTTGTAAATGCCTTAAAAATCATTAATAATCAGTTATGACACATATGTAGAAAGGGCAACAATATAGATGACTGTGTAATATAGTTCACTATTTGGCAAACAGCAGGTCATTGTTGCCCTTTCTACATATGTGTTATAACTGATTATTAATGATTTTTAAGGCATTATTTTATTTTATGTCTTATTTTAAAGTGGTACCGAACATTTTATCTTCATTTTACCCTTAATTAAAGATGAGTAGTATATGCAGGTTAAATAACTTAATAATCTAAAGAACTGTCGTTTATACAGTATTTGTAAAAATCATAAAAACAATACATTTGCCCTATATGTCTACATGTCTATATCGTATTGCATATTGTAATACATACCCTATTTTTTGCACTATAAGGTGCACCGGATTATAAGGCGCTCTGTTTTCAGGTCTGTTTTCATACATAAGATGCACGTGATTGTAAGGCACATTTTAAAGGGATACTATAAAGCAACAGAGATGTCGCCATGTTTTCCTTTTAACCCTAATATTTTAAATATTTTTTTCTAACTCAAACTCATTGGCATTGGCTGATTTTTTGTGAAAAACATATATCAAAACACATTTTCGATAAACGCCCACTGTACACCCCCCCCACACACACACATTTATATTACATACAGTATGTTTGGCCAAGGGCTAATAAACATTGCTTCATTTGTAAATTTGAAACTAAACGAATTTTCTACTCATATCTTGAGTTTAATTCATTTTCTTTTACATTTTATTAAAAAACTAATAAAAAAAGAGTAGCACTTTTTAAAAGAAATGTAACATAAGAAAGGTAAAGGGCAAATATTAACCATGTAAGCTGTTTATATTGCTTGCAATTTAGGTGAAGCAAGCATGTGTAAAGCATTTTAATGTAAAATTGCTTAATTTTGCTGAATTAAATACAAGTAACAAAGTAAACGAGTAACAAAAATATGAACACCACACAAGGGTTAATTCAGCAGGTTTCGCTGCTGTGAGGTGGTTAAGGGGGTAAAGCTAACTAAACAAAACTGTAATTCTTATAAAAAACACTTTATTTTAAAGTTAAACGAGCGCTGAATGTTAATCTACACAGATTTCTCTGTTTATTTACAGTAAGCTTAGATTTCCAGATTTTGACAGCACTAAGGCTAGAGTATTAGCATTAGCAACTAATTGTTAGGGCTAGCAGTTAGCAGCTAATGCCATCTGACAGCTCTACACTGAGGAACCCTGAGTGTTAGCCAGGTAAGCCAGGACAATATTAGCTAGCGGTTCGTCCCACTTAGCTTGTTTTAACACTGTAAACATGCAGGCTACAGTCTGATATACTCACCTATGTGCGGCGAAAGAGCTAGCGCTTAGCACGGTTAGGTTAGAAAAGGTTGTTTACTTTGCATTACAGTATTTGAGGTCTGAAAGCTCTGCATCTTTTTTGTTATTTCAGCCATTTCTCATTTCCTGCAAAAAAATTGCTCGAAATGAGAATATTTTTATTTGGAATTTGGGAGAAATGTTGTCTGTAGTTTATAGAATAAAACAACAATGTTCATTTTACTCAAACATAAACCTATAAATTGCAAAACCGGAAAACCTCTCTTCATTTTTTTCAAAGCTGTATAAGAAGTTCTGTCTGTGTGAAGTTGCGAAGTTAGCACAGAACTCTCAGAACGCAGAACCACTCAGGAAACAAGTGTACTCCAGCAGCTCTCCTCTCCTCTGGGATTTGGCCCGCGGTTTAATCAGAATCAAATGAACCTGTATGAGCACAGCTCTTTAGAGAAACTGAGGGAACCCCTAAACCCATTTTTATTTACCTCAAAGGAAATTGGTCCTAATCCCCAGCTGGCTTATTCTTTCCCCACTATAGGAAATCAGGCTCAGTGTTGCCGCTGCCACGCAGATGCTAACCATTACATCCAGTCAAAGCAAAAGCTAATAACTCGGACAAAACTGAGTAATAAAGAAAAACAAGAAAGAAAAACAAGCTGGATGGCAGGCAGGCACACCAGCGAGCGACTCGGAACCCGTCCTGCCTCCGAGGGGTGCAGCGTGTGCTCCGTTTCTGACCAGCATTATTTTCTGTAATCAGAGAAATTGGGCTGTCAGTCATCAGCCGAGCCAAACTACACAGTCCTCTCAAACCCAACGCCCCTGCTGCAGCGCTAATGTGCTCTTATACAACCAAACACGCTGATCTGCAGTGATAGTGATCAAATGAGTAAAGTGGGGAACTCTAGCCTGATTTTATTTTAGCCTCCAACCCAATTACAGCGCATGAGCTGCATGTTCTGCATGTTCTGGTTGACAGGAAAGCACCTCACTACTGAAACAGGCTATTGCATTATTTTATTATATATTTTTTCCTATATGTTCTGCCATAGGCCTGTTCCTGGCAAGGGTAATCCTAGTTCGCACTGTATTAGCATTTAGAGACTGCTAAAACTCATTTACCTCTAGTTTAAAAGAGGCATGTGTTGGAAAAACGTAATGACAGAGGTAGCACTCATAGATTTGGTGCGCACCATTAGAAATACAGTGAAATACACCTATAGTGAAAAGATTGGAATATTTGGAAAGTTGGTTTTATTACTCAATAATAAATGAAACAAACTAGTCTGCCCTTAATATAATCATGGATCCCAGTTCTACAATTCTGTCTACAGTTCTTCTCAACAGTGCAAAAATCATAGGGCTCTACTCTACAAAAAGTCCTCTTTTTGGGGCAATGAACATTTAAGGATGGCAGGTTTCAAACAGCTTTAGGGCTCAGGAAAAACATTCATAAATTAGAAAAAATAAGGAATAAAATAGTATAAAACAAACAAACAAAAAAAAATATATATATATATATATACATATATATATATTTTTTTATAATAAATAAGTAAATAAATAAAAGAAGTACTAATTTTAAATCAACATTTAATTAATAGAAATAAAATATATATGTAAAACAGAAATTTTTAAAATACCCTAAAAAATTAAAACATAAAAAGTATAATATAAAATATAAAATAAATAAAAAGTCAATAGTTAAATTAAGTAAAATGTCAAGAATTATAAGAAATTATAAAATCAATAATAGAACTAATATATATATAATATTAATATATATATATATATATATATATATATATATATATATATATATATATATATATATATATATATATATATAAATATATATATATAAATAAATAAAAATAAATTTAAAAATAAAATAAGAGTACAGTTATATCCAACAAACCTACCAGACCACTCTGTTTTAGAATGACTATATTAGACGTCGCAGGGATGGTCATGCCACTACACTGATACCACTGATACCACTAATAAGAATATTGGGTTCCCTGCCAAGTCAGAAGTGCTACTGCTTTCAATGTAAAAAGTAAGAAAAATCTCAGGGACTGCTGCTTTAAGCCTTAATCCTTTCAATTCCACAGACAAATTTACTGCTAAGTTTGTCTTTCTTTTATTAGTTAAGGTCACATTCTTCCTGCACTTTTCTGGGCATATCTCGGTGTTCCACTCTAGCAGACATCAAGCATTCTGGCTGCCTTCGCTAACATAACACACTTTGCATGTAAATGAATCTGGCTGCTAGGTTTGTTGTGCGTTTCGGGATTTCTTATTTGCACTGCGCTGCCCGCTGGCACCGGCTGAAACAGAGAAGGCTGGCGAGAAGTCTTAGCCGAAAGGTCACTGAAGAAGACCTGCACGAGAAGTTTACATACAGGCTTAGTCTGGCTTCATTAGTTAGGTTCTTCTTGACATATTGATGGATAAATGGGATTTAGCATCATTTTTATGGTCTTTTTTGTGTTATTCCCACATTTATTTAGTATTACTTCATTACTGCAAGACAGTAATGCCAAACAGCACAGTCATCTCTTGACAGCAGAGCATCTGTGTGGGTTTTAGCCTCTGAACCCACCCACCCATATTCCCCCGGTCCCATTTCCACGCCCTGGGATACCAGGTATAGAACACAACAGCACACAAACAAATTGAAACAGGTAATCACTGAGCTTCAGTAAAGTTCACCAACAAACCAAGCTTAAAGAGGAATATACAGTCCATGAGTTTGTTTATAATGTTTAGACAATAAAAAAAAACATAGCAAACGTACATCTTCATTGATTGTCCTCAATGAAAGTGCCAAAATGTGTCAGTTCTCAACCCTCTTCCCATTTATTTTTATCTGACTATTTTAAACTTAATTCTAGCAGTTTTTTTTAATTCACACATTTATTTAGTATTTCTTCATTACTGCAAGACAGTAATGCCAAACATCACAGTCATCTCTTGACAGCAGAGCTTCTGTGTGGGTTTTAGTTTCTGAACCCACCCACCCTTATTCCCCCATTCCCATTTCCACGCCCTGGGTTACCAGGTATAGGACACAACTAGCTACAGTATTTTGAACATCTAATCCTTGATATTCAGTAAGGTTCACTAACAAACCAAGCTTACAGAGGTATATAAAATCCACAAGTTTGTATATCCTCCTGAGACCCAAAAGTTTGCAATTTGGGATTAGTGGGATCTAACAAGTCTAAAACTAATCAATGTTAACATTTTAAATGATCTTTGCCATTTGGGATTAGAAAGACCCAATAGCTTTTGATAAAAAGTAATTAAACTGATTTCAAACAAAAAAAAAATAGAACAAAATTAGAATTTTTGCGGCCGGTCCATATCATGTTTCTGTCTGGACTGGCTGTAGAAACTTTTGACTGGGATTCCCGCCATGTTGTTTTCAATCATTTTCAGTCATGTTCTCAATGTTGCAATGTGATCACTAGATGGTTTAGTGTCCATATGAGATCAAATTATCAATATTTAAAAAAATATATAGTGTATCGTGGTGCTGAGAAGCAAAAATGTAATGTCCTCATACGAAAACGCAGGGTCTCAAGAGGTTATAATATTTAGACAATTAAAAAAAAAACATAGCAAATGTATATTTTTGTTAATTGTCCTCAATGAAAGTGCCAATATGTGTCAATTCTTAACCCTCTTCCCAATTTTTTTTTATCTGACTATTTTAAACTCAGTTCTAGCAGTGTTTTTTTTATAATTCATGCATTTATTTGGTATTTCTTCATTACTGCAAGACACTAATGCCAAACAGCACAGTCTAGAGGAAGGATGGGTGTAGAACACGTTGGTTTATATGGCAGAATTGCAGTTTTCAGCAGAAATGCAGCTTCAACACTCTAGAAAACATGACTAGAAGTAAACATTTGCTGATAACAGCTTGGTCTTCGGTGGCCCATGCTGTCAGATGGTGACCTGGGGCGTCATGCTTTGGATGTAAATTGCATCATCTGTTAAGGAATCACTTCCTTCCCGTGGAGATCGCAGTGCAGGAAGCTAACGCGTCATGCTGATTAGAGATAGCGAGGGTGAACCGTACGGCGCTGCTGCGATTTTTATCAGTAATCAAAAATAGAGCATTCCTATCAAGAACTCACAATGTGGTCCCACACACAAAACAAAGAAACCAGGGAAAGGAGTGAAAAAAAGACACAATAGACTCTCCATCTGAAGAGGGTTATAAGAGAATATTTCCAAAACTGCTTTGTTCAATTTGTTTTCCTCAGTTCCTAAAGCAGTTATCTAAAATTTAGTATGTAGGGGTGCTTCACAGTGTTTCTGTGACCTTACTTACATTTTTTTGATACTGTCTAAAATTTTCAATATGGTAAAATGTTATAAATGTTATGATGTTATAAATGTTCAGAGGTTATAACCTCTGAACCTACCCATCCTTATTCCCCTAGTCCCATTTCCACACACTGGGTTACCAGGTATAGAACACAACAGCACACAAACAAATAAATAACAGGAAAACTAACCATTTTTAACAGCTAATCACTGAGCTTCAGTAAGGTTCACCAACAAACCAAGCTAACCGAGTAACCGATATAAAATCCATAGGAGTTCAGACAATAAAAACATAGCAAATGTTCATTTTCGTTGATTGTCATCATTGAGTGCCAATATGTGTCAATTCTCAACTCTTCCCCAAATGTTTTTTTTTATTTGCCTGTTTTAAAACTCAATTCTACTGTAACTAAAGACAGACTCTCCACAGTTCATGTCTGAATAGATGGTGTATAAAACATGGGCATCTTCTGAAAGTGGCAGACAGGAGGTTCGAACTGTTGAAGTGTTTGAATAAGTGAGGAGGATGTAAAGAGCAAAAGTCAGGCCACTGAGAGCAAAGGAAGTACTTTTGAGTAGCACTGAGAAACTGCTACTGAGAGGAAATCCCGTCTCTGTCTGCTGTCTAAGGCTTTAAATCAGAACTGACTGCAGGTGCAGATCATGGATCTTCCCTACTTACAGTCACAATGATCTTTCCCATATGAAACTATTGGACTATATAACTACCTATCATCAGATAAATAAAGACTCATCACTGTTATAGAGTATGGGCTTTTCTTATGGGCAATGGACTATTCATTCTATTCAGTCAACTATGTGCTATACCATCTGGTGGACTATGGGCTCTTCCTTCTTGTAGATCCTAGACCATGTGCTCCTCCTTTTTATAGATTATAGATTATAGGCTCTTCCTTCTTGTAGACCAGGGGTGTCCAAACTACGGCCCGCGGGCCATTTGCGGCCTGTTTCCTTTTTTGGAGCGGCCCGCGAGGTATTTTAGAAATAGAATGAAAGTTGGCCCGCTGTTAAGCAGGTTTTTATAATGTGAGATTCAACAAGGTGTCAGAAACGGGCCAAAGAGTCTAAAAGCGTAGAGAGTGCGCAGTAGTATTGCAGAAAAACAGGCCAAAGAGTCTAAAAGCAGAGAGAGTGTTCAGTTTTAGCGCAGAAAAAAAACAGCCAAAGAGTCTAAAAGTGGAGAGGCTGCGCAGTAGTATTGCAGAAAAACAGGCCAAAGAGTCTAAAAGCGGAGAGAGTGTTCAGTTTTAGCGCAGAAAAAAACGGCCAAAGAGTCTAAAAGTTGCCATAATTAAGGAGTTTAATATTAAGAGACATCATGAAATGAAACATCAATTTGAAAAATCTTAGTTTACACAACACTGTCAAAGGTAGATAAAGATAGTCCAGTAAAATGGTGTGTAAATGAAAGTAATCAGGAAAATGTATTATTTAAAGTGGTATATTTCATTATTTGTTTTATTACAGAGTCTGTGGCCCATGACTTCAAATATATTTCTCCTTCTGGCCCCCAACAAAAAAAGTTTGAACACCCCTCTTGTAGACCATATACTATTAGCTGTTTCTTCTTATTAATTATGGGCTTATAGACTGCAAAAAATGATTATCAGTGCTTTCTTCTTGTAGATTACAGACTCTTCCTACTTATAGATTATAAGATCCTCTCTTCTCATAGACAATCGTGTGGACTCATCCTTCTTGTGGGCTATAGATTTATAAAATAAAGACTCATGCTCATTTATAGACTATGGAATGTAATTTTTTTTATAAATGATGGGCTATTCCTTCTAGTAAATGTGGACTCTTTCTTTTTTTGACTGTAGTTTATTCCTTCTGATAAATTATGAACTTTTCCTCTTATAGACTATGATCTCTCAGACTATGGACTAATCATTTATATAGACTATATAGACTTTATATAGACCATGTACATTTCTGTAAATCATAGGCTATTCCCTCTACTATATGTGGGTGCTTTTTTCGACTGTTGGCTATTCCTTTTTATCAATTATGGAAGTTTTCCTCTTTTAGACTATAATCTCTAATTTCTTACAGGCTATGGATTAATCCTTTATATAGACTATGGAATGTACATTTATGTAGATGATGGGCTATTCCTTCTAAAATAAATGTGGTATATTCCTTGTGATCAATTATGGACTTTTTCCTCTTTTAGACTATGGGCTAATCCTTCTTGTAGGCCATAGACTATGGTTTTGTACTTCTTATAAACCATGGAATGTCCATTTTTTCCATTATTGACTATGAGCTCATAAAGTTTAAATTGCGAGTTTTTCCTTCTTCTAGACAATGGGCTGTTCCTTATTGTAGACAGTAGACTAGACTATGAACTATAAGCCCTCTATTTGTAAAGACTAAATGCTTATGGTTCTTATAGAATTTGGTATATTTCTTATTATATAGTATAGGCTCTTTGTTCTTGTACTCTATGCTATGTGGTTTCTCTTCTTATAGATTATTGCATTTCTATTCTTTTAGACTCTAAGCTCGTCCTTCGGGTAGACCAGGATCTCTCTCTATTTTATGGACGTGTTTGAGTTTCTGAATTCCTGTTTGGTGAGAGGAATGGTTCAGTCCAGTCCCTCTGCAGAGACACTTTGAATTGATTGATTATCGACTTTCTTTTGGGGAAATCCAGCTTTATTAATTGCAGCAGTGCTTGCTGTGTTCTTTGGCGGACGAGTTTCCACGCAACAGTCTTAAATGTTTGGTTAATAGAGTCTTTTAAAGAGATGAATTACTGGTATAGTGGTCGAGTCTAACCGCTACAACAGAGAAACTGCCCTGTCCACCCAAAACTGCATCTGCCCACAGTTCCCAAATCACCTATAAGGAATCAGATGGATCTGTGTATAAAGAGACAGACACAAAGCTCTACAGTCTCCAGCTGCTTCGTTTCTCAGCCCTACAGCTCTGATTTTCTGCTTTTTTCTTTTCCCAGCCTTAATAAGGCATGGCAACAGGGACATCCATGTTGTTTTTGACTTCTGAGACAGGCTTTGATGTGACTAGTGCACCTCTGTGATTCATTTTGGCTAATTCTTTTAAATTTCAATTTTCTGCCTATTCTCTTTTTTAAACCCTCGTCCAGAACCGCAGAGCGTCTCCCGAGGGACGACTGGTTGGTGTAAGGCAAACACCCGCCCACCACCCTGAGGGACACAGTTACACACATACTGCTAAACCCCCCCCCCCCCCCCCTCGGTCGCAGATGATAACACGTAGACCCGCGACTGAACAGCTGAGGCCTATCATTGTCACTTGGGTTCCATTATCCTAATTTCTTAACTGTCACTCTGTCCTCGAGTGGTCCAAGCTGCACGCCTGTCACGGTCCTGTCTGTCAGGGACATTCCAGACGTGGTGACTGTTATGTGTAAATACTGATGCTTTTGTCTTAACGACTTTGAAGATCCCCACTGAGAGTCAGAGGGACTCTCGTCATATGGGAACAATCTTCCTCCGAACTGTTTGCGAGCCATCAAAAAGCCATCCCCATCCCCAAACGTCTTTGAAACGTAGAGGCTAGTCCAGCCGCCTGCGATGGGGGGAAAAAAAGCTCTACTCTAAAATGGAAAAATGCCATATGACCTCGATTCCAGCGGCAATTAGTCTTTTTTATTTATTTGCTCTCCAGACAAGCAGGTCCGTGGCAAATCCTCCATTCTACACATTAGCGTCCCCATTTGTCCGGCCAGACAGGGACTCCAACAGGTTAGATTAAGCACCCGACTCAAGCCCACAGCACCACTCCAGATTCCACGCCATTAGTCTACAATAGCGCTCTTTCTTTCAGGCGGCGAAGAAAAGCTAAATGGCTTCTTTAGCCTAAATGGCTCCTTTTTTTGTCCAGATCCTCGATTCGTTTTCATGTTCAAATGAAAAGAGAAACATTTGCATGGTGAAAAAAGAGAGCGAGGCCAGGTTTACAGGACGATTTATAGCTTTGGCGAATCTGTGTGTGGCTTTTTGGCTTTTCGTTTTTTTTTGGTCTGCTGTGAAACCTCTTTTCATTATGAAGTAGGTCAGATTTAGCCCTCTTAAAACATTGTTTTTTTAGATAACATTAAACAAATGTATTAATTGCACTGTTTAAATCACTTATAGACTTTTGAAGTAGTTATTGTTATTTTACTACTTTTAAAGTATGATTTACTGTGCTTTTAAGGAAATTAAATTAAAACATCCACATTGGTTGTTTTTTTTTTATTCTTGTGAAATGATTTTAATCATTGTTAACCTGCACCTTAATCTACAGTTAAATCTAAATCCTAACCCTAATTCATTCCAAGCTTAACCCAATAACCATAGTGCATTCTTACTCTTTCCCCAATTTATTTTATCCAAAAAAACAACTTCATAATCTGCAGGATTACCTCCCAGTGCCATTTTATCAATTCTTCTTCTAGTATATAAAAGGTGTGTGTTTGTTCATATTTTGTTTAAAAGCAAAAACTAAGAATGAACAAATCAATAAACCCAACTTTACTCTAATCAAGCAAAACAAAAAAACGATAAAATGTAAAATGATTCCCACGATCTATTCCTAAACCTAACCTTAATTTACACCTTACTCTGCACCTAAACCTGATCTTAATTTACGCTTTAGTCTACACCTAAACCTAATTTTAAAATAACCTGAATTTACACCTTAATCTACACCTAAACTTAACCATCACCATTATCTACACCTGAGCCTAACTCTAATCTACACCCTTATTAACATATAAACCTAATCTTAACTGAACATTAAACTAACCTTAATATATACTTTAATTTACATCGTAGTGTAAATGTAATCTAAATTTAACTCACATCTTAATCTACACCTAAACCTAAACTAAATCAACAACATAATTATACACCTTAAGCTTCACCTAAACCTAACCTTAATGTACAGCCTAAATGTAACCTAATCCTAACCCACATCTTAATCAACACCTAAACCTTGCCTTAACCTCAACCATCTTAATTTAATCTTACCTTAAACTGAAACTGACCCACACCCTAATCTAAAACAAAACCACATCTCTCCTAACCTTAACCTACTCTATGATCTAGACCTAAAAATACCCTTAATGCTTATTCATCAGGATTTAATCTCCTAGTGCTGTTTTATCAATTCTTCTTCTAGTAAATACGTAGCAGGTGTGTGTTTGTTTGTATTTTGCTCAACATGGCTGCTACCAAGATGGCTGCTATAGACAGACAGACAGACTGATTGATAGATTGATACTTTATTCATACCGAAGGAAAGTTAGGACCAGAGAACAAGAGGAAAAACTAATACCAAATATACCTTATTGTAGGGTGTACATTTTTCTTCGTGAGATCATGTCGGTCCATATTCCTTTGCAGCCTCTTGTTTGACACACTTGTAGGAGAACACTAATCACCAGTTCATTTCTGCCAGCTACCAGACACTCTCGCTGTCTAGCATCGTGCTGAGGAACCCCTGGCCAGGCTTCAACTTTTACACCCCTTCAGAAGCTTCTTGATTCGCTGTAGTTACTGAATAATTTACTATAACTTACTAGTAAAAGGATAGCAAGCCTGCAGCAAGGGATTAATATAAAGATGAATATACTGTAAATAGATCATGCTTTTTATTTTTTGTACGCTTGCAGTGTCTGTTGCTGCAACTTCAGGAGGTTAATTCAGGTCAGGCTCGGTGTTGAGCTACAACTGGCAGCTTCTGCTGGTTGAGCCTCACATCTGCCCGTTGCGAGTGTAGCGGTGGAAGCTGCAGCTTAGCTTGGACCAGCGCGCCCCGGGGGACTGTGGGATGCTGGATGTCTGTGCTCTGCAGGAGGAAATGAACGGCGTCTAAATAAAGCCGGTTTAAATGAGTCTGACAGAGACGGCTTCAGCCCCGTAGCCCCGTATCTGAGCCTCGGAGAGTCAACAGTCTGGAGACAGATGCATTAACCGGGGTTAGAGAGTGCAGGCGCTGCGAGCTCGCTTCCCCGCATCGCGTCAATCGCTCTTTTCCTCATCTGTCCCTCCAAGCGGACCTGTTTGGAGAAGAGCGGGTAAATATATGTTACGCCGCGTCTCTGGTGATCTAATTTGGCTGCGCTCGTGGCGTGGCCTCAAGGATTATTTGATTGTGTTGGAAGTTGTTTTTGAAACATACGCCGTGCCGATTTCATAGGTTTACAACGTGGCCACGCAAAGCAGATCCCTGGGCCTCCTGCCGAGCGCTCTGGACTCGGGTCAAAGCCTGGTCATACAGCTGAAGCTGGCTCTCCTGTGCCAGCAGGTCATTCTGCTGATTTAGGAGGAGGAGGACATTAGCTCTGGAGCTATTAGCTGACTTGTTTTCAGCTTTTACGTCAAATCAGCATATGCTGTAGGCTCATGTCCACCTGGGACTCGCACTCGTTTTCTCCAATCGTCTTCCTTTGTCTTCTTTTGTCTCCAGGAGTGCTAGGTTTTAGGAGGTGTTGATAGAAATCAGGATAGATCTGATCATTGCATTTCGTTTTCTCTTTTCTTCTCCCTTTGTCTCCTTTTGTCTCCAGGAGTCCTATATTTTGAGAAGTATTGATAGAAATCAGGATAGATCTGTTCATTACAGTTATTTTTCTCTTTTTATCTCCATTTGTTTCATTTTGTCTGCAGGAGTCCTAGATTTTGAGAGGTATTGATAGAAATCAGGATAGATCTGATCATTGCATTTCGTTTTCTCTTTTCTTCTCCCTTTGTCTCCTTTTGTCTCCAGGAGTCCTATATTTTGAGAAGTATTGATAGAAATCAGGATAGATCTGTTCATTACAGTTATTTTTCTCTTTTTATCTCCATTTGTTTCATTTTGTCTGCAGGAGTCCTAGATTTTGAGAGGTATTGATAGAAATCAGGATAGATCTGATCATTGCATTTCGTTTTCTCTTTTCTTCTCCCTTTGTCTCCTTTTGTCTCCAGGAGTCCTATATTTTGAGAAGTATTGATAGAAATCAGGATAGATCTGTTCATTACAGTTATTTTTCTCTTTTTATCTCCATTTGTTTCATTTTGTCTGCAGGAGTCCTAGATTTTGAGAGGTATTGATAGAAAACAGGATAGATCTGATCATTGCATTTCGTTTTCTCTTTTCGTCTCATTCTGTCTCCTTTTGTCTGCAGGGGTGCTAGATTTTGAAAAGTATTCATAGAAACCAGGAAATATCTGATCATTACAGTTAGCTTTCTTTTTTCATCTCACTTTGTCTCCTTTTGTCTCCTTTGGTCTCAAGGAGTCCTAAATTTGGAGAGATATTGATAGAAAACAGGATAGATCTGTTCATTACAGTTCATTACATTTGGAATAAGGCCCTGAGTGAATCCTCCTCCTCCTCCTCCTCCTCCTCCTCCTCTTCTTCTTCTCTCGTCCTCTCTGGAACCACTTTGATCCTGGATTCTTTAACATGTCTTACGAAACCCTGCCCAGTCCACAGAGAGCAGATGTGCTACTTCTATCTACCATACGGACAGTAATGTTAGTAATGTTAGAGCTGTGAGCTCTGTGGTGAACAGGAGAATAGAAACATACTGTATAGTGCTGTAAAAAGGGTTAGCTTAAAATTTAATATCAGACAAATACAATCTGAGTGAATACAAAGAGCTATAAATCTATTTGGACCAGCCTGACCCTATGTGATAAAAGAAATTGCCACCGAAAACATAAAGCAGGATAAAATATCTCAGAAAACAACAGATTATGCCCCAATCAAAGAAGAAATTCAAGAAAAGATGAGAAAACTAAAAGTCATCATCAATCATTCATGAACAGAGAAAACTTGGAACCATGGTGAACCTTCCAGACGTGACCGGCCTCCTGAAATTACTCCAAAAGGGCATGAACAACTCATCCAGGAGGTCACAAAAGAAGCCAGAATAATATTGAAAGTCACTGCAGGTCCCACCTGCCTCAGTTAAGTTCATTGTTCTGATTCAATAATAATAAAAACAGAAAATGTCGTCTTTTTCTGGCTTCTACTAGAAATATACACAAATACAAATACCACAGTGTTTAACAAAGTGTGGCATGCTAATAACATCCAGTGTAACTTACAGTACATACAGTAAATAGTAGGGGTGTGACGAGACACTAATATCACGAGACGAGACGAGACATGATGATGGGTTCACGAGAACGAGACGAGACGAGATTTAAAAATAAAACTTCAAAAATGAAAAAATGACTTTGATGAGTTTTATTTGACAATCATATAACACAAACTTAACAGACTGGTTTCTCTCACACATTTTATAAGAAATAGAAATAAGAATAAGAATAAAAATAAAAATTAAATAAAACTTATCTAGGTCTTATATAGTGCAAACAATAAGTGCAAACCACAACCAGTCCTATTAAGCCTAGGGTTTGTGTTTTTGTCTCCTAAATCTCTTGTAATTTAACTATGCATAACCATAACCAGTCATATTAAGACTATGCTTGAAGTGCATGGGGCGCTGCACTAAAGGGGGCGCCAAATGAAAGCCCCAAATACACTTTCTCTCAGGAGAAACAGCCAATCAGCTTGCTGGTTTTGCGGAGCGCAGTGGGCTAGTAATGACAGAACTATCTCCTCCACCCCCTCCTCACAGACTTGCACTCCTGCTGTGTTGCCAGATCCCACTTAAAATGTCCACACTAAACAATTTTTTTCCCCGCGAGACAGGTTAAAGCTTGACGAGAAATATCGTCACGTTTTAATCTCGCGAGATCTCGTGCCACGAGATCTCGTCACACCCCTAGTAAATAGGACTTACTTATTACTTATTTGATTTCATCACTTTATATAACAGCGTATGCTGTTGGAGCTCAGTGAGCTGAGTGAGTGAATCAATCTCAGTGACTCCAGTGAGCCTCCAGAGTACTGAATAATACAAATGAGGTTAAATATTTGGATAGGTTCTTATTGAAATATACTGACTCTTAATTAAATGTTTAAACATCTAAAGTGTAGCTGGTTCTCGTTGGCTTGGACTTTAGCCTTAGTCTGTGTAGAGCATATGTTTTTTTGGGGGGGGGGGGGGGGGGGGTTTGTAGCTGGGAGTTGATCAAGCGAGTGTTTCCCTCTGTGATTTTTTTAATGCAGTGTGGGCTTTGTGTCTTTAGGCACGACTTCTCGTATTTGGAGCCGGACCACGTCTTGCTTTCTTTCTCAAGCACAGAGCTCTTTTTGACCCTGGTGGTCTGAGCTGGGCCCGGAGTGTTGAGTGTTCCATTAGTCTGCTATGTGTCACTCAGTGGAGTCCAGGAACGAGAGAGAGAGAGAGAGAGAGAGAGAGAGAGAGAAAGAAAGAGAGAAAGAGAGAGAGAGATTTAGGACAGATCCCATCGCCAACACTGAGGAGGTGGATCTCATTATACACCCAATAAATCACTCACTCATTCAGTCTTGCACACAATCAGAAAGACAGACAGACACACACTCAAACATTTACACACACACACAGATATACACACTGAACAGAAATACCCTTATTATCATGTCTCCATCCCACCAAAGCCAGACCCTCTCATCTTTATTATTAATTGAAATGTGGTGCGGTGCCAATCATTGCCTCATACATAAAAGAGAAGAAGTCGAGAACAACCAATGCTTTCTCTCTCTCTCTTCTCTCTTCTCTCTTCTCTCTCACGGTTCTTTTCCTCTGGGTGGAGTTGTTGAAATCAGCCGAACCGGGGCTCGTTTTTGTCATCATCAATCTCCAGCCGGGCACAGGCGGGCGGCGGGCTGGGCCGTGGCCAGGTGCCCGTGCTCTGGGCAGTGTTTTCCACACTGCAGGAAGAATGTTACGAACAAAGGGACATTTAGCCAAAGCACACCTGCGCTATAACTCCACCTGACAGCTTCATCCTTTGGGCCTTGTGCCTTCTTTTTCTTTCCTTTTTTTCTTCTTTTCTCTCTCTCTTTTTCTCTCTCTCTCTCTCTCTCACTCATTCTCTCTCTTTTTCCCCCTCCCCACTCACTCTCCACACTCTCCATCTGTCTGGCCTCCGAGGGGATTGGACGGGTGAGGGCTTTCCTGGCACCAGACATCTCACCATCTCGCCTCACCATAGTTCACTACCTCCACCCCTCCTCCACTTTTTACTCCTCCTCCTCCTTGTCGTCTCCCTCCTCCTGTCCTCACTATTCTTTTCCTCACTCTTATCCTCCTCCCCCTGGACTGAATGTTTGAATGTGAGCTGGGTGGAGCCAGGAAGACAGAAAGGGGAGAGCCTTTTTATGAAGGTGTAAAATGAAAATGGAAATGGAAAGACTATTAATTGTATTTCATTTTTTCCCATTTTCACCCAGTTTAGCTAATTTAGCAATTGTCCATCACTAGGAGGGTTAAGACTAGCACATGCCTCCTCCGATACATGTGAAGTCAGCCACCGCTTTTTTTTTTAAACTGCTGCTGATGCAGTATTGTCAAGTAACATCACAGTGGTTCTGATACATTAGCTCACAGATGCAGCCTTGTGCTGATCCACAGCACCCTTCGGAGTGATGAGGGGAAAAAGTGCCATCCACCCACCCAGAGAGAGCAAGACCAACTGTGCTCTTTTTGGGCGCCGGCAGCTGATAACAAGCTGCATGACTGGGATTCTAACTAGCAATCTCCCATAGTGGCAGCACTTTAGACTGCTGGAGCACTCTGTGCCCTGGTATGACTTCTCTCAGTCTTTATTTAAGTCCATGTTTAAGCCAAGACATAAATTATTATGTTGTAGACTGGGTGATCTAACTTTAAGTTATAATAGTCCCATTTCCACACTCAGGGTTGTCAGGTATAAGATACAGCAGCACGCAAACACGTTTTTTTTTTTAGGGGTGTGACAAAACACTCATCTCACAAGACACAATACTGGGTTCATGAGACGAGGCGAGATTTTAAAATATTTTAAAGAAAACTTTACAAATTAAAAATTACTTGAAAAATAGAGTTTTATTTGACAAGATCATATAACGCCAACTGAAAAGACTGGTTTCTCTCACAAATTGAGTCTATAAACATTTAAACAATATAAATTAAAGATAGAAATAAAACTTTTCTAGGTCCTACATAGTGTAAATAATAAGTGCAATTTACCACAACCAGTCTTATTAAGCCTATGGTTTCCGTTTCGTTTCTTTTGAGACTCTTGTAACTTAACTATGTATAACCATAACCGGTCATATTTAGTCTATGGTTTGTGTTTAGTTTTTTTTCCTGAGTGTCTTGCATCTCGCGTGAGCCTCCTGCATTGAATGTGAATGTAATATATGAATGCGAGGGTTGCTTGTCTAGGCAAATGCTGCCAATCACAATCTTTACCGCCCACTGCACTGTCCACTGTTGGAGATTTTTATGCCTTTTATGACATATTCCCTCCACACATGTAACACGTGACTTGATCTGAGCATGCTCAATTACCTCGCATAATATAATACCTCACAACTTGTTGGCATAAGCTCCCATAACTTAGTAGCTACATTAGCCAATCATTTCTTGGGTCATTATTCTGATTATTCTGATTTGGTCTAAAGAGAAAATAGTATTGTTTTTTGAAGAGCTTTCACTTGAAGAAGCCAGACTGAGAAATCTCAAACGCCTGTCCAGGATGTTCTTCTCAGTAACCTTAGAGCTGAAGTCGAACCCATTCCAGCACAGTCTAGCAGCTCTGCCTCACTGCCTACTCAGCAAGAAGCTCATCTCATTTCAAAGAGTTCATTACAGTGATTTACTGTGCTTGTGTCAGCAAGGTGACTGTTTGCTCTGCTTCAGACTTCTCACTGTGGTCTTCTTCTCAGGCTGCGGAGACCTGCTCTCCACGAGCGCAAAAATGCACTTGTGACCATGTAGAATTTAGCGATTAGCTTCCACGGGGAAGTTAGCGTCTCGGATAACCCGCTCACTTCTTTCTTCACCCTCATTTTTGCGCTTTTGCGGTTTCGTAAGTTCTAATCGATTTCACGTTGGTTTACAGTTACCTAAATCACACCCATGCCCTTAGCCTCCCTATTGGGAATGAATCAATGATCCACCTCACTGAAACTGTACACTCTTAATTTGTCTTCCCCGGAAGATCTGGGCCGCTGCATGTCTTCCGGCAGAACTGAACAGACCGATTGAGCCTCTGAAAACCACAGGACCTCCTGATGGCTTTTTGCTCAAAGCTCTGTTTTTTTTTTTCATAAGGTCCACCTGTACCTTCTGCTGTTTGCTCTGTAAGCTTTGCGATAAAGTAAACTTGATTTAGTGGTCGTTTCCCATACAACTTCTTTCTGCTGCTGGATGTTTCCTGGTTT
This sequence comes from Astyanax mexicanus, assembly GCF_023375975.1. Lineage (NCBI taxonomy): Eukaryota > Metazoa > Chordata > Actinopteri > Characiformes > Acestrorhamphidae > Astyanax > Astyanax mexicanus. The sequence goes on along the minus strand of NC_064427.1, from coordinate 37,976,762 downwards.
TCTATAATAAAACACAGGTGGTAGTTTTTGACCTAACTGCCCTGATCAAATTACATTAAATGGCTATACATTGCTGTTGTCAACACAGTATAGATTAGAGCAGCCAGCACATTCATTTAATTTCTGAAATACTTAAAAAAAGATGCATTTACTATATGTACAATTTCATTCATTCAGTCTTCATTTATTCAAATGTAAAACAATCTCTGGTGTTGTAGCTCTTCTACAGGTAACCCTATATGTTCACCATAGCCTAATGACATGCACTATATTGCCAAAACTACTGCTTGATGATGTTCAGGGGTCGGACAATGAAACTGAAACACCTGTAATTTTAGTGTGGGAGGTTTCATGGCTAAATCGGACCAGCATGGTCGCCAATCTTCATTAATTGCACATTGCACCAGTAGGAGCAGAGTGTGAAGGTTCAATTAGCAGGGTAAGAGCACAGTTCTGCTCTAAATATTGCAATGCACACAACATTATGGGAGACATACCAGAGTTCAAAAGAGGACAAATTGTTGGTGCACGTCTTGCTGGAGCATCTGTGACCAAGACAGCAAGTCTTTGTGATGATTCAAGAGCCACGGTATCCAGGGTAATGTCAACATACCACCAAGAAGGACCAACCACATCCAACAGGATTAACTGTGGACGCTGTAAGAGGAAACTGTCTGAAAGGGATGTTCGGGTGCTAACCCGGATTGTATCCAAAAAACATAAAACATTGTCCAAACACTGTAAGTCTTGAAATGAGCTGCCCAGCCATGGGATCCCATTGAAGCATGAAGCTCTCTACGCTCTACTCAAATGTTTTTGAGCTAAACTTATGGCCACATGAAGTTTTAGAGGTCTAACCCTGATCTGTAATTTTTCGATTGATAACTTCTTCCGCACATCTTTATATTTTCTCAGTCAGCTTTATGAGGTAATCACCTGGAATTGTCTTCAGTTAACAAAGTACAGTCCAGTCACGAAGACCATCAAACACATTATAATGAAACAGGCTCTCATCAGGACCGCCCCAGAAAAGGAAGACCAAGGGTTACAAATCAAGTTTACTACATGATTCCTTATATGTTCCTTTATAGTCTTCAGATAACTTACAGTAAGTATTCATTTACAATGTAGGAAAAAAAAAAACTTATCATTGAATAAGAAGTTGTGTCAAAACACTTCTTCTTCTTAACTGGTACTGTACATCATAAATTTGAATTATTATCCCAATTTTTTTGATATATCAGGGCAACATGTACTATTATTATGATTACACCACCCCAAACCTAGTTCCACCAGTTCCTCCCCACTCCCCCGCCGGCCTGCACTTCCACTGCATTTAAACAATCCGTGCCCGAGGACACTTATGTCACTCACTGCTTAGTGGGCTTGCCGGTGTTGTGCCGAATTCAGCACCCCCACTATGAAAAGCCCCCTCTCTCGGGAGCGTGAACGCACCGTCTTCTTGATAAAAGCAGAGATAATTAGCTTAAATTTATTTAGAAATACACGCCAAAAGTCATGGTTACTCAGTCACGATTACAGACATAGAGACATAGAGCTGGCTCTGCTGAGAGGGGGTGATTTTTCTGGCGGGGGTGCTGAATTGCACACAACACCGCAATGCCATGTTTGTTTACAGGATCGTTGCATCACTGACATCATCTTTTTTCCGTACTTGGGCACAGATAGTGTTCACAATGCATGCGTACCATGCTCTAGTCCAAGTGAACCGTGCTGGTTTCATGGTGATCACACTAGTCAAACGAGCCATGTTTTGGAAGGTAACCGTGCCCCGGCATGGCACAATTTGCCTAGTGTGAGTACACCCTAACTCTCACACTCTCCCCACCACTTCAGGGCAGCTGTCTTCCTGCCCTGCCCACATTCTGTCACCTCCTATCCCCCGTCTAGCTGTACGGCAGGTGGAGCGAGCCCTACTTCCTACCACACTGAACCACCAGAAGATAGAGTCTGATTTAGCCCACTTATTAGCAGCCTCTGTTCTGCCAGCTGAGCCAACAGTAATAAAGAGCCAGTCTGCCTATCAGGCCCAGTTTAGTGCTATTTTGAGAGATGGGCTAAAGCAGTCTGGCCCAGGCCCAGCGCACCACTTTTAGGTACCAGGCCGTTCTACTGGATGTCAACCCCAATTGCAAAATTCAAGGGTTGGATGCTAAACAGGGTTAGAAAATAACTGGAGGAGACATACTAGGCCTGAAACTCCCTTTAGTTTCCATAAGTTACTTTATATTTCTATTTTAAAATCTCCGTCATGTTTCATATGACAGTGTTTTAGCACTCCCTGATTTAGTTTCCCAGTCTACTCCCTGTTCTTTTCTGCAGATTAGTTTTTATAGGTGTTTTTATAGTTTTTTTTTACCTTCTAGTTGAAGCAAAATCAGATTGCCGTTCGACAATCACTTTTAAAGGTGTTTCAAGTAATTCCTTGAGTGATGCCATAAAATAACCACTTTTGACTCCATGTTTTTAATGTATATGTGTGAGAATAAATCTTAATAAAACCTTTTAAAGGTGTAAAATGACTTACAAGGTTCTTTACACTAATATATTTCCAATGCAAAAAGAGTAATTTAAGGGAAACCAAATGTGATTCTTTCATTATACTGCTTAAATATGTTACATTATATTGAATACAGTTTCTGTACTTGGCTTGGCTGCACATCCATTGTGGACCTCTACCTCACTCTGCCCTACTTTAGCTCACTCTGCCATGTTGTATCTCTTTCTGACTTACTCTATCTCACCCTACCTCACTCCGACTCACTCTACCATTCTCTAACTCACTCTACTTCACTCTACCTCACTCTACCTCAATCTAACTCTCTTTACCTCACTATACCTCAATATACATCACTATATCTCACTCTACTTCACTCTATCCCACTCTACCTCAATTTAACCCTCTTTACCTCACTATACCTCAATCTACATCACTCTATCTCACTTTACTTCACTCTACCTCACTCTACATCAATCTAACTCACTCTACCTCACTCTACCTCAATCTAACTTACTCTACTTCACAGTTCCCTTAATCTACCTCACTATACCTCACTTTACTTTACTCTACTTCACTCTACCTTACTAAAACTCAAACTACCTCACTATACCTCGCTTTACTTCATTCTACCTAACTCTACTTCAATCTAACTCACTCTAACTTACAGGAGAGTGCCTACCTCAATGTACCTAACTATACCTCACTCTATCTCACTCTTTTTCAACTTAACTCACTCTACCTCACTGTACCTCACTATACCTCAATCTACCTCACTCTACCACACTACACCTTGCTCTACTTCACTATACCTCACTATACCTCTCTCAACTTCACTCTACCTCACTCTGCTTTACTATACATTGCTGTACCTCAATCTACCTCATTCTGCCTCCAGCCGAGTTGTGTTACGTGAACACACTCTGCAGTGTGAAGAGCTCCCTCTGTTGCTGCATGAGAGTAATGCAGTTTGTGTTTACTAATTTATTACAGTGTTATCACAGCTTTATCAATTCTTTAAAAAGCAATAGAAATATATCATTCAGCCCTAGTGGCTGTTTACACTTGGCATTAGCATTTGCATGTGGCTCACACTCAACTCAATGATAAGATATCAATGATAAAGTGCACCTGATGACAAAATCCTTTAAAAATAAATGTAAGAAGTGTTTATAACCTGTCAAACTTTTTATGTAGGTATTTTTTTTATGTAGTCATTGTTTCTACAATAACTGGGAGGAATTTGTGGAGAAAGCTCTGATCTGAGTACAAAGGCCCCAGAGAGCAGTATTTACCAACTCTTTCTCCAATAACCCCCTTTTTCACCTCTTAGGTTGCCAGAGTTTTTTCTCTGTCGCTCTTCAATGCTCCTGCTACTTGCCATAGAGGTGTTCACACTGAAAGTTTTATCTGTTTTGTTTATGTTGTCACTTTTGTTTTCCATTTGTTTCTCTTCAGCTCTGTTGTGTATAATGGAAAAAAATTGGGAATTATCAGCAACAATGATCTCATTCCTGCTGCGCTCTTTTAATTCATCAGGCGAATTGTTAATGCTGATGTTAATTCTTTCCCATTGTGGTTATTTTTTATAAAATGGTTTTAATTGCTACTCTTAAGCTGCAGCAAGTGGTTATTCAGTGCTAAATAAATGGAGAAAGGGCTTTAAGAAAGACCTGAAAAAGCAGGAGGGGAGTGGTAGAATGCCTGGGATACGGGGGCCGGGGCCCCTCTCCTCCGCCTCTAGAGAGTGCCTCCTTTGGCAGACGTGTGTAAATATCTTAACTGTCTGTTTTATCAATCTGCCAGAGCCGCTGCAGCGCTACTCACGCAAGGCGCTGATTGGAGACCCAAGGCCATCTGTCAAAACCAGGCATCGCCTGCTCTGATTCTACAAACAAGACGCTCAGTTTGAAACCCCCCGTCTTTTGCCGTGGCCGGATACTGCGGGATGCAGAGAGAAGGCATTGCATAAGGAGAGAGAGCAGAAGCAGAAGCAGCGATGCATTAATACACAATGTTGAGAAAGGAATTTACAGAAATACGACACTAAGTGAAAACAGTAGCTGTGGGCCGCCAGATTGAAACCAAATAAGCAACAACTTCTCGGCTCTTTAAACTCTCTGAGCGCAAGAGTCTCTTGGGTATTCTGTGTATTCTCTTTATTATAGAAGGGAACTGCTTTCACCCCCAGCTAGCACTGCTGGAGCAGCATTAGCATTATCCGCTAACCACGCAAAGTGCTAGCTCTTTCGCCGCTCAGAGGTGAGAATATCAGACTGTAGCCTGCGTGTTTAACTTGCTTACATAACCGCTAGCCAATATCACCCTGGCTTACCAGAACACTCAGGGTTGCTCAGTGTAGCTCTGTCAGGCAGAATTAGCTGCTAACCCCGGCTAGTGCTAATATTGTTATATTATAATATTGCACCCATATTGTTGCACCCAGCCTTAGTGGAAATCTGAAAATCTAAACTTACCTAAGTAAACAGAAGCGCTTTACTCACCCAAATAAACAGGAGTTTTCTTTAGCAGAGAAATCTGTGCAGATTAACATCCAGCGCTTGTTTGACTTTAAAAGAAAATGTTTTTCTTTTACTCACAGTTTTGTTTACTTAGCTTAGCTTTACAGGTCTTGCCACCCAGCAGTAGGACCTGCTGAAAAAACTGCTGAAAAAACATGGTGACACCACTGTTCCTTACTAGTGTTGCGTAATGTGTCTTTGAATTCAGTGCACCTTATGTATGAACATAGACCAGAAAATAGACATTTAAGGTGGAAAAAATATGGGGTAACACTTTACTTGGATGGTCCATTTTATGGCCTTGTTGATGCTCAACTGACATTCAACTAACACTGAATTGAATGTCCATTAAATTAAAATTAACCCTATGTTGAATGTAAATGATTTAAAATAGAACCTAACCCTACACCGAACCCTAACCTTAACCCTTAATCAACCCTAAAATCAAACCCTACACCTAACCCTAACCTTAATCCTTAATCAACCATAAAATCTAACCCTACACCTAACCCTTACCCTGACCTTAACCTAAGCTTAAAATCTAACCCTAAACCCAATCCTAAAATATTAAGATAAGCGTTTGGGTTAGAGTTGAATGTTGGGTTATATTCAATAGAGAATCATTTACTTTCACCTTTTAGTTCATTCGCATTTAATAGACATGTAGTTGAATGTTAGTTGAGCATCATCAAATGGACCATCCAAGTAAAGTGTTACCAAATATGGTACTATGGTTTCAGATCTTGTCAAAAGATAGATAGATGGATAGATAGATAGACAGACAGACAGACAGACAGACAGACAGACAGACAGACAGACAGATAGATAGCGTTAATTTTACCCAGCTGTCTAAACAGTTGTTCCAAACAGTATGCTTCAAGTAAAGTTTCGGTTTCATCCCTACCAGAATCACAGGAGCTATTGAGAAGTTTCAGTAGCCGATAGCTGCACTTATCTCAGAGAATGCTCAAGAGTTTAAGCTCATTTTAAAAAAGGGACATTGATAGTCAATGATCACAGCCTTTTCTACTTCTCCTTGACCCAAAAGTCAAATTCATTCCAATCTTGCTGTTCATACTGAGCTGCATTGTCGTGAATGGAATTTATACCGAATTTCAGATCGTCTTTGGCCCACTTTTACTTGGTGTGTCAATGTAGCCTAAGAGTGTTAATGTAACTGTTCTCAGATCAGCTGCAGATCATACCTGACCATTCTTTCTTCCTGACCAGGAATCCTGACCATCGCCAGAGTTATTTACGCTTTTCAGTCATTTTTATTGACCTCATATTGTTAACAAGGTCTTTAACACTTCCATTCCCAACACTCATCCCTTTGTCACCACTGTGCCATGCAATTATCTAAAGCTCCTCTCCGGACGCTTCAGGTCAGTGGAGGTCAGAGGGCCTGAAGCCTCACACTGAGTCTGCAGTTCTCACTCCACTCCATATTTCAGCGACTGCTGAGAGTTACAGCCGCCAGCATTATAAATGTGTTTGTGTTAGCTCTGTCAGAATCAGGGCGGCGCAGTTTCAGATGGACGTCTGGAAGCAATTGTTGTTTTGATGTTTTTACTGTTTTGCTTAATGTTGTTTTCTCTGTCTGATGTGCACTATAACAGTGCACACTGTGTATGTGGAAGCCGAACTGTGATGTGTTGAGCAACAAAGTAGACTGTAGACATATGGTTTAGAGCATCCTTGCTCATGCCCATTCAGTGTCTCTGTGAATCTTTGGAAAACTGGCCTTGAACGTACAATACACTACACATCACAATAGAGAGGGAATGAGCTCTGAAAAAAAATAGATCACTTAAAAATGATGATTTTCTTTGATTTTACCAAATTGAAAACCTCTGGAATATAATCAAGAGGAAGATGGATGATCACAAACCATCAAACCACCAAACTGAACTGCTTGAAATTTTGCACCAGGAGAAAAGCAGCATAAAGTTATCCAAAAGCAGTGTGTAAGACTGGTGGAGGAGAACATGATGCCAAGATGCATGAAAAAAACTGTGATTAAAAACCAGCAGGGTTATTCCACCAAATATTGATTTTTTTGAACTCTTAAAACTTTATAAATATGAACTTGTATTCTTTGCATTATTTGAGGTCTGAAAGCTCTGCATCTTTTTTTGTTATTTCAGCCGTTTCTCATTTTCTGTAAATAAATGCTCTAAATGAGAATATATTTTTATTTGGAATTTGGGAGAAATGTTGTCTGTAGTTTGTAGAATAAAACAACAATAAACCTATATCAGAGAAACTTTGAGTTTCGCCAGTTTCAGTCAAGTTGTCACCAGGTTGTCTTTGAAGTTGATTTTGCCGCCAAGCTACACAGATTTGTGCATACAGTGAGTTCTTTCGACCAATCGGAGAGCTTCATTTTCACCTAACCGCCCCTCCTTTCCTCACCTAGCTTCATGCTTCAGTCAGAAACTAGGAATGTGCAATAGATATTGTCCACGATAATATCTTAATACTTGTGTTAACGATGTTGCTAACCATGGGGAAAAAAACAACAATCAAAACATCTTTAATCTGTTTTCAGTGTGTTCACAGCCATTTGCGCTGTTTATTGACGTGGTTGCTGTCTGTTACCACAATAAATTATTGTGGTCTAAAACCAGGTGTTTCAGTTTCATTTCCAACCCCTGTACATAAACAGGATTCGAACTGGCAATCTGCTTTTTTTGTCTGTTTTTGAGAATCGATGCAACAGTATTGCAAAACATGATATTACAATATTTTGATACTGTATGTTGAGGTTGTCTTACACCCCTTACAAAGTAAAAGTGGCAAGAAAGTATAGATATATAAGGGTTTGGTGCTTGTTGCATGGTTACATCAGTGTGAAAGCGTTTGGTTTATGTTTGCTCTGCGTCGTATTTGTTTTTGTCTCTCTGCTGAGTGTCTTTAGTGTCACATCATCACCGAAGGGCCTAAGAAACAGCTTGGCTCCGGGAGCCGAAATTGTCGAGTCCTTGGACGTGTCGTACACAAATCTTTCAGGAGTCTGGCTCAGCTGCTTCAACACTGTGACTAATGGAAGCTGGGAATGCTTGATCTGAGGCTCGGAGAGCGAACACAAGCTGGGCAAGAGCAGCAGAAGAAAGCTAAGCTAAACAAAAGGCTTTGGAGTGCAGGAGAGGCCCGTGCCAGCGGTGCCTCAGCGACTGCATTAATGCAGACGTGTGTTATCCACATGAGATGAATTCATTTAATTAATGTTGACTCCCGTGAGCGGTCTCTCCAGTGTCTGAGACGCTGCTGCGCTGGCTGGCAGTAGAGCGCTGCGCTCTGTCGTATTGTTGGAGTGTGTGGGAGGCCCTGGCTCTCTGCTCGCCCCCTGCAGGTGTTTGTTTCTTTCAGAATGAGAACACTGGAGTCCCCTGAGCTGGAGAGCTGAGCCACTGATAGACAGATACTCTCAGACATTAAGAGACATTGAGTGAGATGTTTAAGCAATAGAACACGAGAGGGAGTGTGTTATCACGAATAACATATTAATAACGGCTGTAATTTGGTCGTAGGCACGAGCCTTCTATTGCTTTTATACAACAGTTGTTTTTTTTACAAAATGAATAAAAAAATAAATAAATCAAAGAACTTTAAGAAATTCAGTTTGAATATGCTTTAATATGGACTCTGCCTTCCGCCAAAAAGTAGTTCCACCACAACTGTCACAGAACTGAAACTTAACTACAAAACGGTGTATGGTTCATACAGACTAACACCACGAAAGTTCGCTTGAAATCAAAAGTGGGAATAAGTGAAGATGGTAACGTTAGGAGCGTGAAATAACGCTAATACTCTCCTCTCCTGCTCCGTGGAGTCGTCTTCAGGTGAAAGCCGCGAATTTTAGCATTTCTGCTTGTTTTGCTGGGTGGTGTTGGTGGTTTTAGCTAGCCGGCTGGACTGTGGTTAGGTTAGCGTAGCTTGCTTTAGCTCAGCATTAACTTAGCTTAGCCTAGCCTGGCTGGTTAAGTTAACGTTCTGGCTATCAGTCGGCATTAGCCGAGCGATTTTCCTTCCTTTTTTTCCACAAAAGACGAGCCAGCGCTGCGGGCTGAGGGAGAGATGGAGATGAAACTTTGGTTTATATACCACAGATCTGTTGCCGCCATACTAGATTACTAGATTATTTACATCTTAAACCAAGTTTTCACACCTTCGCCCAATCCCAATCCCATTTCTCTTTTGTACCCTGCCTCTTGTTTTAGAGCGTAACCCTTCCATTTGGAACAGAGCTACAAGGAAAATAGAAAAAAAAAAAAGGTTCAGCAACCTCACTGCTGCTTAACTAGTTAACTTAAGGGCATAGTATGTCATCAGAAAGGGGGCACATATTGCCGCAAGTAATTATTATTGTCAATTACTCAATTCCTCTCTGATAAGGAGTTAAAATTAGCTTCCATTCCACCTTAAAAGCTGCAGGCTGTGATTGCCTGTTGCAGCATTTAAGGTGGAACAGGAAAAAATAGGTAGCTAGGTAGCTAGCTACTGAGACGAACTACTAGCAACTATGACTATACTTCTTCTAATGAAAATGACCATAAAACATTAAAACTACACATTAAACTATGGTAATATAGTGGTTATCGTAATGTTTAACAAGAAAAATGCATAAAATGTTTGGTTTCTTTTGTCACTTGTGCTACCATCTTGCCAGTGATTCTTATACCCCTCCGTTTTGAGTGTGCCCCTGAAAAATCTCAGTTTGAAGGGCTATATGCCTTTAACACTTCACCTTGCCACCCATCAGTTGCAGGACTGAAAAAAATTAAAACTGAGTTATGAGAACATGAAACTAAAACATGAATTAACTAAAAAAAAATCTGGTTTCTGAGGAACAAATCTGATTCGCCTGCAGTCTGAACATGGCATTTGACTATACATTACTCACTGGGCTCTGCATAAGGCGATCCCAGTGATCATCTTACACCCCATCAACTGTCTACATTCTACAGTCTACATTCACATCTTTTGCCTGTGTCATTTAAATAGCAACAGCGCTTGTGAATATCATCAGACATTCATTGCTATCTTGGGAGTAAATTGCCAACACAGGTGCATGCCCAACATGCGTACATCCTCATTTGTTGTGCACACCCATGGACGTGCAGCAGTGCACAAACCCATAGTACGTCCCTGTCAGGAGCTGTGCATTTTACACGTCCAGGTAGCTGCATCCCTAAAATAGCGATGGCACCGGCACCCGGCATTAATTAAGAGAAGTTGTACATGCCTTATGCGTGTTTCAAGCCGCACAAGGTGTACTTTTCTCATTGTTATAAGCAAAGACACGTCCTAAATCAAGCTTGGTTGATGGTTTGCCTATAAAACGCCAAAATAGGATTTTCAATGTCTTATGGAAGGACTAAATGCAGTGGTAGTGAAGTACTGTAATCAGTAGTTTTCGGAGAGTTTTTAAAAATTTAAAACTGTTTTTGCAGCTTTTCTAAAAGAGTCACTGTAAAACTGTATAGTATGTGTAATTACACGATTACATAATGAGTTAAATAGCTCGTTGCACCAAAATATTGCATTTACACTTAATTTTCATACTTTTTCGCCAATTTCAGGCTTTACTTAATACCTATTAATTTGTTACAATGTCAAATTGTCAATCATTGACAAGCAAAGTTTAAATAACGTTTTTTTCTTCTTTCTGCAAAACAAGAGTCCATGCACAAAGGTCAACTCCTCATCGATTCAACATCCGAATACGATACTACGCAATCTTCTTTTCTATGAACACTTCTGAACTATGAACAGAAAGTGGTATGGATTGAAAGCTCATCTTGCCCAAAGAAAGCACTTTTTTATTTTCGCTCCTTCACTTTATGTCCAGTCTGGGGGCTCGTATTCCATGCAGGGCTCCAGTGCTGTGTTTCAATCTCACACTTTTCTGTGTTTTTTTTGCCACCTCAGCACAGCCACCTCATCAGCAGAAAGCTGAAGAGCTGTTGGGAGCTGAGGTCATTGATTTAGCACTTACAGTGGCTGGCCCTGGACTTCAGAGCCAAAGACTGGACACACACACACACATAGTGAGACACACTACATGGCTTAATATGCTCAGCAGAGGGAACTGAAGGATGACACCCTTCTGGTTGAGGTCATTGTTGAGGAGCAGGTTGTGATGAAGGCGGTGGATTGAAGGCCATTTGTTTGGGGAGGAAAGGAAAGGTTTGGTGGGGTGCAGGTTTAACCGTTAGGTATAAAGATGTGAGCTGTAAAAGCTGGTGGGCCAGGATGGATATGGATATGGGGAGAATGGAACAATTCTTCCTCTGGAACAGTTCAAAAGAATTGGGATTGACATGATATGACTCTTTTTCTGTTGTACTGCTGACCCCATCGCCGCACGGATGTGAAAATCATTACATCTCAGGTGACACGCCTTTAAAAATAGCCCTCATTTGGAGCGCTTAGCGATTGTTGAGGTTTCATTAAGCCCACCACTCCTCCCCCTGGCCTGCTGCTTTGTGAAGGTAGCCAGATGTTAGGCAGCTAAACTGTGGTGTGCCCATTACTGTGGTGTGCCCATTACCTGAGCATGAAATGACCCCATTCTCTTACCATAATGCACTGTAAAAATAAAAAAAGTTGAGAAAACTTAACATTTTAAGGCAACTTACTGCACTAGATTCAAGGCAACTTTTAAGTTTTATAAAAAAGCCACATGCGGTTTGCTATCTAGAAATCTTTAGCCCAGATCATTATTTTTTATATGTATTGAAACTTCAAATATTAAGTCTCACCAAACTGACTATCCTTTAGGATCAACTGAAAAAAATAAGTTGTGCCAATGAAAAAATGTACGTTAATTTAATCCTCTAGTAGGTGCAACACTATATTTTGTATTGTGGTTGATTTAACAAAGCAACTGTGGACTTTAACTGTGGAATTTATTTAGTCTATATCATACCCAGTGATGTCAGTAACGCGTTACTCTAATCTGACCCTTTTTTTCAGTAACGAGTAATCTAACGCGTTACTATTTCCAATCCAGTAATCAGATTAAAGTTACTTATCCAAGTCACTGTGCGTTACTCTCTCTCTCTCTCCACCTCACACTCACACTCACACACACACACACACACACAGACACACACACACCACTCCCTTTCCCGTCACCTTTACAATCCTCCCCTGTCTCTCTCTCTCTCGCGCTCGGCGTGTCTTTAGTTTCCGCCCGTTCTCATTTTTCCGCCAGTTCTCGGGCTCCCTATCTCTTTATAAAGGCGGTTTTTCCCGACCGCGTCCCAATTCCCTAGCCAGGGCAGCGGTCTGCACAGCCGCAGAGCGCGGATACCGTAAAGACAAGAAAAGTTCTGACGCTTTAAATGAACGCTGTCAAAATTAAATACTTTTCATTAGCTTACTGGTTTGGGTCCGCACTGGACAACGTCTGGGTCCGGACCCGGACCGCAGTCCGCATATATGTGATCCCTGGCCTAGAACATATACACGGTTCTGTTTTATAAAACCACTCCTTGCTGCCCTGCAGAGAACAACAGGTTCAATGTTAAGATTTACAGTGTTAAATATTTCAGGTCAAGAAAGACTTTCTTTATTTTTCTTTTTTATAAAAACAAGTATTTATGTTTAGTGAAATCAAGAAAGACCATATTTTATTTTTTATAAAAAAAATAATTTATGTTAAGTTAATTCAAGTGAAATTGTCTTTTATTTAAAAAAAAAAAAAAATCAGGAAATAGTTCAAATTTAAATGTCTAGAGATACATTGTTGCTGTTAAAAATGCATTTTCCAATAAAGGGAGTATTGGCAAAACTGGTTATAATGTTTATGTTAAGGCGGCGCCGCGGCGGGAGGTGGTGTCTGCAGCTGCTGAAAGTAACTAATAAAGTAACTTGTACAGTAACTTAGTTACTTTTAAAATCAAGTAATCCATAAAATAACTAAGTTACTTTTTAAAGGAGTAATCAGTAATCAGTAATCGGATTACTTTTTCAAAGTAACTATACCATCACTGATCATACCTGCTATATGGTCAATAGTATATAACAGTATATAATACACATGCAAGTTCCATGACAAGGCAGTCTGTGGGGGGAATGATTACACACTGATGGTGAGTGAGAGGTGGCTGGACATTAATATTTTTTGTTCAGCTGACGTAAAAAAACAATTTTAAGTTTTGTTTTTTACAGTGTGGGGGAAACATAGTTAGAACCTAGAGATTTGAGAGAGCTATGTATAAAAATAGCTGTTGTTTTCTAATACTGCACACTAGTATCATGTCCCATGACTTTTGCCATGTCCTGTTAGAGCTAAAAAAAAAAAAAAACACTGCACTGACCCGTACGATTTGCATATGGGGCCTCGTGCATAAAATGTCATAATCTTTACCCACTACCCACTGCCCTGTCCACTGTGGGCGGTAATGTCTTCTATGATTTACTGTATTACCAACTCACAAGATAGCCCCTCACATGTGAGAATTGTGCATTTAAGCCTTTCTTTTGTTCTTCATTAAAGCATGCAACAAATTGTATTATTGTGTTTGAATATAGTTTACATATTCATCTAGAAAAAAAAAATGCTGATAGACTACAAAAATGTATTTTAATTTGAATTTGATTATTTTTCAAAAAGGAAAGTCTCCACCACATGTTCACATCTTGACCAACAAAACAACTGATCATCGTTACTCTTATTAAAAGGACCAGTTTTTCAACCAGACCTGTTTCGATCCCAGGCCGCAAGTCAAGCCACAAGCAAAACTCTTTCACTCCTGTGAAACACCTTCAAATTCCATGTTCAGGGAGAAACCTTGATAAGTGAAGTTGAGTTTCTTTGTATAGCAGCACGTTTCACAATGGGCTGTGTCACAAAGCAGCTTTACACAGATCTAAGTCTTAGCCTCGGGTAAGCAAGCCAGAGGCAACAGTGGCCAGGAAAACTCCCTCCGAGCAAAGAAATCTTGAGAGGAAACAGGACTCAAAGGGGGGACCTGTTATCGTCTAGTCGACTCCAGATCCCAAACAAATAACTCAACAAAAGTAATAAAAGCTAGAGAAAAAAGGCACTTAAAGAGAAAATTACTTTTCATGAAAGTCAAGTAAAAATGGGTTAAAATGTAGTGATTTTTGTTCCCAAAACAACTAGTGTAATCAGCTTTGTTAGTACTCATGTCTTTAGAAAAAAAACTGTACAGGGGTCAGTCTTATCTGAGGAATTAATGTGGTATTCTGGCTCATAAAGTGGTTGAGTGCAAATGCAGACATCTTTGTAGCATTCGAGCTGGTGTGGAGGGAAGGCAAGCAGGGGCACCTGATCAATGTTGGTCTTATACCAGCATCAAATAAGACCAAATAAGAAGGTAGTTCAGCTTGACAGGAAACTCAGACCATCAGATTAGAGTATTTGAGGTGATCAGACAGACAGACAGTGTATAAGACAAAGATGGAGCATTTTATTACCATGGATGTTCAGGATGTTGAGATGTTCCAAATTTACTTTTTCTTGTGATCTAATTCTTCCCACTCAGGTACATTTTTTTGGTATAAATCTATTCCCAATTCTGTCTCAGATGCTCAACTCTCATCTAGGCAGAGTGATGCATGTGCCAACCACCCCGGATGCTGAGTATAATATGGGGATTGTCCTGTGCAGCATGCGCCAACCAATACCATCTTTGCTGAATATAGAATGGGAATCAGCCCGAGCAACTTGTGACAATACCCTAGTTGCCGAGTATAATTTGGCAAATAGCCCGAGCTGCTTGTGTCAAAACTCCAGTTGCTGAGTATAATATGGGAATAGGCCTGAACAGCTTGTGCCAACACCCTTGTTTCCGTGTATAATATGGGAATTGGCCAAACGTGCTTGTGATAACACCCCGGTTGCTGAGAATAATATGGGAGTCAGCCCAAACTGCTTGTGCCATCACTTCAGTTGTTGAGTACCATATAAGATTTGGCCCAAACCGCTTGTGCTAACACCCCAGTTGCCGAGTATAATACGTGAATCAGCCTGCACAGTTTGTGCCAACACCCCAGTCGCCAAGTATAATATGGAAATCGGCCAAACCCGCTTAGGTGAACAGTCCAGTCATCAAGCATAGTATGGGACTTGGCCTGCATCGTTGTGCCAACATCTGGTTACCTATGCAACTGGTTTTAACACCACGGTGACCAAGTATAATATGTAAATCGACCCAAACCGCTTTTGCCAACACTCTTGATGAGTATAATTTGGGAATTGGCCTGCACAGTTTGTGCCAACACTCCGGTTGCCAAGTTTTATATGGAAATGGGCCCAAGCTGCTTGTATCAACACCCCAGTCACCGTGTATAATATAGGAATTGGCCTGCATCACTTGTGCCAACATCAGGCTGGCAAAAAAAATATTGGAATTGGCCCATTCAGTTGGTTTCAACACCACGGTAACCAAGTATAATATGTGAATTGACCCAAACTGCTTTTGCCAACAGTCCAGTTGTTGAGTGCTATATAAGATTTGGCCCAAGCCGTTTGTGACAACACCCCAGTTTCTGAGTATAACATGGTGATTGGCCTGCATTGCTTATGCCAACATCTGGTTGCCAAGTAAATTATGGGAATGGGCCCATGCAGCTGATTTCAACACCACGGTTATCAAGTAAAATATTCGACTCAACCCAAACTGCTTTTGCCAACACACCAACTGTTGAGTACCATATGAGTTTGGCCCAAGCCATTTGTACCAACACCCCAGTTGCTGAGTATATTATATAGCATTGTTCCCAATTCTGCATGGCTGATGCTGATTATCTCAGCCAGTGCTGCCATATACTAGTCAAGTTTGGACCCACTCTTCAAGGTATCTGGGTTAAAAAAATCTCTTAGACATCATTATATACAGTATTTCCAAGTGAGTATACACAAGACCTTAAGAGGCTTCCTATTGTGTATACAGCACATACCTGTGTACATTTCCCTACTAGCAAACTACTACAAAACAGTGGGTTTTTAGACTTAAGCACCGGTAGCTGCTGCCCAAACCTGATGACCCTGAACACTTCAGGTTCCCCAGAGTGCTCTGTCTCGACTCTTTAGCCATGTGAAGGTAATTTCCTCAGCGTCCTGTCAACAGCTGTCACCGGAGGGGATAGAGGGGTGGGGAAGGGGGTCTGGACACGAGAGGAGCGTTGTGTAAACACACTCCACACTGTAGACTGCATGGAAGCAGAAGGAGCTAAACAAAACCGCTTGTGTTGAATACTGACCACAAGGCACTGGATCGGATCCTTTAGCTCTAGGCTAAGAAGTACGGATAGTAATAGTTGAGTATCTGTGTGTTAGTGTGTGTGTGTGTGTATGTGTTTACAAACTCTTATCAATTGCAACGTGTGAGTGTTTATGTCCAGCTGAGAGTTGCTGTCCAGCGATGCGAAATTCATTTCATCTCTTCATCTTCTCCTAGCATCTACCTTAAAGTAGCGGCGGCGCTCAGAATATATCATCGCAAATATGTAAACTGTTTTGAATGGAGCTTAGACAGTTTAACCCAAGCATTCTCTCATGAGAACCTGGCCCGGCCTCCATCTTGCATCTGGTGTGTATCAGCTCTGTCAGGTTTCATGGAGCTAGGGATAGGGAACTTTGCGCTGCTGCTGCTGCTGCTGACTTTTCGTCAGTGGAGAACGCTTGCACTGCTCTACCTCTCCCAGGATACAGTTTCAGTCCAGGGCTTCAATATTTAATCACTGTTGTTGAGCCAGCGTTCAAACATTTACGAGGCCACTTGATGTAGTGTCTAGAGAAGTGAAGGTGGACCGTGGGTTTCTTGGAGCTTCTTTACGTACAGTACACTCAAAAGAATATAACAAATAAAATAATAGTTGCTTCCAGAGGGAATCAACTGATAGGAATAAAGTTTAGTGTGTAATTGTGCCAGTTGTGACTGTCATGGATTGGCTCAGAGTAGCAGCATCTCATCTTATTCCTTTGTCTTGGTAGAGACGACCAATGGATCTGTGTGTTGTTAGCAGTTGAGCACTAACGTTCAGCAACCTAGCTGCTGATTAAATAGTTAACCTCAAGACATTATATGTCTTCAGAAAAGGGGGCAGGATGTGCATCAATTATTATAATCTATTACTTAACTCGTCTGTGACTTAAAATAACTCATTTTGGGGCGCTGCCACTTTGAGCAGGAGGTCGCAGGTTTGAACCCCCGCTCATGCAGCTTTACCATGAAGCTGCCGGACGCTCAGAGGGAGCAAAATTGGCCCTGCTCCCTCCGGGTGGGTAGATGGCACTCTTTCTCCACATCACTCCTAGGGTGATGTCCACAGCACAAGGCGTCTGTGAGCTGATGTACCGGAACCAAGTCGCTGCCCTTTCCTCCGAGCGTTAGCGCTGTAATGCTGCTCAGCTCAAAAAGAAGCGGTGGTTGGCTTCACATGTATCGGAGGAGGCATGTGCTAGTCTTTACCCTCCTGGTGTTTTGGGGCATTACTAGTGATAGGGGGAGTCCTAATTGGGTTGGGTAATTGGCCGTGCAATTTGGGAGAAAATAGGAAAAAATTGAAATAAAATTATATATATAAAAAAAACTAATTTTATTTCCGTTCCACCTTAAATGCTGCAGCCTCTGCCATCTGTTGCCCCATTTAAGGTGGAACTGGAAATTGAGCTAACAAACTAGCTACTGAGATGAACTACTAGCAATTTGTTTCTATGCTTGTTATGAAGGAAATGGCCATAAAAAAACAGACTAGAAACTACTGTAATTAAATATGGTAATATAGTGGTTATTATTAGTGGTTATAATTACTCAATTTTTTTTTGTCACTTGTGCCGCCATCTTGCTAGTGATTTTTGTAGCCCTCTGTTTTGAGTGTGCCTTTGAAAATTTTCAGTTTGAAGGACCATGTAGCCCCAACACTTCCCCCTACCCCTCCAACCTAACAAGAATCAGGACACACTACCCCTAGATATGGATGTGAAAAACAAAGGGGTGGGGCTAAGTGTTTTGAGTGAAATGAGATTGGGCAGATGTTTGTGTGGGTGTATGTATGCATGTTCTGGAATATCCCGTCCCTCCTTTGATCCAAACACTATCTAAGAGGAACGTTTATCATTTTCCTTCTGTACTGTTTTCATTGGTGTACTTCTACACTTAATGTTGATGTAGGAAATCCTCTGATAAGCACCCATTCGATCCATTCTTTCTGGGTCTGCTACTGCAAACTCTAGAAAGCTTACCCTGTCCTTATTTGCCACTGTACTGGACGTTCGCTGGACGAAAGCTTTGCAATACGGGCCAGTTGCAGCGCAAACAAGCAATTAGACAAGGGTACTGGACTTCCTTAAGACTGTTGCTTTAACAAACAGAGCTGTCTGAGATGCACGTTTGAGTTAACGAGTCCCTTTGGGCCGGTAGTTTGTGCTGGAGTGGTCTCTGTGGTCTTGGGTGAGGAGGTCAAGCGTGCTGCTGGAGATACGCCTGAAGGGGAGCATTGATTGTCCACTCCAGCAACAGATGAACCCAATACTGCTGACCCTCAGCTAAACAGAGAGCTTGATTGATTGGAGAGTGTCATGCCGGGCTGAGCGAGCTTCCTTTTTAATTGTGATCTGGAATCTTATCCTGCTGCAGCACAAATGCTAAGTGAGGGCATATCTGAGTGGGGGGGTGAGAACCCTGCTGACCTGTTATGGTCCATCACAGTTCCAACATTTTATTCCTATTTTATTTGACTACCTGCTGCTGTTGCAAGAATCGGGATTGTCTGATTGAAGTGGTTCAACTGTCTAAGCCAAGGTTCTTCAAAACTACTTCTAGGGGGCCAGAACTTCCCACTGTTTGGAAGGACTTTATATGAGTCTGCCACTTTGATTCAAAGATCGCTGGTTCAAATCCTGGATCATGCTGCTTTGCATCAGCAGCCGGAGTCAGAGAGAACACAAAATGATCTTGCTCTCTCAGGGTGGGTTGATGTTGTTTCCTGGCGACTATTGTCTGTTGGCTCCTGTATTGGAGCTGTGGTGCCATGTGTAGGAGCCAAATGCCTTTTAAATGGCTTTAGTAAAGTCTATAAATATATATTATTTTATTTAAATGCTTTGTTTTAAAATGTGTATTAATTTTATGTTCACAGCAACAGATTTATTTTAAGTTCTTAGCCTTGAATTAGAATATTCAGATGGAAGAAAGTGGACATAAGATGCACATCTGTTGGATTACTTTGGTTTAATTGGTTTACGCTGAATAAGAGTCCAGAGTTGAAACGTGGATTTGCGTGGATTAGCTGGAAACACGCGTCAGTTACGCATTTTTTTTTACTTTCGCTTTCGGAACCCCACTACACCATGCTTTGCTTTTGAACATTTTTAATTTTAAAATAAACTGAATAACAAAAACAGAAAAATGATAAAAAAAAAAGGGTTTAAACTGCTTTGTGCAGATTTATGCATTGTTCCTCTGAAACGATCTGGCTCAAATACCTACACTTTTTATGTTTGTTTTTACATTTGCCATCAATTTCTAGAACTTCAAGACTGTAAACTTGCTGCCTAATACTCTTTGTATATCCTATGTATTGATATGTGCCACTGTATCAAGCTAATGAGCTCTATATCTTACACAATGCCCAAGGTGCGTCACAATGCTCATTGCTATCTTACACCCGGTGAACAGTCTTTTTTTAAAGTCTTGCAATAGCAACAGCGCTTGTGAATATACCGTATCGACGCCAATGGCCGTGGTGGTCTGGAAGTGAGGCGTGTTTAGGTAAATTTCTGGCATATAAAAGCCTAAAAAAACACTAATTTGTCACACGCTTATTGCTATCTTGACAACACATGTACACTCTCACTTGTTATACACACAAGGACACGCAGCCGTGTCCTTACAAACTCAACTTTTACAAGAACTTTAAACAGCGTAAATATGCAAGTCAGTGTCCTCTGCTAAGAAGTGAAGAAGTGCTGCCATGTTGAAATAGCAATACGCCAAAGTCAGTGCGCACCTGGCTCTTAAAGGGAATGACAAGTGACACACTGATTGTTTTTTTTCACGTTATTTCACGCCAAAAACACTGATCAATAGGGAAAATTTGTACACGCCTTTTGTACGTTTTGAGCCACACAAGGTGTACTTTTCCCGTTGTTAAGATAGCAAAGACACACTGACACGCCCTAAAGCTACAGGCTATACGGCTGACGAGTTGCCTATAGATTGCTAAAAAAGGTATAAGTTTTATTAACTACCCATGTTTTCTTCAGTATACTCTCAGTAAGATACTCTCAGTAAGATACGAACTAGTTAACAAAGTAAAAAAATGCATTTTTTCTATGGCTTAAAATATCATTTTATTAATTTATTTAATAAAGTTATAAATATTTTTTTTTCTTATGAAGATTATTATTTGTAAAGTTTTTTTTTTGATGGAGAAATGGTGATTTTTTTATCAGCTCAAGTAAGAAAAAGAAAAATCTACTCTTTCTTTCACTTGGCCTGATGAGCCTGCACACACTCCTCCACACACACACACTCCTCCACACACACACACTCCTCCACAGCACAGCAGAGAAGGGTGAATAGCTTGTCAGTGGAGAGTAAAAGTCATGCTAGCAGTTCAAGATCACTCCAGCACATTCCTCTGACCTTAAACCTTCACTCTGGAAGCCATTACCTAAAATTACCTCACAATCAAAGGCTTTGGGTCCACAGCTTTTTTTTTTTTTACCTTCACCACCACTCTGCTCTTCAACTCTCAGACACTCTGCTCTACCGGCTGCTCTGGAGGAGGAGATGGTGTAAAATTTACTGCCTCTGGTCGTCCTTTTACAGTCTTACAGTGATTTAAATGGAATTGCACAAGCACATGGTAAAACAAACCAAGTTTGGACACACCTCTTTCTTTTTTATTATTTTTTACATTGTACATGTGATATTGAACACGTGTACAGCTCTGGAAAAAGAGTTTATTTGATTTTACTAAGTTGAAAACCTCTGGAATATAATCAAGAGGAAGCTGGATGATCACAAACCATCAAACCACCAAACTGAACTGCTTGAATTTTTGCACCAGGAGTAAAGCAGCATAAAGTTATCCAAAAGCAGTGTGTAAGACTGGTGGAGGAGAACATGATGCCAAGATGCATGAAAACTGGGACTAAAAACTAAAGGGTTATTTCACCAAATATTGATTTCTGAACTCTTAAAACTTTATGAATATGAACTTGATTTCTTTGCATTATTTGAGGTCTGAAAGCTCTGCATCTTTTTTGTTGTTTTTGTTTTGTTTTTTTCTCTATATGTTTTTTATGCTTTAGATTCTTCTAAATACCACATTTAGCTTTTTTAACAGATCTGCACACTCTTGGTATTTTATTCTCAGTGTCTTCATGAGGTTGAATCACCTGGAATAGTTTTCCCAGAATCTTGAAGTTAATGAGTTCCTGGAGGTGCTGAACAATAGTTGCTGCGTTTTCTCTGTGGAGCAAAATAAAGCTAAATCAATCAGAGTGTGTGCATTAGATTGTTTATCATAACATCAGCACATTGCATTACGGGTACACAGTCGTCATTCGTCAGGGCCTCACTATAGCACACAAAGAACGTGACAAATTGTGTAATTTTCCACGCAGTCATCAAAGCATGAATCATCATATGTAAAACAAAGTTTAAGGGATGTATAATTGTGGAGCTTAATAAGCTTAATTGGAATTTAGAAAGAAGGGTGTGAAATTGGCTTCTTGTTTGCCTGGTTGCCATATTTGGATGCAGAACCGATATTTGGCATCAGCTTTTAATGACTCATATGTCATGTTGTCTGTCTGCTTTGTGTCTGTCTTCAGTTGGCGGTTCATGTGCGTGTTTAACGTCAGTCAGGTTGCATGATTCTTGGTTTACTTTTTGTGTCCTTGTTGTTTTAGTTTTGGTTTATTATTTGTTTGCTAATAAATATACCTTGCTATTGCGTCCGCTTTCATGTCTCCCTGCAGCACCCTGACAGACTTTAAACACGCACAAGAACTGACAACTGAACACAGACATATATATATATATATATATATATATATATATATATATACATACATACGGAAGGACACGTGAAACAGGAAACACCTGGGAACAAGTAACGAGGGGGCGGAGTTACGGAAAATCAAAAGGCGAAACACAGGGCTGGGGTGGAGACAAGGAGCAATAAACAGGGCCAAGAGCAGGGGAACATGTGGGGAAAAGTAAAACACAGATATAAAAAAGAGAGACACAGTACAGGACGAGAACCTTGTGAATGAAAGTTTCTGGTTACGGAAACTTTTTTCTTCGTTGAAACGTGGTAATCCGGTTCAAAATTAGGTTCGTAAACCAGAAGAGTACCTGTTCCATGCCGGTGGAAAAGCTCTATCGATGGCCTTGTTGCGTATGTTTAGTTTTGTCCACATATAAATACAGTTACTGTTTTCACGCCTGTTTAAATTCATTCTAATGTACAAATGTTTCCTTCCTGTAAATCTGTGAGATTTACAGATTAACACTAATTTGTATTTCAGTGAATGTATAACATCAGAATCCAGACCTTGACATCATTGAATGTTAGGGGTGTGACGAGACACTAATATCACGAGACGAGACGAGAAGAGATTTTAAAATAAAAATTTAAAGAAAACATCAAAAATGAAAAATGGCTTGAAAACTAGAGTTTTATTTGACAAAATCATATAACACACACTTAACAGACTGGTTTCTCTCACACACTGATTCTATAAGAAATAGAAATATGAATAAGAATAAAAAAATAAAAAAAAAACTTTTCTAGGTCTTATATAGTGCAAACAATAAGTGCAAACCACAACCAGTCATATTAAGACTATGTGTTTGTGTTTTTTTCTCCTAAATCTCTTGTAATTTAAGTATTCATAACCATAACCAGTTATATTAAGACTATGCTTGAAGTGAAACAGAGACAGAACATGTTTTTAAATACAGTACAGAGCTAAGGGATTAGTACAGCTGCCTATGAAACAGTCACGTGTAGGATTTACGTGTACGAGATCTCGTCACACTCCTATTGAATGTTACTTGGATTGGGATTACTTAGATGCTTGGAAGTAGAAAATCTAAGACATAACTAAGATTGAAATTTTAGATGTAAAAAACATTAAGATTACATTAATCTCCAGTTAATACTTAAGATAAGATACTCTGAACTCAGAGCATACATGTGAGGACTGACCAATGAATGATCAGAAAAGCTTTACAATGTGCAGTGCATTGGTATTCTAGTGCTAGAACAAATGACTAAGCCTGGTTTAGTTTAGGCCTAAGGCCAGTAAACCTAATCTCTGACTAACCCCAAGAGATTTTCCCAACTCAGCTTACAGAATACCTCTGTTTAACATTTCGGTAAATATATACAAGAAAGAGCCCTGCTGTGATACTGGGATTCATTCCTTTCTTCACATATTGAACTACTATACTGCCCTTTTATGCCATAACTATTATTTTCCTAACTCAAGATGAAAATATGCTCACATGTACAACAGGCTCATAACGTGGAGTTATGAGGAGCGCTGGCATAAGCCGACGCTCTGTTTGTTCGGTTTTACGACGAAAGTTTTCACATGGCGTGCGTCGTTAACAGGTAGTAGCCCTTTTGTTGCTGCTATTTATCATCTTATTAAGTTGTGATCTCAATGTTTCCGCATTGTTGAGCCGATCGGTGCCTTTCTCAAGAAACGCCAGCTGCTCCGATGTGCCAGGGGAACGTATTAAAGAGGAAACATATTGCCTTATGAGATAGTATAACCTCCCGGTTATTAAAAATAGATCCTGGAGAGATAGGAGTAAATGCGAGTTAATGTCTTCTCAGGATGTTTCGAGCTGCCTTGGAGAAAAGAATGTGAGCCGTGGGCTCCAGACGTGGCCAGTATCGGCGTGATCCCGGCTTCCGTTCTCTCAGCCCCAACAATGGACGTCCTTTCCTGGTTTATCGCGCGACTTCCTTCTGTAGGGTCTGGTGCATTTTCACCAATCTCAGCCGCTACGCTAACTCTGCTCACTCCGCTCACTCCTCTCGCTCGGGCTCTGAGAGCTGAGTGGGAAACAGGCGTGTTGAGAGTTTTTATACGTCAATTAGCTCTTTGAAATCACTGGGAGCGTTATGCTTCGCAGATGAAGTAATGGAAGCTTAGCAGAGGGCTGTGTGTTAATCAGAGCAGTATGTTTCTGAGTGTGGTTTACTGTGATAGCGCAGTTTAACAGAGCTTCTTTTAATCTAAGGCTAATGGATTTAGCAGGGACGTGTATTTTGCAAAAGTGCCCTTTGATGCTGGTGGATAGAAGGAACCCAAGGACATTAAACATAGTGTATATTAAGGCCGGTTTGTATGTCTACGTTGCTCTGTAGTTTGGACCATGAAAGCAGGAGTGTGTGGGCCGGGACATTCTGCTGTTTACCAGAAACTGAAGGAGAATATCCAGCCATCTGTTCATGACCTCAAGCTCAGGTGTACTTGGGTTCTGCAGCAGGACAATGACCCAAAGCACACAAACAAGTCCACCTCTGAATGGCTTTAAAAAATAAATGAATTAATTAAGGTTTTGCAGTTGCAGGTCTGATTGAGATACTGTGGCATAATCTTAAACCTTTCTTAAACAGTTAAAACAGTTCTGTAAAGAAGAGAGGGCCAAAATTCCATAACAGAGATGTGAAAGACTCCAGTTGCCAGTTATCAGTAAAGATTAAATGTAGCTGTTGCCGCCAAGAGTGGCACAATCAAGTTATTTGGTATAGGGGGCAAAAATACTTTTTCACACAGGGCTAGATTGGTTCGGATAGTTTTTTTTTTAACTTTAATAAATAAAATTATATTTTAAAAAGTGTTTATATATATATATATATATATATATATATATATATATATATATATTTACTCAGGTTATCTTTGTTTAATTGTAAAGTTTGTTTGATAATTGGAAAAAATATTAACCCTTGTGTGGTGTTCGGGTCTGTGGGACCCGTTTTCATTTTTCATCAAATGATACAAAAATATATTTTTTCTAGCTCAAACTCATTGGCATTGGCTCATTTTTTGTGAAAAACATATATCAAAACACATTTTGGATAAACACACACTGTACACCCCCCCCACCACCCCCCCACACACACACACACATTTATATTACATACAGTATGTTTGGCCAAGGGCTAATAAACGTTGCTTCATTTGTAAATTTGAAACTAAACAAATTTTCTACTCATATCTTGAGTTTAATTCATTTTCTTTTACATTTTATTAAAAAACTAATAAAAAAAAGAGTAGCACTTTTTAAAAGAAATGTAACATAAGAAAGGTAAAGGGCAAATATTAACCATGTAAGCTGTTTGTTTATATTGCTTGCAATTTAGGTGAAGCGAGCATGTGTAAAGCATTTTAATGTAAAATTGCTTAATTTTGCTGAATTAAATACAAGTAACAAAGTAAACGAGTAACAAAAATATGAACACCACACAAGGGTTAAAAATACTTTTTCAAGCCACTGTAAATTACACAGTTTAACACATCTCCGATTTGACAAATCAGCTTTTTGCCCCTCACATCATCACTGAATCGAGTGTGTTACAGGATGGTTCCTGGTCCAGAGACTACTCTGATAAAACTCAGAGCAAGGTCATTTCCTTATTGTAGAGACGAGTGCTCCATCCATCACACAGTAAAAGCCTCCTGTTTGTTTGGTGTGAGAGCAGCTCCGCAGGCTGGACGAGAGCTTTGGGTGGAATTACTACCTTACTCCATCCCACATAGATTAGAGGCTTCTGACGGGGGCAGGGCCAGAGCATTGTGTGTGTAAGTGTTTGTGTTCTTCTATTTCCAGATGTAGTAAAAACAGACAATACAGGGTCTTTCTATCATGTGAGGAGCAGCAAAAATAGCTTTTTTGCTACATGTTGCTTTCTTTAATCCTGAAGGTGAAGTCAAGTGGAGGATATTGACTGTTTAAAGTAATCTTCACTCTTATAAATAAGGCGTTTTAATAATAAAATGTACATAAACATGCATTAAAGGTCTAAAGAGCCATCACTTCATTTAAAGGTGCTTTACCAGTTTAAAAAGGTTTCAGAACCAAAGAAGAACTGAAACTGATTTATTTGTAGAATCTTTATTATAAGGATGGGATTCACACATGTCACAGTCAGTGTGAGGATAAATATATTGCGTCCCATGACTTTTGCCATGTCCCATGGAAGATAAAGAACACCGCACTGACCTGCTGTATCTGTGCGGGGTCTCCTGTGCTTATCTGTTCACACAGACAGGTCTAGCCAGACACCGCTGGTCACAATCATTACCCCCAAATGCACTGTCCACTGTGGGTGGGAATAACTTCTGTGACATCACCTCACTTGTACTCTAGTAATTCACATCATATTGCCGTGAGCACGTTGGCATGCTGGCCACTGTTAGATTTAGATAGATAACCCACAACTTTTCAAACTCCTATCCAATGACTTTTGGCATGTCAGTCTATTAAGCAAAACTTTTACATTTAGTTTATATTTTACATGCAATTTGCTACCATATTAAAATGCAATGTTAAAATGTTTAGGCCATTTAGACCCAGTTTGAGCCATTTGTATTGGTTCATTCTTTATGAAGTGAATACACAATATATAGTGACAATAATAATATATAATAATAATAATATATAATGTGCCATTTTTCACCATTTTCTCACTTGTGTATATTTAAAAAAACAACAACGCATATTTCTAACAATTGCTGCTAACGTTAGTATGTTAGCTAACTCGCTGCTAATGTTAGCTAGCTTTCCGCTATCCTTAGTTCTATCCCTGGTAACGTTAGCTAGCTCGCTTTAGCTAGTTAAAGTTAATATGTTAGCTAGCTCACCTCTAAAGTTAATGTATTACCTGACTTGCCTCTAATGTTAGCTAGCTCTCTGCTAACTTTAGTTCTCTCCTCGGATTAGATGTTTACATTGGTTTACAGTAGATGCTTACAAAGTTAACTAACATACTAACGTTAGCAGCAGTTAGCTAACATGCTAACATCAGAGGAAAGTTAGCTAATGTTACTGGGGAGAGGACTAAAGAAATTATGACTAAATTTTTGGGTCCCAAATTATATTTATTGATGTCTTAAAAATATCTTAAAAAAACAATACATCTTAAAATGGTGCAATAACCCTGGGAAAAATGTATCTTTGGTTGAAAAGTTTATAAACAGTAATAAACTAAAGGTAAAAGAGAATTAGATTAGATTTATTTATATATTTTTTTATAAATATAGGTTTGTGACTAACTGTACTGTTAGGAGTCCATATAATATCAAATATTAAGGCTTTAAATTAAGGCTTTAATTAAAATTTGGTTTACTTTGTCTCATAAAATCACACAATATATCATAACCTATAAATGAACCTAAAATACTCATAATGTAAGTATTCAGAAGAGATATTTCTCAAAAGCTCAAAAAGTAAAACACTCAATTTGCAGTGTGTTATTATTGAAGTCATTAGAGATTTTCAATATTTAACTGTATAATATCCTTTAAGCTACAGTATAAATATATTTAAACACAGCTATAGTTACTCATATTGCAAGGAATAACAGCAGAGTCTGCAGGAGTTCTAAACTCATGTTTCTTCAAGCAAACCAGCCTGAGACACTTCTACACAGCGCTCCGCAGCGCCTCTAGTGGTATGGCGGTATGAGAAAAACCCATACCGGTTCAAAATCACTCTCTGGTATACCGTATAAACCGGTATGCTGCCCAGCACTATGACTCGTCCTTAACTGCACTGCGCAGACCAGATCTTTACTTTTTTGGCTGAACCATAGACTGTATATAGCTGGACAGAGCATCGTCTCTCAAAAGTGAAGCCACCACAGGTCGGGCGCCCCCTGCTGTTCGGTTTCAGAAAGCTGTGTAACTCCACCCATCCCCATAGGTTTCAATGGCAAAACAGAACAACTTTCAATCACGTTTTTTTCTAATATACTGTAATTCTACCTCCTTTATTTAAATGCAGCAGCTAGTGTAACCTCTGCTTATATTGTTACATTTTTATATCCCCACAGAATTCGTTTTTTAAAACGTTATTCAGCTCTGTTCAAAAAAGGTGTGGTTATTGTAAAAGGGCTGGTTATGGGCGGGACCAATAACAGACCGTCAGCTCCGCTCCGCTCCGCTCTGCAGCCTGTGACCTCGAGGCAGCCCTCAGGGGCGGGGTTATTTAAATGAGTAGGCTGTCTCTCCACAGTCTTTCTCCCTCCTCTGGTCTCTACTGCGCAGACTCTGGTTTCAGGATCGCCAACATGGCAAAAGATTTTGGCTTCATTTTCATTGAATGAATGGGAACGGCGACACGATGTCCATCTTTTTTTACAGTGTCTGAGCTGAACAATAAAATGGCTTTTTGGCATCTTCCACTAAGTATTTTGGTTGCCAAATATTTGTTGCACCCATGGTGTATTTGTGTGAACTTTTGGAACATTTGGGAAAAAAAAGAAGAAGAGAGGTTGGAAGAGATAAACTCTAGATGGTCAAAGTGAAAAACTCTTACTGCATTCCTCTAAAGCCTTCACAACCTCCCTCTGAAAGCCCTACTACAGTATATAAGAGCGATAAGTGCGGTGTCGAAACCCGCGAGCATGAGACATAATCCCCATTCAAGCACTGCGATCTGTCATACAGCACTACTGTGAAAGAATGAGTCTCATATCGTTTTTTTGGGTTAATATTCATTGTGCTGTTCCAGTGTATAGCGCACAGTGTTGTCCACTATGGGAATCACCTTTACTGCGCTCCTTTCCTTTTCTCACGGAAATATAAACTCGGTCAGCCTCGCTCGGTGCCTGCCAGATGCCTGGAACACAGCCAGGGCCCCCGTGAAGCTTCCATTTTTATCAAACCTCGCAAAAAAGAAAAAAAAAATGTGTCCCTTGCAGGAACAGAGTGCACACAAGTGTGGGCCAAAGTATGAAACAATACGGCGGCCAATCGCAGCGTGGATTCCTGCGTAGTCATACGATACTCGGAGCTCAGGCTTGTTTATTGTACTCTCTGCGCATGATGAATAACTGTTACGGCTAACTCTCCGATTGCATCTAAGATAAGTTGAGGTCAGAGGAACGTTTGGCTAAACTCGTACGTACAGTACAGTATGCAGCAAGCAGAAAGAGAGAGGTCGCAGAGTTGATGTGTTTGTGTGTGTGTGTGTAAAATGTGACCGTGTGTATAGAGTGTATATAAAACACAGTGAAGAGTGTGAAGAAATGCGCAAGACTCTAAAAGTCTCTACACGAGAGTGCTGCACTTTTTCACAATGACTTGTAATCAAATTATGTTACACAGGTAGACACATATATCAGTTGGATTGCTGTCAAAGGGAACAGAAATTGACCAAAAGACCAATAATTTAAGGAGTCCAGTCTGAGTCGAGACCAAGGCCCCTATCGTACACCCAGTGCAAGGCTAAAATAGGGCCCCAAGACTTTTAGTAGTCTAGTCCGAGTCGAGACCAAGACTTTTAGTAATCTAGTCTGAGTGGAGACCAAGGGCCCTATCGTACACCCAGTGCAAGGCTAAAATAGGGACCCAGGTAGGCAAATATATCAGTTGGATTGCTGTCAAAGGGAACAGAAATTGACCAAAAGACCAATAATTTTAGGAGTCCAGTCTGAGTCAAGACCAAGGCCCCTATCATACACCCTGTGCAAGGCTAAAATAGGGCCCCAAGCCTTGTAGTAATCTAGTCCCAGTTGAGAGCAAGACTTTTAGTAGTTAAGTCTGAGTCAAGGCCAAGACTTTTAGTAGTCAAATCTAAGTTGAGACCAAGACTTCCAGTAGTCGAGTCCAAGTTAAGACTAAGACTTTTAATAGACGAGTCTAAGACGAGACCAAGACTTTTAGTAGTCAAATCCAAGTTGAGGCCAAGAAATTTAGAAGTCAAATTTGAGTTGAGACCAAGACTTTTAATAGTCGTCCAAGTTGAGACCAAGACTTTTAGTAGTAGAGTCTCAGTCGAGACCAAGACTTTTAGTAGTCAAATCTTTAGTTTAGACCAAGAAATTTAGTAGTCAAATCTGAGTCGAAACCAAGACTTCCAGTAGTCGAGTCCAAGTTAAAACTAAGACTTTTAGTAGACGAGTCCGAGACGAGACCAAGAAATTTAGTAGTCAAATCTGAGTCGAGACCAAGACTTCCAGTAGTCGAGTCCAAGTTAAGACTAAGACTTTTAGTAGTCGAGTCTGAATTGAGACCAAGACATTTAGTAGTTGAGTCCGAGTAGAGACCAAGACTTTTAATAGTCTAGTCTGAGTCAAGACCAAGACTTTTAGTCGTCATATCTGAGTCATGACCAAGACTTATAGTAGTCGAGTCTGAGTCGAGACCAAGGCTTATAGTATTTGAGTCTGAGTAGAGACCAAGACTTTTTGTAGTCTGGTCTGCTCTTGCATTGCTAACAAATTGGGTGGCAGACTGTTGACTGTGGTCAGGGTTTTAATCAGTCAGTGGCGCACTATATTTACCGCAGCCAAGATAGAAACGTGCCAGAAATTTACCTGAACACACGTCACTTTCAGACCATCATGCCCATCAGTGTAGATATATTCCTAAACTCAGACGATATTTTAATGGCACTGACGCAAGGCGTGAAAAAAGACTGTTAACGGGGTGTAAGATAGCAATGAGCATTGCAACACAGCCTGTGCAGGGTTTAAGATAGGGTTTTTAGTCACTGGTTGTGCAATAGTGTCATTAAATACTGTATGACTTTATAAAGCCCAAAGCATTAGCCAGAGTTATTCAACTGGATACATATTCACAATATGATCATTTGTAAAGTTATAGATGAGGTGTGGAGACTGTATAATGGTGTTTGCAGAGTCCTGTTTAATCAGCATGGAGTTAACTGTGAAGAGTGTTGATGGCACACAGGACGTTAGTGGGCTGGCGGGACGCTGGAATGATGTGTGAATGGGCACACTACAAAGGAGAGCATTTAGTTTGGAAGTTTTATATCCTGTATTATTTTCAGGGTTTAAGTGTGTATGTGTGTATGTGTGTATGTGTGAGTCACACATATGTCTAAAATAATGTGTGTGTGTGTGTGTGTGTGTGTGTGTGTGTGTGTGTGTGGAGAATGGTGCTGTTTACCAGTTGGTGCCATGGGCCACATGGGGATTAACACCATTATCAAAGCTTCAGTGGAATGCTTTATTCAGCGAACTTCCTGACCACCAAAGACCAATATATTAAGGCTATAGAATAAAAACTTTAGATTATAGAACAACACAAATAAAGCTTTCTAGCTTAATAACAATCGTTATCAAAACATAGTTGTTAAAATAGCTGGAGCCAAAAAGAAAGTGTTGGATTGCAATGCACTGAAAAAAATAGTAAATAAATGAACTGAACTTCAGTCAATCTTCAGTCAATCTTTCTTTTAGTTTACTTAATTCATACAATATTATTATTATATATAATTTCAGTTAAAACACATGTTCAAATATTTAC
Organism: Astyanax mexicanus; assembly: GCF_023375975.1. Lineage (NCBI taxonomy): Eukaryota > Metazoa > Chordata > Actinopteri > Characiformes > Acestrorhamphidae > Astyanax > Astyanax mexicanus. Next base: position 37,945,207 of record NC_064427.1, on the reverse strand, counting down.
ATGATCTCAAAGATTTTTTTTGTAAACAGACCAAGTCTCACTGTCTCAACAGATGGATGGTATGTAATACATTGTTTTTAGTATACTAAAAACAATTTATTACATGCCATCCATGTGTTGAGACGGTGTAGAATGTGTGATTTAACTAAAAATATTTAATTAGGTAATATTGTATGCAGAAATTAAGGTTACTAAAAAAAGCAAATGCAAAAAAAAAGCAAAACCTTTTAAAATTCAATTTTACACATCATTTTTTTAGTGTGCTAATCAGAATGATGTAACTAAGAGACAACAAATTATTAACAATCTGTACTAATATGGGTAACTCTTTGTCAAATCTATTGAGCTACCCATACAAAAGTAGTGGAAGAGTTGTAAAGGTTCATAGTGGTGTCCAACAATAATCCAATCTATGCAACTAGAATATATTCATGTAGATCCAAGTGTTGGTAATACTACCAATAGCATCCCACACAAGTTCAATTAAGCATAGCCCTTGTAAAAGAAAAGTGCACTTTTGTGTATTTTTTTAAGTATACTTAAAATTTTAAAGTCTGTACTTTAAGCAGTAATATTAGTATGTACTTAAATACATCCTAAATGTACTAATTTGGAGCAAGGTAGACAAGAAAATACTAGTCAAAAACAACACGAGTAAACGCAAAATCCTGTTTTTATATGAAGGTTTTTATTATTAAGGGAGAAACAAATCCAAACCTACATGGCCCTGTGTGAAAAAGTGTTTGCTCCCCAGTTAAAATATAACTTAGCTGTGGTTTATCACACCTGGATTCCAATTTCTTTAGACACACCCAGGCCTTACTGTCATACCTGTTCTAAATAAAGAAATCACTTAAATAGGACCTCCCTGATGAAGCCAAGTATACGAAAAGATACATAAAATGCTAGAAATCATGCCAAAATCCAAAAAAAACAGGAAAATGAGAAATGAGAGAGAAAGTACTTGAGATCTATCAGTCTGGAAAAGGTTATTGGTACCACTTTAAAATAAGACTACCTTTATAAAGGGTTTATAAATGGTTTACAATTAGTTTATTAATGGTTACTAACCATTAATAATCAGTTATAACACATACGTAGAAAGGGCCACAATGACCTGTTGTTTGCCAAATAGTGAACCCACAGCCATCTATACTGTTGCCCTTTCTACATGTGTTATAACTGATTATTAATGATTTTAAGGCATTTACAACCTAATTAGTAACCATTAATAAACTAATTGTAAACCATTTATAAACCCTTTATAAAGGTAGTCTTAATTTAAAGTGGTACCAGGTTATTTAAAAAGCCATTTCTAAAGTTCTGGGACTCCAGAGAAGCATAGTATAAGGCATTTTCCACAAATGGCGACAATGTGGAACCAGGGTGAATCTTCCCAGGAGTGGCTGGATGACCAAAATTACCTCAAGAGCACAGCGACGACTCATCCAAGAGGTCACAACAGCATCCAAAGAACCTTAAGCCTTATATGCTTCTGTCAAAATGAAAAAAAAAAGGATTGAGAATTGTTTGATATCCGTATAACTGACCAGTATTTAACCTCACTAACAAGATGACACCTCATATCTTACACTATACAGATGTGGGTATTCCCAAGCCGTCCAATGTGGTAATGCTTCATGATCAATTTACATGCTGCTATCTCAGTACTTTAGGCATGTCAATGTAGCGAATGCCTTTCATGAGCTTTAAATATACATGTTTAATCTAGAGCAAGTGTGTGAAAATGCGTGTTTTGACATGTATAACCCATATCTAAATAACTACCTCTAACAGTTATAGTTCTATACCGGTGTTTAGTCTATCCATTCATGACCTTATTCGCTGAGAAGCACACGAGAAAAGATCCGATGCCAAGTGTTTAGACTCTGAGACTCAGAAAGGATCAGGTACGTATCAGATATCTGTGAAAAAGTCAGACCCACAGGTGCTCGAATTATAGTCGGGCTCAAACGACGAGAACTTTAAACCCGGCAGCTTTATGGCTGAAGACGGGGAATGGACGGCTTCATACCGGCCTATTAAGAGGTCTGACCCGATGACCTGTGGGGACACAGCGATGATGGGAATGCAAGTCTGACTTATGTCCTCACCGTGAGAGTAAAAGGAGGAGTTTAAGATGCTAGCATGGCTTTGAAGACTAATGAGAGGACATTCCTCAAGAGCCCTGGCTCTTGCCAAGGGATGGCCATCAAACCAACGAAGAAGTGGCGCATCTTGACAAGTTTAGAGTGTTATGAGTGTCAGTTTTTGCTCCAGGTTCTTACACTAGAGCTGGGCGATATGACCGAAAACTCTATATAACTTGCATAACTTTATATGCTGATAATGATATATACAGCTCTGGAAAAAATGAAGAGACCACTTCAGGTTCTGAATCAGTTTCTCTGATTTTGCTATTCATATGTATATGTTTGAGTAAAATATTTTTTTCCCCAAATTCCAAATAAAAATATTGTCATTTAGAGCATTCATGAGAAACGGCTGAAATATCAAAAAAGACACAGAGCTTTTTAGACCTTAAATAATGCAAAGAAAACAAGTTCATTTTCATAAAGTTTTAAGAGTTCAGAAATTAATATTAGGTGGAATAACCCTGGTTTTTCTTGGCATGCTCCCCTCCACCAGTCTTACACAATGCTTTTGGATACCTTTAAAAATCCATTTTTAAGTGGTCTCTCATTTTTTCCAAAGCTGTATATGTATCATGATATAGCACATTTTCTATAAATTCGGTACATTTTTTGTGTTTTTTTTTCTTCATAAAATAAGCATACAAAGTACATATTTCTAATTAATTTTTTAATTAACAACACTCAACAAATAAAAGTATTCTTATTTTATAATATTTCTAGTTGTGAGGTGATTGAGAAACTCAGGATTGAGAAACACTGTTTTATATGGAGACAGTAGTTAATGCAGGCACTCAAAATGGGAAGTGTCCCAATTTCCATCTTAACCCCTTGAACACTTGCACACATTTACTCACCCACTATTTGTTTACTGCTAAATTTTGTACACTGGATTATGTACCATTTCCAATTATTGACTGGACCTGTCCAGCTAAAATGGCAAAAATGAAGAAAAAAAATGGGGGTGTTCTAAAAACTTTTCACCAGAAGTGTATCTGCCAATGTAAGTGCCGATATACACATGTATACATACAACTTAAACAGAGATTAAATAACACAGGAAAACTTTAAAACAAAACAAGTAAAAATGAGCTTAAATTATTAAATTAAATTTTAATAAGTAGTGCAGTCAGCATTGGCCAATTGTAGTAGTGCGGCCAGCTGATGCCAATGATTCTAAACAAAGCTGATACTGATATAATTCCGATATCATTGTGTATATCTTAATGGTTATAGCAATGACCACTTTATAACATGTTATTTTAACATGTTAAAGTACTCAAAAAGTACTCTGAAGGCCTAAATGATACTGGGTGTTCCCCAGTCGTAGACACCCAGTCCTAATCAATTTGAGAAATAGACCTGAAACCAAATCTCTGTGTAAATGTAGATTGAATACGCATTTCTGCTGAGATGTAGATAAGAGTAGCACACTATCCGACCTATAGGTCTACAGACGAGGCTAATAAACCGTAAGCTGCTGCGAGGGAATATCACATTTCACACCATCACGATAACATGAGAATTGGTTCTGCTTGTCACTTTATCCCACTGTTATATTGAGTGTTTTGCAGTGACCGCACAGGAAGCTGGTGCTTGTGTGAGCTTGTGTGTTGTGTCGTATGGCGCATCAACACTGGGAGATAATGATAAGGGCAAAAAAATGAATTAGACATTATTAGTTGATGAGGGAGTCACTTTCTTTTTTTCTCTCTCTCTCTCTCTCAATTCATTTTGTCTCCCTCTTTCTCTCTCCGTGGCGTTTACTGTGTGTTTGACTGCTGAGTGCTGAGCTGAGCTAAAAACGACACTGCTCAGGAGTGCTAGCTAAGCGTGAATCCAGAGCAAGAGAGAGAGAAAGGAAAAAGAGAGAGAGAGAGGGAGAGAAAGTAAAGAAGAAGGGAACAGTTTAGTGGCAATGTCCTTCAAAGGTCAGGAAAAACATAGCAAGGGAAAAAAAAGGCAAAGGCACGACTGGTTTCTGCATTACGGAGTCACACGCAAGATTCGCTCTCAAGGAAGCAACATGTTGTTCTCGGATGGTTAAGAGGTCAAACAGAGGTCAAGCGTGGAAGCCCGAGCCCACCTGAGGCAGAGAAGAGCTGACCCTTGTCGTCGTCCATCCTGTCCACTATCCGCTAGTTGTGGAGGTAATGGTATAATCAAATTACAGCTGAAATGGTCCAAATGGAAAGTATTAGCCTAAGTGCAAACTCACTGCAAGACAGTCGTTGACCAACACAGATGCAGATTAGGAGGGTTATCCCAGGCGGAAATACCTGGAGCCTGGAAGCTGCGGAAATGGGTGGATGGAGCAGACGAGTCTGTCTGCTTTCCTGGTAGAGGAAGTGGAGGTTTGTTTGTTTTGCAGGCATCAAAACATGCCTTTTCTCCATTTTCTTCTTCAGTCGCTTAAGACATTGTTAAGAGATGACTTTGAACTTTATAATTTACCAAGTAGTATAGAGTCAAAGATACACAGGACATGATGGGAAACCTTCCTTTGTGACAATAAATAATATACACATAAGGTTTGCCTTGATATTAAGAGTGTAAAAGCTTTACAGACATGGAAAATTTTAATTTTGGGACCCATCATCACATCAGTAGTGTGCCTTTGAAATAAGGCAGTGTTTCAGCCTTTCAACACTAGAGACCCTCATCAAAGGTGACCAGCTACAGGGTGATGTAGATGCCATAAAGGGTCCTTCTGCTTGATCCACATCCACTGGTTGCTTCTTTTGGCACCGTCAGTGACTGATTTAATAGTCTTTCGCAAAGCCTGGCCATGGATGCCAAGATAAAACCTCTGCATCCCACCTCCACCGGATAGATTTTCCAATTCCAACCTCTTTGTTGAGCATCTACGATAGCTCTACAATAAGTGCTCTCATCCTTTGAGTCACCCCTACAGAACACACACTTCTGGACAAGCTACTGGTACAGTAGATTTAGAACCTAGTTAGAAACTATAGTAAAACTATGTAGTATTTCATAGGATTTAGCACAAATTCTATGCAGTGTTCTATTACATAGTTGGTGCACATCATTGTCCTGTCTGCTTCACCAAAGTTACATAGTGCAGTTGGGCACCACAATGACTTTGGAGCTGCTATTTTAAGGAAGAATGCGACATAGATGGGCTTCAATCAGCAGATTAAGACTCTGAGACTATGGTCTAGACTAAGATCATAAGTTCAAACCCCAGTTTATCAGCACAGTTGGACATCCTTTCTATTGGAGGTCAGATGACACTCTCCCAACTTATTGCATCCAGGGTCATGATGGATGACACCTAGGGGGTTTCCTAGTGAAGGGGTAGGTTAATTGGCTTAGCTAAATTAGAGGAATTTATTGGCTACAATGCTACAAAATACTGTATATATATAATAATATATAATACAGCTCTGGAAAAAAATAAGAGACCACTTAAAAAAATGTAAAACCTCTGGAATATAATCAAGAGGAAGATTGATGTTTACAAGCCATCAAACCACCAAGCTGAACTGCTTGAACTTTTGCACCAGAAATGGCATAAAGGTATCCAAAAGCAGTGTGTAAGACTGGTGGAGGAGAACATGATGCCAAGATGCATGGAAAAAACTGTGATTAAAAACCAGGGTTATTCCACCAATTTGTTTTCTTTGCATTATTTGAGGTCTGAAAGCTCTGCATCTTTTTTGTTATTTCAGCCATTTCTCATCTTCTGCAAATAAATGCGCTAAATGACAAAAATTGGGAGAAACATTGTCCGTAAACATATACCTAGAAATAGCAAAATCAGAAAAACTGATTCAGAAACTGAGGTGGTCTCTTAATTTGTTTCCAGAGCTGTATGTGTTTAATGTTTAAAAATCCTGTTGCACCATGTGTAATATCAGAATCAGGTTCAAGAGCAGTACATGATTAGATTGATTCTTAGCAAACAATGTCTCAAAGAAAGCCTTTATCCACTTTTTGTTAGATGTTAAGTACATGTTAATCCCAGTTTCTATGTTTTATAGATGTCTATGTATTGGTACCAACATCAGCAGCACCCATAAAAGTTTGTAGATTGGTATGTGCCCAAAGTTCCCATATTACAGCGTGTTCAGCCACTGCTGTTACTCTTTCCATTTGAGTGTTTTCATCAGCCAGTGTCTTCCGAACAGTTCTCTTCTATCTGAGTTGTAAAGTCCAGAACGGCCAGTCCAGAGCCCACCCTGAAACCCAAATCCACTTTAGGACCCTTTGATCATCTAATAATCTACCCACCAGCCCTTTTCAGCCCCGCATATCATGTGACGACTGGAGTTTTTGCCCCGACAAGAAGGTCAGTTCTAGCAGCTGGACTGTGCAGAGGTACAATTCCGGGATAATTCCCATCTTCTAAGCTTTTATTGGCACGCAGGTCTGTTCATCCATGTTCCAAAACATATTTCTTTACTCCTCATTTACTTCCTCTGAGCAGGAATGTGCATGTGCGGGAAAGTGTTAACGGATGTCCGTCGTCGGTCAGCATGCATCGCTCTCTGCGGTCATCCCTCATCGGCGCTGGCCTTTTGGATGCATGCTTGCTGGATCAGGTGGGGGGGGGGGAGGGGGTTGTTAATGTGGGTCAGGGGGATACAGGGAGAAGCATCAGGTTTGAAGGAGGAGTTGAGGCCTTGTCCTTCTGGAGCTTGTAGTTGGGGTTGTTGTGTGTTATGTCTGTAGGAGCTGACATCAGGGTTAGAACAGTGTTCCAGGGTTCAGTGTTTGGACAGCTGTAGTGCTTCTTAATGAGTCTGATAAAACCTCAGTTTAGGGAGAAGATTACCATCGGAGTCCAGAGTTTAGGGCCTTGTTTCCCTTGTGTTGACCCTACTTCTGCAGAAACTGCAGGGAAAGTATTTGAGTCACAGTTTAAGTTTATCGAATTTTTGTGGAAAGATGTAGTGGTGGCCTTCTTGTCACAAATGAAATGTATTTTTTATGTATTTTTAAGGAGTACTCCAGAGAATTGACAAAATTCAAGAGTCATGTTAATGAATTTTAAAGTGGCAGTCCATTTTATTTAGTTTCTACACTGAAAGCAGAAGCTTTTCTGAGTGGAGAAGGAAGGGACAAAATATTGTGTTTAATGTTGCCAGTGTTCTGAAACAAATTTCCCTGCTAAGTCTAATATAATGTATTCTTAAAACTGGGGTGTCGGGTCGCTTTTTGCAAGAGTTCTTCTGGCCACGTCACTCGTCTTTCTGTGCTTATGTCATATGTACAGCCTCTAAAAGAGGATCCGGCTCAGTTTTACTGAGCAGCTGGTGGAGCAATGGAGACTTCAGAAGAGGAAACTCAGAGCTCAGTAGCTCCACCATTCACTCATAGTAAAAACAAAGAAACTCTCTCTATGACTGAACATAACCTGGAATCGGATTCATCCGCTCTGAATGGAGACATATCACACCCGCCCAGTTTAAAATGATTCTTCTGAATGCTTGGTGCAGTTACCCTTTCTCACCAGAGAGGACCCTAAATCCCAAAATGTACGGATATCAACTTAAAGGAAAGCTGTAAGGACAGCCTTCTATCCACAGATTATGTCAAAGGATTTTTTTTTGTTTTAAGGAGAGATCCATAAAGATGTATTCTAATGATCTAATCACACATCAAGGAAATGTGATTTTGAGGAGAATTAATGGTTATAGCAAATTAAACCTAAGGTCAACCATTAGGTTTTTGGAATTAGGAAAGGAGAAATGTAGACACAGTCTTCAAGATAGAAAACATGTTTATAAGATTTTGAAGAGAACCTTTCCTGATACAGTCTTTAAGTTTATACAACATGTTTATGGAACAGTAAGGGCATTTCTAGAGACTAGATTCGCCTAGTCACAGATCAAGTTCATGGAATTTTGAGAACAAATATAGAGACAACCTTTTAGTCTTGCATTTCACAGATGAAATGGAAGGAATTTAAGCAAACTGTAATGACAGTTTTCTAGTCACACATCACATTAATGCAGAATTTAAAGGGAGAACCTATCAGTGACACAGGACTAATATAGGATTTTGAACAGAAATTCTAGTCACTCATCCAATGTATGTAATTTTTGAGAACATGTTGTGTGACTAATGCTTCTAGACAAATAACATGTTTATGGAAAGTTGCAGCCTCCTAGTAGCACATTTCCATTAAAATTCCATAAGCATATTATGTAACAGGAAGATTTTTTATGCTGCAAATTGCCTCAAATTTCCCTAAATGTGATTTATGACTGGATGACACTCTACATAGCTTTCCTATTCCTATTTTCCATAAAATTCCATAAATGTGATATGACTAAAAAACTGTCAGTCTTCTATTCACAAATTATAGAGAAATCCTTCCACCTGCAGCGCACCTTTGTAGAATTCTAAGTAGAATCTCTAATTCCGCCCTGATTTAGACTTAAAACAGGCTTAATCTCTGTCTGGGAAAACTGGTCTGATCAACGAGTTCAGAAATGGGATTAGTGGCACCAACAGCAACATATCAAAGAGGATATTAGTTATTAGTAGTTTGAGCGCTACAACCTCTGCAGTACTAATAATATCAGACACTCTGATCAGGTTTCTTGTGTTCTCTACCTGTTATCTCCTCCCACATCTTTCTTCTGACATATTCCAGATTTATTCACTCCGACCGGAACACAGCAGGAGAGCATGAACATTGTATGGAGTGATGCAGTCGTAGATAACAAGAACCGCTTCGTGTTTTGCATGTTTTGTTGGAATGCAGCCTGGGAGCGATCTGACCCAGCAGAGCTGATACATTATTGAAATTCTATAGACAACATAGTACACCGGTGAAGGGGTCACTTTACTAAAGAAAGCAAATGGATCTTCTGAGGGATGGAGTTTTATTTTTTTCTGAAGCAGAGCACGTGGTTCCTTCGTTTTGTGCTGCCCTCATACGAATTCACCGTGAACTCAGTGACTCTACCCATACTGCACGTCTGCAGCAATGCCACAGGGAGCCCTGACAGAGGAAGGCTTGATCACTGCAGCACATTGAAAAGGCTTAGGCTTCTCTGAGGAAGCTGTTTGAGCTGGCAGGTATTGATCTACATCATGACACAAAATAAAGCAATTAAGCTGAGCTAGCAGCAAGGCTAGAGATGCTGGAGGTGGTCGGGAGTAATGTATCTTGGTTTTAAGCTTGAATGTGCTAGTCTGAAGCAGGATTCTCCATTTATTTAATCACGTATCAGCTGATGATAATAGCATTTCATTGGTAATGAAATATTTAATTTAATACAAAGGACAGTTGTTAAAACTGGGGTCTTGCAAGAGAAATTTCTGCATTTTTCCTTCAGAGTTTTTCTATCCCTTAGTTTGACCATTTACCCATTTTGCCAGAAAGAAGCTTATAGACTAACACTCACTTACTAACAAACCAATTAATGTAATGCACTCAGCATGCAGTTATGTCTCAGGCAATATGTAAATGATTACAGGTTCTTAGAGGAAACCTTTGGGGTAGTTTACGTACCTCTTAGTGAGAGGTCCTTTGGACTTAAACCATATGATCTTTAGTTACGAATCCAGATTCTGTTTGGAATTCGACAATTGTTAGCTTTCCAATATGGAGAATAAAGGCCTTATTGTGAATACTTTAATCCTACTAACTGCTGGCTTAATGATTACAGGCCATCACATTGGACCTTCAGTCCCCCCTAGTAGTAGTTTGTTGCCTCATGGCATTTTTCAGCAGGATAATGCTCACCCACACACAGCAGGAAAGTTTCCCAGGAATGTCTTTTGCAGATTGCAGTACTTCTTTGAACTGTCCAGTTGCCCATTTCCCAGGGAATCAACCTGGAAAACCAAATCTTTTGGAAATTGTGATGATGTGAAGATGTTTACTCAGCCAATCACAGTGCAAATCCTGATTTTTGTGACAAGCTTAACTCACAACACATACAGTATCAGACACTTAATTTACATCTGGGAGGAGACTTTTTGAAGCTGTAACTGTAATCTGTACTGTTTTCTTTTTCACTGCCCTCCCCGCCCTCATTACTCTTCCCGTTGTGACAGTTCTGGAGTCTCGTGCCCATTTCTTGCATTTCACTTTTTTCATAATCCAGCTGGAAAAGAGTTCACTGACTCTGATCCATAGTTGTTATTTCTGCATTACTCTTTTGGGCCCTGATCACTGGACTCAATCACGACATCACTCAACCCCCCCACCCCATTTTCCACTTTCCTCATCTGGATGCTTCTAAATGTTAAGTCCATTAAATCCTTTGAATCAGTCCAAGGTTTTCGTTCCAGTTCGTCTTGCTACTGTTTCAAGTTTTTGAAATCACTGTACAGTAAAAGCAGAAAACAGCAAGTGAGCACCGTGAGCGCTACACCGTGCGTAGAGGCAGATTTAACTGCACTGTATTCTGCTTTATAGGAATGCCTTTCTCTTTTCAGACTGACTTTTTGCGGTGTTTTCATTCGGAATGCATCTTTTACGAGGCCTGGCCTGCATAAGCAGTTTTCCCTGAGGAGATGCTGTTAATTAGGCTGATGTCAAACATCGGTCAGCAAACAGCCCACTCTTCTGCTTCTTATTCTCTTTCTCTAGACCATACATGTCTGGAGGCAGCCGCACTGTAAGCGAGTCGTTTAGCTTCAAATTCCAGACAGATATATTTTGGGAATTTTACTCTAAGGCCTGATCCTTTAGTTTAGGTTGTGAAGTATCTTTTACTATGGCCAATTTTTCACTGCAGGGGTGAACGAGTAACTGTTTCAGTGGCTATTCTCTAATTCAATGACTGTAATTCTAGAAATAGCCTGTAGTATTGTGGAATTAGGCTGCTAGCCAGAGTAGCCCAGTAATGCCATGGAAGCAATGTGGGATAAGGCTGGTAGCCAGCATGCTAACACTGTAGTAGTGATACTGAATGATATCTGTGGCTGGTGTACTAGTGCTGCATTAGCAGTAATAATGTTGAAAAAAAAGCCACTAGCGATGTTTTACAGTAAGAGCAGTAAAGTCATGACAGTGACGTGAGACCAAACACATACAACAACAGCAACTCTTAGTCTCATAACTGTGAGAAGCCATAAAAAATCGATGTAACCATTAGTAACCATTTCAAGTTCAATCTAAGTGTTTGAGGATAATATGCATGCACACTAAGGAATCCTGAGCATTGAAGATGAAAGATATATGATGATGGATTGAAGATGGAAGGCAGATTCAGTTTCTTTATTCGCACTCGAATGTTCAAGTCTTTCTCTCTTTCGTCTCAGTTAGAACCGGGGCGCCCCTTGACCCCGGTGCTATCTCGCGCTTGGCCATCTTGTTTTTCTTGGCCATTCCTGAAGCCTTAGGTAGCCAAGAGCAGAGAAAATAGAGTGCAAGTGGGAGTGTGGTGTCTGGTGTGTGTATGCATGTGTGCATGTGTATGTGCTTATGAGTGCGAGTCCATATGTGCGCCTTTTGGCTTATTAAATGCCCCTGTAGACGTCTAGCCTGCACTTTAATAATTTATAACCCCCCTCTACCAGGCAGTGACTTCATTATCTAGCGAGTATGTGGCATAAAAACCACGGCAGGAGTCCTCTTTGATCTGACTAAGGCTAAGAGTTAAAGTGCTAAACTTGGCTAGGCTAATTCTTAAAGTTTTAGCTTCACTCAACTCAACTCAACCCCCACTTCGCTCTACATCCTCAGCAAAAACAGGCCGCCCAGCGAGTGAACTCTCAGCAAGGCCGCTGCCACTCGGCGAGCAGAAGACGAAGGGTTACATCCACACATCCGGCCCACAGCCGTCCACTGACAGCTTTATTTAAGGGCGTGTGTCCCTGCTAAACCTTTCGGAAGTGCTCCCTTCAAGATCAACAAACCGCCTTAGATGGAAAAATAAGAAAGGAAATGCTGTGGCTCGTGGCTGTGTGTGTGCAGCTTTTAAATACAACAGGTGCTTCATGAATCAGAGCATTTTACTCTTCATTTCTCCCTTTATTCTCCAGGTGTTACTCGCATGCACAACTCTGGGAAGGAACCGAGTGTAAAGAAGCTGTTTTTCACCCCAGATTCCCAATTTTTCACATGTTTAAGAAAGAGCCAGCAAATGCAGAGACCAACTGTAGAACTGCAGAACTGGAGAGTCTTGCTGGAATGTGCTGGGAATACTTTGCACCTGGAATTCTCTTCCAGCCAGCGCTCCAATTCCCAAAGCCCTTCCCATAACTCATATTCTGGGTGAGAGGCTTTCCGATAAATAAAGTCTGTCATCAGCGTCGGCTTCGTTCTCAATCTCTGCTTTAGTTTTATGATATGTGGATATGGTTGTATGTGCTGTCAGCTATATGCTTCAGAATATAAATTCCTAAATGGCTGTTTCCAGGAAAAGCCTTTAATTGGTATAGTGCTTTTACATTAAAAAAGATTCTCTTTACATTATAAAATGGTTCTTCACATTGTCTTAAATTATTAATATATAGGAATTAAAAGAGCTTATTCTACAGTATTGCTCTATTGAGCCCTTTCTGAGACTTTTTAAAAGACTGTACTGTAGGTATGTGTGATATGGAGAAAGTATAAAGTAGTGATGGAAGAGAAGGTTGTAAATTGATCATTAGGTGTAACCTCAGGGAATGGCTTGGGAATGCCTATGCCATTGTACCAAGTCATGAGGTGTTATCTTGTGAAGGAGGTTAAACACTTGCTACAGTCTGTGGCAATGATAGTAATTGGTGGCATCTGGTTGGTGGTCAGTACAGGATTTTTTAGCTTCCAATTTATACCATTTTAATTATCTTAATTTTCATTGCATAGGTAAAACTACACACAATACATAATACTACTATATATAATTGAAGTAATTGTGAATTGTTCATCAGTTCAGGTGGAAAGGTGGAGGGTATACTGTTTGGTTTGTTTGTTGTTTACTGTTTAAAGCCTTTACTCTATAAGGATATTTATTTTAGAGCATATTGAAGCTTTCTGTAGTGTGAAACCAAAGCAGACAACAAAAATAAGTGTTTAAAAATATGAGAAAAACTGTTTTTTTATCTTTATTTGATATAAATCCTTTGTATCGTGTGGAAGTTCTATACAGGCAAACTTACCTTTTTATAAAACATATATTCTCAAAAAAGGAAATCTTAAAAGGTTCTAAAACCAATTAAACTACAAGTCTTTCATCTCTGGCACAGCCCAAAAGGTTATTCTAAAGATTGTATTCATCTACATCATCTACAGGATTCTAAAGGCATAAACAGATCCAAGGGCAAGATTCTTACTATGAAATATTTGCCCATGTGACCTCAGAAGCATAACTCACATGCCCTGCATGTTTGCCATCTCCTTCCCTCCCTCACTCCCTCCCTCCCCGTTCTCTTTCAGTTTCTGTTCTAGCCATCAGCACTGCGTTCCTCGCTTCTTCAGGGTGCTGAACATTGATTTATACGCATAGTGCGAAGAGGGGTCACGACCCTGAGTCGGTGCACAGGGATGTTAACCCTTTAACCATCTGGTTGAAACCTGTAGCGTTGCTTTGTATTGATTTGCGAACACCAAAAGAAGAAGAGAGCAAGGGCAGAAAAGAGCAAACGTTGCATTTGACTTGTCATTCTCACCAAAACCTTCCATTCACCAACAGTGGGTGAATGGAAGCTAAATAAGATTATCTTAATTGCATTGTGGCCTTTACAAAAACAAATTCAGTTATGGTCTCAAAGGGAGCAATGTGTCACTTTAACCTTGATTTAGGCAGCTTATGTTGTTGTCAGCTATCAATTGGCAGCCATTAATTGAGATTTGTTTTCTTCGCGCACGGTTTTTCGAGTCACAGTTTGCAGCCTATGATCTGTTTACACGCTAGCCTAATCCAATATGGCTTCCATTATACAGATTGGTCGCAGTGTGCCGAGGCATTTTTCGAGGTTTTAAAACTAAACAGCTCTCAAAGGAGGTTCTTCTCTTGATCCTTTCTTCCACTCCTTCCAAATTTGCACTTTATGACTGCACCTTGCACGATTTGTCCCTGTCCGTGTCGTACGAAGCCGCGTGCCCTCTGTCTCACCCTTATTAAACTACACGTCCTCTTCTGCAGCTCCTTAAGTCATAGCTGGATTACTGGAGCACTGTAAGTCTTTGCTGTCTTTCCCTCCAAAAGCTGATGTTCCTTTGAAGTGTGGCCTCCGTGACCTGGCCTGTTATTTAACTGGCTTCACTCTTGCTAATGCGAGGAGTCAAAGCAACCCAAAAACGTCCGGCAACTTCAAGCTCTACGCTACGCTGCGCCGCTGGATATGCTTTATCATTAGCACTGTCTCTACGCGAGGTCAGACTGTCCTTAGACCACATCAAACAGCACCTCGGGGAAGGAGAGTCAGTCGTGATGGTGAAAGCGATCGGCTGCTCTGGTTCACCAGGGATGCTGGCAGTTGCCAACCTGCCAGGAGAAAGTACTTGGTGAACTCACGTCATTCGTGGAGTGTGAATTAAGCAGGCATCTGGAATGGACCTTTTAAATGGCAAACCAACCAAGCTTGACTTACTTCAGCTTAAACTCTGGAAAATAAGAGTTAATCTAACAGGCCTTTTGGATCTAGGAAGAATCATTTAAATAATTAGTTTATACAGCTCTGGAAAAAAAAAATTAAGAGACCATTTTTCAGTTTCTGAATCAGTTTCTCTAATTTTGCTATTTATAGGTAAATGTTTGAGTAAAATGAACATTGTTGTTTTAATCTATAAACTACAGACAGCATTTATTCCAAATTCCAAATAAAAATATTGTCATTTAAAGCATGTATTTGATATAAATAACAAAAAATACAGAGATTTCAGACCTCAAATAATTCAAAGAAAAAACAAGTTCATATTTGTAAAGTTTTCAGAGTTCAAAAATCAATATTTGGTGGAATAACTCTGTTTTTTTAATCACAGTTTTTTCATGCATCTTGGCATCATGTTCTCCTCCACCAGTCTTACACACTACTTTTAGATATTATAATTGCACTCCTGGTGCATAAATTCAAGCAGTTCAGCTTAGTTTGATGGCTTGTGATCATCCATCTTTCTCTTGATTGGGCTCTTATTTTTTTCCAGAGCTGTATATTAATATTAAACTTGAATATTTAGGTAGCTAAAAGTACAGTCTCTTCCTGACCTGGAGGAAAAACAGTGCTTATTGTCTAGACTGCAGATTATTTCCCAAAGTTATGTAAAAAATACAATAACAACAGCTTATGTAACTGGCTAGGCTCCATTAATAAGTGCTGCTCATTACATGAATACCACTTTGTGTCCTTCAGCTCAGTATAAATGTGCTATGCTACCAGGAACAAGGAGGATATTTCTTTTATGTATAGACATTCTGCTGTCTGCAAGGCAGATTTACTATTTAAAGCCTTTACCACATGTGAAGCTGTTTTGCAGGAGATGTTTTTTTTTCCAGAATCCATTTGGTTGAGGAAGTTTATATGTGTGTAAAAATGACAAGGCACTAAGTTGCTAGTTTAGCTTGTTTGCTGCCTCACGTTTTTAACTGAAAGAGCAAATATAAGCATGTGAAAACAACTACAAAATCTTCATTTTTGTCATTAATTTAAGGTTTATTTAATCATATATTTATTATAGCAATCTTATTTTAGAGTCAGTAAGTAAATGCGACTAAGTGAATATGTATTGTTTGTCATCCATCCATTCATTGTGAATGCCTGCTTTATCTTTTAGGGTGGCAGGGGCTGGAGCCTGGAGCCTGAACGCATTGGCAACATGAACTGCAATTGATAAACATTTGTCTGGTTTAAAATTCGTATTTACTAGCAATTTATTAATGTTCAAATTAGGGGTGGGCGATATGGCTCTAAAATAATATCACGATATTTCAGGGTATTTTTGTGATAACGATATACTTGGCGATATAGGAAAACTAAAATAATTCATTCATTTCAGGAATATAGTATAATAGTATAACAGAATAATCATAATGTGGCACAATAAATAATATAGCATAAAATAGTATAATGCAGCAAATAATATTGCAGAATATTTAGTGCATGCATATAAACTGCAAACTAAAACAAATATACAATAAATACACCTAAAGCTCCACAGTAAATAATAGACTACTTTTAAGACAGAACAGCCCTGTTATCACCGTATGGATTTTTAATATCATGATATTTCTGTGACACGATATATTGTATACAATATAATATTGCCCACCCCTAGTTCAAATTCTGATGAGCTCATTATTTGCTAACATTTTAATATGAATATCCATGCTGATGAATAAGTGTCATGTGTGAGCATTTGTTAATATTCAAATTCTGCTGAACTACTGCTTTGTTTACATCTACTGATCATTAGTTAAAAATATATAAATGAAAGAAATAAATGATTATAAAGTGTTACCAAAACATTTACTTGTTATAAATGCTTTGTATAATGTGGAGGCTATCATCATTTAAAATCTCAGCAAAATACATTCAATCTGTGGTTGTTAGGTGACAAAATGTAAAAAAAGTTCAAAGGGTATGAATACTTTTGCAAGCCAATGCATATATTTTCTTGTATAATGCGGGAATTAGCTTAGCAGCTAGCTAATTTCCCTCTGCTTGAACACAAAGCAGTGCAGTGTAAATAAAATATACGTTACGGCTTCAGAAATGTGTTTTTGCTAAGTGATGGTGCCCTGCGGTGGTTCTATTAACAAAGCAAATGATTGTATTTTAAATATTTTATTTATTTATATTTTTATATTCTTCTCAATCACTTCATATATGTTATTGTTCTTTATGTGGCTATGATTTATTGTGGATTTTGGAGCATTTTTGATTAAAACTCTGCAGTTCTGTGAAGGATGCTTCCTATTCTTCCTTTCACAGCTTTACTGTTATTGAATACATGCACAGCACAGCTCAGCACAACCTCTATGATTCATAAACGTATATTACACTTTATACAACAGTTAGTTTCGACCTCATAATCTGATTGGTTGAGAAGTGTCCTAGCCGTGTCCTGCTGATATTTGTGATAAAATCACGGCCTTCTCACACTAAACTTGTGTCTCTCTGATAACGCATTTCCGAGTAACGGCGTATTTATACACACAGGACACCAGCAGCAGCGTTAGCTTAGCACAGGCTAGCGCTCAGCCACGGCACGCTTGCCTGCAGTGCTGGCTAGTCTTTTCTGAGGAAAAAAGGGAAAGAAAATCGCTCCGCTAATGCCGTCTGACAGCCAGAACGCTAACGAGCCAGGCTAGGCTAGGCTACGCTAAGTTAATGCTGAGCTAAAGTAAGCTACGCTAACCTAACCACAGTCCAGCCGGCTGGCTAAAACCACTAACACCACCCAGCAAAACAAGCAGAAATGCTCAAAAAATGTGCAGCGTTCACCTGAAGACGACTCCACGGAGCAGGAGAGGAGAGTATTAGCGTTATTTCACGCTCCTTACGTTACCATCTTCACTATTCCCAATTTAGATTTCAAGCTAACTTTCGTGGTGTTAGTCTGTATGAATCAAACACCGTTTTGTAGTTAAGTTTCAGTTCTGTTACAGTTGTGGTGGAACTACTTTTTGGTGGAAGGCTCAGTCCATATTAAATCATATTCAAACTGAATTTCTTAAAGTTCTTTGATTTATTTTCTTTATCCATTTTGTAAAAAACAAACTGTTGTATAAAAGCAATAGAACACTCGAGGTCGTGTGTTATCACGAATAATAGTGATGTTATTCGTGATAACACACTCCCTCTCGTGTTCTATTGCTTAAATAAGGCCAGCATGAACTCATATGATGTACACTTGAGTATTATTATTATTCCTCGGCTCTGAACTCAGAGAGAATATATAGCTGGGATTAGGTGGATGTGTCATGCTTTGAGCTGTCTAATTAGATTGGCTTCGGTGAAACTCACTGTTGACTGTAGTGACTCACGTCATGGCTCAAAATTACCCCTCAACTAATTGAATTTATTAGGTTCTTAGTAAAGGTCCTTAAAGGGATGGTATGTGTGGATGTGTTCATATGTTATTTAGAGATAACAGGTGGTCCCTCATTGTATCTCACATTGGCACGTCTCAGCCCACGTGAATAGCTTACAACGGGACTACCGAGAAGTCACGTCAGGCCCTAAGAAAAGAAGGGGTCAAAGGTTAAATAAGAACACGCAGTGGGCAGCCTGCTGTTCCGCTGACCTTCGACCCTGACCCTTTCATGCACCGTAGGCTTTCACTGGACCCTGAATGGAACTCAGCAGCGAGGATCTATAGCCGGTACAGGACACAGAAAAAAAAAGGAAGTATGGGGTCAGACATCACATCAAGCATTCACGGGTTTGTGTAAATGGGATTTGTTGAATTTAGGAAGTGTATTTATTGTTCTGTAGATACTGATTCAAGATCAGATTTTAGACTAGCATGTGCTTCCATATGGAATTAATTTTTCCCCAAATGTTTTATGCAAATAAATTAAATCTGCACTCAAAATTTTAGAAATAAAAAAGAAAAATTGTATGTTGCAAATTCAAAAGAGAAATTTTGCGTTTTGTTGAATTTTTTGGACTTTTGCTTCTGGAATCTCTCGTTTGCTTCTGCTTATATTGTTTTTTCTTTGTTTCTGAATTTTGGCCCAGTTTTCACTGGTGGGCGGGGCTTAGAAGAATGCTTTCCTCTTGAATCTCCATTGCTCACCTTATTTTGGACTGTTGGGTACCCTGAATCCTCACCTGAGACCTACCAATAGGGGTTCAAGGCGAACGCCTTCTTCTAAGCCTCACCCACCCGTAAAAACTGGGACAAAACTGGGACCCAGAAGCAAAAACTAAAGCAAAAACGAACGAGAGATTCCAGAAACAAAAGTTTTTAGCAGCAAAATCACATTTGATGAGCAGCAGTTAGACCATAGGGCCACTCCAAAGCTGCTAAATAACTCTGCATAACATGTTTTCATTCTCTTTTAGACACAGATATGTACATGGTTTTCTATTTTTGGTGTATTTTTTTAGTAACACCACAGTCATCCATGGTCAGGAAACCTTTTTATTGTGCAATATTTTAGACATATTTTAAGGTGACCGCTCAACTCAAAATGTATTTATAGTATACTAGGATAACTCCAGAGACAAACATGCAAGAATAAACACTTTAATCTTGATCAATTTTAACAGTTTAATATAGAACATAATTAAATAAAGTTGGACAAAAAGTGAAGGGCCTGTCATTGGCCCAGGTTTTGTCGCATCTGGACCCTCACAGATTCAATAGGTCTAGTTGAGATAAGATGCTGCATGGATGGCAAGGGTGGAGCCATCCTCCTCCTGGTCAACAGTGACTGGCGGGACCAAACTGGAGGTGATGGGGTAAAAGGGGAAAACGGGAGGATGGTGATTGGTCAGAAAACGAGTCTCCTAGTAGAACCCAAAAAATGCTCTGTAGCCTAATCTGTAATTGTTTAGGGTTCGTACGGTCATGAAAAACCTGGGAAAGTCATGGAATTTGAAAATAGCAATTTCCAGGCCTGGAAAAGGTTTGAAAAGCTAAAAATACCCAGAAAGTTTCTGTTTATTGAAGGAGAAAAATCTATTTTGAGCTTTTAACAAATACAATCAAATCAGCTCAGAGTTAATTCAGTAATTTAGCCCTACACACAATGGAGCTCTAAGGATCTGACACACATTTTATTATTAAAGATTGTGTGTCAACATTTTTTTATCAGATTCATTTTAGACCTACTGTAATCTATTTTAATTTGATTTTTGGTTTTACTGTCCATGTCTGCACTGATATTTAAAAAAATCTTATGGTCATTAAAATTTGCCTTAAGGGCATGAAAAAGTCATGAAAAAATCATGGAAATGTATTGGCAAATTAAAAATTGTATGAACCCTATTATTTAAAATATGTGTGCGTCACACTGATTGAGCTCAAGTAAAAACATAGATTTGACACTGCACTCTAAAAAACAGAGGTACGATATGAGTACTTTTTTGTACACTCTTCATAATTGCATCCTCAAAGGTACAATATTGGTCTTTACAGGGTCAAATTTGTTCCATCTGAAGTACAAAGTCATTTCTAACAGCAATAAGTACAGATTTGTACCATTTAACCTGCAGCCAAAAGGTACATTCAGTAATCTGTATCACTGCACTAATAAACTATATATATTTTAATTGCACATTTTTTATTTGAAAACCAGACAATTTTGGATCATCAAGTTTTTGAGCCATATTTAGTTGATGATAATGTTTATAATCTTTATAATCTTTACTGGCACAAAAACCATGGGTACAAAAAAGGACTTTCACTGAAAGGTACTTTTTTGTACCTCAATATAAGGTACAGCCCCAGAGACAAGCTTTATACTCTTTTAAGTACAAATCTGTACTTATATTTCTTAGTGTGTGCCACATGCCGCATCTTCTTTATGTGTGCACTTTTTATTTTTTATTTTTTTGGCCTTCAGCCCACCACAAACAAGTATGGCCAAGTACAGAGGATGAATGGATGTAAGAGTAGCACTTGTGTGCACTTTCCTTCTTAAAAAGTGCTTAGATGCTTTACATAATGGCACTAAACCTAAAGCCTGTACTGCAAAGAAGAGCCTCCAGCTGTGATATATGCTGATCTAGACTGTTCCCTCAGGGCATGATGGAAGTAAACAGGGTAAGGGATAGTGCTGCAGGTTTCTGGGGGAGAACTCGCTCTGTATTTATGGAGCTCTGACAGCCTATCCTTATCCACAGCTCTCCCCCACACTAGAGTGGCCCTTGAGCCGTGACCTGCTCCTTTTGCAGTCCCTTGACTTTGCTTCTCGCTTCCTGCATCCCTCTTTCTTTCCTTCCTCTCCTCCCCTCCCTCCCTCCCTTCACCCCCCCCCCCCTGCACTGAGAGCTGGCTCCAGTGGAAGAGGCGGCGCCTGGCGTGTGATTGAGCTGCTTATGCTGCAGTGATTAGGCTCCGAGGGGGCATGTTTAATGTGGCGGGGGCAGTTTATACAGCTCTAATGCTGTTTGGGTTTTAGGGCAGGCGTGTAATTGAGCCCACACCGTCAACACAGACAGAGACGAGAGGAGAACGTCTGCTGAGTGACGACAGTACCCAGAAGGCCTTTTGTTTCTCTTCTTGTGACGGAGAGAATTCCAGCTTTCAGTAACGGTCTAAACGTCTTTACTTAAATTAAAGGGCTCGTGCATATACAGTGGCATCAAAAAAATAATTTTTGTTTTGACTTTTTGGAATACTGATAGTTTTCAGATTATCAAACAAATTTTAATATCCGACAAAGAAAACCTGAGTAAATATAAAAAAACAGCACTTTTTAAATGATAATTTTATTTACTAAAAGGAAAATAAGTGGAAACAACTGCAATCAAGCTTTACCAATAACTGGCAACAAGCCTTTCACATGTCTGTGGAGGAATTTTGGCCCATTCTTCTTTACAGAATTGTTCTTATTAAGCCACATTGGAGTGTTAATAGGCATTTAACGGCCACAGCATCTCAATTAGAAAACCTTATTTATTTATTTTTTTGTTTAAGCTATTATCCAAGTACACCTACGTTTAAGGTCACAAACAGATGACCGAACATCAGCAGGATTCCTGGTTCCATCTATTACAGCAAGTTGTTCAGGCCCTGAAGCAGCAAAGCAGCCCCAGACCATCATCACACTACCACCACCATATTTTACATTCAGTATGATGTTCTTTTTCTAAAATTACGTAGCAGGACACACCTTGCAAAAAATGTTTTTTTTTTGGGTCATCAGTGTTTTTTGCCTTGAAACTTTACATTGGAGACCAGTCCTCTTTTCATTTCTTTTGTTTTATTCTGACCTCCTGGATGAGTTGTCCATGCTCTTTTGAAATAGTTTAGGTCGGCCAGCCACTTCACCAGTGTTCCATGTTTTCTCCATTTGTGAATAATAGCTCTCACTGTGGTTCGCTTGAGTCCCAAAGCTTTAGAAATGACTTTGTTACCTTTTCTAAACTGATTGATGATCAATGACTTTGTTTTCTTCTTCTTTTTTTTTCTTCAGATCGGGGCACATTGTGTTGATTTTGGAGATCTTTTATCTGCTTTATGTTGTCTGACAGGTTCTAAACTCAACTTTCCAAAAAGTGTGATTGATCACAGTTAATTTATAGGTGGGGAAACATTTTTTCACGAAGGGCTAGATTGGTTTGGATTTTTTTTTTTTTTACTTTAATAAATGAAATAATTTTTATATGTACTTAGGTTTTATTTATCTGACAGTAAAGTTTGTTTAATAAACTAAAAATGTAGGTTTGGCCTTTAGTTTAGACCTTATTAATATAATACTAAACCGACTGTAATGAAGACCAAAAGTGATCTATCATCATTTGAAATTTCATATGAACCTATTGAATCATATGAACCATCGTTGGGGTTTTCCATATTGCTGTGGTTGGTACCTACCAAAAGTGGTCTCAGGTAGGACAACCAGGTAGATGAACCAGTTTCAGGGTCGTGAGGGATTAAAGCTCATTCTTCTGTGGTTCTTTGGAGACCCCACCCCACAAATTACAATATTTAATGGATCCCAAATAATATGTTGGTGCCAAATACCATAGAATACCTTCATGCCTCTTTTTTTTGAGCAGGCCTAGTGTATCCCACTCCTTGACATGTGCTTTTGCGTATAATATAGCCAAACATTTTGGCCAAACTGGATGCCAAGTACTTTATTCTAAATATGGATCAGAATTTCAAAACCAACATGATCGCCCTTCTCTTAGATGATCTTCATTTCTTTCTCTCTCTTCATTTCTTCTTCAATGTTCTTCTCTGATGTCTTGGATGAGCACAGATACTGAGATTAGAGGCCTGGGTCTTGCATGGCCTGGGAGGAAGGGAGATATATGAAAGGCAGAAGCAACCGTGGATTGAGTCCAGCTCCTGCTCTGCTTTTTGTCAGAAGTCCTGAGATAATCTTCAATAAATCATCCACCTGATGCTCATATTATCCGAAGGAAAGTGTGCACAATGTCACGCGTCCTACGTAGATGACGTATTAGTGTCTGGCGCAAACTTTTTCTTTTCTGCGGTCGATTCTCAGCGGTGTAAAACATCGATTTTCTGCTTATCTTGACACATTTGGCAATTGTGCGAGTCCAACATTCTGTCATTTTCTTACTCTGTGTTTTTTGCTTAAGTATGATGCCAGAGAAATAGGACTGAATCTTGTTTGATGTGGCCAGAAAAGCATTTATTTAAATAGGCTAAGTGTCTGAGTTAGCGTGATTGGCCCGAATTAGCTTGAGTGATATTAGCAACGTTGGCTGCTCTCCGCATCTGTCAGCATGATGCATAGCGCTAATGGAGCCCATCAGTCTCTCCTTTCTATAACCTCAAACCTCAAGAAAGGAGGAATCGATACTGTCTGATCAGGTTTTGTGTGGCACGGCATGTAGGGTATGTACCCTTAACTGTAGAGGAAGACTTATTATAGGTAACCTACAGATAACAGATAACCTTAATCTATCTTAATCTTAGTCTGCTATTTCAGTGTTGCTTAAAGAGTGGAGATTTGTACAGTAATAAAATGACGTTTTAAAGTTTTAAGTTCGTGAAATTGGCAAATTACTGTGCACAAGGACCCTTGAGATGTAACCCCAATGAACCCTGTGCTTATTATAAAGTTATTAAGCTTTAAGTTATATACTCAAGCACTTTTTTCCTTAGTTTTCAGACTGATCTCTATCTGGAGAAAAAAAGAACTGAAAAATCTGTTAATGTCTCAAATCTCAAATTTATAACAGACAGAAGCCACTGGGGAAATGTTTCAGCTGCACCCATTGGCTTGTATTGTGCTTTCAGGGTCAGCAAGTTTCTCTAAGTATGAAAGTATTAGAGATTAGCATATTGTTACTAGAAAAAACGGAATAAAACTCTGCAAAAATCTACAGTTGTTTCAGGATAAAGAAACAAAACATCTTTATCTTCAATAGAAGTTAATTTACAATGTAATTTTGGAGAATTTCTATTAAGAAGGAGAATTATTGCCAATAGAATAGGACTCTCTGAAACATAATCATGAACCAATTGGCACTATGCCTAATGTCAAGCATTGAGCTTTGCTGTTCCATTAAGTACTTAAAAAGGGATTTGGACAATGAAACTGAAACACCTGTCGTCATTTTAGTGTGGGATTTTATGTTTCATGGCTAAATTGGAGCAGCCTGGTGTTCAATCTTCATTAATTGCGCATTGCACCAGTAAGAGCAGAGTGTGAAGGTTCAATTAGCAGAGTAAGAGCACAGTTCTGCTCTAAATATTTCAATGCACACAACATTATGGGTGACATACCAGAGTTCAAAAGAGGACAAATTGTTGGTGCACGTCTTGCTGGAGCATCTGTGACCAAGACAGCAAGTCTTTGTGATGCATCAAGAGCCACGGTATCCAGGGTAATGTCAGCCAGCATACTACCAAGAAGGACCAACCACATCCAACAGGATTAACTGTGGACGCTGTAAGAGGAAGCTGTCTGAAAGGGATGTTCGGGTGCTAACCCGGATTGTATCCAAAAAAACATAAAACCACGGCTGATCAAATCACGGCAGAATTCAATGTGCACCTCAACTCTCCTGTTTCCACCAGAACTGTCCGTCACCACAATCAATTATTGTGCTCTAAAACCAGGTGTTTCAGTTTCATTCTCCAACCCCTGTATATCTCAATAAGTCACACAATTTAAGTGACTTTTTAAATTCAACATTTATGGGCTTAGCATGATGAAGTCGAGCAGCAGTCATTCATGTTTTGCTATATTGAGTAGATTAACCACCCAAAATGTGTCCATGTGAAGACCAGGTGTAATCCAGTTTTGTAGAATTGTCTTTTTCAGCAGCTGTAAATCCAGAGACCAATATCTTGCACTGTATCATCTTTAACTCCAAGTTGGAGTTATCATTCAGGAGACACAAGCATGGATCCCAGTTGTATTCTATTTCAAGAATGTTTGGAACATTGAATTGACATGGAATACAATCTTTGTCTATTGACTTCCATTGAAAATTAAGACGTTGATGTCTTGGACATACAAGGGATTTGAGTGACAGCAACATTATACAATAACCCTGGCCATCATTGGCTGGAGAACAAGTGAGCTTTCCCCTCTTTCCCCCTCTTAGAAAGCCTCATTAGAAGCCTAAAGGGGACGTTAATCAGCCTGTGTTTAACTGAATTGGTCTCTAGGCCCCATCTCAAGACTCAAATACCACTGCATTGCATGCCTCAGGCCTCTAGTGCGTTCACCGAGAATGTTTAAGTGTAATGAGAACTTACTGTAAGTGCTGCATATATTTCTTTTATGTGATCGGCATCTCTCGAATATGATTGGCTGTGACAGAAGTCTCTCTTCTCCATGTCAGGCAGCAGCCAGACGTGTGGTGCTTTTTACTACAGTAGTGACCCACTCAAGATCTGCACTGTGAGCTATCTAAACACAAATGTGGTCATTTCTGATGGAGCATAGAGGCTGTAAACATTTAAAGCTCAATCGCCGAATTAGGGCAGTTCGAGATGTCCTTAATGCACTCAGTCCTCGGCATTCTGTATACATACTCGTACCGTAAACTACAAATTGGAAGCAACAACAAGCACCGGCTCTCCACCGCACTTCAAAGAAGAATGCGAGACTGGAAATACTGTCTTTCTGCAGAGGCCAACGAATCCCACAAGCCCATAAAATAAAAAAACGGAGTCGAATGGCATCTTTACAAAAGCTTTGGGAAGGAGAAACATCCACTGTGTCCCATTACTTTACGAGAAAGCCACTAAAATGCCCCTCTTTATAGCGTATACAGTACAGCCCGGCGCTGAAGTTCAACCAGAGATGCCTCAGTCCGTAAATCTTCTTTAAGGTACACTTTCTTACACAACAGGATCTACGCATCTACTGGAGTTATGAACTGCGGTTTTCATCCTCCAGGACTTCGCCTCGATGGGAAGCGGCAGCGGTCGGAGTCCGTCTGTTGTCATCTGTTCTTGTTTCGCTTCAAATGGTCCGAATCAGACTGTCCCCGCTCTGTCACTGTCCCGTTTAATTATCGTATTCTTCGATCCCGCAAACGGAATTGGGCTGGCAGAGTGATTGGCAGTAATCTGTGCTCTGCAAGTAATGAATCTTCTCTCAAACAAGAAGCGCGTGAGCATCTGGAAGCATTTCTGAAATCTCGTTTCTTTAGGCTACTCTCGTAATTCTCGTAATTCTGTGTCCCTTTTTTATGGTTTACACCCATTGTATGCGCAATTCCCAATGCCTATTGAGATTCCAGAATTAAAGTCTTCAGAGCTGTAAAAGATCTGTCATTGTGTGTTTTATTTGTTGTTGCTTATGGAAAAAAATCTTTCAACAGATTATGGTGTTACCTTTATAAAACCCACTTAGGATGCGTACTTAGGAAAGAAAATCCCACTTAATATTAACAAAATTAGCCAATCCATGGGACTGATCCATGTACTGAAATTGATGCCAACACTGTGCTGACAGCTTCATACCAATATTCTAGATAAAAATAGCGGTACCACTTTAAAATAAGACTACCTTTATAAAGGAAGTCTTATTTTAAAGTGGTACCAAATAGCAAACAGCAAAACTTACCATAATTTAACCTTTGCACTCAACTATAACTAACCTGTCATCAACTATACGTGATTAATCCAGCTCAGAAAAAAAACAATTAGTATAGCAACTGGTACAGTCCAATGCTTCTAAAGCCGATTGTTGTGTCTGCTTGCTTCGTGATGACTAACCTGCTCTTCTAGGCTTCATAACTCTTTAACATTTATAACAGGAGGGCATTGGCTTGTATTGTGCTTTTAGGGTCAGTGGGTTTTCTGTATTAAAGTAATAGAGATTAGTTAATTGTTAGTGCCATGGAAAAACATCTACAACATTTCCAAGAGAAGGAAAAAACCACTTTTAAAGTAATTTTAGAGAATTTCTATTGAGAACGAAAAAATACTGCCAATAGAATAGGACTCTTTAGAGCAGATAATCGTGAAAACAATTGGCACCATGCCTAATAGCCGACACTGAGCTGTGGATTCTGAGCTGTGGTGCTTCATCTGATGCTTAATAAAGGATAAGTTGGGGAGTTAGTGATGAGGTGGAGTGGTGATTTTCTAATATCATGACCTCATCAATGCTCTTGTTGCTGAACACCACAGCGATGGTCTCAGAATTACTCTTTTACTCTGACAAACGTAGGATAAACAATTTTTAATACTCTTGATTTTGGAAGAAAAAACATTATTTATAACTCAGGTTTGGTGTAGTCTACAGAGATGATACACATAAAATACCCTATGGTGAGGTACACAGTTTATTGATTCAACTCAGTTGGGTCGTTTTTGGTTTGAACAATGTATTGGTATCAGAATTGAAACTGGACAATAGGGATTGATGGTAGGGGCGACGAGACACTAATATCACGAGACGAGACGAGACGAGACGCTATTTTGGGTTCACGAGAACGAGACGAGACGAGATTTAAAAGTTAAATTTTAAAGAAAACCTCAAAAATGAAAAACTAGAGTTTTATTTGACAAAATCATATAACACACACTTAACAGACTGGTTTATCTCACACATTGATTCTATAAGAAATAGAAATAAGAAGAAGAAGAAAAAATAAAAATAAAACTTTTCTAGGTCTTATATAGTGCAAACAATAAGTGCAAACCACAACCAGTCATATTAAGACTATGCTTGAAGTGCAAACAGAAACAGATTATTTTTTTTTTTAAATACAGTACAGAGCTAAGGGATTAGTACAGCTGTCTATGAAACAGTCACGTGTAGGATTTACTTACAGTATTTATATATGGTTTGTATCTTGTTGGTCGCTCTGTTACCGTTTATTGTTTCCACTGGAGCCAAAATGCAGCCAGACATACAACTTAAAAAGGGGGTATGCAGTCTATGCGACGCATAGGGGCGCTGCACTAAAGGGGCGCCAAATGAAAGCCCCACATACATTTTCTCTCAGGAGAAACAGCCAATCAGCTTGCTGGTTTTGCGGAGCGCGGTGGGCTAGTAAAAACAGAACATATCTCCTCCACCCCCTCCCCCCCGGCGGCGCTGATACTACATTTGCATACACCACAAACAGTACTGCTGTGTTGCCAGATCCCACTTAAAAAGTCCACACTAAACTATTTTTTCCCCCCGCGAGACAGGTTAAAGCTTGACGAGAAATATCGTCACGTTTAATCTCGCGAGATCTGGTGCCATGAGATCTCGTCACACCCCTAATTGATGGATAATGAATCTCTAATCTAAACAAGGCATGAGCAACACATTTACAGTTTATAGTTTTTTTTATTGCTGCAAAACGATGCCAGCGAATGTACAGACTTTGTAGTCTGTATAATAGACTCTGATAAAGAAGATATAATATGTGATTCATTTCATATCCTCAGCATGACGCCCATTAGTTGAGTTGACTCATGCTTACATTCCAGAGGAGGTGGGTGGGCAGTGTGACCACCTCAATCCCACCACTTTTCTCAGAGCAGATCGTTGTATTTTATAGCAGGCATCTGAGCGCCAGACCAACTTCCTCTTTGAGCTGCCTCCTGGGAGGATGCTGGATGTCTCAGCCTCCAGGACCCACCCCCAGCCCCCCACCCCCTCGCTCCTGCCTGATGCTCATCACAGTGCATGCTCCACATTAATCACGGTGGGCCGGTGGGCCGGTGGGGCGGCTGCTGTAATCTGTCAGTTGATTTTATCACATTTTCTCTGTGCAGATCAATATTTGGGGAGCTCAGAGTTCTTGTGTTATATTAGCCCCTCCTGCTTTTTTGATATATTGCACTTGTTGCCTGGAAACAGAGCCGTCACTTAGCGCAGAATTAAGTGGAACGTCCTTAATGCAAAACTGAGATCAATAATCTGTACTTGCCGGCATATATTGATTTTTATTTTACTTTTTTAAGCTGTAAAACTGTAAGACATGTCCAAACAGATTAATATATTTATCATTATTATGTCTATTCCAATTTACCTGATTAATACTGTAGATGTAAAATTGTTACACTGTAGTTCACCCACGTTAAGTTATGCTACGTTACACAGTTTATTTATTTCTTATTTCTTATTTATATATCTCTGTACATCTTACAAGCAATACACAATTATATGCTTTAAAGCTAATTGATGTAAGACAGGAACTAGTATCTAGTGTCCCATCATTTTTGCCATTTCCCATGCAAGATAAAGAATTAGGCAGATATAAATGTGGGATTATATACATATTTAGACAATATTCAGGTCACTTTTTTATTATTGGTTTGGTTAAGAAGAGTAACAATTAAAAGTGACCTAATTATAGTCTAATTACAGTCTAATTACAGTATAATTACAGTCTAAATGCACGTTTGCTTAAAACTATCCTACATCATGGTTTTTACATCTTAGAAACAGATTATTTTGGACCAAAAAGGGTCTCTAGTATGAATAAATGCAATGTGAGCCATTTTTTGTAAAAAAAAAAAAAAAACATTCTGGTGTTTCTATTTAGCCCTGCTTTAGATCACTGAATTAGCGGTCTCTGAAGAAAGACAGGTTTTGGCTCTTGTTCATGAATATTCATACATGCAAACATATCGCCTCTGATTGGCTAACAGCACTGCAGCAGCAGAGAACACCTACCTGCCTTCCCCACAGTCAATTTTACAGCTCTAAAACTCAAAGGACATTATTTTTCTGAGATACAGCCTTAGTTATAAAGATATAGCACTAAGTGTTGGCTAAAGTTAACCCCTAAACTTCACTTAATTTTCACTTAAAGAATGTCACCTTCGCTCGGCTGCAAGGCTAAGAAAAAACGTTATCAACGCCAGGGTGCGAGTGTAGGCTTCCCGCCGCTGCGCCGCTCACCCCTTGTCCGCATAGAAAAGACCCCCACCCCTCCCCAGACAGTTGAGAGATGAATTACCAACTTAGCTTCCCAGTGTATAAAATACATGTACATAAGACAATGTATCTTTGGGGGGGAGGAATTACACACTGATGGTGGTGTGTGGGGGGCATAGGCAGTATGCAGATATATGGTACAACTTTTCTTTTACTTTTCTTTTGCCTCTGAATTTAGATATAACACCAAAAGTAAAACCCTAAAGGTTCTACAACTGGTCGACATTAAGCTTCTAACATTGGTCCAGTCTGTATTCAATGATTACAGACTGCTGAGAGCTGAATTACCAATTCAGCTTCCCGATATGTAAAATACATGTACACAAGAGAAGGTATGTTTGGTGGGGGGGCATGGGCAGTGTCCAACATGTGCATTTTAGACATAACACCAAAAGTAGAGCCCTAAAAGTTCTCCAATTGGTCCACTTGAAGCTTCTACCATTGGTCCAGACTCTCTAAACAATTTTAGACTGCTGAGAGATTAATTACCCATTCATCTTCCCAATATATTAAATACAAGTACACAAGAGAAGGTATATTCAGAGAGGAGTGATCACACACTAATGGGGGTGGAATTGGGGGGTTACGCAGGGTGGGCGAATTACCAATTCAACAACCGATTGCAGAATTCCTGAGGTGAAGGACTGACCGTTAATAGACACAAAACGTCTCGTAAAAGCCTCTTTTATCTCTTGTTGGGTTTCTGACCCACTTCGCTTTGGCACTGTAGGCTAGAGTGCTTCAGTCTCTATTCGTAGCTTTCACTGCTGGGTTTAATAGCCGCGCTATAAGTGGTTATTATCTCTCAGTCGGGCCAGTGATGCAAATGTGGGCTTTGTGCCAGAACGATAGGGGGCTTAACCGACTATAAATATGTGAGAGATTGTTATGAGTTCATCTCTAATTAAGCCTGTAGCCCCTCTCCACTTTGAAACAGATCTGCGTGAGAGGCTCAGGAGCAGCGGTGCGACAGTCGGAGCTTAGCGTCAGATGGAATCACATTCAAATGAGTAGCTCTTATCTAGATGTGGTCCGGGGCTGTTTCATTGTAGTGGAGAATCCTCTTAACTCCTCTTAAGTCTCGCCGACCCTTACCTTAAAACTCGGAGTAATAGGCACTTTGAACTGCGGTAAGACTGTGGAGATTAGCTGAATGAACCTGTACACTGAAGTCCACTAGGAGCCACTGGAGGTGACTAGCATTTCAACCTACTTTTGGAAGAAAATATGCAAAAACAAGTGCATGAGGGTGCACTGAAAAAAAGTAGAATTAACCCTTGTGTGGTGTTCTGTGGGACCCGTTTTCATTTTTCATCAAATGATACAAAAAAAAATATTTTTTCTAACTCAAACTCATTGGCTCATTTTTTGTGAAAAACATATATCAAAACACATTTTCGATAAACACACACTGTACACCCCCCCTCCCCCCCCCCCCACACACACACACATTTATATTACATACAGTATGTTTGGCCAAGGGCTAATAAACTTTGCTTCATTTGTAAATTTGAAACTAAACAAATTTTCTACTCATATCTTGAGTTTAATTCATTTTCTTTTACATTTTATTAAAAAACTAATAAAAAAAGAGTAGCACTTTTTAAAAGAAATGTAACATAAGAAAGGTAAAGGGCAAATATTAACCATGTAAGCTGTTTATATTGCTTGCAATTAATGTGAAATTGCTTAATTTTGCTGAATTAAATAGTAACAAAGTAAACGAGTAACAAAAATATGAACACCACACAAGGGTTAAATGAACTCAGTCAAATTATCCTTTAGTTTTTGACTCTGAGCTAAATTGTAAAGGTGTACCACATTTATTCGACTAAAGTTGATCCCTGTCAAATCAAGTAAGTTGTTAAGTAAGTCTTAAAGGAGAACTCCCATGTAAAATGGACTTTGTGTGTAGTAAAACATGATAAAGAATACTAACCTATGTTGAATAGCCCACCTCTGCTTTCCTGCAGCTTTCCAAGATCCAGTTATTTTATGTTGGGCATAAAATATGGGGTATATTTAGCTCCTGCAGATAAATCGCATTTTTTTACACCGTTATCCAGGCTGTGTTTACATCCCATAGCATAACCTACATCTCTGAGCACCGCCATCACTGTACTGATCATGGCTTTACCTAGAGCATTTATTTACAGAAAATGAGAAATAGCTGAAGTAACAAAAAAGATGCAGAGCTTTCAGACCTCAAATAATGCAAAGAAAACAACAAGTTCATATTCATAAAGTTTTAAGAGTTCAGAAATCAATATTAAAATCAATATTATATTAAAACCCTGTTTTTTAATCACAGTTTTCATGCATCTTATTTGGCATGTTCTCCTCCACCAGTCTTACACACTGCTTTTGGATAACTTTATGCAGCTTTACTCCTTGTGCAAACATTCAAGCAGTTCAGTTTGGTGGTTTGATGGCTTGTGATCATCCATCTTCCTCTTGATTATATTCTAGAGGTTTTAATTTGGTAAAATCAAAGAAACTCATCATTTTTAATGAGTGGTCTCTTTATTTTTTTCCAGAGCTGTATAAAATAGGAATGCACAAGAAAAGGTGTCTTTAGGGGGAGCGATTACACACTGATGGTTTAGTGAGGATTAGATATCAATGGGAAAGTATAGATGTATGATGTATGCTTTAATAGCCATGACTAAAATTGGTAGAAAAGTCTTTTTTTTTAGATACTTTTGGAGGTGAAGTACACTTGTTGTGAGAACATTTGTTGTCTGGTGTTCTAAACTGTAGCAAATCACATCTTATTAATCATAAATACAGTGTTTATAAGTGTGTGTGTGTGTGTTGTATATGTCTGAAACCAATTCTCAGTGTTTAGAGAGAAAAAAAAAACGCTCTTGTTAAAAAATGCAAATAAATTTTACCTTCAGCCTCTTGACACTGGATGCAACCAAGAGATAAACCCGGGATTAATAATGTGGACCACATGTTAGACCCTGCAAGCAATGTAATAACAAACCATTTACAACACTTGTAAATGCACGCTGACCCCGGCCACTTTGCCGTGTTTGTGGCTGTATAACATTCGCGTGAGTGCGTGTAAGCGTTCGTCGGCTAAACGACTGTTCTGGAATTCGGGAAGACCCCGCGGTAGTTAAACAGGTTGGGCCCGAGTCGCAGGAATAAAAGCTCTAGTGCAGCGGCGTTTGTTGTCCATTTCAAGTTGCACTGGACATTAATGGAATCCTGTTCCTGTTTATTGCAGTTTAAAACATGCTATGTCATCCAGTCTTGCTCCTTTCCTCCTTTCCCTACACTCATAAAATAAAGCTCCCAGTGGTGCAAAGGTCTCAGTGACATAGATGAACTGCTTTTCATTAACATTTGGTTCTGTAAAGAACTATTGCATTCATGCCTATTGAAATAACCCTTAATTTACATATGATGCATGTGCGTAAAACCTTATTAAACTCAAAAGAGCCTCCATGTTTTATGTACTGTATATACTGAAGGCAGACACTTTTGAGGAAAGTACATATCAGAAAAAAAAACACTTGCATAAGCAAGAAAGGGGGAACTGTCCGCATCAGAGACTGTAAAAAAAAAAAAGATGGGCGCCGTGTCGCCGTTCCCATTCATTCAATAAAAATGAAGCCAAAATCTTCCGCCATGTTGGCGATCCTGAAACCCGAGTCTGTAGAGCGCAGTAGAGACCAGAGGAGGGAGAGAGACTGTGGAGAGACAGTCTACTCATTTAAATAACCCCGCCCCTGAGGGCTGAGTCGAGGTCACAGGCTGCAGAGCGGAGCGGGGCGGAGCTGACGGTCTGTTATTGGTCCCGCAGCATTCATCCAATGACTCGTCTCGTTTCGCTGCACGCTTTGCTTCGCTATTCAACTCTTTAAACTGTTTAAAGCAGCGCTGTGAAGCTGCGGGAATGAGTGAGAGGAAAGCCGCCTCGTTACCAGTGATAAGAAGCTGATTCTGAACTAAGTTCAGCGCGTTGTAGCGCATATTCATTCAATGACATGTACACACAACAGTATATATTTAATCACTTATTTTTTTACATTTTAGAGGAAGCTGAGCTTCCCTTGCAGTCTTAGAGCAATCGCCTCTGACACTGAAACATATGATATACAGATCTATTGGGTATTGGGTAGTTAGTAACAGAGTAACAGAAGAAATGTAAAGCATACTTATAGCAATAGATAGGTATGCTTTACATTTGTTCTGTTGCTAACTACCTAATAAATTGAATATTCTGATTGGAAATTAAATATTTACTGTAGATATAAATCAAACTGCCACTGTTATTCTTTTACTCTTTTCTTTTATTCTGCTCCTTTTGTCTTTGAAATGTCTTTTAAACAGTGTTACGGTCTTTGAATCATTAAATTTGTTTTTACCCTGTTTTTTTAAATCTCTCTGGATGTAGTTTAAAGGTGTTAAGCTTCAGGCTGGAGTTTAGATGTGTTGAAAGAAAGTAAACATGTTTTAATGAATAAGTGATCAGAAGATAGAGAGTGAGGTGTTTTTTTCCTCTATCACGATCACGATGTGTCTCATTTAATCAGCTCACTCGTTCTGTGAGGGGAAGAGAGCAAAGGCTGATCACGTTTGAGTTGTTCAGTCTGGTGTGAGAACAGCTGAAAGCAGCACTTTTGGATTATGACCGTGACCAAAAACGACAGGAATTTGTGTTTACTTGACTGTTTTCCAAGCTCTTCCTGTTTTTGTTGCTGTGCCTTTAAGACTGATATATCGTCGCTGTCAAAAGCTAAAGACTCCTAAACGGCAAATTTACAGACGGAAAAGATGGAAAAGATGGTTCACGGTGTAGTGAAATTACGTTCCTCCGGAACCATGGTGCAACATGGAACAACAAGCAATAGACAACATAAAGTGCAGGAGTGACGACAGTGCAACATAAAACTATAAAATTATAACACTAAATAACAATAAATACAATAAATACAAAAGACGAGACAATTTAAAGACAGGACAGTGCAGTACCGATACGGTATAATAAAGTGTATAGTGAAGATAGGGTGCAGAGATGTGTGACATACTGTAACATATAGAACATATATAATCACAGCAGTTACTGAGGTAGAGTTTATAGTTTTTTGAGAGTAGCAGCAAATATTGCTGAAAGGAATAAAGTCATGTCAGTCTCTGTGTGCTGAGTGGGTGTGTGTGTGTGTGTGGGTGAAGTTCAGTCTTTGTGTGTGTAAAGGGGGGGGTGAGTTCAGTTATGTGTGAGTGTGTCGGGTGAGTGGTGGGTGTGGTGGGGGTTCAGTTCTGTCTCTGTGCGTTGAGAAGTCTGACTGCCTGGTGGATGAAGCTGTTGCAGAGTCTAGTAGTGGAGGCTCGGATGCTCCTGTATCTTCTGCCAGACGGCATCAGAGCGAAGAGTCCGTGTGAGGGATGGGTGGGGTCATTCACAATGCTGGTAGCTTTGCATATGCAGCGTGTGGTGTAGATTTACTCACTCAAATAAGAAGTTTTTAAGAGAGAAATCCGTGTAGATTAACATCCAGCACTCCCTCAGCTTCCCCATTAAAAGAGAAACATGCCCACTTCAATCCCTTGCTCACTTCAATGTAGGCATCCTTACTAGTGTTGCTTAATGCACCTTATAATCCAGTGCACCTTATTTATGAAAATAGAGCAGAAAATAGACTTTCATTGATAGTGCGCTTTATAATCCGAGACATATGGTACTATGTATTACGTCCCCTTTAATATGTAAACTAATAATTGAAAATTAATACAGTATTGCAAGATATAAAATATTGTGAGACAATAACATACAATTTTCTTACATCCACATAGTCATTACTGTCTCTAAATTGCCCATCCCATCTTTTTTATTGAATGGTGCTGTAGGTCTAAATGTAGAATGCAGAATGTACTTTATATTAACAAATGAAATCAAGAATACTGTGTATTTCACTGTGTGGAGAGTGAAAAATCATACTGTTCTAATTGCAAAACTTGCTTAAAAAAAGGTTTTCCATTAAAGACACTGCAAACTTTGTGATCTCTAACAAAGAGAAATATTACAATTGCGAAATAAGCCAAGATGTTTTCAGACTTTTGACTTTTTTTGAACTGTGTGTATCAAGCATGTCAGATTAATATTGCAGACCTGGGATGGAAGCGTATAATGCTACTTGGTAAGATGTGAAAGATATGAAAGCTAAAATCAGGTTTCTACATTGCTGCTGCTGCTGCTGCTGAAGTTTGATACAAACGCCTCCTGTTCTCCATCTCCAGAGAGACGTACCGTAGGAGCCAGAGAGAGGACTGAGTTATGGGTTATGGTGGGACACACGCCGTCCTGCGGGAGATTGCACACAGTGTGACCTCACGTCAGGAACGGATGGGTCTCAGAGGCAGCAGCGGGACTCGGTCCAGACAGAATTACTACTCGGCTTTTCACACCAGAGCCTAATCCATCTGTATCACACTCTAATACCAGGCTGCTCTTCAGAGTTTAGCAGTGCTGCGTTGGCGGAGCTGCACTTAACAGAAGGGCTTTGAGTGAGTTTAGCAGCAGCAGCAGCAGCAGAAGCTACACTCCACTCGGTTCATAATGCTTCAGATTGCTCTGCAGCTCTGCAGTGCTGGAAATGAATTGCACTTCACTTTTTTATTGCTTTGTCAATTTGGAGCCGTAGTGATGTCCGCAAGTGAGTCATGTGTTTCTCTCAGAGTCAAGCATCTCTCTTATTGATGATGATCGAGGATGAGAGGAGCTCCATTTCATCAGAGTTGTAGATATTGAGATATTAGCTAGGATAAGCTGGGAATGAAAGGAGGATTCATATGAACACTTTACTTGGATGGTCCATTTTATGGCCTTGTTGATGATCAACTGACATTCAACTAACACTGAATTGAATGTCCAATAAATGTAACTTAACCCTATGTTGAATGTAAATGATTCAAAATAGAACCTAACCCAACACCTAACCCTAACCTTAACCCTTAATCAACCATAAAATCAAACCCTACACCTAACCCTAACCTTAACTCTTAACCAACCATAAAATCAAACCCTACACCTAACCCTAACCTTAACCCTTAATCAACCCTAAAATCTAACCCTACACCTAACCCTAACCTTAACCCTTAACCAACCATAAAATCTAACCCTACACCTAACCCTAACCTTAACCCTTAACCAACCATAAAATCAAACCCTACACCTAACCTTAACCCTTAATCAACCCTAAAATCAAACCCTACACCTAACCCTAACCTTAACCCTTAATCAACCCTAAAATCAAACCCTACACCTAACCCTAACCTTAACCCTTAATCAACCCTAAAATCAAACCCTACACCTAACCCTAACCTTAACCCTAAATCAACCCTAAAATCAAACCCTACACCTAACCCTAACCTAAACCCTTAATGAACCACAAAATCAAACCCTACACCTAACCCTAACCTTAACCCTTAATTAACCCTGAAATCAAACCCTACACCTAACCCTAACCTTAACCCTTAATCAACCCTAAAATCAAACCCTACACCTAACCCTAACCTTAACCCTTAATCAACCCTAAAATCAAACCCTACACCTAACCCTTGCCCTAACCTCAACTTAAAATCTAACCCTAAACCCAATCCTAAAATATAAAGATAAGCGTTTGGATTAGAGTTGAATGTAGGGTTATATTCAATTGAGAATAATTTACTTTCACCTTTTAGTTCATTTGCATTTAATAGACATGTAGTTGAATGTTAGTTGAATGTCAGTTGAGCATCAAAGAGGCCATCAAATGGACCATCCAAGTAAAGTGTTACCAAAAAAATACAAGAGTTAACCAAATCTTGTCCCACTGTAGATACAGTATATTTAAATTTGTTATATTGCTGACGATCTTATCCAGAACAACTGGTTCACAGTTGGGTCATGTTACACTGGTAGAAAAAAAATAGCTTTAGCTTGAGTCTTGTCCAATGTTACTAAAAATAAGTTATTTACACTGAAAATTTGAGGGCTTTAAAATCTCCTACAGGACATTTAGAGAAGCTACCTGTTTTCTTTGTACTTCACTTAATAATTTCAGATCAGTAACAGGAATCAAACTCAAATTCTGCATGTTTGAAAATAGACATAAAACAAGACAACCTCAACCAAAAATAAAAAGGCTAATAAAAATTAGCAAACCTGCTCTAAAAATGAATTAAAACTAACTGACTGGTCATTGCCAGGTTTGAGGCAATGAAAGCAAACAACATTTACATTACAGATGCATCCAGAGTGCCGTTACTGTGATATATTGGCACTTATATAACGTCTCTCAGTCAGTCACATTGCAGCACGAAAAAAAGAATTATTATTAGATATCTGCAGCGACCCACAATTCCCACACATGCCTCCTCCTAATGAGCATGTGACCACGTTTCCCAAGTTCAATTTCGCAAAAAGTCTAGAGTCTAGATTTCCCTTAATTTCTTCTCACACTTTTTTTCTGTGCTTGATCTCGCTGCTGTTTATCGTTTCACTTTTTCATCGCATTCCGTTTTATCGCTCTCTGACTTTTCATAAAAGTCTCTCCTGCCTGGGAATTTCTGCTGCGGCGGCGAGTGTGTTTGTGTTTATCTCAGCGAGTGTGCGGATTGTGAACGCTCATGCCTCTGAACTCCTGAAGGGCGTGGAGAATCGATGTAGCGCTCGACCCACTCTCCCCACAGCTGAGGGCCTCTGGACGGCCCCCCAAAGGGGCTTGTCTCAGCACCGGGCCCCCCTAATGCTTTTCTCATCTGCACCCCATTCCTTACCAAATCCACTGCTCACCATGACCCCGTGCCCCCCATCAGACCTCCACACCTGACTGTATGAGGATCTGGATGAGGTGCATATTGTAGAAGAAGGTTGTGGTGTAGAAGAAGCCAAAGTTAGTTAAATTTGATTTGATTTTAATCTCCTCTCCTGATGATTCTTCAAGAGTAAACTGATCCCTTGTGTCAGTTATGATCTCATACATATCCAAGCTCCTCTGATGGCCGGTGTGGAAATTTACGGATCTTCTGCTGCGTACAGAGGTGCTGCTGAGGTCACTGCGTCCTCAAATGGGCCTCAATGGGCATTCCTGTCTGAACGACTGATCCTCAAGCCCATTCAGCCTGATGTCCCAAGACAAATTAAAGTTGCAGGTGCCTAATCTCCCTCAATCTCCCCCAATCTCCCCCCAATCTGTGTAAATATCTGCTCAAGAACCCAAACATAAGATCACAGATCCGTCCATGCGATAGTGTTGCACTTAAAATAACCCACTCTAATATTATGTTGGAGCGCCTTTAGCTTTGATTGCTGCACACATTCGCTGTAGCATTGTTCCAATAAGCTTTTGCAATGTCACAAGATTTATTTTAATCCAGTGTTGCATTAATTTATTAATTTTTCACCAAGATCTTGCAGCAGCATTGATGATGGTAGAGTCTGACCACTGCACAAAGCAGCTCTTCTCCATCCAGCACATCCCAAAGATTCTCAATGAGGTTAAGATCTGGACTCTGTGGTAAACTCTCTCTCAATCCATGTGTGAAAATGATAAAATGATGATCTCATGCTCTCTGAACTCTGAACTCTTTCACAATTCCAGCACCATGAAACCATTGATGGAAGAATAACCTGGTCTATATTCAGTATATTCAGGGAGAGTCAGCTGACCTCATTCTTTCAGCACATACTGTTGCTGAACCTAAACCTGCAGACCAACTGCAGCATCAACCAGCCAACACATCATTTACTTACTTACTTAAATCCAGGTGTGACTTCTTTTTGTAATTTATATATCACATGTATGATATGGATATACGACTGTATTACGGCTGTATTAAGGTTGTCTTTCCCTTTTAAAATCAATTATAAGATTACAAGAAGTAACTGCTGAAACTACTAAAATCAGGTAAGGAACTTTCCAACACATTATTAAAAAGTGGAGAAACGGTGGAGAATCATCATTTTTAATGATGGTATATGGTACAAAAAAACGTCAATGATGGTGATCCGTTTGGTAAATTCAAAGACAAGATTGTAGACAAACAACACTAGATCTTAAAGATATGTTTAATAGTGAAAGTAAGAGCATTTCCACATTTGCAATGTGAAGAGAACTCAAGAGATTGGGACTGAACAGCTTATCAGTGAGGTTAACCAGCAAAATCTGGTTAAAGTTTGGATCAATGGAAAAAGCTCATTATTCCATCAATGGATTTTTTAACCCTTGATAGCACGGGCATATTTTAAGATTACAATCCTCAGATTAAGAAACAGTGTAGAGTTCAGGAAGCATGAGGCAACATTTTTACACACGGATTGGCCACCACAGACCTGAAGCCCATAGGTGATCCTTTTTTTTGGCCAGGTTGGTGCCCATTGTACCCTCCTCCTGAAAAAATCTAAATTGTATTTATCTTCTATATTTTAAAACAATTGATTTTGGCCACCGCTACTGTATCTAAATACATGAGTGAACATCATGTCACTGCTTATTCATGACCAACAATAGAACCATTAGCCATTCGCCATATTACCCATCACTTTTAGACATGTTTGAGCTCTTTTTGAGCACTTTGAAGTATAGAGAAATATCTGAATCAGAATGGCAGAGTAAAATTCAGGGCAGCATCATGGTTCAGGGCCTCTGAGATACCTCCCTCCGCTTGGCCCTTCTTGGTCAGATTTCGAAGCTGCAATATGTTCTAGAAGAATCCGTTTTTATGACTGCAGTAAATGGCACTGAGCAATGTTACAGGGCTGCTTTCAAAGCCAAACATATATAAAAAAAACATTTGTTGAGAAGCAGGCCCAGCCAAGTCGAAGGTCACTTCCCCCTAATGTTTTGCAGAGGAACTCTTTGTTGGGTTATTGGCTTTGGAAGCTGTGTATGGATGGAAATGATGAATGAGGGCTTCCTAGGACCACCAGTGTAATTCTGTTTACCGAGTGCATTGTGGGGAAGAGAGGTCAGAGCAGAAAGAGGAGTCGGGAGGTCCCGGTTTTCCGGTCGCAGACATTCTTCTGAGGAAAGCCGTCTGAGGAGCACCTGAGGTCTGCTGCGGCTCTGAGCGTTAGTTCATGCTGTAATGTTAGTCAGCTGTGGATTCAGCCGGGAGATTTTGAAGGATCGGCAGTGAGGTTGTGTTGTTTTTTTGCTGTGCTGATGATGTGTATGTTTTTTTCAGGGCTGTAATGACTCAAAAAATTCAAAATACGAGATGTGATGTAACGTTTTCCTGTGTTCATTTAATATTTGAAACAAAAGACTTGATTTGTAGTTACAGTCATTAGCCCTAACTAACACACTAGACAGAAGCTCACTAGATGGGAAAAAAATCTATTTTGTTTGTTGTATTTAACACTAAATAAGAGGAAACCAACAATGTTTACAAAGCACAAGTGTTTAAATGTAAAACTGTAAAGATCTAAAGCGAAGACCTAACCGATGCAGTGAGTAGCTTCTCATGTGAAAAGACACTTTTCAAATTATTGGCATGAATTAACCCTTGTGTGGTGTTCATTTTTCATCAAATGATACAAAAAAATATATATTTTTTCTAAAAACACATTTTCGATAAACACACACTGTACACCCCCCCCCCCCCCCACATACATTTATATTACATACAGTATGTTTGGCCAAGGGCTAATAAACATTGCTTCATTTGTAAATTTTAAACTAAACAAATTTTCTACTCATATCTTGAGTTTAATTCATTTTCTTTTACATTTTATTAAAAAACTAATAAAAAAAGAGTAGCACTTTTTGAAAGAAATGTAACATAAGAAAGTTAAAGGGCAAATATTAACCATGTAAGCTGTTTATATTGCTTGCAGTTTAGGTGAAGCGAGCATGTGTAAAGCATTTTAATGTAAAATTGCTTAATTTTGCTGAATTAAATACAAGTAACAAAGTAAACGAGTAACAAAAATATGAACACCACACAAGGGTTAAGCAAAGATTAGGTTAAGAACAGTCCAGAGCATTATAAAAAAATGGATGGACAGTGGAGAATCACCATCTTTAAGGAAGCAATGTGGTACAAAATAACTTGAATGGTGTTAATCGGTTTGGTGAAATAAAAAAAAAAGATTGTAGAAAAACAACACTATGCAATCTATACAAAATATGGGATGAGATGTAGCGGTTTCTTGTGTTCACTTGTTAATGATTCCAAATTCAGGTTGTTGGGGCACTGAATTTATTTGCAACTAAAACAAAAACGTGATTTGTAGTCATAATCAGTAGCCCTAACTAACACACTAGAAACAAACTCACTAGATGGGGGGAAAAAGGAAAATTCCTGGCATCCTGCTGCAAAAAAGTTCATTTTTTACAGATATTTGCTTCAGGTAGTGGTAGGGGTTAGGAGACTTGGCTAAGGACTTGGCTAAGGATACATGGGTCTAGCATAGTGTGGTTGCCCTGCTTGGGAATTGAACCCTAGTCTACCATGAGAGAGGTGGTGGTGTGGTTATCCAGTACTCAGTAGTAGCAATGAAATGCAAGTAACTCTATCAGCTGCCGGAGCCCTGAGAGAGCACAATTGGCCTTGCTCTCTCTCTGGGTGGGTAAATGGTGCTCTTTTTCCCCACATCACTCCTAGGGTGATGTCGATCATCACAAGGCTGCGTCTGTGAGCTTATGTATCGAAACTGCCGTGTGATGCTTCAAGGCAATGCTGCATCGCCAGCAGTTTAAAAAGAGGCAGAGTCTGACTTCACATGTATCAGAGGAGGCATGTGCTAGTGTTTACCCTCCTGGTGTGTTGGGGCATCACTAGTGATAGGGGGAGTCCTAATGAGGGAGTTTGGCAATTGACCTTGTAAATTGGGGAGAAAATAGGATAAAAATGTGCCAAAAAAATGTCCTTTATAGGCTTTATCCCTATTCAGGAAACTGCCCCTTAATGTTTTATTCACTACAGTTTTATTCAGGACTATAATGTTTTTCTCTGTGGAATACATTTAAGTATTATGCATATATGTGAAATATATGTGAATATTCAAGCAGACTAATCTGTGTAACAGTGCTCATCTGCAGCCTGTAGAATTTCTCCAGCTTTTGGCAGATTATGAGCTGTTTAGACTAAGCTCCCGTATACCTGCGCAGGAAGGGATTTCCTCCTCACGATCTCCTTCACAGTGTTTAGTGTCGTAAGAAAATGTCTGGAAGGCAAATGAACTTGACCTGAACCGAGTCGTAAACACGGGGCTCCCTCTCCCGCAGCTGGTGGACAGATAGACGGCCGTTCCTCTGTAAAACACTGTTCCTGCTTTAAAACCCGGCTACTGCTTTTAACGTCCCAGAACTCTCCTCTTCAGATCAGCTAATGACCTCCATCGCTCCTCGCCAGGCCGTCGATTGTGTATTTTCCCCTCACATTTCTTCATTTGTGAGAGGTTCATATTGTGAGTGTATTGCTGAGATGTTGTCTGGTCGCCAGCACTCACAGTGGAGGCAAGGTTCCTGAACAAACAAATGGTTTAGTGATTTGTAGAAGCAGAGAGTGCGCTGGTCCAAACACTACGGTTCCTATTCTTCTGGGCCTACTGGCCGCAGCATTCAGTCTAACAGATGTACAATGGGCTGCACATTTTTACTCTTTCTCTAATTCTCTATTTCAAATTCTTCTGTCTCTCTTTCTCTCTCTCTGCTGCAGTTAAAAGTTTAAAATCATCATTTTATAGAAAAGTCTTTCTTACATTAATAGCTTAACCCGTTTTAAAGTTTGAAGATCTAGGAAAAATAGTTAAAAGTAATTTTTTTGTAAAAAAAAAAAAAAAAAGTAACTTCTTCTGCTTGTCTTCATTAGGTTAATCAAGATATAATATGAAAATGATTCATCTCACATGTTTGCAACCTCCCCCTGCAAAAACTAAACTAAAACAAAATTGCAATGTTATGTTTTAATGTTATATAAAACTATTGTTTAATATGTTGTTCTTTTAAAAGTAATGTAATTAAAGTAGTGAAACATTAAAAAAGCCTGAACATGTATATTTTTACGAGTCTTTGTGATGCATCAAGAGCCACGGTATCCAGGGTAATGTCAGCATACCACCAAGAAGGACCAACCACATCCAACAGGATTAACTGTGGACGCTGTAAGAGGAAGCTGTCTGAAAGGGATGTTCGGGTGCTAACCCGGATTGTATCCAAAAAACATAAAACCACGGCTGATCAAATCACGACAGAATTCAATGTGCACCTCAACTCTCCTGTTTCCACCAGAACTGTCCGTCACCACAATCAATTACTGTGCTCTAAAACCAGGTGTTTCAGTTGCATTGTCCAACCCCTGTATATTGAATGCATAGCTAAAGGCAGGACAGATCTTCATCCCAGTCTTTTCACCTCATTATTATCTCTCAC
Source organism: Astyanax mexicanus (assembly GCF_023375975.1). Classification (NCBI taxonomy): domain Eukaryota; kingdom Metazoa; phylum Chordata; class Actinopteri; order Characiformes; family Acestrorhamphidae; genus Astyanax; species Astyanax mexicanus. The sequence goes on along the minus strand of NC_064427.1, from coordinate 37,900,768 downwards.
TCCCTCCCTCTGTCTCTCTCACTCAATCTCTCTTTCTCTCTCTTTTACTCTCTCTCTCTCTCTCTCTCTCTCTCTCTCTCTCTTTGGCTCAGATAGTGCTCTTGCTCTCCATGGTCTCTTGCCCAGGTATGTACAGGCAGGGCTGAGGCATCCAGAGCAGCTCCCACACAGACATCACACCATCCTCTCTCTACTCTCTCTTTCTCTCTCTCTCTCTCTTTCTCTCTCTCTCTCTCTCTCTCTCTCTCTCTCTCACTAACTTACTCATACTCTCTCGCTCTGGCACTCTCTCTTTTTCTCTCTCTCACTCACTTACTCATGCTCTCTCGCTCTGGCACTCTCTCTCTCTCTCTCTCTCTCTCTCTCTCTCTCTCTCTCTCTCTCTCTCTCTCCCGCTGCACAAGGCCCGAGGGGATTGATTGTTAAACCCTCAGAAGTCTTGATCATTTTGCCATGCACTCACTTTTTTTTACATTTTTAAATAATCTGACGAAATAATTAGATAATAAGATGATTAATTTTAAATCGTAATTGATTAGATAGTTAATTAAATTTGCAAGTTTGAATCTGCAGATCTGAAATCTTCAGTATGTGAAAGAATAAGGGATGTCACTCAAGCACCCCAAAAATATGTGTTTTTGTTGTATTTTTTTTTTTTTTACTGCAGTTTACATTTTTAAAATCTTTCCTCTCCTGTCATCCCACAAATTGAAATCCACTCTTTATGCTGGTATTGTCTAATGCTAATGTTCCAGACTGGTATATCAATGTTTAAATTGGTTAATCTGGAGTAAAACTGGCTAGCTGTGGTGCTGTTTTTCAGTCTGTGTGTTTATTATATTATTAAAGGCAATGTGCTAGAATAATACTGTCTGAATGTTTATCAGTTAATGCTGCTGTTTCTTGGTCTGTGTGTTTATTATATTAAAGGTGAGGTGCTAGACTAGTACTGTCTGTATGTGTATCAGCTAAATAATTTTAATGTTACAGAATTATAGAAGATATGAGGAGATAAGTGATTTCCTACTTCTGATACTGTGTGTGTGTGTGTGTGTGTGTCTGCGTGTATGTTTGTGTGTGTTGCGGTACGTGTCCACTGGCACTTTTCTTTAATGCATGTTCTAATGTACTTTTCTTTAATGCATCTCTCGGCTTGTCGCAAGTGGGCATGTCCGTGACATTTTAGAATTCAAATGAAACAACAGATGTAACAATCATAAGTTTAATATTCTACATTTTTAGTAAACCTAACTATAATCTATAGCTCTATAAATCCATATTCTGCCATTATTAGCCTCTGCTCTGTGTTTGTAAGGCGCCTGTTCTATGTGTGTGAGGCTTGTATATGTGTGAAGTCAGAGCTTGCTGTTCCCTAATTGGCTGGATGCAGCGCGGCGACTGGATTCATTTAAATAAAATTGAGCTCTGCTGAACCTTTTCGTCAGAGGGCGGGGCTGCGCTCAACGAATCACAACCCAGCATGCACCACCACATGTGGCGACTCTCTCCATTGAAATGAATAGGGTGGATGTGCACTGTAACTCTTCTCAAATTAATTTCCTTTTTTATTTGGGCAAGGCTCTTTTGATCCGAGAATTGCCCTTGACAAGTAATGCTTATAATGCTAAAGTACTTGTACACAATTTGATCAAAATTAGTATTAGAAAAGGCAGTATTGTGTTGCAACAATCTAAGTGTTAGCCCTATTGTTATTGGGCCCCTAACACTCATTGTGGGTGTGTTTTAGCTAGTAGAACTGTCAGTATTCTCCTCCAGATATCAAACTCATTAATAAACTAATGTAATGTTGTGTGTTCTGTGTTTGCAGGTGACGGCGAGTGACGCTGATGGGGGCTCCTTTGGTGCTGTAGCGTATTCTTTGGGATCAGGAGCAGGCAGTTCTCCTCCCACACGCTTCAGCATCAATAAAGAGACGGGTCAGATCTGCACCAGTGCTGCGCTGGACCGAGACGAAGGAGCCGACAGCTTTGAGTTTACTGTCACTGCTGCTGACGGGGTGAGTTAGAGACAATTCAACTAAACTAAACTAAACTCTATTATACTACAGTTATTGCCCCAACTGCTGTACACTCAGTCACCCCTAGTAGTGATAGCAGGGACACAAACAACTGGAAAGAAATGAGAGACCACCTAATAAATGATGATGATGATGATGATGATGATGATGATGAGTTTCTTTAATTTTACCAAATTGAAAACCTCTGGAATATAATCAAGAGGAAGATGGATGATCACAAGCCATCAAACCAAACTGAACTGCTTGAATTTTTGCACCAGGAGTAAAGCAGCATAAAGTTATCCAAAAGCAGCGTGTAAGACTGGTGGAACTGAAACTGTGATTAAAACCACCAGGGTTTTTCCACCAAATATTGATTTCTGAACTTTTTTTTTTTTTGCATAATTTGAGGTCTGAAAGTTCTGCATCTTTTCTGCAAAAAAAAACTTTCAATTACTATTTTAATTTGGAATTTGGAATTTCTGTAGTTTATAGAATAAAACAACAATGTTTATTTTACTCAAACATAAACCTATAAATAGCAAAATCAGAGAAACTGATTCAGAAACTGAAGTGGTCTCATCTCAGTTCATTTCAGTCCCACATGCAGTACCAGTCAACCATTTGTACACAACTTAAATTTAGTGGGATTTCAATATTAAAAAAAAAATGAAATTGTAGATTAATACTAAAGTCATCCAAACTATGAAAAACATATGCAATTTTTTAGTAAACAGAAAAAGTGTTAAACAAACCAGAATATACAATCTAATATTTTAGATTAATCAAAGTAGCACCTCTTGCTTAGATGGAAGCTTTTACATCTTGGCTTGATTCAGTGGAGTCACATGGAATTCAGTTAACGGCTGTGCTGAACTTGGATTTCTTGCCTCTTAATGTGTTTGCGAGCATAGCTCTAGCAGAGAGCTAGCTAAAATAAGCTGCGAGCTAGCTAACATTAACAGGGAGAGAACTAGGGTAAGTGTAGAGCTATCTAAAATTAGCTGCAAGCTAGCTAGCATACTAATGTTAGCAAAGAGTCAAAGCTTTAAAAAGCTTTGATTGTTTTTTCCAGAGAAAAACTAGGGTTAACATAGATATAGCTAACATTAGCGGTGAGCTAGCTAACATTAACAGGGAGGGAACTAAGGTTAGCAAAGAGCTAGTTAAAATTAGCTGCAAGCTAGCTAATATACTAACGTTAGCAGAGAGTTAGCCACGTCTCCAGGGAAAAATAGTGTTAATGTAGATCTAGCTAACATTAGCGGTGAGCTAGCTAACATGCTAACATATTCTGCATCACAACGGAACAAAAATTTAAAAAGAAAATTGATAACAAGTGGGAAACTTTAAGTTTGAATTGTCAGTACAATAAATTATTTTCTACTTAAGCTGTACTTAAGACTATATTTTTGGGTCTTAAATATATGTATTTATTGAGGTCTTAAAAAGGTCTTAAAAAATTAAATGTGACTTTACTGTACAGTGTAGGAAATTATCTATTTAAGCAAAATAATAAATAAAAAAGAAGGCTTATTATTGTTCAGATAAGACTAAGACTATTTACTGTATGGCCTTTTAAGCCCATTATAAAAATTGTGGGTATATTAATACAAATTAATATAATGTACTGTATAGTGACCGCATTTAACAGTAACACAGTGCTGTTCAGGGTCATAGTGCAGCTTTATTATAAGCTAGGCTTGATTTTTTATTTTTTTTAAATAATTTTATTTCTAATTTTTCCCATTTTCTCCCCAATTTACACGGTAAATTAACCAACCCACTCATTAGGACTCCCCCTATCATTAGTGATGCCCCCCAACACACCAGGAAGACTAACACATGCTTCCTCTGATACATGTGAAGTCAGCCACCTCTTCTTTTCCAGCTGCTGATGCAGCATTGCCGAGCAGCATCACAGAGCTAACGCTCTGTTAGGAAAGCGCAGCGACTCGGTTCTGATACATCAGCTCACAGACGCCCTCTGCTGCAGACATCACCCTAGGAGTGATGTGGGGAGAGAGCGCCATCTACTGTACCCACCCGCAGGGAGCAGGGCCAATTGTGCTCCCTCTGAGCGCCGGCAGCTTGATGGCAAAGCTGCATGAGCGGGGGTTCGAACCTGCGACCTCCTGCTCATAGTGGCAGCGCTTTAGACCGCTGGACCACTCGGCGCCCTAGGCTTGACTTTTAAGGCTGTTGTGCTTTTGCTAAATATTTGATTGCTCACTGAAATGCTCTGTAAGTTTGGTTTGTTTTATTTTGAGTAGAATATCTTGCTGAAAGATCACTCTCTAAACTTTTACTGAGGAAATCATATGAACCCATTAACAGCATTTTCCAGTCAGGACTGGATAGAGCTGTTTGTGCTGTTAGCTTGTCTACAGAGCAGATGTCTCACTTACTGCTCAATACACTGTCCTCTTACTGCCAGCAACAACACTCATACACTCATACACTCATACACTCGCCACCTGAAGAGGCTGTAAAACACAGCTCCTCTGGGGTGTATTGTTATATACAACACACACACACGCATATATTTTCTTTGTCTGTCCATCTTTTTCTGTCTTTCTGTCTGTCTGATTCTCTTTTTCTCATGCTCACAATTCAAATTCAAGCTGGCTTTATTGGCATGAGTTTCTAAACCTCAGTGATGCCAAAGCACATAAACTTTAAAACGCTGATCATTAGCTTTATATAGTAATAGCATTTTACAGTAAATGACAGTATTAATAATAAATGCTAATGACCTTAAAATAATAATCAGAATAAAAGTAATCTAAATAAAATGAGATAATATTTACTTTTCATTCTCTAACGTTCTCTTCGTCTGTCTCTCTTTCTCTCTCTCTTTCTCTGACTTCTGAATCGTTCATTCTTGCACGATCTGAATCAATCGTCGTTCTTGCTCTCTGTCTCTCTCATTTACTGTTAATTTTTCTCTGCCTGACTCTGGCTTTCAGGTTTCTCTTCCTTTCTCTTTAATTCTCTTTCTCTCTGTCTCACTTTCTCTCACTCTGACTCTCTCTCTCTCTTTCTTCTCTCATTTACTGCTCAGTTCTGCTCAACTCTTCTTACTGTCAATAACAACAACTGTCAACTCGTATGAGTGTCACGTAAAGAGGCTGTAAAACACAGTTTCTCTGGGGTGTATTGTTATATACAATACTCCCATTTTCTGTGTCTTTTTCTGTCTCTCTTTCTGTCTCTGTGACTGACTCCATCTTTTTTTCTGTCTGCTTCTACCTCTCTGTCTCTCCCTGTTTCTGTCTGACTGACTCTCTTTTTCACTTGGTCCGAATTAACTTACTTTTACTTTTTCTTTCTGTCTGACATTCTTTCTTTCTATGTCTGCACTTCCTATCACCCTATATGTCTCTCTTTCTCTTGCTCCCTTTTTCTGGCTTGTTTTGACTTATCTTTCTGTCTGTCTGACTCTCTTTTTCGCTTGGTCAGAAATAACTTTCTCACTTTTACTCTTTCTGTCTGACTCTCTTTCTCACTTTTTGATTGACTTTTTTCACTGTCACTCTTTCTTTGTCTCTTTTTCTCTCTCTGTTTTACTTTCTCTCACTCTCTGTGTTTGACATGCTCTGTCTCCTTTACTCTGTCTGTCTGATTCTCTCTCTCTCACTCATGTTTTCTCCCTCTGTCTGACTCTCTCTATCTGACTCTCTCTCTCTGTAACTCACTCTGCCTCATTTTTCTCCCTCTGTCTGACTGTTTCTGTCTCTTTTTCACACTCTGAATCTCTCACTTTCTGTGTTTGACATGTTCTGTGTCCTTTAATCTGTCTGTCTGATTCTGTCTCTCTCTCTTACTCTCTCTCACTCATTTTTCTCCCTCTGTCTGACTCTGTCTGTCTGAATCTCTCTCTCTCTCTCTCTGTAACTCACTCTGTTTCATTTTTTCTCTCTTTGCCTGACTCTTTCTGGCTTTCTTTCTCTTAGTTTGACCCCGGTCTCTGTTTGAGTCTCTTTCTCATAATCTATCTGACTGCTTCTCTCTGTTTCTTTTTGTGTCAGACTCAGTCTGTCTTTTCCTGTTTCTGTTATTAATGCAGTTATAACACAGTGCTAATAAAGGAGGAGTTTACTATCCATCTCACGCTCTGTTTTTATCCCTCTGAAGACTCTAAGGCTTTGAAAACTGTCTGATGATGATGATGATGATGATGATGATGATGATGATGATGATGATGAAGTGGTCTGTTGTCTTCCTCAGGGTGGTCTGAGCTCTTCAGCGGTTGTGAAAGTGTCTCTGCAGGACATCAATGATAACAGGCCCACCTTCTACCCGGTGAACTACGCAGTCAGCCTGAGCTCTCAGAGTGCCCCCGGAACCTCCGTCATCAGGGTAACGGCTCACGACCCAGACGGAGGAGAGAACGGGAAAGTGACGTACCGCACTGTACCTGGAGAAGGCTCGAACTTCTTCACCCTCAACAAGGACACAGGTGAGAGTGGGTTAAAAAACTAAATGAACAGTTCCTGAGAACTAGAACAATACTTTTAAGTTGAGAACAATGAGAGCTGAAGAATAAAGAGAGATAATTACAAATGTTATGAGTCTTTTAATACTGCTTCCTTAAAAAATTACCACCACATGTGTGGTCACATGACTCCGCCCCCTCCAAAAACACAAAATGCTATGACCGCCATTTATTACTATAATTGCTCATTTATTTTAATTGTGTAAACTGGGTAACACATTTTTGGATGGTCCATGTCTCTTAGATGCTCAACTAACATTCAACCGAATGTCTATAAAATGCAATAAAATGTAAATGATTATCTATAGAACCTAACTCTAACCCTTACCTCAACTGTAAATCAAACCTAAAACCTAACCCTAACCTAAACCTATACCTTAAATCTAACCCTAATCCTAATCCCAACCATGAATAAAACCTAAAACCTAACCCTAACCTAAACCTATACTTTAAACCTATCCTTAAAACCTGACCCTAACCTAAACCTATACCTTAAATCTAACCCTTAACCCAGTCCAAACCATGAATCCACACTAAAACCTAACCCTAACCTAAAACTTAACCTATATCTTGAAACTAACCCTAAATCCTGGCCCTAGCCTAAACCTTAACCTATACCTTAAATCTAACCCTAAAACCTGACAGTAGCCTAAACCTTACCCTATATCTTAAATCTAACCCTAAACCTAATCCCGGCTATGAATAAACCCTAAAACCCAAACTTAACCTAAACTTTAAACCTATCCCTAAAACCTAACCCTAATATAAACCTTAACCTATACCTTAAATCTAACCCTAAAATGTAGAGATTAGAGTTTGGGTTGGAGTTAGATGTAGGGTTCTGTTCAATACACTCTAAAAACCAAAGGTACGAAATGAGTACTTTTTTGTACTCAAAGGTACACTCTTCATAATTGTACCCTCAAAGGTACAATATTGGTCTTTACAGGGTCAGATTTGTTCCCTCTGAAGTACAAAGTCATTTCTAACAGCAATAAGTACAAATTTGTACCATTTAACCTGCAGCCAAAAGGTACATTCAGTATTCTGTATCACTGCACTAATAAACAATATATATTTTAATTGCACATTTTTTATTTGAAAGCCAGACAATTTTGGATCATTAAGTTTTTGAGCCATATTCAGTTGATGATAATGTTTATAATCTTTATAATCTTTATTGCCACAAAAACCATGGGTACAAAAAAGGACTTTAACTGAAAGGTACTTTTTGTACCTCAATATAAGGTACAGCCCCAGAGACAAGCTTTGTACTCTTTTAAGTACAAATCTGTACTTACTTTTCTTAGTGTGTAGAGAATCAGTCACTTTCACTGTAGAGTTCAGTTCATTTAATAAACATGCAGGTAAATGTTGAGTGAATGTTAGCTGAGCACCTAAGGGGCATCTACAGTATAATGGACCATCCAAATAAAGTGATACTGTAAATTATTCTATAAATCATGGTGTTTTGAGTGTTCGTAAGTGTTCATGTTTTTGGGAGTGTTTAGTGTTTATCTTATTGTAAGGAGAGCCACTGCAGAGAGCTGGAAGAGATGGGTCAGTAAGTCTGTGATGTCATCATGCTGTGATGTCATTCTCGTTGGTATTTGTCTCTCCATAGGGGTGATCTCTCTGTCCCGCTCGCTGCATGGAAAGGCCAACTCTGTCATCGCCATGGTGATCACGGCGCAGGACGGCGGTGGGCTCACGGCTCCGGTTAACGCCAGAGTGAACATCAGCGTGGTGGCCGGCTCTGTGGCGCCCCCTGTGTTTGAGCAGGCTCAGTACTTCTTCACCGTCTCTGAGGACGTTCTGAGAGGGACGGAGGTCGGGGTGGTGAGGGCTAACAGCAGGAGCCGTGAGTATTTTATAGTGTGAAGCTTTTCACTAACACTAACCACGGTCAAATGCAAAAAGTCATGGGATGGGAGTGTAGTAGTGTTATAACAGTCCCATAACTTTTGGCATATTCCAAGGAAGCTGTGGGATATTTGTGTGGGCCCTCCTGCATTGAATATATATAGATGTGAGTCACTTATCTGTTCATATGGGCAGTTCTTGCCAGAAGCCACCGGTCACAATCATTATCTCCAACTGTGCTGTCCACTGTGAGTGGTAATGCCTTCTATGAGGTATTCCCAGTACATGCTCGAACATTCACATTCCCTTGCCATGAGCATGCTGGCCAGTGTTTAGCCTTACTCACAAAATAACACCTCACAACTTACAACAATACAGGCATGGGCGTTGCAAATCCTTATAATCCACTTGTAATAGACAAACAGTACAGTAAAAATACGCATTTAATTTGTTAAAAATGGACAAAACAAAAACTTAAAAACGGGATAAATAAAATATACTCAGACGAATGAACGAGGAGTAGCACCAGACAAACGTGGAACACGCACAAGACCAGACAAGGGAACAAAAGGATGAAACAAAGGGGCTATATATACACACGGAGGAGGACAAGAAACAAAACACCTGGGAACAGGTAACAAGGGGGCGGAGCTACAAATAACACTTTGCGGGAGCACTGAAGACAAGGGAAAAGATAGAAACAGAGAGATAGGACAGCTCAGACAGAAAACCTGACAAGAAGTGAAATTACAATAAAATCACATTTATCACATTTATTTCTGGGACAATATATATTATCTAAACAAAAATATATTTAATGAAGGGGCCAATAGTCAAATTGCTGCACTTATAGTACCAAAACAAAAGCTTGGAAACACCCTCTGATTCAATGTTTTCATTTTATTCTTTCTTGAGAGAAAATGCCAGATGTGCAACACTGTAACAGAGGTAACTCTTGGTCTTCCTTTCCTGGGGCAGTCCTGATGAGAGCCAGTTTCATCATAATGTTTTTGGTGGTCTTTGGGACTTTTTTTTTTTTTTCAGAGTAGTTCTTGCCATAATATGGATTAGAACCATACTCGGTAACACTTTTTTGTGTTTTAAGGAACACAAATTAGGTCGCTTATTAATGTCTTATTAATATCTTTATTGCTTAATAAATCCTTAATTAGACATTTGTAAATGATTTATTCACTACTTGAGTGGACATGATCAATAATGGCTGTATTAGTTCTTATAGTGCACAATAAACAGGTATGTTAGCACCCTGTTAAGCAGATTATTAAGCATTATAAGCTATTAGCAAATTCTACATGTTATTAGTGTATAAATAGCAAGGTTATGGCTGTGCTGGAGTGTATTGAGTTAATAAGGTGTTAATAAGTCACTAATAGACCAAGACGTGAACCATATTCTAAAGTGAGGTTTAATTACACACTAAAAAGAACTGAATTAATATTTAATCAATCACAGACCCCTAATTAAGCACCAATAACACAGAGTAAAGCCTAATAATTCGTGAATAAATACAAATAATTTACAAATGTCTAATTAAGGCTTTATTAAGAAAGTAATAAGACATTAATAAGAGCACAATTTATGTTCCTTGAAATAAAGTGTTACCCATTACTCAAATATTCACTATTCACTGTATACCTGTAACTCTACCTCTTCACTACTTTACTTTAACTGATGCTCTCAAACACTTTATTAAGAGACAAGAAATTCAAGTAATTAACTCTTGATGAGTTCAGCACAGCTGTTAACTGAAAGCTGAACATTCCAGGTGACTCTACCTCATAAAACTGACTAAAGATGTGCAAAACTGTGCAAAGCTTTGAAGAATCTTAAATATTAACTAACTGTTTTGTTTATTAAATAATTCAAAAGTTTAATGCAGACAAGTAGAGGATAAAAAAAATATCATTAAAAAATGTAAGCCTACATTTTTTAATGTGGACCATTTTCTTGAGCCTGACCCAACAGGGTCTGAGGAAAGTAGTGGGTAAATGTCGGCCTGACCCGGGCTGAGTTGGAGTTAGGCATGGTCTCGCGCTCGGGCAGAGAATCTAACCTCTAGAGCTGGCTGATTAATTAATCTGATTAAAATTAAAAGTGTGTAATTATGATTTTTTGTTAGTTGGTTGGTTATTACTGTGTGTGCAGCTGCTGGCTCTATTGCAGTGGGCATGGTTCTCAACATCTGCAGCAGAGCGAGGGCTGGGGGTCTGTGAGCTGGAGTGGCAGGACGTGCTGCTCACATTCAGCCAGTTGGACAAATAGAAAAACAGCTGCTCTGTGGAGCTCATTAGACACTTACATCAATCACAGATTCCTTTCCGCTGCCTCTGCGGTGTTATTATGCTTTATGCTCTGCCATTTTGTTTTCTGACATTTTTTATACTTCTTTTTTTTTTTTTTTCTTGAGCTGAAGAGTGGAACATGCTTCACTGGGTTAAGAATCCGGTGACCTTAAGTGACTTTGAGTGGAGTATACTTTTATGTACTTTTATACATTTCATACCTTGGAAAAGTAATGAAAGTTAAAAAATTAAGTAGTTATAAATTATAATATCCTAGTCTGAGTCCTGGAAATCCACCACTCTGCAGAGTTAAGCTCAAATTTAAGTGTAACATACTGTACCTAATCCAGATAATTAATTCATTCTCAAATATCTAAATAGGATAAAGTGTGCTATATTTGAACAATACACAGTGGCAGGGGTGATTCTAGGATTAGAGATTTAGGGGTGACCTTAACTAAGGCAAGTGATAACACCAGTTCTTTAGATGTTGTTCTGGGTTCCTTTGTGTGACCTCATGGATGAGTTGTCCATGCCCTTTTTGAAGTAATTTCGGTAGGCTGTTCACTTTTTGGAAGGTTAAGCAGTGTTCCATGTTTTCTCCATTTGTAAATAATAATAGCTCTCATTATGGTCTACTGGAGTCCCAAAGCTTCAGAAATGACTTTGATACACTGTAAGCCCGGATAAGTTGAATTTAAAAAGGTTAAGTAATGGGTAATGAAAACTTAAGTTAGCACAACTTAGAACATCAAGTTATTACAACTAAAGGGGAAGTTGATTTAACTTTTTTTATTTTTGTTATACTGTAAGACCAGATAAGTTGAGTTTACTTAACTTTTTTATGGCAGCCAGTTTGCTAATTTTTTAAGTAACAGGGAATGAAAACTTGAGTTAGCATAACTTAAAACATCAAGTTATTACAACTAAAGGGGAACCAGGGGGAATCACTACACACTGATGGTGAGTGTTAGTCAGAAACTGTTGGACACACCCAGTATGCAAATAGATTGTGACAGAAGCCAATGGAAAAGAAGCTGCAACAGAATCAACTCAGTTATTATAAGTTGATTCAACTCAAAGGTCTCAGTTTGAATAGTACAGTATATGTGCCCACAAATTCAGTTCACCTAACTCAAAATAGTTGAGTATTGTTTATAAATATCCAGTTTTATGTAAAACAGACTTCATTTGAGTTCAAGTCATTTGAGTTCAAACAATGTATGGGTTTAGAGTGTAGATGTCAATGACTTTTGAGTTTTCACAGTTGCCCTTGCTCTGGGTGGGTAGATGGCGCTCACTCCCCACATCACTCTTAGGGTGATGTCGATCAGCACAAGGCGTCTGTGAGCTGATGTATCAGAACTGAGCCGCTGCGCTTTCCTTCAAGTGTGCTGTGATGCTACGCAGCAATGCTTCAAAAACTGACATCACATGTATCGGAGGAGGCATGTGCTAGTCTTCGCCTTCTTCGTGTTGTAGCATGATGTGTAATGAAGGAAATACAGCTAAGTAGCAGCTGAGTGGGTGGGACAATTGGCCCATTAGCTAAAATCCATGCGGAAAAAAGGAAAATAGTCCTGTAAAGATAATTTGAAGAATGGTTAAATCGTGTTACTCTCTTTCACTCTCACACACTCTCTCTCTTTCTCTCTTTCTCTCTCCTCTTTCCTCTTTCAGTAGCCACCAAGGACATCTCCTACACCATCTCCTCTGGTGATCCTGACGGTTATTTCACTGTAGACTCTGAGACAGGGGCTCTACGCACCAGCCTGCCGCTGGACCACGAGGCTCGCCCCTCTCTGGAGCTGGAGGTCCAGGCCAGCAGCGGCTCTCCTCCCGCCTTCGGACAGACGAGAGTCACCATCACCATCGGCGACGTCAATGACAACACCCCCGCTTTCCTGCCCTCCTCCTCCGAGTCCCTACTGCTACCCGAGGTCACTAAGATCGGCTCGGTGGTCTACCGCGTCCAGGCAGAGGACCGTGACTCGGGACAGAACGGCCGGATCAGCTTCCATCTGCTGGCGTCTGGAGGTCAGCGGGCGTTCAGCGTGGAGCGCGGCAGCGGAGAGATCCGCCTGATCTCCAGCCTGTCCTACGACAGCGTCCCGCGCTACGACCTGCAGGTGCTGGCCCGGGACGGCGGGGTCCCGCAGCGCAGCGCCACCTTCACCCTGGTGGTCCACGTTCAGGCCGAGGACGACCAGGGTCCCGCCTTCGACACCCTGACCTACCGCGTGGAGCTGAAGGAAAACACGCCCCTCAACACTCGCTTCCTGCAGGTTAGAGCTCTCAGCAGAGACCAGGCCGCAAACGGAGCCAACGGAGGAAACGGAGGTTGGTGTAATTTTCTGATCTTGTATTCTAATAATGTTCTGAAGATTCATTTTCAGAGCAGTTCTAGACTGATATGCTACATATCATGTGACAGGAACTTATAGAAGCCATGTCTTATAGAAGCTCAAAAATGGTGCACTGACCTGTGGGATATGTGTCATTTTTTAGTTGCTTTAGTATGTCCGCATTGTCCAATTCCAGCAAGATGTCACCAGTCAAATTTTTTCATACAAAAGGCACACCAGAGTATAAGGCACATTAAGCAGCACTAGTAAGGATGCCTACATCGAAGTGAGCAAGGGTGTCGCCATGTTTCCCTTCTAATGGGGAAGCTGGGAGAGGCGCCTAAATAAGTAAAAATGTAATTCTTTGTTAGTCAAACGAGTGCTGGATGTTAATCTACACAGATTTCTCTCTTGAAAACTGTTTATTTGGGTGAGTAAAGCACTTCCATTTATTTACAGTAAGCTTAGAATCCCAATATTTTGCCTAAGGTTGAGTTTCCAGTAAAGTTTCTCCAGCACTAAGGCTGGGTGCAGCAGCATTAGCATTAGCTGCTAACCGCATGTAACGCATCTAACAAAAATGCCACCCGATAGCACTACACTGAGGAACCCTGAGTGTTTCGGTACATACTGTTATCTCATGACTTTTGACATCCCTTTAGTGTCAGTATTGTATAGGGTTGTATTGGGGTATTTTTTGACGGTTTTGGTCATTTATGTAAAAGTACACAAATACAAATAGTTTAATTTTTGTTTCCACACATAATTGATAAATTCAATTGTAAAATCAATTGGTAAGTCAATTTTAGACAGTTCTGTGTAATGTTCTGCCTAAATGAATACAAATCTAAATAAATAAATACATTCATAAACCCTACATTGTGAGCAAAAGTAGACTTGTAGCTAAAAATCTGTGCATAAAATAATAAAATCATTTAATTTGAAATTGGAATTTATATGAGGGATGTGGACCTCTAAAATAATGTTAATAAATACAACAATCATTTTCCTGTAGAAATATAAGATGATCCCTGTTCTATTCAAATTGAGATTTACTGTATGTTTCTGCAGGTTCTTCTCCCGCTGCGCTGCTTTCTTACCGCCTCCGGCCCGACGGGGACGCAGCCGGATTCGGCATCGTTCCGGACAGCGGATGGCTGTTCGTGAAGAGCGCTCTGGACCGGGAGGCCAAAGACATCTACCTGCTGACCGTACTGGCCACCTCAGGAAGTGGACGGATGAAGAAAACAGGCAGTGCCACGGTAAGAGTGTCCGTCACAGATGAAAACGACAACTCCCCCCGCCTCTCCCAGGAGAGGGTCTTCCTCGCAGTGAGGGAGAACCTGCCCACCGGAACTGGATTCGGCAGGGTTTCGGCTACGGACCGGGATGCTGGACTCAACAGCCGCCTCACGTACAGACTGCTGCACACTGACCGCAACTTCCAGATCAACTCCCAGACTGGTGAGTGAGCACTGACCTGCAGTCCTCTGTTCCATTTTACCAAATACAAAAAATGTATGGATTGATGAAACTTAAAATCTCTGTATTAAACCCATTCTTACTCAACCACCTCCCTAGATCATGGATGGATGCATTTTGTCAGACTATTGCTGCCCGAGTCATAGTATTACACTCATATGTCTCTATCTTACGCCCTGTGCAAGGTGCATCACAATGCTCATTGCTATCTTACACCTCTCTAGCAGTCTATTTTCACTCCCTGCACTTGTGTTGTTTAAATAGCAAAGGCGCTTAGGAATTTATCTACACTGATACACTGTTAAAATGAAAGAGTAAAACAAAATCTAAATTACTGCAAATTAGTGCACTAGATTATTTTTTTTTTCGTTTTTAGGCCAACGCAGTTAAACCTTTGAATTGAATTGAGTGAAAATTCACAAATTATTTATTTATAATCTTATTTATAAAAAAGAGATGATCACTGTTCTACTAAAGTCTTTTTAATTACATTAAACATTTGGTCAGATAAGACATTACTCATTCCTATTTACACATTGCTAACAGTCTATATTTACTCCTATACTGTACTTGAGTTGTTTAAATAGCAAAGGCGCTTGGGAATATATCTACGCTGAGGTGTGATGGTCTGGGAATTAAGTGTGTTCAGGTGTGTTCTGGCATATTGCTATCTTGACACAGAAAACAGAGGTGCGCCACTGACTGATTAAAACCCTGGCAACAGGGCATCCATTCCTTTCTTGGCAATGCCGGTGTGCCAAGCACTTTTGGCCAGTTTACATACCTTCACAGCATGAACCAACGTCGCACTGTTAAAATACCAATCCACCAAAGAGAATAGCAAGTGACACTCTTATTGGTTTATTATTCCTTATGCCCAAAACACACCCATGATTATTTAAGAGATTTAGTACATGCCTTTTGCTCGTTTCGAGTTGTGCAAAGCGTACTTTTCCCATTGTTATGATAGCAAAGACACACTGATACACAGTGATCAAACTGCAAACTGAGTCCTGTTGACAGCTCGCATGTAGATCACTATAATAGGGTCTCCTGATCTCTGCTTATTACTAAGAATTTGGCCAAAAATATTGTCCATTTCCCTCACAGAGAGCTGGTGTGATGACTAGGCCTTTTGTCCAGTTAATTTATGCACCCCTTCATCAGCTCATTTGGTCAGGAAGTCCCTGTGGCTATTGTAATGCAATCAGGGTTGTGTTTAAGTGCTGGCAAAGTGCAGTGTGAGTGGCACTGCCAGCTCCTAACATCTCTGTCCAGCTGTTGAACTACAATACAAAAGATTATGTGATTATGTGGAGGATTTTTTTCGTATTTACTGAAAATGAGAGTAGGAAGCAGGCAAACCAACAGCTTAGAAGTCTTTTTTAGAGTTCTGGGCTCATCTTTACAATATCCAGCATCAATAATAACTAAGTAGGTGTAGATGTGCTGAAGCAGAAAAATGACCTGGGCTTCCCAAGAGCAGAACCGGACCCCCCTGGTCCACAGTCTTCGATTGATTAGGGCTCAGCTGGGCAGGCAGTTGACATTACTCAGTTAATTTATGTTCCCCTTCCTTCACTTCATTTGGACAGGAAGTCCCTGTGGCTATTGTTATACAATTAGGCCTGTGATTAAGTGTTGGCAGAGAGCAGGATTAGTGGTACTGCCAGCCTTCAGCATCTCTTTCCAGCAGTGGAGTTATGTGTAATTTACAGCGCCTGAAGGCAAACCGGCTACTTCCAGTTCTAATTCTAGTTTTCACTCTCTACACTCTCTGGTCTTTACTCTCCAGGTGAGATCAGCACCAGGGCAGCACTGGATCGTGAGCACCAGTCCAGCTACCAGTTGGTGGTGGTAGTGCAGGACGGAGGCACGCCCCCACGCAGCGCTACCGGCACCGCCCACATCACCGTGCTGGACGAGAACGACAACGCCCCCATCTTTAGCCACATGATGCCGGGCAAAGAGTTGCTGATCCAGGTCAGTGTTAACCAAGAGTTTACCATGTGTAACCATAACCATGTTCATTATTTTTAAATCTTCTGCATTGTAGATTAATACTAAAGTCATTCAAACTATGAAGGAAAACATCATCAAGTCCTTCATAGTTGAGTCACCTGAAATTCAGGCTTTCAGTTAACAGCTGTGCTGAACTTGTCAAGAGTTAATTTCTTGAATTTCTTGCCTCTTAATGTGTTTGAGAGCATCAGTTGTAAAGTTGTGAAGAGGTAGAGTTGGTGGTATACAGTGAATAGTTGTAACGAATCGCAGGCAGGAGGCGGACGTAAAAGCGGATAAGACTTTAATATATAAATAACAGATAAACAGAGAAACAAACAACAAACAAATGAGAGAAAATACAAACATAAACAAACAGGGAGTAATAAACAAAGAAACAAATGAGAAAATAACTAGTAAATAACGGAGTGAATAACTAGGGAACGCGGATATAAACAAGAGCAAACGCAGATAGACAAAACAGCAGAGGAAGGTGCAAAGACAGACGAATAAACACAGACATAAGAGGATTATATATACATACAGGAAGCACACACCTGGGGAAACAGGTAACGAGGGGCGGAGCTACAAATTACACACACAAGATGGAAAATTACTGGGAACACACTGGGAAACGGAGAAACAGAGGAAAACAGAGCAAGGGCGTGACAATAGATTCAAGATTCAAGATTCAAGATTTTTATTGTCACGTCACAGAGTACAGGTGTACATGTGAGTGAAAAACTTTCCTATTTTAGTACAGTATTTTTCGCACTATAAGGCGCACCGTATTATAAGACGCACTATCAATGAACGTCTATTTATGGTCTAAAAATGATTTATAAACATAGAACGCTCTAGATTATAAGGCTAATTTTAAGAGACACTATAAGGAACTTCTAATTCAACAGGTCTCGCCGCTGGGTGGTGGTGGTGGGAGGGAATCCAACAAAGTTAAGTAAAGCTGTGAAAGTTAAGTAACAAATCTGTGATAAAAAAAGAGACTTTCTTTTAAAGTCTAATGAGTGCTGGGTGAGTAAAGCGCTTCCGTTTATTTACAATAAGCTTAGAGTCCCAAATTTGTCCAGCACTAAAGCTGGAGCATTAGCATTAGTGGCTAACCGCCCAACAGCGCTACACTGAGGAACCCTGAGTGTTCCAGAGGACCAGGGTGCTATTAGCTAGCGGTTCATCCCATGTAGCTTGTTTAACACGGTAAAAACACTCAGAATACAGTCTGATACACTCCTCTCTGAAGGAAGAAATAGCTAGCATGGTTAACAGGTAATGCTAATGCTGCTCCAGCAGTGCTAGCTGGGGTTAGCAGCAGGGTACAAACCGATAATACTCACATCTGAACAGCTGTACAACGCTGCACTTCAGCGGTTCTGCAATGGTTAAATTCATACACAAGTCACACTGATTTTAGGTGCACCTTATAGTGTGAAAAATAGTGTGGTAATGTTCTAATATTATTAATATTTATTGACCATTTAATGTGTGTTATACCTGTGTGTGTGTGTGTGTTTCAGGTGCAGGAAGGTCTGCCTGCTGGCTCTCTGCTGGGAACACTGCAGGCTAAAGACCCAGATGAGGGAGAGAATAGCACCATATTCTACTCATTGTCTGGTAAGCAAGCAAAGCTCCACCATAACAGAACAGCAACTTTAATACATGCTTTTTACAAGTTTTTATACTTTAAAAATACAGAGGAACAATATGACAGTGAAGCACATCTTTAGCACCACTGACAGTTAAAGTGATAAACATCTGTTTTATCTTCATTTGCACTGGCACCTGTCAAGAGATACAGGTACAGGTATGTACATATTAAGCAGCAATTAAACAGTCAGCTCTTGAAGGTTAAAAGTGTTGTGTTAAAAGCAGGAAAATTGGGCGAGCATAAGGATCTGTTGGACAGGCTAACCTACTCAAAATTAGATACATGGTGCCAATTTTATGATTGACCGATGTATTCCAGTACAGTGGTATAAAAAAGTTTCAGTTGGTTGTTCAGATCAGATAGTTTAGTTAAATACAGGGAAATACATGAAAAACATAAGGGACCACTTAAAAATGATGAGAAATGATGTTTAATTTTACCAAATTGAAAACCTCTGGAATATAATCAAGAGGAAGATGGATGATCACAAGCCATCACACCACCAAACTGAACTGCTTGAATTTTTGCACCAGGAGTAAAGCAGCATAAAGTTATCCAAAAGCAGTGTGTAAGACTGGTGGAGGAGAACATGATGCCAAGATGCACGAAAAAATATAATGAAAAATCTGGGTTATTCCACCAAATATTGATTATTTCCGACCTCTTAAAACTTTATGAATATGAATTTGTTTTCTTTGCATTATTTAAGGTCTGAAAGCTCTGCATCTTTTTTGTTATTTCAGCCATTTCTCTTTTTCTGTAAATAAATGCTCTAAATGACTATAATATTTTTATTTGTAATTTGGGAGAAATGTTGTTTTTAGTTTATAGAATAAAACAACAATGGTCATTTTACTCAAACATAAACCTATAAAAAGCTAAATCAGAGAAACTGAATCAGAAACTGAAGTGGTCTTGTCATATTTCTAAGAGCTGTATATCATATAGCAGATGAACACCGTGATAGTTTAGGAGTAAAATGAAGATAATAGGATTTACAGAATGTGTGCAATAACTCTTTAAACAAAATTAGTCAGGTGCATAAATTTGGGCGCACATGTTGGTTTTTATTGATTTAGTTTTTTCTTTCTGTGTCTCAGGCTCCAGAGCAGAGCGCTTCTCTTTGAACCCGAATACAGGAGAGCTGAGATCTTCTTCTCCACTGAGACGAGCAGAGAAATCTGAGTACAGTATTACTGTCAGCGCTTCTGATCGCGGTGCTCCACCTCAGAGCTCGTCCTGCGTCCTGCGCATACAGGTGAGACTTTGGTCCAATCCCATTTCTCCTTTGTACCCTACCCCTTGTACCCTTGTTGTTTTTGAGTGTAAATCTTTCCCCTAAGAATTGGGACAAACCTTCCAGCACCCAATACAGATATATAGCACTGGAGCGCTATATATAAGTTCAGCAACCTAACTGCTGCATAACTAGTTACCTTTAGGGCTTCAGAATGTCTTCAGAATGTGGGCAGGTGGTGCAGTTAGTAATTAATTATTATTGTTCATTCCTTAATTCCTCTGTGACAGCCAGCTGAAATTAGCTTTTATTAGCTTTCAGTTTATTTTCCATTCCACCTTAAATGCTGCAGCCTCTTCCACCATTTAAGGTGCAACAGGGAAGTTAGCTAGCTAGCTACTGAGACAAACTTTTAGCGTTCTTAGTTTGTCTTGTTATAAAGAAAATTATCATAAAACATTGAAACTACATATTAAACTATGGTAATATAGTGATTAGCATAATTTTAACAAGAAAAGTTTCTTTGGTTGCTTGTGCTGCCATCTTCCCTGTGATTCTCATAACCCTCTGTTTTGAGTGTGCCTCAGAAAAATCTCAGTTTGAAGGACCTTGTTGCCCCAACACTCCCCCCCCTACCCCTTCAGCCTAACAAGAATCAGGACACCCTACTCCTAGATGTGAGGGGTAGGGATTGGTGGTGGGGCCAAGGGGTAAAACATGTTTTTAGACTGTGCTCACATTACAAACATTTAATACGTTTACATTTAATTTTAAATAAATGAAAAGTTCAGGACCACTCTACATCATAAAATCTGACGCTAACAGTGCCCGCTTTGATCAGTGTTCTCTCAAGTTGTACTACCTTTGCTTCCCTTGCTTCCCTTGTGTATATTTAAAGTCTCTGTAAAACGCAGAATCCACCGGAGATCCTATTTAAACCTATAGTTACACAAGATAGCTAACATTAACTAGCTGGTGTAAGCAGAGCTGTAAACTCTTTAGCCGACGAGACATAACAGTGTTGGCTCTGCGTCAGCCCAGCTTCAGCTCTTTCTGTAGACGGCCCCGAGCCATGGTGGGCGAGGCCATGAATACTAATTCATGGGTTGGAGTAGAAACAGTGCTTTTTTTTGATTGGCTCGTTTTTCTGAGTATTTTCTTTTACTAGCTCCTGCAGACAATGGAGGTTGAGGAACAGTTTTATGTGCAGCATCATAAACAACCCAGAGAGACCTACTGTATTTCACAAAGAACAATAAAAAAGTGAATCTAAGAAGAAAGAGATGAAATGTGTTCCTTTAAAAAAAATTAAACTGACGTCCACCTCACCACTATCAGAGGCATACTACTGTTGCCAATCAGCTCTCCCTCCTGCCCTGCCTCTAAACCCATACATCACTCTCTTTCTTTTTAGATCTGAAAGCAGAAATATGGCAGGGCAGAGATATGCCCTACAATTAGCATCCTATTCCCCTTTAGAAATCACAGCTGAGAAAGCACAGAAGACTGTAGGCTATAGTAGAAGCCCGCTCTCTGCCAGAAACACTTCCGTACAGGACGGATTCTGCGGGATCTGGACACTTTTGAGCGGATATGAAAATAAGAATAGTGTATGGTATAAAATCCAGCATGACGCTGGTGTCTAATCCAGCGGCCCGGCTGGACCCGGCTCCCTCGTTCGGGTTTGAATTACAGGATCCGGCTCTGGAAGGGAAGTAACGTTGAGAGCTTTGACAGAGTGTGTTTTTACAGAATCGTAGCAGACAGACAGAAGCTCTCTGCTTCCACATCAATTCCCCTAACATGCTAGTGGATACCACACATTAATACTGCAGCAGGATCTGCCACACACTGTACAGCCAGTGCTGTGGTTTGGCTGTATGGAGGACTGGGATGTGTGTGAATCTGAATGGGGTGTACGAATGATGCTAATGAGATGTTTTAGAGATTTCTATCATTAACAAACATAAACCTGGAAGTTTGTATTGTAGTTTTATGCTGAAAAAAAATATTAACCTAATTTATTTGATTTAAAAGTGAACGTCATGTCTACATACTGTTTGTGACCTCAATGTTACCTTAATTTTTCATTTTATTAGAGCATTTAAATAAAAACGAGTACAAAATTTTGTCAAATAGCCCACTTCCATTTCCTCCTGGCATTAAATTTATATAAACATTTCCTAGCCTTTAAATACACACTTTTCGGACTCTGAGTGGTCTAGCAGGCTAAGTACTGCCACTATGATCAGGAGAGCTGGTTCGAATCCTGTTCATGTAGCTTGCCTTCAGCTGCCAGAGCTCTGAAAGAACACAATTGCCCTTGCTCCCTCTGGGTGGGTAGGTAGTGCTCTCTCCCCACATCACTCCAAAGGGTGATGTTGATTAGCACGAGGCGTCTGTGAGCTGATGTATCAGAACCGAGTCGCTGCGCTGTGACGCTACTCTGCAATACTGCATCAGCAGCAGTTGGAAAAAGCAAAAGGGAGGTGTGTGAATCTGAATGGGGTGTACGAATTATGCTAATGAGATGTTTTAAAGATTTATATCATTAAAAAACATAAACCTGGAAGTTTGTATTGTAGTTTTATGCTGAAAAAAAATATTAACCTAATTTATTTGATTTAAAAGTGAACGTCATGTCTACACACTGTTTGTGAACTCAATGTTACCTTCATTTTTCATTTTATGAGAGTATTTAAATAAAAACGAGTACAAATTTTGTCAAATAGCCCACTTCCATTTCCTCCTGGCATTAAATTTATATAAACATTTCCTAGCCTTTAAATACACACTTTTTGGGCTCTGAGTGGTCTAGCAGGCTAAGTGCTGCCACTATGATCAGGAGAGCTGGTTCGAATCCTGTTCATGTAGCTTGCCTTCAGCTGCCGGAGCTCTGAAAGAACACAATTCTACCAATGAAGTGTAGATCTACTTTGAGCTTTTTAATAGGTCATTTTTTTGTGTACGATATATCATCTCAGAAATTATTGCGATAAACAGTATTATTGTCATGTGAAGTCAGAATGCCTTTGTTTTATAACTGCTGTTGATGATGCAGTATTGCTGAGTAGCATCACAGCACATTCGGAGGAAAGTGCAGCGACTCGGTTCTGATACATCAGCTCACAGACGCACCCTTTGTGATGTGAGTGATGTGGGGAAAGAGAGCACCATCTACTGTACCCACCCAGGGAGAGCAAGGCCAATTGTGCTCTCTCAGGGCTCTGGCAGCTGATGGCGAACTACATGAACAGGATACAACGAGAAAAAAAAAGACAAAAAAAAGACAAAAAAAAAGAATTGAATCTGGTCCTCACAATCTTTAGTGCTTTCTCAGCTGTGATTTCTAAAAAGGAATAGGATGCTAATTGTAGGGCATGTGGTTCCCCACTGTATCTCTGCTTCCAGAGAATAAAGAAAGAAAGAAAGAAAGAAAGAAAGAAGGCAGTCGAGAGAGGGAGAAAAGAAAAAGCACCTTTGAATCAAGTGTTCCCAGATGGCTGGTGATGGGACCCAGCTGTGGCTGGCTCTGATCAGACGCAGCGAGCCGCTATCCCCCGCCTCCTCGCACGGTAGCAGTGACGGACACACTCGCCCCAGATAACGTTTCACCACATCAACAACATCAAGATAATATTCCACATACCGCTCAAGCAATACCAGGCACTGCGGAATGCTCCAGCACACCGTGCTGCAGGGAACGCTCAGCAGTCAGGAGGTTATACTGTAGGGTCTCTAAGGTTCCTCGTAGAGGGCCGTCGGCTGGCTTTGTGCTTCATGGCAGTTTAAGTATGAAAGCTTTCACCTGTTGTTATTACTAAGCCATGTTTCCAGCCTCGCTCTGAGGGCACAGGAAATGACCTTGCCGCGCTTTCATGTTCCTCCATTTGCACTTTAATGCAGAGTCCATGACTTCTAGGTCAGTACAGTAGAGGAGCTTACTGTTCACAGGAGAAGTGTTTTATATGTTGAGTGTGTTTTAATGGTGCTGTGAATGTAGAGTAGGGGTGTCCAAACTTTTTTTGTTGGGGGCCAGAAGGAGAAATATATTTGAAGTCACGGGCCACAGACTCTGTAATAAAACAAATAATGAAATATACCACTTTAAATAATACATTTTCCTGATTACTTTATTTACACACCATTTTACTTGACTTACTATCTTTATCTTTGACAGTGTTGTGTAAACTAAGATTTTTCAAATTGATGTTTCATTTCATAATATTAAACTCCCTAATTACGGCAAAATATTAATATTAAACTCCTTAATTACGGCAACTTTTACACTCATTTGCCCTTTTCTGCGCTAAAACTGCGCACTCTCTCCGCTTTTAGACTCTTTGGCCCATTTTTTTGCGCTAGAAATGCGCACCCTCTCCGCTTTTAGACTCTTTGGTCTGTTTTTCTGCGCTAGAAATGCGACCTCTCTCCGCTTTTAGACTCTTTGGTCCGTTTTTCTGCGCTACAAATGCGCACTCTCTCCGCTTTTAGACTCTTTGCCCCGTTTTTCTGCGCTAGAAATGCGCACTCTCTCCACTTTTAGACTCTTTGGTCCGTTTTTCTGCGCTAGAAATGCGCCCTCTCTCCGCTTTTAGACTCTTTGGCCTGTTTTTCTGCACTAGAAATGCGCACCCTCTCCGCTTTTAGACTCGTTGGTCCGCTTTTCTGTGCTAAAAATGCGCCCTCTCTCCGCTTTTAGACTCTTTGGCCTGTTTTTCTGCACTAGAAATGCGCCCTCTCTCCGCTTTTAGACTCTTAAGTCCGTTTTTCTGCGCTAGAAATGCACACTCTCTCCGCTTTTAGACTCTTTGGCCCGTTTCTGACACCTAGCATTATACACATTATAAAAACCTGCTTAACAGTGGGCCAACTTTTATTCTATTTCTAAAATACCTTGCGGGCCGCTCCATAAAAGGAAACGGGCCGCAAATGGCCCGCTGGCCGTAGTTTGGACACCCCTGATGTAGAGGCTTTAGAATTCCCAAATTTAAGTAAATAAAGAAAAAATATAAAGTTATAAAGACTTTTTTTTTTTACAAAGGATACGATTTCTATCAATTTTTTAGTTATTTGTTTTTCATTTCTAATTTTTTGCCTGAGCGGCTAGCGCACTCGGAGGAAAGCGCAGCGACTCGGTTCCAATACATCAGCTCACAGACGCCTCCTGCTGCCCAGCGCCACCTTTGAGCTTGATGGGGAGAGAGCGCCATCTACCCACCCGGAGGGAACAGGGCCAATTTTGCTCTCTTTGGAAGCTACATGAACAGGATTCGAACCTACAACCTCCCATTCATAGTGACATCACATAAGACTGTTGGACTTCTATCCATTTGTATTGAAATGTCTATGACTAAATCACCCATACAACTCTTTACAATTTCTACAATTCATCTCTGAGTCATCTTTCATTGAAAATACTCTCAAGGATTAGTTAGGTATTTGAGTGTGTTTAAGAAAGTTTAGCAACATTTTACAGAGATTCCAGAAACATTAGCCTGTAACATTACAGAAATGTGTTTAACATTGGGGCTTAAAAAGTTTGTGAACCCTTTAGGATTTTCTATATTTCTACAAAAAATTAGATCTAAAACATCATCAGTTCTAAAAGTAGGTAAAGAGAAACCAGTTAAACAAATGAGACAAAAATATTACATTATGTGATCTGAAATATTACATATATGTGAGTGGCAGGAGTATGTGAATTTCTAAGATTAGCAGGGAACAATTAATTGTGAATTATACCACAGTTACTGCAGTTCCAACCCTGCAATGTGATTGGCTGAGAGGCGTTCTATGAGTGCCGTTATCAGCCGGTAATGCACTGTAACCGAAGCTCTTTATGTGTTACTCCAAGACATACAGGTAACCTAGCAACCATGCAGCGCTTACAAACCAAACAGCGCAGCTTCTCTTGATGTTTTTAGTAAATGTGTGGACAAATCACAGTCTATTTATGTTCTATTATGTTACATGTTTAGTTTGCTGTTAAAGTTTCAAACCACGTTTCAGTCAGGCTACGTTTACATTGATTTTTTTGCTCAATGTGTCTCAGATCTGATTTTGTCATGGCTGTGTGAACGTGCCAAATCCAATCCATGGACATGCGACATGAATGTGAATGGTCAAATCGGAATTCTCTGATCTCTTGGTGCAGCTGTGCAGCTATAACTGGAAAAACAGCAAAAGCAAACCACCTGTCCTTTTTTCACCTCCTCGACCTGAGCATGAACTTTAGAGCAGCTTTTTTTTTCTCCACTCCAGCAAAAGATGCTCCACATATGAGCTGCTAACAAACTCATCCATTTCCCTTTATAAAGTTACGAGTCATCTCTCAAATATTAGTTTTTTTTTGTTCAGGGACAGATTTGTTTACATTACACACAAATACAGGTCACCTACTTTTGTGAATGTGAACTGTCAAGATAGCCAAATCCAATCTGAGCAAAAAAATCTGATTTTATCAAAGTGGCTTCTAATGTGAACGTATCCTAAAAGACTGCATATAGTATAATTTCACTCCTATTGTACATGGATATACAATAAGCTCTGCATGGTACAGACAATAACATACTACCAATAAAATCCATGCTGTTTAAACACAAGGCAAACATTAAAGCATTGCTCTGTGCCTGTACACTGCATGCGTTAACAGCCTGCTCTTTTTTAGTTTTACACACTGTTTATAGCCCTATTCAATTAGCATACATTCTTGTTGTTGGTAATATGAGCTTAAAAAAGCCTTCAAAAGAGAGAAAGAGACAATTAGAGCCAGAAACATCAAGCAATGATTCTTTTACCACACCTCTTTTTCTTCGTTTGTGTTTTTTGGTATAAGGGTAGCTAAGGCCTATAGTTTCTTATTATGGATTTTCAATGTACCCTATGTGGAGTTATAAATTTAACTTAATTGTGGGTGATTGATCCACAAACTTTACTCCTCCCACTCGCCTTATATAAAGCCTCACTTCCTGTTGAGCAACTTTGCATCCATCTCCTCCCCATCTTTCTTTCTTTCTTTCTTTCTTTCTTTCTTTATTTCTCTTCTTTTCTGTATCTGTTCTCATGGGGGTCTTCAGCTTCATTACATTACATTGGGCAAATGCTTTTGTCCAAAGCGACAAAAGTAATAGAAGTTAAAGGTAAAAACATCTTTAAATGGGGCCTTAAGGACGTCAAAGGGAAATAATAGGAAAGAGGAGTGAAGGAGTGGAAGAAGGAAATGAGGTTAGAAGTAGTTAGTGTGTTAGAGGTGTTAGGAGAGTAAGAGCTCTTTGAAGAGCTCTGTCTTCAGGATTTTATTAAAGATAGTGAGAGATTCTCCTGATCTGGTAGTAGAAGGTAATTAGTTAGAGGTGTTAGGAGAGTAAGAGCTCTTTGAAGAGCTCTGTCTTCAGGAGTTTATTAAAGATAGTGAGAGATTTTCC
Organism: Astyanax mexicanus; assembly: GCF_023375975.1. Lineage (NCBI taxonomy): Eukaryota > Metazoa > Chordata > Actinopteri > Characiformes > Acestrorhamphidae > Astyanax > Astyanax mexicanus. Next base: position 37,873,932 of record NC_064427.1, on the reverse strand, counting down.
TGATCTGGTAGTAGAAGGTAGTTAGTTAGAGGTGTTAGGAGAGTAAGAGCTCTTTGAAGAGCTCTGTCTTCAGGAGTTTATTAAAGATAGCGAGAGATTCTCCTGATCTGGTAGTAGAAGGTAGTTTGTTCCACCATTGGGGAACTCTGTATGAGAACAGTCTGGATTGCTTTGTGTGAATGTTTGGTAAAGCGAGGCGACGTTCATTGGAGAAGCACAGCTCCAGCCCAAATCCTCTGAGTTCTCGCCTCCCTTTTTTCCTTTCGATCTAAGGCTTTGGGAAATACTAGCAAAATAGCCCTTGAAAACGAGAATTGACCAGTGAGAACACATAAGGTGCTAAAACTTAAATATACAGCTCTGGAAAAATAAGAAACCATTTTAAAACTATGCGTTTCTTTGATTTAAACAATTTGAAATATAATCAAGAGGAAGATGGATGATCACAAACCATCAACCAAGCTGAACTGCTTAAAGTTTTGCACCAGGAGTAAAGCAGCATAAAGTTATCCAAAAGCAGTGTGTAAGACTGGTGGAGGAGAGAACATGATGCAAGATGCATGAAAACTGTGAATAAAAACAGGGTTATTCCACCAAATAATGATTTCTAAACTCTTAAAACTTTAGGAATATGAACTTGTTTTCTTTGTATTATTTGAGGTATAAAAGCTTATATCTCATCATTATTTCTGCAAATAAATGCTCTAAATTACAATATTTTATTTAGAATTTGGGAGAAATGTTGTTTGTAGTTTATAGAATAAAACAAGAATGTTCATTTTACTTTTTAACATAAACCTACAAATAGCAAAATCAGAGAATCTGATTCAGAAACTGAAGTGGTCTATTAATTATTTTTTTCAGAGCTGTTTTTTTTTTCCATTTGTGAAGTCTCTGATCTGCTGAGGGTGTTGCTTAGATTGTTCCTGTTCTTTTTGAAGAGCCGTTTCTTCAGTTTTCTAGCAGAACACATGAAAGCGATCTTACTGTGACCATGAAATTACAGACTGTATGAAACTGAATATTTACAACTTCCTAAAGATCATGAGCTCATGTCTGTTGTTGATGACTCTCTTTGATGATTCTCGCCATTGTCTTTCTCTGTTTTTTGAAACCACAGATTCTTGGATCTTCTAGAGCTGCTCCCAAACCCAACACTCTGTCCATGACTCTTAACTCGGTCGAGGGAGCCAAACCAGGCTCCGTCATTGGTTCAGTACGGTCACATGACCACCGTGACGTGGTACTTGACGGACAGGTGACGTACCTTGTAGTGGGTGGCACGGATAAGGATGGGACCTTCATGGTTGACCGGCTGACGGGAGATGTGTACTTGGCCAGGGAGCTGGACTATGAGAAAGGAGCTCTGTATACGTTAAATATCGAGGTGGAGGACTTCTCGAAGGCCTATCCCAGCACCTATATGATCCAGCTGGACATCACAGTGCAGGATAGCAATGACCACGCCCCAGAGTTTCCTGAAGACCCTGTGACCATCGTGGTTCCTGAGAACATGCAGCCAGGCTCCTCAATCTACACCTTCCAGGCTGCTGATAAGGATGGCAGTGGGCCCAACAGCGAGGTGCGCTACTCCATCCAGCATCGCTATCCAGACCGCTCAGACCTCCTGACCCTCGACCCCATCTCTGGAGTGCTGACCCTGGGTCAGGCACTGGATCACGAGGAGACCTCCAGTCTCTTCCTGGTGGTTCGAGGTACAGACTCTGCAGTGGACCCAAACCAGAGGCGTTGGGGCTCGGTCACCGCCCGCATCTTTGTGACGGACGAGAACGACAATGCTCCCATCTTCAGCTCCCCCACTGCAGTCAGCGTGATGGAGGATCAGCCCGTGGGCTTCGTGCTCCTCTACGTGATGGCTCGTGATGCTGACCAGGGTGAAAACGGACGAGTTTCCTACCGTATCCAGACAGGAAATGCAGGAGGCCGCTTCAGCCTCAACCCCAATACTGGTGAGTCTGTAACTGGTAGAGACTAAACATTAAAGGAGAACTCCAGTGTGAAATTGACTTGGAGTGCAGTTAAATATGATAAAAAGTATGAACTTTTGGCGCCAAGTGGTCCAGCGGTCTAAAGCGCTGCCACTATGAGCAGGAGGTCGCAGGTTCGAACCCCCACTCATGCAGCTTTGCCATCAAGCTGCTGGCACTCAGATGGAGCTACTTTGAGTTTGTTAATGGTGTAAAAATAGTGAATTCCCTGGTATGGGTAATGTTATGCCCCTATCACTAGCATTGTAAGCCTGTTAAGAGCATCAATTAGAAGCTCTGTATTTCAGGAATGCAAGGTGAGAATGGAGGTGGGCGATTCAACAAAAGTTTGTACTCATTATCATGTTTCACTACAACCCAAGTCCATTTCACACTGGAGATCTCCTTTAATGGTGTAGTTGTTTGACTTTGATTCAGATTCAATAAATTACTGTTAGTAGCTTCTTATAATTAACTCTTGTGTGGTGTTCATATTTTTGTTACTCGTTTACTTTGTTACTTGTATTTAATTCAGCAAAATTAAGCAATTTTACATTAAAATGCTTTACACATGCTCGCTTCACCTAAATTGCAAGCAATATAAACAGCTTACATGGTTAATATTTGCCCTTTACCTTTCTTATGTTACATTTCTTTTTTAAAGTGCTACGCTTTTTTTATTAGTTTTTTAATAAAATGTAAAAGAAAATTAATTAAACTCAAGATATGAGTAAAAAAATTGTTTAGTTTCAAATTTACAAATGAAGCAATGTTTATTAGCCCTTGGCCAAACATACTGTATGTAATATAAATGTGTGTGTGTGTGTGTGGGGGGGGGGGGGGGGTACAGTGTGTGTTTATCGAAAATGTGTTTTGATATATGTTTTTCACAAGAAATGAGCCAATGCCAATGAGAATTTTTTTTTTTGTATCATTTGATGAAAAATGAAAACGGGTACCACAGACCCGAACACCACACAAGGGTTAAAACATAATTATATAAACAAATGATTTTGCTATTTATAGGTTTATGTTTGAGTAAAACAATGCTGTGCACTACTAATTAACTGATTTATTCATTTACCAGCATATATTTATTAGTTGTTTTTTTTCCGCTTGAAAATCAGACTATTCGGTTGACTAAGAAAGCCTTTAATATAAAGAACAGCCAATTTTCCCAACTTCCCAGCACTCAGCTTTATGCTCCTTTAATTCAAAGCCAAAAATCCTCAAAGTCATTGAGCAGGAGGCGAGGGGCTTCTCTGAAGGGGTTTATAAATGTGAGAGCTGTTTTATTTAGGTTAGCTCTACCGCAGCCTTTTGATTGGATGTGCGTGTACTGTATACATTAGTTAGAAATGTCTCCATCATCAAAGGCTCATAATAAAGTCCCCACTCAGTGCTTATTCTGAACAGGATTAGAAAGGCAGAGACACCTAATAGAGCCGCCAGCTGGAGGGTGTTTTTCTTCCATTAACGTCAGAACGCTTTACGAATTAATACGGGTCGATATTTCATTTCTGGTTTAAATCAGCCGTGATATACGTATTGCAGCAGTGGCACTAACCAGGGTGGGATTAGGCCTGAGTTTGTGTCTCGGGGAGCTTTAATGAAGTGATATTGACCAGACTTGGGGGATTAGGCTTTAACAGGGTTTTGAATGGATAAGGAGTTGGACTTGAGTTGTAGTGGAGTTAAGCGCAAAAGCAGAAAAAGAGTTTTTACATTTCGAGTGGAATTTTATTTCAGCTACAGCTACTGGCTGTAGCTACTGGAGTGTTTAGAGCTTATAAATGATGAAGTTCAACTTATATAGTGTCTTTCTAGAAACCCAAGGACACTTTACAATTTACGCAGTTTTACGTACAGCCATTTATACTGAGCACTCATCCACACACCGGTGAGAAGAGGCAGCCAATAGCGCACAGCGTACTCTCAACCGGAAACAACTGTCCACCTGGAGGACTGCATCGGGCACTACAGCATTTTACCCAGGACAGAGTACCAATCCATATCTGGGCACACAGTCATACATACATTTACACACACTTTACACACACAGATCAATTTAGAGTAAACGTTTTTTCTGGGTAATTTAGAGTATCCAATTTTACTAGATTAATTTACACACTTAGAAAAGTAAGTGCAGATTTGTACTTAAAAGAGTACCCATGTAAAAGCTTGTACCCATGTTTTTTGTGCCAGTAAAGATTATAAATATTACAAACATTATCATCAACTGAATATGTGTCAAGAACTTGATGATCCACAACTGTCTGGCTTTTAAATAAAAAATGTGCAATTAAAATATATATAGTTTATTAGTACAGTGATACAGAATAGTGAATGTACCTTTTGGCTGCAGGTTAAATGGTACAAATTTGTACTTATTGCTGTTAGAAATTACTTTGTACTTCAGAGGGAACAAATCTGACCCTGTAAAGACCAATATTGTGACTTTGAGGGTACAATTATGAAGAGTGTACCTTCGAGTACAAAAAAGTACTCATATCGTACCTCTATTTTTTAGAGTGTAAAGTATTCAATTTCAATAAAAAATTTCTGATTTAGATTTAGATTATCTAATTTACCTGATCTCTATGTTTTTTGGACTGTGGGAGGAAACCGGATTTCTCGGAGGAAACCCACGCAGACACGGGGAGAACATGGAAACTCCATCCAGATAGGGACTTGAACCCAAGACCCCAGTGCTGGGAGGCGAAGGTTCTAACCACTAAGCCACCATGCCGCCACGCCCACAGTCTAAATGTATAAATCGAGACTTCACTCAAATGTTTGGTAGTATATGATGGACAGGCTGGGGGTCAGACAGTCAAATCAGTCCAATCAAGTGTAGAGACATTGCGAGACCCCAACCCAAGACCTCCTCTCGCTCTCATACAGAGGCAAAAGGCACTTTTTTCTGCTTCTTTTTCTCTTTTTCACTGTTTTTCTGTTGAACGCGGAGACATTATCGAGGAGGAAAGCAGAAGGGAGAGTCAATTGGATAATAAAACTCTGGTTTCTACTTGAGGATCCTGCGGTCGACTTTTTTTCAGTAGTAAAAGGATCCTGGAAATTTAAGTAAGTCAAGCCTTTGAGTCTTTTGGCTCCTGCAGTACTGCAGTAGCGTGTGCAGTGCATGTGGTTTGAGTGAGAAGAATGAGAAAGACTTCTATTTTGGCGGCAGGAGTGAGGGAAAAGCCACTCTGCTTTACCTCGTCTTTTATTTTGCGGTAGAGGAAGGATAATTGTCTTTTTTATCGTTTTGTCAACTTTTGAATCGTGTGAATAATGTAGTTTTTCAGGCAGAAAAAAAAAACACATAGCAACACATAGCAAGCACACAGCAGCCCAGCCTGCAGTACAGTTCATTTGTTTTGTGTCCTTTAGCGACTTTAATTACAGTACCAACAGTTCTGGCTCCAATATCTAAGTAAAATTTAATTAAGCAAAATGTTTAACTAAAATATTCTCATATCAGGAATTATAACATATTTTGTATCATAAATTATTTGAGTAATATTGCATGAATTAATTAAGTAATTGTAATTGGGTAATATTGTATGCAGAAATGAAGTAAAGTTTACTAAAAGAAAGGATTGACTGAAGTTCAGTTCACTTATTTACTCTGTGTAACATTTAAGTCCTGAAACAGAGCTGAAGTTACTTAAATTTATCTGAAATTAAATGTACTTAAAAAAAGCAAATGCAAAAAAAAAACACTTTATTCCTCCTTTAAAGGTGAAGTCTTTTGTGAAATAGACTTGTGGTGCAGTGAAACATGATAATGAGTACAAACTTTTGAACACCTTCGTTCACCTAAGCATTCTGAAATACAGTGCTTTTAGCCGATGCTCCCAACAGGCTTACAATGCTAGCGATAGGGCCATAGAACTGCCCATGCAAGGAAATCCATATATTTACACCTTTAACAGACTTAAAGTAGCTCCACACTTCATTGGTAGAATTCTAAAGGGACCTGATATTTAAAACAAGGCACTGAGAACTATAAAAGTGTTCACCTTGTTTATTTAAAACACTGTTTATACACACAGTACCTTCAGGTACTTTTCTGTTCGTGCCCATTTTGAAACTAAGTTATGACAAGTCGACTAATGTGTGTAAAAACAGTCATTTTACTAAACTATTCGTGCACATTCCAAAGTTTTTAGTGCCTCGTTTTACACGTCAGGACCTTTAGAATTCTACCAATGAAGTCTGGAGATACTTTGAACTTTTTAATGGTGTAAAAATAGCATTTTTTTGCATGGGCAATTATATGCCCCTATCACTTGCATTGTAAGCCTGTTGGGAGCATTAGATAAAACTCTTTATTTTAGAATGCTGAAAATGAACGGAGGTGAACTATTCAATAAAAGTTAATTTAATAAAAGTACTCGTTATCATGTTTCACAGAGGACTTCACCTTTAAAGGAGGAATAAAGTGTTTGTTTTGTTTTTTCGCAACTTTCTGCATTTGCTTTTTTTAAGTACATTTAATTTCAGATAAATGTAAGTAACTTCAGCTCAGTTTCAAGACTTAAATAGAGTTACATAGAGTAAATAAGTGAACTGAACTTCAGTCAATCCTTTCTTTTAGTAAACTTTACTTCATTTCTGCATACAATATTACCTAATTACAATTAATTAATTAATTGATGCAATATTACTCAAATAATTTATGATACATAATATATGTAGAATATTTTAGTTAAATATTTTGACGCAGAAAGTTGCGGAACTTTTTTAAAATAAATTTTACTTAGATATTGGAGCCAGAACTGTTGGTACTATAATTAAATTAAGTTATTAAGTTATTTTGAACCTCTTTATCCATAGTGAGGAAGACACAATTTTAGCATTTTTAAAATGAATTTCATGAATTTCTTTTCTCAAATTCTCTCCTCCTCAGGTTCTCTGTCCATCCTCAAAGCCATGGATCGAGAGGAGCAGGACAGCTATAATCTGACTATCATTGCTGAGGATCACGGGACCCCGCAGCACTCCACCACTCAGGTGCTGTCAGTGCAGGTGATTGATGTGAATGATGAAGCTCCGTGGTTCGAGAAGAGCGAGTACGAGGTTCAGGTCAGAGAGAACCAGCCAGCTGGAACCACCGTACTCACCGTATCTGCTACCGACAGAGACCAGGGTAAGACAACACATTTACTAGACATTCAGGGAGTTTAACTGGGTTATATTAGGTAAATGCATCTTCAGTGCATCTTATAATGTGGTGCTCCTTATGTATGATTTTTACCAGTCAGGTATTAAGGAGCAATAAATCCACTTAGCGTTATAGGCCTACAGGAGTTTCAGTTCAGTTCTCCAGCACTGGGACTATAATAGCATTAGCATTAGCCGCTAAACATGCTAGCTATTTCCTCGTTCAGAGACAAGTATGTTTGACTGTAGTCTGTGTATTTACAAACCGCTAGCTTATATCGCCATGGGTCACCGAAACACTTGGGGTTCCTCAGTATAGCTCTGTTGGGCAGCATAGCTAGTGGTTAGCCGCTAATGCTAGTGGTCCAGCCTTAGTGCTGGAGAAATTCAGGAATCTAAGCTTACTGTAAATAAACAAAAGCGCTTTAGTCACCCAAATAAAGAGTTTTCAGGAGAGAAATCTGGGTAGATTAACATCCAGCGCTCGTTTAACTTTAAAAGAAAGTCAAATCTGTTTTATTACAGGTTTGTTTACTAAGCTTAGCTTACCCAGCAGCGAGACCTGCTGAATTAGACGCTCATTGAGAATGTGCCCTATAATACAATTCGTCTTATAGTGCAAATAATACAGTACTTTAGGGTATCAGCTTAATGCTAATGAATTAAATTCTTTTTTAATAGGATGAAAAAGCAGGTTTTGCCAAAAGAGAAATAAAAATATAATTTAACATTTTAATAAATGCTATACTTTTGTATTTATATATATATATATATTTGTAAAACAAAGTAAAGAAAGTAAAGAACTTAAGGAAAATAATGCATAAATAATGTGGAAGCTTTCACATTATTCCCAAGGCAGTTCTTCTGTCAACTGTTTCTTAAGTTTTCCCGTTTTAATCGAGAAAAATGTAAAATAAAACCATTTAAACCTCTTTATATATCAAATGGTCAGTTGCTTTCTTCTGCAAACCAACAAAAACAAAGCACACACTCTGTAGTAATAAAAACATTTTTTATTTTTAGTTTTTTAATCACTGCAATAGACGTGTGGGCAAACAGTGTATTTATAGTCAGGGCTTATCAGCGTTTCCTCTCCTGCTCATTTCCTTCACTTTAAATGTTTCAAACATTTCCTCCTCCAGCTCCGGTTTTGACTGCAGGAGTTGGATTTGGAATCTGTTTTTGTGAATGCTCTGTGACTGAGCAACTAATTAACAGAAAGGCCTGATTAGACTTTACCAAAAAACACAAAAACTAAGCATGAACAGTGAAGGAAATACAGCTGTGGAAAAAAAAAATAAGAAACCACTTAAAAATAACGAATTTCTTTGATTTTACCAAGTTGAAAACCTCTGGAATATAACCAAGAGGAAGATGGATGATCACAAACCATCAAACCACCAAACTGAACTGCTTGAATTTTTGCACCAGGAGTAAAGCAGCATAAAGTTATCCAAAAGCAGTGTGTAAGACTGGTGGAGGAGAACATGATGCCAAGATGCATGAAAAAAACTGTGATTAAAAAACAACCAGGATTATTCCACTAAATATTGATTTCTGAACTCTTAAAACTTTATGAATATGAATTAGTTTTATTCTTTGCATTATTTGAGGCGTTTCTCATTTTCTGTAAATAAATGCTCTAAATGAGAATATTTTTATTTGGAATTTAGTAGAAATGTTGTCTGTAGTTTATAGAATAAAGCAACAATGTTCATTTTATTCAAATATAAACCTATAAATAGCAAAATCAGAGAAACTGATTCAGAAATATTTTTTTTCCAGAGCTGTTAAAATAATTTTATATATCAAATAGTTATATAATATATATATAATATATATAATAGTTTTTTAATCACTGCAATAGACGTGTGGGCAAACAGTGTATTTATAGTCAGGGCTTATCAGCGTTTCCTCTCCTGCTCATTTCCTTCACTTTAAATGTTTCAAACATTTCCTCCTCCAGCTCCGGTTTTGACTGCAGGAGTTGGATTTGGCACCTGTTTTTGTGAATGCTCTGTGACTGAGCAACTAACAGTCAGGAGTGCACATTCCGTACCTCTGCAGTTTACAGTTGCGTGCCATCGTTTCAGAATTCAGAGCTGTGGCTTGTTGGTAAGCAGCAGCAGCAGCAGCAGTGAGGGGTTTTAATCGCTCATATGGAGAAGATTGTGGAGATTGTGGAGATTGTGGGGATCCTTCTCACTCTCCCGGACTGGGTGTAAGGGCATGAAACAGAGTGGCTGTAAAGACCGTCTCCAGGAGCTATTATCGGAGTAAACAGGTGCCGCTGCCAAGTCCAGTCCACTCCGCACGCAACCTGGCATCCGTGTGCCAACTCCACACAGCCACAGTGGTGAAAAAGTGCCAAGCCTGAAACGGCCAGCTCGCACGGAACCCGGATGATAAGAACACTTTCTTCATTTGCACTTTTTTGTGTATATTTGTTCAAGAATACTTTTTTACACAGTTTTAAATAGCAGTTCTGGTTCTTTACAGAGTCATAATTAAAGTAAAGTTATTTAGCTGTCACCAGACACCAGCTCTCTGATTGGATAGACGCATTGTGTTGGATAGATTTATTTGCATAAAGTTTACCTCGACTTAACTTTTCATTGCATTGCGTTCCTCCAGACCCATTGGAAATGAATGGGATACATCATTGTGCGTTGATGCGACAGAGCAGTGTAAATCTCCACAGTCCACAGCAGCTTGTTACAATTATAAAAATTCTAGTTAGAAGTGAGAAGGGATTCATTAGCTTGTTTTTTTCACCGTTGCTTTAATTGCGTTTCAGGCACTAATGGACGTGTAACATATGGAGATGTGACAGTAGACGGCTTTATCATCGCTCCTGAGACCGGCGTCATTTCCCTCACTAAAGTGCTGGACAGAGAGCAGCAGGATCACTACACTGTAACGGGTAATTCACTCTTCCTCTTTATTTTAGTAAAGAGTAGCAAACTACTTCACTACTGTACTTCACTACTAAATTACTTTTTACCTGTATCCACTGGAGAATTATTTTTACTACACTACTGTACTTAAGTACTAAAATACTGTATCTGTATCTACTGGAGAATTATTTTTACTTCACTTCTGTACTTAAGTACTAAAATACTGTATCTGTATCTACTGGAGTATTATTTTTACTTCACTACTGTACTTCACTACTAAATTACTTTTTACCTGTATCTACTGGAGAATTATTTTACTTCACTACTTTACTACACTACTAAACTTCTTTTTACCTGTATCTACTGGAGAATTATTTTTACTTCACTTCTGTACTTAAGTACTAAAATACTGTATCTGTATCTACTGGAGAATTATTTTTACTACACTACTGTACTTCACTACTAAACTACTTTTTACCTGTATCTACTGGAGAATTATTTTTACTTCACTTCTGTACTTAAGTACTAAAATACTGTATCGGTATATACCGGAGAATCTTTTTTACTTCACTTCTGTACTTCAGTACTAAAATGCTGCATTTATACCTATTGGAGTATTATATATTTCTTACTTATACTGTACTTAAGTACTAAAATGCTGTATCTGTATCTACTGGAGTTGTATTTTTACTTCACTTCTGTACTTCAGTACTAAAATACTGTATCTGTATCTACTTGAGTATTACTTTTTCTCCTATTTTAGTACTGTATTTAAGTACTAAAATACTGTATCTATACCTACTGGATAATTATTTTAACTTCTCTACTGTACTTAAGCACTAAAATGCTGTATCTGTATCTACTGGAGTATTGTTTTAACTTCACTACTTTTTTACATAAGCACTAAAGTACTGTATGTGCATCTACTGAAGTATTATTTTTTATTTTACTACTTTACTTAAGCACTAAAATGCTGTATCTGTATCTACTGGAATATTTTACTTCATTACTGTACTTAAGTACTAAAATGATGTATCTGTATGTACTGGAGTATTAAATTTCTCCTACTTATACTGTACTTAAGTATCAAAATGCAGTATTTGTATCTACTGGAGTATTATTTTTACTTCTTCTTCTTCTCTACTGTACTTAAGTATTAAAATGCTGTATCTGTATCTACTGGAGTTTTAATTTTACTTCGCTACTGTACTTAAGTACTAATGCTATATCTGTATCTACTGGAGTATTATTTCTTCTCCTATTTTAATATGGTACTTAAGTACTATAAATGCTGTATCTGTATCTACTGGATAATTATTTTAAATTCTATACTCCTTTACTCCTCTTACTTAAGCACTAAAATGCTGTATCTATATCTACTGGAGTATTATTTTAACTTAACTACTTTACTTAAGCACTAAAGTACTCTTCATCACTGAGATCAATTAAGAAATCAATCTGATCTTATAAGAAGGAATTTTCACTTCTCTCTGTAGTAACTACATAACACAGTACTCTACTTTTACTCTCAGTACTTCAGTACTACATTTTAGAATAATCTACTTACAATAGTACAAAAAGCACCAAAAATGTTGAATACTTTACTACTTTCACTTAAGTGTGGTGGTGTTCTAGTCACTTTTTTAATAAATTCGTGTACTTTTACTCAAGTCTGGATCTCTAGTACTACATTCTGTCTATAATAAGCTTTATTATCAGTGTGTGGTTGATTTGATATCTTTGTTATGTGTGATTTAGTGTATGCCAAGGATGGAGGGATGCCCCCTAACTTTGCCAAGGCCACGGTGCACATCACAGTCCTGGATGAGAACGATAACGCTCCAGTGTTCGGGAGGCTCCAGTACAGTCTCGAGCTGCCAGAGAACCTTGAACCTGTAGAGCTTTTTATCATCAAAGCTACCGATCAAGACAGCGGAGACAGCGGCCATCTGGAGTACAGGATAACTGGTGGGTTGTGTGGAGAGGAGGAGGCCAATACATACTGGATAGTGTGAAACATGTAGAGGCCAGGACTTACAAGAAAGAGCAATGCTTATAGTAGTGATAGTAGTTCTGTAGTACTTTTTTCTCTGGTTTTAAAACCACTTTTTAAAGTTGCCAGTTTAGACTTAATTTCTTTTGTTTCTTTTTTAAGATTTATTAATGATTTCAGTGTCTAACAACAGTCTGCAAATTGCATGTTTTATAGATACGTACAGATAAATTCAACCTGAAAGTCTAATAATTTAAACATGATGTTATTTTTTCTGAAAATGCAAATAGTGAAATTCAGAAATTTGCTATTTCTTTTCCTCATTACTGAAAACTCTTTTTACTACTTGTGCCACATAACATTTTGTTGGTTTGGTCCACTTCCATGTGGTTTACAAAGCATTCATTAAAGCTAAGTGAGTCAACAGTTAAAAGTAATGCAACAGTACAAGCAGATCTTTTTCTGATTAAAACACGAAAATAAAGTTGGTAAAGAGAAACAGATATGTGGGCAGATTGGGTTAAAACAATGGAAAATAATTTTTTTTTAATATTTAGAACATGCAAACAAATGGAAAATGCAAATAATCTGTCCCAAGATTTTCTTGACATGCACTACCAGTCAGAAGTTTTAGAACACCTCTGTTGTTAGTTGTTCAGTAGCTGTGCTACTTGTTTTTTAAACAATATATGTTTTTTGAAGTCTTTTTCATCCTCTTTTCTCCTAATGGGGATTCTCCATTAGGGCTCCCTCTATCACTAGTAATGCTACGACAGGTGAGGTTAAAGACTAGCACATGCCTCCTCTGATACATGTGAAGTCAGCCACCGCCTCTTTTTAAACCGGCTGCTAATGCAGCATTGCTGAGTAGCATCACAGCGCTAATGCTCGGAGGGAGCATCACAGCGACTCAGTTCTGATACATCAGCTCACAGATGCCTTGTACTGATCAACATCACCCTTTGGAGTGATGTGGGGAAAGAGCGCCATCTACTGTACCCACCCAGAGAGAGAGCAAGGCCAGTTGTGCTCTCTCAGGGCTCCGGCAGCTGATGGCAAGCTACATGAATGAGATTCGAACATATTAAAGCACCTAGTCCGCTAGACCACTCTGTCTATCAGTTGTCAGTTAATTTCTTTTTCTTATAGGCCCTGGCAAATTTTGTACACTGGATTTTGTACCATTTTGCTTTTAGACTGGACCTGAATAGTTTAAATCGAAAAAATAAATGAAAAAAATAGGGGTGTTCTAAAACTTTTGACCGGTAGTGTATCTTTAAACTTTAGTTTTAGGAAACAAGGCAATAGTCATGCTAAACCCTTTGTAGGAGATGATAATACAAAGAATTTGGTACTGGCAGAATTAAACCTCCATATTTTTATATATTTTAAGTTTTTTTTTAACATTGATATATTTGCATTTTTTTTTGGACACCCATCACATTTTTGTAAATATCTTATTTTTCCTTCTCATGGGAGAACACTGAATATATGAAACTTTGATACAAAAGTAGTCAGTGTACAGCTTGTATAACAGTGAATATTTGCAGTTCTTTCAAAATATCTCAACACACAGAATGTCTAAACCACTGGCAACAAAACTGAAAATGGCCAAATTGTGCCCAATTAGCCATTTTCCCTCCTCGATGTGACGAGGTCTCAGGTGTGAATGGGAAGCAGGTGTGCTAAATTTGGTTTATTTGCTCTTAAATTGATCAATGGATATTTAGCATGGCACTTCATGGCAAAGAACTCTCTGAGGATCTGAAAAAAATCTTGCTCTACATAAAGATAGCCTAGGCTATAAGAAGATTGCCAACACTCTGAAATTGCAGCTGAGCTGCAGCATGGTGGACAAAACCATACACTGGTTAAACAGGATGGGTTCCACTCATAAAAGGTCTTGTCAAGATTTTACTTTTGTTTGATACTTTATACTGTATCTGCTGAAGGGTTTCTTAAGTGGACTCAAGTATTTCTAATGTGACATTGCTTTATTATTTCTTTTTCTAAACCTTTCCTTCTCTTTCTTTAGTTGGAGATCCAGACGGAGACTTCCAGCTAGACAGCAGTTCAGGAGCTTTGTCCACTTCTCGACCTCTGGACCGAGAAAGACGGGACAGTTATTCTTTAGAAGTGGTCGCCCAAGACCGTGGGACCCCCTCCCTCAGCAGCACAGCCACGGTAGAGATCACCGTCCTGGACGTCAACGACAACAGCCCCACCTTCACTAGCAGCAGTTACACTGTAGATGTTTCAGAAGACGCTGCTGTTGGGTCGTCACTGCTGGACGTGACGGCTAAAGATGCAGACGAGGGTCAGAACGGTCAGATCTTGTACTTTCTGAGCAGTGAAGCTCGAGGAGACTTCACAGTGGACCCTGACACAGGTAGGATCGTCACCGCAGCACCACTGGACAGAGAGAAAAGAGCCTCCTACAGCTTCCAGGTGTGCGCTGTCGACCTGTCCCCGGCCACGCCCCGCAACACCACGGCCCAGGTCACGGTCACCATCCTAGACGTGAACGACAACGCCCCCTTCTTCATCCAGGACCCTCTCATCATCAACGTGTCCAGCAGGAGTGTGGCCACCAACCATGTGGTGGCCACCATGAAGGCTGAAGATAAAGATTTTGGGGCCAACGGCTCCGTGTTCTACCGTTTCGCCATGCCAGTACGAGGCTTCTCCATTAACTCTCTGACTGGAGAGATCCAGACCACAGAGCTGTTGAGCAGCTTGACCCAGAGTCAGCGCACCCTCATTGTGGAAGCCATGGACCAGGGAAGTCCAGCACAGTCCTCCCTGGGCGTGGTCATCATCTACGTGAAGGAGCAAGACTACCAGGGCATCCGATTTTCGCGTACCACCAGAGATGTCAGCATCCAGGAGAACGCAGCCAAAGGTTCGTCATAGAGTATCATGCTATATGCAAACTTTTTTTTCTCATATTTAAAAAAAAATAAGTATTTTATTGAGATTTAAAGTGAGAGACCAATGCAAAAATTAGCACATACTATAAGTATGTAGAGAAGAACAAGGTATTAAGACCCCTTTACTCTGAAACGTGCAAAATAAAATCCAGTTCAATCAATTCCCTCCAGAAGTCACTTAGTTTCAATTAGTTAATAAAATACAGTTTTGTGTGTTTTAGTCTTAGTATAAATATAAATACACCTGTTCTGTGACTAATGAACAAAACAGTACAACGAAGACCAAGAAATTCACCCCAAACTGACAAATCAAGCAAGGAAAGCACTGCTCAGAGAATCGGCCTAAAGGCCCATGGTCACTCTGAAGGAGCTGCAGAAATCTACAGCTCAGGTAGGAGAATCTGGCCACAGAACAACTATAAAGTCATGTAGTCCGCAAATATGGCTTTTATTGATTTTTATAGAGTGGCTTGGAGAAAACTACTGTTGAAAGAAAGGCATAAAAAGTGCCGTCTGCCGTTTGTAGCCACAAACCATGTAGGGGACACAGCAAACATGTAGAAGAGGTTTCTGTAGTCAGATAAGACCAAAGTGCAAAGAAGTTTGTGTGGCGGAAAAGTAACACTGCTTGTCACCTTGAACACACCATCCACACTGTGAAGCATGGTGGTGGGAGCATCATGCTGTGGGGATGCTTTTCTTCAGCAGGGACAGGGAAGCTGGTCAGAGTTGATGGGAAGTTGGATGGAGCTAAATAATTCAGGGCAATCCTGGAAGAAAACCTGTTGGAGGCTGCAAAAGACTTAATACTAGGAAGGAGATTCGCCTTCCAGCAAGACAATGACCCTAAACATACAGCCAGAGCTACAATATTCATGTGTTAGAATCGTCCAGCCTAAATCCTGAATGGGCAAAAATCTCAGTCTCTAGATGTGCAAAGCTGGTAGAGATATACTCCAAAAGACTTGTACTACGAAGTATTGTTGTAGGGAGCTGAATGCATGTCACACATTTTTTTTATATATTTATTTGTTTACCATGTATAATGTTTGTTCCACTTCACAATGATGTGCTACTTTGTGTTAGCACAAAGTCTATCACTTAAAATCTCAATAAAACACATTACAGTTTGTGATTGTAAGGTGACAAAATGTGAAAAAGTTCAAGGTGTATGAATATTTGTGCATGCCACTATATGCAAAAAAAAACACTATATTGTACACTATATTATATATAGTGTATTATATATTATATATACTATATATATTGTATATAGTGTACACTATATTGTGTAGGGTAGGGTAAAAGCTTCTCTTTGTACCTGTAAAACTCCATATCGCCACAACCATATTTACACTATAAGGATTTTTTAACATTTTTTAAATGTTATTATAAATTTCGTTCAATTTGCCATTAAAATGCACTTAAAGCTCCTAGGACCTGGCGTCCATGTGTGGACATCACATTTTGGGTTGTCTAGAGCACAACACTAAATTTTGCTCTACAAGGGCCTGGTGTCCTCGTATGAGGCCATTATACTGTCACCTAGTGGTGGCTGAAGAGTTTAACACATTACAGTTTCGATTTTGTGCAGAAATTTGAACAGTAATGAACAGTAAATACAGTAAATGTTTGCTCAAGGGGCAAATTTGTTCTACTTTTGTTTTGCAAAATTTGCTGTGTTTAGGCACAAAATAAATGTTTTGCACACATTACTGTGTTCTACCAAAATGTAAAACTAACGTCCACATATGTGGACATCTTTTTTTTTTTTTCTCAAGAACTACATCATGTAAAAAGATAATTCTTTGTTTCTACACTAATTAGGTACCAATAAGCCCAAATAGCAAACTGAAATAAAAAATGCTTGCCATGTTTGGGTCTTAAGGGGTTAAACAATAGTAACCCATGCACTGCAGAGCTTGCCTCAACACTGGAACCTGTATTGTCGTGGTTCTCCTACTGTAGGAACAGCCTAAGCCCACATGCAGCGCATTGAAATGCAGCCTGTCAGCTTTAATGAGTGTAACCGCTGTTCTGAGCTGCAGTGTTCTCGCTTCCCTCAGGTACCACAGTGGCCCAGGCCCAGGCGCAGTACCCAGACGGCACCCGCGGGGGCATCACGTACAGCATCTTCAGCGGGAACAGACAGCTGTCCTTCAGAATCAGCTCCAGCACGGGTCAGTTCTAACAGCAGTCCGGTTTAAACAGAGGACACGTCTATCTGTTGGTTCCTTGATGCCATAGAGATGCTATAGATGCACTACTCTTGGTTGATCTGCATTTCTGTTGGTCCATTCAACACTAAATTTTTACACAATGTAAAGAACAACAGTGAACAGACAAATTCCAATGAGTTTATAGTTTATGCTTTCTATAAAGGTGGTTCTTTGTGGACCCAAAACTGGTTCTTCTATGGCATTGTTAGGCCTGTTGTGATTACACTACCTTACATTATTGACTTACTAGTGCACTTTATTTCAGTAATTCAGTTCAAACTGTAAAACTTATTTATTATATAGGTGTATTACACACAGAGTGATCTATTTTAAGTTTTTTTTTCTTTTATTCTTGATAATTGTGGCTTATAGCCAGTGAAAACCCCAAAATCAGTGTTTCAGAAAATTAGAGTATTATATAATAAGACCAATTGTTACTTTTGGCAGTGTGGGCAGTGTGCCAAGTCCTGCTGGAAAATGAAATCCTCATCTCCATAAAAGTGGTCAGCAGAGGGAAGCATGAAGTGCTGTAAAATTTGCCGGGAATTACTGAAATAAAGTAATTTTCAATGATATTCCTTTTTTTATTGAGATGCACTAGTGTTGTAAAATACATGGAAATTACATGGATATTAATCATTTTTCTTATCTTATCTCAGTATTGGATATTATGTGTTTCTTACCAAGTAGAGCCACTTAACACGAATGAAAAATAGGATATTTTAATATGCACAGTTTAATTAATAAATATTCTGTTTTTGTTTAAATGCATGTATTTGCTTTATTGTGCTTTACAGTATTTGGTCATTTAATTAATCAGTGGCATTAAATTATCTTTACAATTTTACAATATAATAATATAATTTATCGCAATTCATCTCAAAATATATAATTGAATCGCAGGTTAAAACCCCCGCTCATACAGCTTTGCCATCAAGCTGCCGGCGCTCAGAGGGAGCACAATTGGCCCTGCTCCCTCCGGGTGGGTAGATGGTGCTCTCTCCCCACATCACTAAAGGGTGATATCCACAGCACAGGGCGTCTGTGAGCTGATGTATCTGAACCGAGTCGCTGCGCTTTCCTCCAAGCGTTAGCGCTGTGATGCTGCTCGGTAATGCTGCATCAGCAGCAGCTTGAAAAGAAGAGGTGGCTGACTTCACATGTATCAGAGGAAGCATGTGTTAGTCTTCACCCTCCTGGTGTGTTGGGGCAACACTAGTGATAGGGGGAGTCCTAATGAGTGGGTTGGGTAATTGTCCATGTAAATTGGGGAGAAAAAGGGAAAATTAGAAATTAAATTTTATATATATATATATATATATATATATATATATATATATATATATATATATATAATTCAAACAAAAATTATTATTGTGACAGATCTAAGCATCAGACTAAGATCTCATTAGCATTATCTGTACGCTCTTTGCTTCTGTTCACAGGTGAGATCTGGGTTCACAGCTCCACTGGGCTGGATTTTGAAGACACGCCAAGACTCCGCCTAGTGGTAAAGGCTGAAACTGCCAGTTCCAGCTCCTTCATGGCTGTGAACCTCATTCTTCAGGACGTCAATGACAACCTGCCCCGCTTTCAGCTGCAGAACTACGTGGCGTACATGCGTGAGGCGCGGGGATACGACTCGCCTATTATTCAGGTGTCTCTCTTATTCATCTTCTTTCTATTTTAATGGCAAGTGTACTTAATGTATAACTCTGGCAATTGGGTTAATACCTTAACACATTTAATACACTTATGAAATAATACCATATGTATTATGTACAGTGGTGCTTGAAAGTTTGTGAAGCCTTTAGAAATGCTAAAAGTAGATAAAGAGAAGCCGTTTAAACAAATGAGACAAAAAATATTATACTTGCTCATTTATTTATAAAGGAAAATGATCCAATGTTACACATTTACTTTCAGTATCTGGTGTAGCCCCTGATTATTTTAGCAATAACTGACACTAAACACTCTCCTCATATTAACTGCTCACATCAGGTCCTTCCACAACATTTCCATTGGATTAAGGTCAGGACTTTGACTTGGCCACATTTCCAAAATGCTAACATTTTATATTTAACTATTTTACCAGGGGCTTTCTCCTTGCAACCCTGCCATGCTCACCATTGTTTTTCGCTGTTCTCCTGATGGTGGAATCAAGAACATTAACACTAGCCAATATAAGAGAGAGGCCTTCAGTTGCTTAGAAGATATTCTTGAGTCATTTGTGGTTTTGTAACCTTTTCCAGCCTGATGAGCATCAATAAATCTTTTTCTGAGATCCCCAGAAATCTCCTTTGATCGTGCCATGATACACTTTTACAAACATCCCAGAGGTACAGGGGTTGGACAATAAAACTGAAACACCTTTCATTTTAGTGTGGGAGGTTTCATGGCTAAATTGGAGCAGCCTGGTGTTCAATCTTCATTAATTGCACATTGCACCAGTAAGAGCTGTAAGAGTGTGAAGGTTCAATTAGCAGGGTAAGAGCACAGTTCTGCTCTAAATATTGCAATGAACACAACATTATGGGTGACATACCAGAGTTCAAAAAAGGACAAATTGTTGGTGCACGTCTTGCTGGAGCATCTGTGACCAAGAGAGCAAGTCTTTGTGATGCATCAAGAGCCACGGTATCCAGGGTAATGTCGGCATACCACCAAGAAGGACCGACCACATCCAACAGGATTAACTGTGGACGCTGTAAGAGGAAGCTGTCTGAAAGGGATGTTCAGGTGCTAACCCGGATTGTATCCAAAAAAACATAAAACCACGGCTGATCAAATCACGCAGAATTCAATGTGCACCTCAACTCTCCTGTTTCCACCAGAACTGTCCGTCACCACAATCAATTATTGTGGTCTAAAACCAGGTGTTTCAGTTTCATTGTCCAACCCCTGTATGATGGATCATGATATTTTTGTCTTATTTGTTTAACCAGGTTTTCTTTATTTACTTTTTGAACTTCTGATGATGTTTTAGGTCATATTCATGCATTTAATCACTCTTAAATGCTGTCGGTCATCAGGTTGTAGCCGAGGATGTGGATCAAGGCCCTAACGGGCAGGTCACCTACTCCATCCAGTCCTCCGGCCGCAGCGGCCTATTTAAGATTGACCCTCTGAGCGGCAGCATCACCACAGCAGCCATCATGGACCGGGAGATCTGGATGCAGACCAAGTGAGTGTCACTTTGGTGTGTGTGTGTGTGTGTGTGTGTGCTGTGTTTGGCAGGCCAGCGAAGTCGAAGCTCTGCAGGTTTTTTATTTCCCTGTGTTCTGTGGAATGCACTAGTCCTCCCCTCGCACGCTGTTATCAGTGCGCTTGTGATGTGTTCAGGATCTCGCAGTCTTTGCCATGTGTTTCGTTTCAGAAGTGCTCCCCCTCGATCTCTATCATGCTGTGAGCTTCTCGTTTCTCACATTTTTGGTTTTGCTGGTGGTTTGAAGCGAATATGATCCTTGTTCACTTTTCAAAATAGAACACTAAATTCTAAATTAAGAGACCACTTCAGTTTCAGAATCAGTTTATCTGACTTTGTTCTCTATTTATAGGTTTATGTTTGAGTAAAATGAACATTGATGTTTTATTCTATAAACTACAGACAACATTTCTCCCAAATTGCAAATAAAAATATTCTCATTTAGAGCATTTATTTACAGAAATAATAACAAAAAAGATGCAGAGCTTTCAGACTTCAAATAATGCAAAGAAAACAAACAAGTTCATATTCACCATCAAGTTTTAAGAGTTCAGAAATCAATATTTGGTGGAATAATCCTGATGGTTTTTAGTCAGTTTTTTTTCATGCATCTTGGCATCATGTTCTCCTCCTCCACCAGTCTTACACACTGCTTTTGGATAACTTTATGCTGCTTTACTCCTGGTGCAAAAAATTCAAGCAGTTCAGTTTGGTGGTTTGATGGCTTGTGATCATCCATCTTCCTCTTGATTATATTCCAGTGGTTTTCAATTTGGTAAAATCAAAGAAAATCATCATTTTTTTAGAAGGAAGTTTCCTGTAAGGTTACCAGGAAAAGTAATAGATTAAAAATGTAAACTGACATGGACAACTCTTGGTCATATATGGCCAAACGTTGGGACACACCTCTTCTAATTCAATGTGTTTTCTTTCTTTTTATGATTTTTTACATTGTAAATTTAATATTGAAAACTATTATAAAGCTATACAAGAACACATAAGGATTGACCATCGTATAGAATCTGTCTTAAGGGCAAGCTCTAGATATGGTATCAGTATGGGGACAAGCATTGTCCTGCTGTCCTGTGAGTTGATTGGGTATTTAAATATACAGAAAGAAAATGACATATCTGAATACTCCAGCAAGTAATGGGTGAGGTTGCCTACAAATAGAATATTGTGTGTCTGGGTTGGGATCTGGAGGGAAATAAAGGGAATGACGTCATGCTTAACCTTTAATCTGTATCTTTTGATCTTTTCCACATCAGGCTAGTGATCACAGCTACAGACCGTGGCAGCCCTAAACTCGCTGGTTCTGCTACTCTAACTGTCATCATTGTGGACCTCAACGACAACAGCCCCACCATCCCCCTGCCGAGAGAAGTGCGCGTGCCAGAAAGTGAGTGAGCTAACGTGTGTCCTTTGACTTTTTACTCGCTGCTGAGAGTGCGTCAGCTTTCCAGTATTTTCCCTGAGTAACAACTGCCCTCCACTGCTCATTAGCCTCACTGTAGCCACATTATAGCCTTGCGTTCAGTCTCAGTGCATAGTGCACTCAGTGCATAGTGTATAGTGCATAGTACACTCAGAGCATAGTGCACTCAATGCATAGTGCTCTCAGTGCATAGTGCAATCAGTGCATAGTGTATAGTGCACTCAGTGCATAGTGTATAGTGCATAGTGCTCTCAATGCATAGTGCTCTCAGTGCATAGTGCACTCAGTGCATAGTGCACTCAGTGCATAGTGCACTCAGTGCATAGTGCACTCAGTGCATAGTGTATAGTGCATAGTACACTCAGTGCATAGTGCACTCAATGCATAGTGCCCTCAGTGCATAGTGCTCTCAATGCATAGTGCTCTCAGTGCATAGTGCACTCAGTGCATAGTGCACTCAGTGCATAGTGCATAGTGCACTCAGTGCATAGTGCATAGTGCTCTCAGTGCATAGTGCACTCAATGCATAGTGCTCTCAATGCATAGTGCACTCAGTGCATAGTGTACTCAGTGCATAATGTCATGCAAAACTGTGTTGTACTGTATTCTTACACCAATCAAGCATAAAAACAGTTAAACATTATGAGCTTGTTTCTACAAACATTTTCCTTTTTTCAGCTTCACTGAACATATAGAAGCACTTCTATAATTCTAGAATTATGACTGTAGTCTGTAATCTTTAATCTGTTTCTCTGCATACTGTATTACTGTATTATTTAGCGGGTGGGTCATTCTCAGCAGTGTAGTGACACTGGCATGGTGGTGATCTGTTAGTGTGTGTTGTGCTTGTACGAATGTATCAGATACAGCAGTGCTGCTGGAGGTTTTAAACCCCTCATCTTGTAGTCTTGTAGGCAGAATCCTTTGCAAACTATCCTGTAATCACTGATAAACAGTGTTGGGTACGTTACTTTGAAAAAGCAATTAGTTATAGTTACTAGTTACTTCTTCAAAAAAGTAACTGGGTTACTAACTGAGTCACTCCACTATAAAAGTAACTAGTTACCAGTAAAAGTAACTATTGCGTTACTTTTGTGTTAAAAAATTAAGAAATTAAAAAATTAAGTGTCCTCAAGTGCAGTCGCAAACACCATCAAAAATGTTATGATGAAACTGGCTCTCATCAGGACCGCCCCAGAAAAAGAGGACCTCTGTTGCATAAAATAAGTTTATTAAAGTTATCAGCCTCAGAAAATTAACAGCAAGGAAACAGCACCCCAGATAAGAGCCATCTAAAGGTAGTTTGGTTTGTTTAAAGGGGAACTAAACCCTCTGAATTTGGTTTAGAATAGGAGGGGTAGTTTGGGAGGTACACTGGATGATGTATGGGTTTAGAGGCAGGGCAGAAGGAAGAGCTGATTGGCTGAGCAGTGTGCCTCTGAAAGCAGTAAGACGCTCATGGTAGGACATCACCAGGGGTAGAAAACATTATCCATGCCTATAGCACATTTGAACCTGAGAGGGCGCTGCTGAGGTGGAAATAACCATAATAAAAGCATTTTTTAAAGGTTAGGAAAGGTTTATAAAAAATTTAAAGCAAGACTGGTATGTTTTATTACTTCAGAAGAACACATTTTAGCTATTAATGAAAAAATATAGTTTAGGGTTAAGTGCCTCTTTAACACAATAAGGAAGGACTAGAGGATGACCAATACAAACCTTGAAGCAACAGATTCAGAGCTTCTTTCTCTGATGCTACATCTACTGTAAATGGTGGACCAGCCAGGTAGAAGTTAGGGCTGCACAATATATATTGTTAAATCATCTTCATCGCGATGTGAGCATGCGCAATAGTCACACTGCAGGACGTGCAATGTCACCTAAGGCAAGTAAATGAAATGCATCATGTTGTAGTGTTTTGATTTTTGACATAAGAAGTAGTTACACAGTGTGCTGTAATTTTCTGAGTGCACAGCGCTGTCTCTGTCTCTGTGTGAGTGACAGGCTGCTGCTGCCTGAGAAGCGCGTTGGGGCGAGGTAACCTCATGGCCTCCACATGGCTGGGCACGTGCTTGTAAACACAGTGGCTGACAGCCTGTCGAAAGCTGTGCACCCCAGTTCAGCACAGTTTTGCGCAGATATTTTCAGTTACAGGCCATTTTAAATGCCTGATTGAAGGTCTGATTAATGTTGTTTGGAGTTTTCCTGGTGATGTCACAGGTCCTGCATTGTTTAATATTGCAATATATATTGTCGAAACAAAAATCTTTTTTTTTTTATTGCAATGTCAAATGTTTCCAATATCAAGCAGCCCTAGTACGAATATGTCTAATTGGGTGGGCACAGTGTTTAAAAACTCCAGCAGCACTGCTGTGCCTGATCCACTCACACAAGCACAGCACACACTACTAACTAACACACCACCAACATCAGTGAATGTCACTGCAGGAATACAAATTAATACAAGAAGTACAAAATGCTCGTATACACACAATGAAGGATGTGCAAACAAGACAGTGGTCATAATGTTATGCTTGATCTGTGTATATAATCCCTGTCCATATAAGCTGCTTCTTTTCCCCATACATCCACTAAGAGTGTGTTCTACTGCGTATCTCTCCCCCAGACTCGCTTATCGGCACAGAGATCACCATGGTAACGGGGAACGACGTGGACTCGGGCCCAGTGCTGTCTTATTCCCTGCGTCTGGACACGCCCTCTCAGGGCAAGTTTGGAATCCACCGCTATAGCGGCAGGGTGTTTCTGACGGCTCCGCTGGACTTTGAGGAGAGGAGCTGGTACACTCTGACCGTTCAGGCTTCAGACTCAAAGCATCAAAGCGAGGCCAACGTCACAGTGCTGGTGGGAGACATGAACGACAACGTGCCGACCTTCACACAAGACCTGTATCAGGTAAACTTCAGGCGTAGATATACTGTATAAATAAAATACATTGATAAATAAAAGAAATTAATGAGCATTTGCTTATACCCCCAAATATAACTGGTCATTATACTGAGCCCTGTGGCATCTCATACCTTTTCATTTTAATTTTTTATTCTTTTGACCATTTATCATGTTAATTTAATAGTGGTGTCAATCAATTAAAAAATAATCAGTGTTTAATTGAGAATTAGTTTTAAAGCCACTTAGATTTGTATTATTGGTGCAAATCCCTTTAAAAAATTGTATTATTCACAGCAATATTCTGTAATTAAATCATGGATAAAATCATGATTATTTTATTTAAAAGGCTGGTAATCAACTGTATAGATCTTTTGTTACTGTATTATTATATCTCAGGGTAGTTTTGATGCTTTTTAAACTAGAATATTGTAATGTTCTGAGTTACTAAGTTTAACTAAGAGTTTTAATAAAGGAAATAAACACTAGTGTAGTTCCATATTCCACACTCAACAGCTCGAAAAGAACAACCCTAGGATGCAGCCTTGGGGCCCATGTAATGATCGGGATTTTTTATTCGTTTATTTTATTTTTTATAAAATATGAACCCTGTTTGGCAATATGCTTTCAGCCAATCAAAGCACTTCATTTTCACCCAACCACCTTGTCAGACCTTGCCCCACCGAGCTTCGACTCTCATTAATATTCCTCTATTATTATTTTTTGTATTAATAGTAGAATTTTAATAAAATAACAGCAATAATTGCTGAACATGCAGCAAATGTCCGCAGTCCCTTTAAAATAAAATAGTGTGATAGGGTATTCTCTGACATTCTCTGACTTTAAATTGCTTTATTAAAACAGCTAAATGAATGATTGAAATGCCTACATCTTGTATCTTAAATGGTTGCACAGTGTTTATATGAAATTTAAACAACTATGCTTCAACCCAAAAGGCATGCTACTATATTCAAATAGACCCGATTACTGAAGTGTCTGGTTTTATCCTATTAAGACTCGTATTGTCAGACTTGTGTAAGTCTGTATTAATGATTTAGTAAGGAAAAAGGAAAAAGAGAGTAAGAGCTCACAAGAAAAGAGAGAGTTTCCCCCGAGACTTTATTTAGACTTCTTCTGAAGATTTATTTGAAGCTGTACTTCGCTTATAAAACTGGCCGAGTGTTAATTTGCACTAATTCATCAGGTGCAGACAGATGACCTTCCCAGCTTTTCACACCTTATTAAATTTGATAGACAGATCAAATAAATTAGCCTCAAAGGCCTATTCCAGGATACACACGCAGAAGTGCATTCACAGCCGTAAAAATGTAATAGATGTACGAATGTGGATGTGGAGGTTGCATTAAGCTTATTACTCTGCCGTGGTTAAGGAAATGACATCAGCATTTGCAGAAGGAGCTATTTTTTAATTTAAGGGGAAAAGGGAGGAAAGTTACACTGGAATACTTTATGACCGGTTACTCCTCTGTTGTGGTTTTCCAGGTGACACTGCCAGAACATTCTCCTCCAGGCAGTGCTGTAGTCACTGTAACGGCCACAGACAGAGACTCTGGAGAGAACGGGAGGGTCACTTATCGAGTGCTGTCGTCATCCAGGGAGGGCTTCTACATTGACCCCAATAACGGTAAGGAGCTGGTTCTATTTTAGGCTTTAATGTCTTAGCGGTAATAGAAAAAAGCAAAGTAAAACCACAAACGACTCTGTATTACTGCCTTGAATTGTGCTTAAATTCACCACAACTGTGGTGGCTTACATTGGTTTTAGTCATACATTAACAATGTACAATATGAAATAATACATCGATTGTATACTTTTTATTAGTAATAACTGTTAATAAATACACTCATCATCAAATATGTAACAGTTAAATCTGTAATAAAGTTAAAGGGTAAAAAAAAATTGACTGATATTGCCAATATTTATTGAGACACACATACAGAAGTAGTGTATAACCCATGTGTAAACACTTCAGACATCTCAGCATGGAGTTGTAGAGGTTCCTAATGGTATCCCACACATTTGCAATCAGGGATAGGTCATGCAATGCAGCTGGCCATGGCAAATCTGGCCATATTTAATGTCTTCAATGCAGGCAAGCTCTATAGATTGTCTTAATGGATTAGTGCAGTAGAGTATGCATTCAGAAAACGTAGGGCCACTAGTAACATGTTTTATTAACGTAACACATTTATTTGTTGTCTTTAAAGATGATAAACTTCCTCTAAAAGTACCTACCAAGTTTCATTCCTGTCAGATGATTCCTTCTGTGTGCAACTATTTTTTTGGACAATGAGTGCATAACATGTCATTTCATATCACCTGCATTAAAACCTATTAAAAATGTGTCTATTTGTAAAGAATTTGAATGATCCTCAGTCAATCAGATTCTAAACTACCTTTTGTAGAACTCATCTATTGTAATATTTTGTTGTAAATGTTATTAAGCATGCACAATAATTTCAGCCTCTCATTTCAAGCCCTTTTATTTTCTTTTCTTCTTATTTACAGGCACACTATTCATCGGTCAAAAAGCTGAGTTTGACCCAGAGCGTCCCTCTGTAAGTGTGGTAATTGAGGCCAGTGACAGAGGAAAGCCACCCCTGTCCTCCATTGCCACCGTCCAGATCCAGCTCACGGATGTAAACGACAACGCCCCCATGTTTCATCAGTCCGAATACAGAGCCACAGTATCCGAGGACCAGCTTCCAGGGGCCACAATCCTGACGCTGGAAGCAGTAGATGTCGACCTCTCACAAGAAAACTCAGGCTTCGATTTCGCCATCGCAAGTGGGAATGTCGGGAATGCCTTCCAGATTGAAAGTAGTGTCCGTTTTATAGAAGGCCACGGCTTCCAGACAGTAGGCACACTGATCCTGGCAGAACAGCTGGACTTTGAGTTAATGTCTCGCTACAACCTCACCATCGTGGTTTCGGACCGTGGCGTTCCCCAGCGCAGCTCTAGTGTCCCTGCTGTCATCACAGTGATTGACGTCAATGACAACCCTCCTGTGTTCAGCCATGCTGAGTATGTAGTGGCTCTGAGTGAAGGGGCTGCAGCCGGCACGGAGATCCTACGGCTGTCTGCAACTGATCAAGATTCGGCACCCCACGCAGAGATCCAGTACAGCATAAGCTCTGGAGATGAGATGGAACTGTTCTCTGTAGACCAGTGGACTGGAGCATTGCGACTGCAGAGACCTCTGGACCGGGAAACTCAACCTTCCCATGTAGTCATCATTCAGGCTTCGGACGGTCATGGACACTTTGCCCTTGCTCCAATCAATGTGGAGGTGAAGGACGTCAACGATAACAGACCTTACTTTCCAATCCAGACCATGACTGCAAGCATTCGAGAGAATCAACCTGCGAATTCAGCAGTCACAGTGTTGCACGCCATTGACCAGGACACTGGAATGTACGGAATTTTGAAATATTTCATGGTGGACCGGTCTAGTCAAGGCAAAGAATTCTTCGCAGTGGACCAGAACACAGGAGAGGTCCGTTCTCGTCAAGCATTTGACTTTGAAAAGGTGAACTCCTTCCATTTCATGGCTTTAGCTGTGGATGCAGGCAACAATTCTGCCACAGTCACTGTACAAGTCTACATCACCGGCGAGGATGAGTATGACCCTGCCTTCACCTCCTCAGCCCTCTCCTTTGAGGTGCCAGAAGGGGCCAAGAAAGGCCAGAGTATTGGTCAAGTGCAGGCGGTCGATGAAGATGGTGGAGTAGATGGGATTGTACTGTACTCTTTTCCAAACACTTCCCCATACTTTGATGTGAACAAGACCACTGGTGTCATCTACCTCAAAATCGATAACTCTGGAAGCTCTGGCGGAGGAAGTCGCTCTAAAAGGGAAACACGCCTTATGACCATGGATGTTACGGCGCACAGTCCCTTAGAATCCTCAAGAGTCACAACTGCCCAGCTAACCATCGATGTCACCAACACATCTTTCGGACTTGCGACTGACTTTAACATTCTCTTGGTCATCATCATTGCAGCTTCTCTTGGTGTAATCGTTATTCTGGTCATAATTGCAGTGGCGCTGTATCTTGTCAAGTCCAAGCGCAAGAAGAAAGGGCAGAACACTGGGACTGTGGATTCAGGGACTGCGCTACAGCAGTTGGACGAATCTAAATCTGCTGGTGGGGAGAGAATCTATCACCAGACCCTTCCAGGTTATGCTGGCGATCAGGGAGGAGGTGGAGGTTCATACACCAGAGGCGGCTCATTGGATCCATCGCACTCCAGTGGCAGGGGATCAGCCGAAGCTGCGGAGGACGATGAGATCCGGATGATAAACGAGTATCCACGAGTGGCCAGCATCACGTCTTCCATGCAAGAGCACATTTCAGCCCGTGGACCTGACTCTGGCATCCAGCAAGACGCAGACCAACTCTCTGACATTTCCTGTGAACCAGGGGCACTGGACGCCAGCCAATGGTTCAAAGGAAAGAAACTGGGGAGTGCAAGTGGCACAATGCTGTCTGGCACACTTCCAATATACAGAGATGAAGGTGGTGGCTATCTAGGAGTGGGCAGAGGCCTGAACATATCTCATCCTAAGGATTATGCTTTTCCTGAAGATGGCAAACCTTCAGTAGATGGCTCCCTCACAGCCATCGTCGCAAGTGACGAGGAGTTGCGCGGCAGCTACAACTGGGACTACCTTCTCAACTGGTGCCCACAGTTCCAACCCCTTGCGAATGTCTTTACAGAAATTGCCAGACTGAAAGATGAGAGTATACCCCCCAACAACCCACGGCGACCCTTCCAACCGAAAGCCAAGACAGATCCCAAACCCAGAATTGATCCACCCCCTCTTATTACCTCAGTCGCTCACCCAGGCGCCAAGTCTGTTCCACCGAAGCCTGCCATGGCAAGAACTTTTCCGCATCTAGCGTCCCTTAGGCGCTCCCCAATCAGCCACGAGGGTTCCATCTCCTCAGCAGCCATGTCCCCAAGCTTCTCCCCTTCCCTGTCCCCACTTGCAGCCCGATCACCCGCCGTGTCCCCGTTTGGGGTCACGCAAGGCCCCTCAGCCTCCATTATTAGCACCACAGAGCACTCGTTGGAGCACAGTGATGAAGCAGAGATGAGAATCTAATTCTCCTTTGGAGAATTTTACATATTGTGGGGAGCACTGACTTTTTGTTTAAACACACAAGACGGCACTCGAGCCACTAAGGATTTTGTGAGTTTTGTAAAAAAGAAAAAGAAAAAAAGCGAGAAAGGACTCGCCGCCTTGTAGCCATCTTTGTGACACAGGTCTCTGGTATCTTACATAAAAAAAGGGTTAAAAAAAAAAAACTGCTGCTGTGAAATGACGATACCCTTCATCAGAGCCGATGTAGCTTTGGGTGCTTTGGGTTTTGCAGATTTGTATGCTGTTTTGTGTCGCCTCACTGGCTGGCCAGTGAGATAAGGCTTTAGTGCCCTTTTTTATATGTTGATGACTGACTGCATTACAACTACAGTGCTTTGCAGAATCTGTCCAAGATGGCTGCTATCACCACACATTTTTTTGGACTCCATTGGAACTCTAAAAAAAGAGATTTCACTGCAAACGCACATGGTAGCTCACTCTCATATATATATACACATATGTTGAAATGTATTTTTTAACTTCCATCGCGTATCACATGTTGCTTTTGTTTGTTTCTGAAAAAGAAAATGCCATTACCTCGCCTTTTAGAGGAGCTCACTGCATTTACACTCTGTATATTTGTATGTACTGTATGCCAGTCGTAGTGTGTATGCCTTATTGTTGTATAGTGTTTTTATCATCATAATACTGTATGGTTGCTGATGTACGTGTGATAGAATGTGCTCTGTGATGTGAGTGACTGGGGAGTGTTTTGATCATTATTTATATAAAATTCATCATTGATCATTGAGATTTTGAGAGTACCCATGTTGCATAATGTTATATTACACTTTTCTTCTACTTTTGTTCTCTTTGGTAAACACTAGATTTTCCCAGCATCACAGTGGAGCTTGACATGATCATATTGTTTGAGGTTTATCTTGAAACCTGTCACTGTTTAGTCACTGGTAATGCAAAGAGACGCCTGTATGTGAAACGGTTTCCTGTATGGTGCCAACTGAAGAAGAACAGCCTTTGCTCACTGCTTATTTGTATGTTTGCTTCTTTTTTTATTACGACTCTAAAAGTGGGAGATTTGATCAGTTAGTTAGGTTATGTTCAGACTGCCCATATCTGATGTTGTTTTTTTTTTGGAAAATCTCAATTTTTTTTTTACTTGGATGGTCCATTGTTGTTGCCTTATTGATGTTCACTAAACGTTGAGCTAAATGTCTATTAAAGGCAATGTAATTCTTTGTTGAATGTAACCTTATATCTAACCCTAAACTTCTAAACTTGTAACTTTTAGGAGTTAGAATAAGGGTTAGATGTACATTAAAGGCTAATTGTAGGATTGTGTTTAAGGTTGTGTAGTTTGTATAGGTTGTATTGTTTAGCTGAGAGTTTAGTTGCTTTTAACAGATATTCAGTTAAATGTTAGTTAATGCAAGTTCAATCTATGATGCCTCTATAATAGACCATCCTAGTAAAGTGATACTCTTTTTTTTTTGCAAATCATATCTAAACTACATTTGGAGGTGGTTTGAAATGCGGTTACGTTCAGATTTGTACAGATTCACTTCAGTTTAGATGTCATTCTGGACTCAAATCATACATTTGTGATGTCCAAACAGGCAAATCCTATCTTGTCTGGACAGAAAATCTATCTATATAACAAAAACAAATTAAAAAATGATTTGCAGCCTGCAGTCTGAACATAGCCTAGCAGGTAAAATGGTTCCTGCTAGTGTCTTCAAGTCTTGTGCTTCCATATATTCAACCAAAAGGTCAGCAAGAAAACTGAACACATCACCAGGGAAGCTGCTCACACTGCTCATGCTGTATTTTGGGATAAATCCTGGAGCTTTCGTATGGGGAAAAACCTATATGTCTTATTTTTTCTATCCCTGTACACTCCTCGGTGCAAAGAAGATTACAGCAATAATTGCAGCAAATGGGCGTCCTCCTGTTTTCCTGGACGTCCTCCGGTCTTCTGAGGACTGCTTGGCTACCTCTGGTGCATGCCTCATACCAACACTGCCTCAAGCTGGAACGGCCTATCGCAGAACGGCCTGAGATTGTTCGACTGTCTCATGCAGTTAAGATTAAAAGCTGACCTTGTCCGTACCGTATTGTCTGAGAGTGTGGAAAGCATCCCTTTTAAAAAAAAAAACGTTTGACCCGAGACAACTGCCAAACTCCTGGCAGCAGAGTGGTAGAAATCATCTGTACATATATTTAAAGGAACCATTAAATTCCTACTGATTTCTTTTGTCTATTTCTTGGTCCGGCCTTTCCTTCTGTTTTCCCTCTGGAAATGAACGGAGCTCTGGCAGGGGTATAAAAAGCAACCGAAGCCTGAACAGGCTCTAATCATCTGGCTTTCAGGAAAGACTTGCAGAGGTCAGAGTCAAATTCATCCTTCATTAAAAAGCTATTTGCCTGGAAATAGCATGTTCCCATAGCCAGCACTGGCTTGAGACTGAGTGCAGCCAAGAGCATGGGGTGTGTCCTGTACTTAAACATGATTATTAAGCATAAGAAGGGACAGTATAGGAGAAAAAAATAAATAATCACATTTACTATCAATCTATGGGCCTGATTTTAGCAATATATAGGCGAGCCATCAGCCAAACACTGTGCAACGTCATTTAGAACATTTCATTCTGTCTTTGCTATCGTAACGACAGGAAAAGTACACCTTGCGTGGCTTGAAACGTGCAAAGGGCATGTACTAATTCTATTAATTACCCATGTAAATTAAAAAAGTGCATTCAAAGTATACTTAGTATAATTTAAAATATCTACTTAAATACATACTAAATGTACTATTTTGAAAACAACTTATGCCAAACTTAAGTATATTTTTGTTGTAATTAAGCTATACTTAAACACAACATAGAGTAAGAATTAAATTGTGCTTTTGAGTGCTTTTTTCGAACAACATCTTCAAACTTAACTAGATTTAAGTATGTTTTTTCTTAAACATCGTTTTTTAATACACTTTAAGTATAATCTAAATGTGCTACTTTGCGTATTGATGCACATATTGTGCGCACCTTAATGCTACTGGAAAAAAAAAACTACACTAAAGAACACTTTAAGCAGTATTTAATGGCACTATATATATATTTTCTATCAATACAACGTATAATTTAAGGCATATTGCTTAAAAATACATTTTAGGAAATACGGAGACATACATTTAATGTGTATTTTCATAAAGTATTTTCAATTAAAAATGCGCTTTTAGTATTCTTTACCTAATTTGAACATACTTTAAATTTTTTTAAAGTATACTTTCTTTTCACAAGGATAATCATGGGTGTTCAATCAGTGTTTCACTTGCCATTCCCTTTAAGAGACAGTTGTGCTCCGACTTTGGCGTATTGCTATTTTAAAGGCGCAGCGCTTCTGCTCTTCTCAGCAGATGAAACTGACCTGCACTCATTTATGAAAACAGCAGTGTTATTTTATTTAATATTATTTTCATCGTTGTGTGCCCTTGCCTTAATGAACGGGGGTTAACACAAGCTGAGCGCATTGCATTGCATTGCCAAGATAGCAATGAGCATCTGATAGTTAACTGTTGTCTAGGATCTATTCAGTCAGTGGTGCACCTGTATTTTCCTTTGCTAAAATAGAAATACAGCAGAAATTAATCTTAGGCCATGCCACAGGACACAGGAACCTACCCCCCCCCCCCCCCCCCTCGTTTTGGAAGACAATGGTGATGTAGACGAATAAAGCGTATGAAAGCACACTAACCAGTGTTCAACATCTCTCACAAGATAACACCTCACAGCACAACAGTTGTGGATATTCCCAAGCCATCTCCTGAGGTAACACCTGAATGCATGATCACTTTATACACTCCTATCCCAGCTATCCCGTGACTTTTGGCATGTCAATATACATGTGCAAAATAAGCAATGCACTGTATTCAGCAGTGCAGAATTCTCACATTAACTCAGGGAACAAAAATGTACACCGCGTGTGGCCCTCGCCAGATTAACAGTGCTTAAAAATATAACATATAATGTTGATTTATGTAATTACTGTGCAATATGTTGTTCTCATATGGTGGCCAGGTTTGATTGCATAGCTGTGTGAGGATTTCTGCTCCATTAATGTGCCAGAAAGCATCAAGGAACCTGATTGTTTTAGTGCAGAGTATTTGAAATATGAGAGGATGCAGGATGTCTGAACTATTTATGGAAATTTAGAAATATTTTATGTAAGTCTGCTAAAATAAATGATTAACTTTTGAGTTTTGTTAAAGAAAAGGCTCCATTAAAGCTGTTTTCTAGTTTTTATCACAGACGTAACATTAAGCAGGCACAAAAACATCCTTAGCTAGCTTGTTTATGGGCAAAGGTGTCAAAAGTATTCACATTCACTAATATACTTCAGGGAGAGATATAGATACTAGGGTTTAAAATATTTCTGTAGAAGTTGTAGCAGTTTTAACTCAAGCTCTTTACTCAAGTAAAAGAATAAAAGTGCTGTATAATAAAAGTGTTTTAAAACTACTTAAAGTATGAAAGTAAAAGTAATGTAAGGCGAATGTATAGTGCACTACCGCATGCATTCAAATTCAATGCAGGAGTTCAAGGATTCAAGGAGATTTTATTGTCATTCGCATCTTATGTGGTACATGAGGTGGAACGAAATTGTGATCTCACGATCCAGTTTACACCCAGGAGCTGTTATTAAATAGATATATAGATAAAAGTACAATAAAGGAATACAATAAAAATAGAATATACAAAATAGTTAAAGATAAATACCCCAATGAAATAAATAGAAAGAGTAGACAGGTTGCAACAACAAGTCCAGAGTGCAAATGTGCTATAGCAGCATGAAATGAATTGGAGCAGTAGAAAATAAAGTGTCTCAGTGCGGGTAAAGTGACCGTGTTTGTGCAGTAATTGTCCTTGTGTGTCAGTGCAGTGTGTTGTTAAGTGGAGTTTAAGAGTCTTACAGCTTCCGGAATGAAGCTGTTTCTCAGTCTGGTTGTTTTGCACTTGATGCTCAGCAGCCTCCGTCCTGAGGGAAGCGGGACAAAAAGTGCATGTGCTGGGTGGGTGGGATCCTTCCTGATGCAGGTGGCCCTCTTCCTGCATCTGGAGGTGTAGATGTCCATGGTGCTGGGGAAGCTGACTCCAACAATCCTCTGTGCAGCCTTCACCACCCTCTGCAGAGCTTTCCTGTCTGCAGCAGAGCAGCTTCCATGCCACACGTTGATGCTGGAGCACACGACGCTCTCCACCACACATCTGTAGAAGGAGGTGAGGAC
Source organism: Astyanax mexicanus (assembly GCF_023375975.1). NCBI lineage: Eukaryota > Metazoa > Chordata > Actinopteri > Characiformes > Acestrorhamphidae > Astyanax > Astyanax mexicanus. Next base: position 37,838,782 of record NC_064427.1, on the reverse strand, counting down.
TGCGCTCCCTAGTCCAGCTCGTCTTCAGTGTATAATGCTTTAGCTTCCATGGGACCAGTGATGCGTTACTCTAATCTAACCATTGTTTTCAGTTAACGAATAACCTAATTTATAATCTATTTTATAATAATCTATTTCCAATCCAGTAATTAGATTAAAGTAACTTATCCAGGTCACTGTGTTCATTTTTTGTCATTTTCTTTAGTAAATAGAAATAGTACTGTCCAGCCAGACGCGATAAAAGGATGGAGAAGAAAGATGTTTACAGCTTTCTGATGTAATGCTGGAACAACAACAGGCTAACAAGGTTTATTCTCTTTTTCTCTTTTTTACGATATATCAAATATTTCGGCAGATTTGTCAATTGTGATCAAACTGAAAAGAATAATCATGAGCAACCCTAATGTTCTTGCAGAGAAAATAACATAGCCACCTCAAGGTAAAACTGGTCAAGCAACTTAAACTGGTTGACTAGCTTAGCTCTTGACCAGTATACAAGTTTGATGGTTTAACTGGTATACAAGCACAATAACCCTGATGAAGCTAGAAAAAAGTTGACCAAAAAGTTGACCATGCTGATTTACTAGCATGACCAGCATGAATAAAAGAGTTTTTACATTGCATGTTGTAGCTCCACTGCTGTACACTGACCCCCGTTGAGTTCAACTGTTTTCCAGCGACAGAGCAGTTTGTTTTATTAATGTTATGAAATAACTACGTTTTGGGAGAAGGGACATGCCTGAAGCTCCTCCCCTTTTCAGTCTAACTTCTTATAAGTGCCCTGCACCTCTCTTAAGTGTTATGACAACCCTCCACCCTTTTTTGCATCTCCTTCTTTTTAATTATATTCTTTCCCTACATATAGAAGAGGGGGAATCACTTCCTACGACAAGTTGAAGCTGTCCAAAAGTTCTTTAAGTTTTTCCCCTTTTTGTTTTTCTCTTCCTATACAGCCATAAGCTGATGGCATGTTTTTGCATATTAAATGATGAGGGAATACCCTGAGCTGTACAACCCTATGCTCATATATAGAGATAACAGGAAGAAGACAAGAAGGAAGAAGACCAGAAGCTTTTTTCTGACGTTGAGACAGATATATGTCTACAGATGCTGTAGCTACACCACACACCAAAACACTGGTCACAGACGTGATGTGTTTTCAGAAACCCCGCCTACTATCAGCAGGTGAGGCTGGGTATCATCAGCAGAAGAACACAACCACTATTGGGCAGCGTTGAGCAAAGCAGAAAGCAATGTGGTGCAATGGACCACGTGCAATGTGATAACGCCTTAAACTGGTTTGATCAACATGACCAACCATGCCTAAAATCAAATTTAACATAACGCTATTAACCAACCAGCTTATCAGCATGGAGTAAGCATGGGCCATCCAAACCAGCTACTAGTAAAAGCTGGTGATGAGATGGATTTCTCAGCAGGGTTGTGGTTTCAGCATGCAGACAGTAAGACAGTGAAGCCTGAGACTTTCTCAGAGTCTGTCGGTGAAAACTGAGGACTATAGGGGTGTGACGAGACACTAATATCACGAGAACGAGACGAGATTTAAAAATATAATTTTATGAAAACGTCAAAAAAATGAAAACTAGAGTTTTATTTGACAAAATCATATAACACAAACTTAACAGACTGGTTTCTGTCACACATTGATTCTATAAGAAATAGAAATAAGAATAAGAATAAAAAATAAAACTAAAACTTTTCTAGGACTTTTATAGTGCAAACAATAAGTGCAAACCACAACCAGTCGTATTAAGACTATGGCTTGTGTTTTTTTTTCTCCTAAATGTTCCAAAATACCGTTTATTGTTTCCACTGGAGCCAAAATGCAGCCAAACATACAACTTAAAAAGGGGGTATGCAGTCTATGCGACGCATAGGGGCGCTGCACTATAGGGGGCGCCAAATGAAAGCCCCAAATAAATTTTCTCTCAGGAGAAACAGCCAATCAGCTTGCTGGTTTTGCGGAGCTCGGTGGGCTTGTATTGACAGAACGAATCTCCTCCCCTCCCCCCCGGGTGCGCTGATTCTACGTGTGTTGCCAGATCCCGCTTAAAAAGTCCACACTAACCTATTTTTTTCCCGCGAGACAGGTTAAAGCTTGACGAGAAATGTCGTCACTATTAATCTCGCGAGATCTCGTGCCACGAGATCTCGTCACACCCCTAGAAGACTACGTGGTTTTCTCTCTGAGGAATTCAATGTATGACAGCCAAGACAATAAGTGTCTGAATGTCGTGTGTAGTACTATTTTCTTCCCCTCCAGCTGTTTGTCCTGAACCTGATCTGTCTGGCCCCATGCTGGGGTTGCTGTTGGCTGGAGTTCAGCTCCCCTGTACCTCACTACTACAGTTCACGTCCCGCAGATTTACACTCAGCGCAGAGATATGATTCACTTTCAGGCAAACTTTCATCCACATCTATTGCAAAATGAACAGCATGCAGGCAGGGATGATCCAGTAATGCACCGGATTTACCTGATTCAAATGCGTTCTGCATTTGTACATTTGGAAAAAATGAGAATTTTGATGGTACCGCTAGCATTTATTTTCCTCACAGACACATGGGAACCGGAAAAGCACTATGCTGTCTATCTTCCCTTGCTCATTGTTATCTTACACAGCGCCAACAGTTTATTTTCACACCTTTCACTTGCATCTTTAAATAGTAACTGAGCTTGTGAATATATCTATGCTTGGTGTGGTGGTCTTGAAATGAGGTGTGTTCAGTTAAATTTCTGGTGTATTGCTATCTTGGCAATGGAAAACACTAGGGATGCAGCTATCGAGTACTTTACTGAAAATAGGGCCACATGGGGCACCAGTCAATTGTGCATCAGGCAGCTTGATTAAGGGAGTGCCGGTGTGGTATAGTGAGGGCACAAAAAATTTGCCTTGCGTGGCTCGAAACGTGCAAAAGGCGTGTGCTAATTCTCTTAATTAATCATGGGTGAGTTTTGGCCGTAACATAAAATGAATAAATCAATCAGCATGTCACTTGCCATTCCCTTTAAGAGCCAGGTGAGCTCTGACTTTGGCGCATTGGTATCTTAACAGCAAAGCGCGTTTGCGTGTCTCAACAGAGGATACTGACCTGTGCGTACATACTGTGAAGATGCACCTGCAGCTCATTTAAGGGATAAGCGATGTTATTTTATTCTTTATTCTGTTTATTGTTGATGTAAATGCTAGATTTTGGCAGCTGACTGCTGACTGTTGTCAAGGTTTAAATCGGTCAGTAGCGCACCTGTATTTTCCGCCACCAAGATGGAAACATGGCAAAAATTTACCTGAACACACCTCACTTCCAGACCACCACGTCCATCGTGTGCACAAGGCGTGAACATAGACTGCTGTCAGGGTGTAAGATAGCAATGACCATCACAACGGGCCTTGCACAGGGCATATAATAGGGACTCTGAAGTACTACTATATGTTTTTAAAGCATCACCAATGCAACAATGTTGTTCATCTAACCATGAAAACGGTCTCCACGGGAGAGTTCCAATGCAAAAATCACTGCTGACCAAAAAGAACTCAAAGGTCCATCTCAAATTTACCAGCAAACAAATGTGAGAGCCTGAGGCATTTGGGAAAACATTCTGTGGGCTAACAAGACAAAAGTGGAAAGTTTTGGAAGGTGTGTGTCCCGTTACATCTGATGTACAACTAACACAGCATCTCAGAAAAAGAAATTCACACTGAAAGTAAAACATGGTAATGGCTTTTTCACACAGGGCCAGGTTTATTTAAATACATTTTTTCCCCTTTAATAAATTAAATTAGAATAATCTGAAAAATGTAAGTATGATAAAAAAGCAAAACAAACGAAAATACGTTTTTGAGGGAACTGTATGGGGCTTTTTTGGAAAACCCCAACAAAAATCAAAAATAAACCAACACAAAGAAGGAAACAAACAGAGGTTTAATCCAAAACTACACACTACTTCTTAATGCAAGTCACAAAAATATATTGAACAGTATTTGCACTTATTGAATTCACACGATAAAAACTACAGCATATCTAGTGCTATCTGTGTGTAGACATTGTAGTTTTATGACTCATGAACTTCACTATGTAGGGAGTAAAAAGGTATGTGAGGTTCAGCCAGAAACATGCACTGTGAAGTCAGCATTTTCATAAAGTTCAGTTTTTTTCCATCCACAAAAAGCTGACAGTGAAAACAGAATTTGTAAGTAGATAGGAGGCCAAAATGCAGACAAACCTCTGTTGTAAAAATGTCAGCATACACAGTGCCAGTGTTGTGCCAAATTCAGCACCCCTGCCAGGAAAAGCACCCCCTCTCGGGTGCGCGCATGGACGTCTTCTTGGCTTTTACTTTTTTTAGAAAATAAAAATACCCAAGATGCAGTTCTACGCTACGTTGACTCCTAAGAAATAATGAAAAATATCATGTCATATCACCTGCAGTCTCTTTCATGAGGGAGTGCTTTTCCTGGCGGGGGTGCTGAATTCGGCAACATAGTAGTGCCAGAATCTGCACCCCGGCCATAAAAAAGCACCCACACTCTGCAGAGCGTATGCACTGTCTTCTTGATAAAAGTGCTGTAACTTAACTTAGAAATACGCTCCGAGAGGGGGTGCTTTTCCAGGCGGGGGTGCTGAATTGGGCACAACACCAGCTCTCCACCCTTGTGGATCACACACTGCGCGTAGGGCACCAAAAAATCAGGCTAGTGAAAAATAACAACAATAGTAATTATAATATTTTGTTTTAATGACAGTTGTCAATAATATCTATACAATACAACAGTAACATATTTGCTCTGGAATACTTGTGTATTCTAAAACCCGGACTCTCCGTTCCTGTCCCTGGACAATCCCTGCCTCAGGACTCCAAACCCCAGCATACATCTGTCTCTATCACATGTCCAGACTCAACCAATCAGCTTGCTTTCTTGCACTTGTCATCTCCTGAATTTTAGGATTGTTTTCAGCTGTGAGCGATTACTGTTTGTATCTCTGTGTTTGATCTCTAGAACACTGTAACATTTTGGAAATGCAGACCTTTCTCTAACTAAAAAAAATACATCTGTTTCCAGGTTAAATCCACTATATTTTAAACATTATGTCACATATAGACCCCAATGTAATGCTCTATTAAAGAAGAAAATCAAAGTGTGCCATTAATACATATACATTTTAAAATTAAACTGTTGGAAACTGTTGGAGTAATGGGATGGCCTAAATTAATTATTAATGACATATCAAGTATCTAGATATAGATTACTGTAGGGGTGGTGGGCATCCTGTAAATACATGTGGATGGGACCTAACATAGATAATCTCTAGTACATATATATTAAAATTGTTCTATACAGAATCAGTAAATTCAGTAAAATCACCAAAAAAATCTATAGTAGACATTTTGGAAAAAAGATAGTAGAATGTTATATATATACCCTGCTTCTGCATTCATTTCACACTGTGATAAATCTTTTTTTTTTTTAAATATGCACATTATTTAATGTGATTCTGAAGAATCAATAAGAAGTGAGTTTGCATATGGATGTGTTTAGCCATGTTCTGCTGTCTGACGTTTTTTTTTTTTTTTTTTCGGTCGGGTCACCTTAGGTCCTGCATTATGAATGATTCATTAGTTTTAATCAAGGTCATAATTAGTATGAACAAAAAAAGAAAAAAAAAACGCTCTGATTAATTTTCCTGGCTATGAATATTCAACGATCCATGTGTAAAAACAGAATTTATTACGCTCTAAACTTTTGCCCTGGAATAGCAGTCTGGATTTCCCATTTAACTATCATTTATCACAATAAGGGCCCCGCTCTGATACTGGTAGCAGTACTTTTCTACAGAGCCATTAAGATGTCGTCTGTCATATGATTTCTGGCGACGAACAAAAAAGAGAAGAGCAGGCTGAGCTCCACGCTCTGTGCTTTATAGAATCACCAGTAGAAAAGGTAGAGTCTGTGCTGAATGAAGTTTAAAGGTCAGTACTGGACAGAGGTGGAAAAAGTACTGATTAATTGTAATTAAGTAAAAGTACCTTTACTTTGCTAAAATTCTACTCAAGTAAAAGTAAAAGTACCCATCTAAAAATCTACTCAAGTAAAAGTAAAAAGTACCCATCTAAAAATCTACTCAAGTAAAAGTAAAAAGAACTCAATTTAAAATGTACTTTGAGTAAAAGTCACATAATTACTTTTAATTATTTGATGTAAAAAAGTAAAAACAAATCATAAATTAAATCATTTTTAATGAACTATTATTCCACATAATAATTTGGACCTATCAGGCAGTATTTGTTCAGACCCCCCCATAAAACATTTTCAATAACAAGTGTTATAGGTTTCTATCATCCATTTTTTCTTTGCTGTTAAAAAGTTATGGTCATATAGGCGACTATAAACTGTAATTTTATAGTTTTACAGTTCATTATTATTTTTTAACTTCCCATTGCTGTGATTTAACTGCTATTTACATGTTTTTTTTTTAACATTTAATGATAAATATACTCACCACCACATGCTTTCTCAGGTTTGATGTGGAAGTTTTGGAAGCTGCAGCTCTGTCCGGTGGGGCATGTTATTGCCTTGTTATTCCACACGCGAGCATCCGTGCCCCGGTGATCCGCGGCAATTTTTTTTTTTTAATTCAGACAATTGTTTTTTTTCCCCCAGTATTTTATTTTTTACTCAGTAATTGGGAGTTTTCCAATGTAGAAAAGTAAATTACTTGTGTGAAAATGTACTTGAGTAAAAGTAAAATTACCTATTTTAAAAATTACAAATTACTCATAAAATCTACTCAATTACAGTAACTTGAGTAAATGTAATTCATTACTTTCCACCTCTGGTACTGGATTTGTGCATTCCCTTAACGATCTCTGTCCTCATGCAGCAGCATGAGAGCTGAATAGCAGAGATTAGACTCCAGCCCCTGGTGTGTTGTTATATATATGAGTGTGATAAAGAGAATATAAGATATTTCATTAGCCGGTTTCACTGCTCTGCGGGAGAAATCGCAGCTCGCGCCTTGTTTGAGTGTGAATGTACAGATATGCATGAACTACATTTCACAGGTTCCCACACTGCTCTCACACCTGTTCCCCATGAGAGGGCCCTTCACCAAACGTGTTGAAAACACGCCATACACTCATCATCGACATAGAGAAATAAACAGAAGCAAGTGTTGCATTGCAATGCTCCTCAGAAAGAAGCAAAAAGAATATTATCAACAATAAATTATTAAAAAATACCATACAGTTGTATAGCTGGAGTGATGTTTTTTACATTGCATTACCTTGCATTTAGCGGACGCTTTTATCTAAAGGGACTCACAAATAATGATATACATTAGCAATTAGCAAAAGTCTCCACCTGGTAAGAATCTTCATTTATCATGTTTCTCCACATTTGTCCATTTGTGCAAATAGGAAATGGCATTAGGTGAAAAAACACAGAAATGTAAGGCATATCATACATGCTATAAAGCAGAATAAGCTCCACATGTGTAACCAAAGCTTTTTTTGAAAGCTGGTGTGGGTGTATTTTCTTTCTGCTCGGTCATAGAATGGAGCTCTATATTAGAACCAAGGGTCTTGTAATGGTTTCAGCGAGTAGGACCCACACATAGCGCAAAGTGACTACGCAGTGATGTACTATGCATCATGGGAAATGGCCCCAGCCTATATCAACACTTTACAAGCCTCTCACTGAGAACAATTGCCCTTAGTGGAAGAAGTCAAAGCAATTCATAAGCTAAAGGAATGTTTTTAGTCTCTATCAGCTGCATCAGTAGCAAGCAATCAGATACCACAGACAATGATTTAACTGTGCGCTAATAAAGAACAGAAGCTTTACTATAAACACACAGCACCTGCCTGTTAGCTTTAAGGTGTGTTTAAGTTAATGTATTATTGATTTAAGTCAGTGTGAAAAGGGAAAGACTTATCAGATTATGCTGAAAACTGATTTAATGTTCCTTTTAAACCCGAATATTCACTCCCAGTCCCGGAGGGTCACAGTACAGCCCACTTCACTTCTCTTCATTTCTCTTCACTCTTTACACTGCTGATTTTAAACATGTGTCTGAACTTTGCCACATTCAGAAATATTCAGACGACACAGCTGTGGTGGCATGTATAAGAGGTGGGGATGAAAGAGAGTACAGAGATCTTGTTGCTGCCTTTACAGCCTGGAGTAGAAGAAAAGGTCTTCTCCTCAATGCACTGAAGACCAAGGAGATGATCGTGGATTTCCGTAGACTGAAACATTCCCATCAGCCAGTTATCATCGATGGACAGATCATTGAGAATGTTCAGTCATATAAGTATCTCGGAGTCCACCTGGACAACAAACTGGACTGGTCAGTGCAGACGAGTGCAGCATATAAAAAAGGACAGAGCAGGCTTTACTTCCTCAGGAAGCTTAAATCATTTGATGTGTGTAAAGAGTTTCTGCACACATTCTATCATTCGGTTGTGTCGAGTGCTGTCTTCTTTGGTGTTGCCTGCTGGGGAAGCAGCATTACTGTTAGGGACAGGAACAGACTGGATAAGCTTGTAAGGAAGTGTGTGTCAGTTATGGGCGGGAAAGTGGACTCTGTGGGTCAGTTAGTGGAGAAGAGGATGAGGTGTTTAATGGAGTGTATCCTCAGTAATAGCAGTCACCCTCTGCATGGGATCCTGGCAGCTCAGAGGAGCAGGCGCAGTGATAGACTCCTCTCTCTCTGCTGCAGGACTGAGAGGTTCCACAGGTCATTTGTTCCTGCTGGAATTAGACTGCTTAACACCTGATGTGTGTACTTAATAAGCACCATTTAGCACTTTTTTTTTGTACCTGGGTGTGGACTCTGTTGTGTATGCTTTTTGTGTTACTTCTTTATTAGTATTACTATTATTTTTATTATTTGTGTGCTGTTGGACAAATGAATTTCCCCATTGGGGATTAATAAAGTATCTATCTATCTATCTATCTATCTATCTATCTATCTATCTATCTATCTATCTATCTATCTATCTATCTATCTATCTATCTATCTATCTATCTATCTATCTATCTACTTCAGCACACATGCCTAGCTAAATTTCTTTATTTACAGGTTTGGTTTATACACCAATTAGTGATGGACTGTGGTGCTGACTCTGGTGCTTGATCGTCATTGTGTCTTACTTGTGTAAAATCCTGTAATATTACTGTAATGTGTCAGTCCCATGCTTTGTTCACCTTTGGTTGTATGGTTCTGTATCTCTCAGCTTGTCCAGAAATGCATGTAAACATTTTGCTCACAACACAAAACACTTAATTAGTATTAACACTGGAGATGGACTGGAGAAATAATCTTGAGAAAATGAGATTAAAATGGGCTGTTTTGTCACTGAAACACATTTCATGTACGGGAATGTGTGAAGCTACATGTAATACTATAACCAGCCAGCAGGGGAGCTTTATCTTATATCTATGGCTGATTCACTTTGGAAAGACTCTTCACTGCCCATGCTTTTCCACATTCATTAGCTTGAAAGATACACATTCACCCACATAAACAAACGATGATGATGGTGAAAAATAATCTCGAGGCTGGAGTTTGGACCAGTTTGGATATTTGTAGTTTTTAATGAACGTGTTTGTGCTGTTCATAAACATCTCAACTGACGTTAATAAGCTCTGATAACTGGAGTGAATTAGTTGGCAGCTTGGATCTGGGTTCTTTGTTTGGTCAAACAAGAAATAAATAAAAGTTAAAGAAACAGAATAAGAGCCAGCACACACACTCGTATAAGCAAACTCATGATTAAATGAATCTGATAATGGATAAAGATCACATTCTCAAAACTGAGTTCTGTGTTCATGCTTCATATGCCAATAGCAGAGGTATAATCATAGGCTGTTCTGCAGAGCATTCTGCTATCGGTCAGATGCAGGTTTTATATAAGGTTATTTTTGAGATGATGGAAGATTTTGGCACTTTTTCGACATTTTCATGGATTGCGTTTTTATGCAACTCCAAGACAAAACTGCTAATGAGACTATGGGTCCTACATTAGCGATCTATATGGGAGCTTTCAACTTCAACTTGGGGCGCAACTTTAATTTCATCACTGATTCTTGAACATTGTTCCCAAGAATCTGCTGATATTGACTGGAATCAATGAGACCCTCAACTTTAACAAGATTCCCAGTACCTGCACTGATCACACAGCCCCACAGCATGATGGAACCACCACCAAATTTTACTGTGGGGAGCAGTACAGTGTTTGTCTTGGAATGCTGTGGCCTTTTTCCGCCATACATACCGCCCTCCAAATAACTCAATTTTAGTTTCATCAGTTCACAGAACCTTATTCCAAAATGAAGCTGACTTGTCCAAATGTGCTTTAGCTTTAGCATACCTCAAGTGACTCTGTTTGTGGCGTGTGCTCAGAAAAGGCTTCTTCTGCATTTCTCTCCCATACAGCCTCTCCTTCTGCAAAATGCACTGAATAGTTAATTGAGTAATGCACAGTGACTCCATATGCAGTAAGATGATGTTTCAGGTCTTTGGAGCTGCTCTGTAGGTTGACTATGACTGTTCTCACCATCCTTCTCCTCTGCTTATCTGAGATTTTTCTTCTTCTGCCACTTCGATCCTTAACTAGAACTGAACCTGTGGTCTTTTATTTCCTCCCTATGTTCCACACAGTGGAAACCGACAGCTGAAATCTCTGAGATAGCTTTTTATATCCTTCCTCTAAACCATGATGTTGAACAATCGTTGTTTTCAGGTCATTTGAGAGTTTTGTTTTGAGGCTCTCGTGTTGCCACACTTCAGAGAAGATGTAAAGAGAAGAAAAACTAGCAATTGGTCACCTTAAGCTTTTCTCATAATTGAATTCACCTGTGTATGTAGGTTAAGGGACAATGAGCTCAACAAACTTATTTTATGTTTCAACATTTAGTGCTAAAAAGGTATTTATGCACATGCCTAATTTTGTTAGTATAGAATTATTTCACACTTTCTGTAAATCCTATGAACTTCACTTCACTCCTCAAATCTCTCTATCACTGTGTTCATCTGCTATATGATATATTTTGCTGAAATTGCTGATTCAAATAACCAATGATTTATAAAGGAAAATTATGAAAATTATCCTAAAATGTGTCTAAAATGTTACACATAATATAGTTTAATTAGAAATGAATAAATAATTTAGAAATGTCTAATTTAGGCTTTATTTACCAAACAACTGCATTAACAAGTCCCTAATTGTGTTCCTTAGTGTTACTGTCAAGTCTCAGTAAACAGTATGATGAAGGGATTCTTATAATGGATGTGAATCCTTTTCTCATAGCGCTGAGAGGTATGACCAAAAATGTATATCACGGTATTTTTCAAGATTCTGACGGTTTCACAGTATATCACTGTATTTTTATTTCTATTTTATTACAATTGGGTTTACTTTGTCCCACAAAATTACACAATATATGAAGAAAGCAGACTTCATTATGAGAAAAACAGCTGAAGAATGTCAACAATTGACCTTAAAATGAGATACACCAACAAATTTTAACACTGCTTCCTTTTTAAATAGTTATATAAACACTGTAAAATGGACCTAAATACTCAATGTTTAAGTATTTAAGTATTCTTTTTTTTTCAAAAGCTCTATTATACAAGTCAGACACATGTTTAATATCAATTTATAATGTTTTTCTGAAGGCATTAGAGGCATTACTGTAATAAAATCAGCTACAGTTGCCTTCTTTCTCCAGTTAACATTTGAATTCAGTTCAGTGTGCATTAAAATTATCCTTCAAGCTATAGTATTCATATATTTAAAAAGGCTCTGGTTACTTTCTGATTTTCAGTCTTTTATGGAGTTTAATCTCTAGTGCTGAAAAAATGACCATTTCTGGGCTGGTCTGGAGTACGAGAGGAACTTTTATCCAAGCTGTGTATCGACTGCGTTAATTTCCTATTCACATCCAATCTACCGTTAACTCCAGTATGTTAGTTTGTTATGCTAACTGGCTAACGTTATCTAGCTAGCTGTGTGTCTTCTATGGCGGCGCTGATCTACACTGCACAGCGCTCCGCAGCGCCTCTAGTGGTACGGCGGTATAGGAAAAATCTATATCGGTTCAAAAGTCTCCTCCAGTAAACCATATATATATATATATAGTTACATTATTATATCATCGCAGTATAATCTAATCTCCTTATGGGTTTGATATGAGTTTAATGTGGGCTGATCTCTGGGTCTCTGTGAAGTCTAGGCATGTCCCTAATTTTAACATTACTGTCAGTAATGTAGTAATGAAATAGCAGTTAACAAAACAGCAAATAATAATTCTAAACCAACCACAATATCCACAGTGAACTACCTCTCTAAAGGAGCTAGTTCTAGGCTCAGGTGGTGGGTTTGTGGGGGTGGTGGTGCACACAATGCTTTATATGGGTCAAATGTCCCCAGGTTGATGAATAAAACATGAACATTATAGGCCAAATATGGGTGATCTCTATAAGGGCAAATATATTTTGAAATAGAGCTTTATTGGAAAAGCTAAGATCCCATTTTCAACTGGTCACTTCATGTGTCTTGGGTATCAATATTATGTGTGGATCGGGCTTACCCACATAAAAATGCAGGTCTAAATGCACCCAAGACGCATTTTAAAACATTTCCATTCGATCACTCAGAGATGGCCTGAGGTGCGTTTTAGCCAGATGTTATAAAACTGCAAATGCATCCGTCTCTGCGGACACGTTCAACAGCCGGAATCAAGTGGTTAAAATAAAATCTGATCAGGTTCCACTTCATATGTGAGTCATATGGAACAACAAGTGTCAGGGGTCGAGACAAATTCCCAGTGCTTTCGGACGCTGATTTTAAGATGCCTTAAAATATGTATATCAAGTATTGTAGAGCAATATCTTTTAAAAACTCGCTATATTTATGAAAAAATCCTGAAGACAGAGCACTTACTCTCCTAACATCTCTAACAAACTAACGACTTCTAACCTCATTTCCTTCTTCCCCGCCTTCACTCCTCTATCCTATTATTTCCCTTTGACCTCCTTTAGGCCCTATTTAAAAATGTTTTTTACCTTGAACTTCTATTACTCTATATACAGGGGTTGGACAATGAAACTGAATCACCTGGTTTTAGACCACAATAATTTAGTTCTGGTGGAAACAGGAGAGTTGAGGTGCACATTAAATTCTTTCGTGATTTAATCAGCCGTGGTTTTATGTTTTTTGGATACAATCCGGGTTAGCACCCGAACATCCCTTTCAGACAGCTTCCTCTTACAGCGTCCACAGTTAATCCTGTTGGATGTGGACCGTCCTTATTGGTGGTATGCTGACATTACCCTGGATACCGTGGCTCTTGATGCATCACAAAGACTTGCTGTCTTGGTCACAGATGCTCCAGCAAGACATGCACCAACAATTTGTCCTCTTTTGAACTCTGGTATGTCACCCATAATGTTGTGTGCATTGCAATATTTAGAGCAGAACTGTGCTCTTACCCTGCTAATTGAACCTTCACACTCTGCTCTTACTGGTGCAATGTGCAATTAATGAAGATTGGCCACCAGGCTGCTCCAATTTAGCCATGATGGAACCTCCCACACTAAAATGAGGACAGGTGTTTCAGTTTCAATGTCCAACTCCTGTACCTCATTATTGAAAGACACTTTGGACAAGTGTTCTTTGATGTAGAAGTGGTAAATATGCAACTTTGGAAATTACAAGCCTATACACAAACCTTACAATGAACCCATTTTTGGTGGTGACTTTTTTTTGTGGCCAGACAGTGTATTAATCTTTCTCTATTGTATTAAAAAAAACTCTCATAATCACAGTAGGGCAGAAAATGGTCAGATGGTAGAGAAGTGAATTCCACAAAGTTGATTGTTACACTTTATTGGCTGTGGGAATCAAGAGCCAAGTCAATGTGATCAACGAAAAGAAGCATATGTAATGTTTAAGCTCAATTAAAGCTAAAATCAAGGGTAATAATGTTGTTGGACTAACAGTCTTCAGTGTCCAGGGAAGACATTTTACTGGATTTTGAGTTTCTCCACAGTAGCTTGAGCTTCTCAGTCCAACACAACCAGTTAAAGTTAGCAGCAGTCCTTTAGTCTAGTTGAGCCATGATCAGGCAGGACTCAGACAAATGTGGATGCGTAAGAACAGCTTTATTAAGAAAAGGGGCGATACTAAGGGTAGTCAGAGCAAGCAGGGTCAATGACATACCTTAAACCACATACAGGTAGCAAAACAATACTCAGCAGTGAGAGATAGGTCTGTAGGGGTATATATACAGGGGACAACAGGTGAGGCTAATTACAATGATTACTTCCTGAATGTGCCGTTTGCAGAGTCATGTGATCATGTGAGCCAGTGTAGTCCATGTGTGGTGCCTTCTGGGTAGTGTAGTCCGGTGAGTGAAGAGCGCAGAAGGAGCTAAATGCAAGGGAGACAGGAGTTGTTATGCCATTTAACTTTGACTTTCTCAGCACATTATTAGGCTAATAAAGGAGAAATGCTGTGATTGTCTGGTGGCATTACATACCTACACTAAAAATGAGTAATAGGCTGTGTACATTGTGTACCAATTTGAATTATCTCTACAGTACCATTCAAATAAAAAATGAAAAGTTTTCTCATTATTTTACAATTTTCTGCATTGCAGATTAATACTACAGTCATTCATTTTTGAAGAAAATTGAACCATTTTCCAATTTTAGATTCTTCCAAGTAGCACCTCTTGCTTAGATGACAGTTTTGCAGTTATGAGCTTTATGAGGTAGAGTCACCTGGAATTCAGGCTTTCAGTTCAACTTGTAAAGAGTTTATTACTTAAATGTATTCCCTCTTAATGTGGGTAGAGATGGTATACAGTCAACTCGACTAAGTAAAGAAAAAACACTTTTAAAAGAACTTTAAAAGCATGTTCAGGTGCAGTCACAAAGACCGTCAAAGGCGTTATGATGAAACCGGCTCTCATCAGGACCGCCCCCGGGAAAAGAAGAAAAGGAAGACCAAGAGTTTACTGTGTTGTACAGGATTCTCAAGTTCTTTAAAGTTACCAGCCTCAAAAAAACAGCAAGTTATCAGAACCACAGATAAGAGCATTTGGCTTTTAATTTATCGCATGATTCCTTATGTGTTCCTTCATAGTCTGGATGACTTCAGTATTCGTTTACAATGTAGGAGAAAAAAATTCAATAATAAGAACAACGAAAATGAGTGGAAATAGTCCAAAGATATTTATTAAAAAATGTGTGTGTGTGTGTGTGTGTATGCACTCGTGTGTCGCTCTGACTCTGAAACTGGCTTAGTTACCGAGATCACAGACAGAGATGACGACGTCTAGCTGGAGCCAGAAGCGTCTGGGAGCATCAGCAGCTGTTTCAGAGTCTTCCCTCCAATAAACTCAAGCCGAGACAACAAGCAGAGTCCCTCACTTTCCAGTAAATGAGTCACATAGATGACACTGAATCTGTACTAAAGCTTAGAGAATAAACACACACACACATATACACACATATACAGACATACACAGCGAGATTTAGCAACAATAAGATAAACAATATTCTCTGCAATTTTCTGTAAACGCTAGAATATAAACTCAACGGGTAAAAATGCTTCTCTAGGCAGCAAACAAAACGACGGCAGACCTTTTAAAGCAGACCTTTTCATTTAACCCACAGACACAGAAGTTACAATCCACCATCTTCAGTATTTCTTTCAGGTATTCAACTTTTTTGGTGCACAAATGATGTATAAAAATGGTCAGTGACCCAGGTGTAGGCCATATATCAGCCTATCCTTATCTACCAAAGGCGCTCTAGATAAGAGCTTCCTTTGAGTTTTCAATATGTGAAGATTCAACCTGCATTCCATTCTCCTTAGCTCTCCCCAGGAAGATCGTAAAAGCAGACCATGTTTTGATATTGAACAGGGAAGGTACGATAAATAAATGAATAAATCAGTAAAATAAAGATACAGTATATAAAGATAAATATGTACCATTTTTATTTTACGATGCTTTGAGCGATATCTCCAAGATTTAGACAGAATGCTTAGGTTTCTTGGGCACCATGTTGTCTGTTGATGTAAAAAAAAATAACCTTTATATTTTTTATTTATTTATTTATTTATTTATTTAATCTGTATGGTATCTCCATTAACTCCAGTAGTCACTGCATTGCTGAGAATGAGAATGACCCATCACCCAAATAATACTACCTGCTCTTTGGTGGTCTATCCTGTAGTGTCCTGCTCAATGAAGAACAGGGTGAAAGGAGGATAATAATAAACAAAAGGTGGTGGAAAAAGTATGAAAAATTGTAATTTAAGTAAAAGTACCTTTCCTTTGTTAACCTTTACTCAAGTAAAAGTAAAAGTACCCATCTAAAAATACAAAAGTAACAAAGTACTCAATTTAAAATGTACTTTGATTAAAAGTTACATAATTACTTTTAATTATTTTTGAATTTGGACCTTTCAGGCAGTATTTGTTCAGACCACCCTATAAAACATTTTCAGAAACAAGTGGCATAGGTTTCTGTGATCCATTTTCTTTTCCTTACTGTTAAAAAGTGAAAAAGTTATGGTCATATAGGTGACAATAAACCGTATTTTTATAGTTTTACAGTTAATTTTTTATTTTTTTTTACTTGCCATTGCTGTGCTTTAACTGATATTTACATGTTTTTTTTTTTTACATTCAAGCAGATTGTTTAATAATCCCAATAAAAACCTAAGGAATTATCATTAAAAACATGAAAACATACAAAAAAAATGTTGGTCGAGCATGCGCAGTGCCGTAAAGAAGCACATATCGATGGGTGGCATAACTCGACAGAAAACCGGTTCCCCCACAGGCTACACAGCTGATACACACAACGTCTCTCCCGCTAACCGTAATAATAAACACTGCTGGGAGAAGTTCAGCTGCGCTGCCATGGAGAACAAAACTCAGCGCAAACTATGTGATAAAATTAGCGGAACATAAACACAGCAAACATTATGAGGCATTTCTCTCACCACCAAGACTTTCAGAAAGGTAAACTCAGTTTGCGGACACAGTTTAAGCACGTAACGTATTGCAGCTCAGCTAACTAACTTGTTAGCTAACCTAGGCAGTTTGATATGTCTCCAGTTTAGTTCAGCGTTGTTTAATGTCTAAATGGGATCTATGTAATTTTTTTTCATTCAGACCGTAGACTGTGTATAGCTGGACAGAGCATCGTCTCTCAAAAGTGAAGCCACCACAGGTCGGGCGCCCCCTGCTGTTCAGTTTCAGAAAGCTGTGTAACCCCACCCATCCCCATAGGTTTCAATGGCAAAACAGACAACTTTCAATCACGTTTTTTTCCAATATACTGTAATTCTACCTCCATTATTTAAATGCAGCAGCTAGTGTAACCTCTGCTTATATTGTTACATTTTTATATCCCCACAGAATTCGTTTTTTAAAGCGTTATTCAGCTCTGTTCAAAAAAGGTGTGGTTATTGTAAAAGGGCTGGTTATGGGCGGGACCAATAACAGACCGTCAGCTCCGCCCCGCTCCGCTCCACAGCCTGTGACCTCGAGGCAGCCCACAGGGGCGGGGTTATTTAAATGAGTAGGCTGTCTCTCCACAGTCTTTCTCCCTCCTCTGGTCTCTACTGCGCAGAATCGGGTTTCAGGATCGCCAACATGGTGGAAGACTTTGGCTTCATTTTCATTAAATGAATGGAAACGGCGACACAACATCCATCTTTTTTACAGTCTCTGATTCAGACAATTTGTTTTTTTTTTACTCAGTAGCAGGGAGTTTTCCAATGTAACGAAGTAAAATACTTTTGTCAAATGAACTTGAGTAAAAGTAAAATT
This sequence comes from Astyanax mexicanus, assembly GCF_023375975.1. Classification (NCBI taxonomy): domain Eukaryota; kingdom Metazoa; phylum Chordata; class Actinopteri; order Characiformes; family Acestrorhamphidae; genus Astyanax; species Astyanax mexicanus. Next base: position 37,820,906 of record NC_064427.1, on the reverse strand, counting down.
ACCTATTTAAAAAATGTTAAACTTTAAAAATGAAAAATCACTCATAAAATCTACTTAATTACTGTAACGTGAGTAAATGTAATTCATTACTTTCCACCTCTGATAATAAAGAATGCAGAGAAATAGATACAGGACTACAGTCTGTAACTTTAGAACTAATAAATGCTCCTATATTTTAGCAGATTTTATCAGAGGAGCTGATCAAATGATCAAATGATCAGCAAGTGTAGAAACAAGGATAGTTGAGATATTACTGTGACTTGACCGTGTATAACAACTGTAAGCAGTAATACAGTAATCAGTGCCCCAACATAGGTCCAAAGAAACCTATTATATTATCGCTTATATTTAGTTTTATCATCTTAGAGTGCAAAAGTTAAATATAAAAATATATAAAAGTTATACAGCGTCCTTTGAAACAGGAGGAAGACTCGTTTTAAACCCGCGCCGTCATTTCAGCCATTAATTATTATCATCCAGAGATGCTATAAATTCCTCTTGATAACAGCCCGTAAAGAGAAGCTGGTAATGAAAGCCAGATCGAGCGAACGGCCCGAGAGCAAATAGCATTCTGCACATTTCTTAAAACAGAGAATCTCTGCTCTTGTTACTTTTATTAACCCCAACCTTCCTAAAAATCAGCTCCCTCAGCAAAGACTCCAGAAACACTGCTCCGTATCCAGTTTCCAAGAAGCCAGTCACTGATAATGTTCATAATTATGATTTGCGCTCATTTTCATCCCAAGGTTCATGCCATTACATTTCTCATGTAATCCAGCCAACCCTCTCTTTCCACTTCATCTGCAGTCTGTCTCGTGTTGCACGCGGCTTCATCACAGCTTTTAGCAAATGAACACGGGTTAATAAGGTATCTTTAAGTGCTTATCTGCATCCTGCAACCAGAGTCTGTTATCAGCTATGGTTGTTGTGGTCGTCTGTTGTTTTATTTGCAAAGCTTTTCTTAAAATGAAAGAAAAGTAGTGAAAAGTTGTGAATGGGTCGATTTTAGAGTGAAGTTCACAATGATGATTACTGCACTCTAATGGATGTGGGAATCCAAAGCCAGGCCAATGTGAAGTTAAGCATGATGAAACCACAGTAATGATTAAGCTCATTTACTGCAGTTTTTTTTTTCTTACACTGATATATATTATTCTTACACACTGTGAACAAGGAATGATAAATGCAGCTTAATCAGCTCTATTTACACACTAAGAAATATAAGTACAGATTTGTACTTAAAAGAGTACAAAGCTTGTCTCTGGGGCTGTACCTTATAATGAGGTACAAAAAAGTACCTTTCAGTGAAAGTCATTTTCTGTACCCATGGTTTTTGTGCCAGTAAAGATTATAAAGATTATAAACATTATCATCAACTGAATATGGCTCAAAAACTTAATGATCCAAAATTGTCTGGCTTTCAAATAAAAAAATGTGCAATTAAAATATATATTGTTCATTAGTACAGTGATACAGAATACTGAATGTACCCTTTGGCTGCAGGTTAAATGGTACAAATTTGTACTTATTGCTGTTAGAAATTACTTTGTACTTCAGAGGGAACAAATCTGACCCTGTAAAGAACAATATTGTACCTTTGAGGGTACAATTATGAAGAATGTACCTCTGAGTACAAAAAAGTACTCATATCGTACCTCTGTTTTTTAGAGTGTATGGCATAAAAAAGACAATGTCAGCAATGTGGAATTATTTTAAAGAGAAAAATGCGGAAAAATGTTTATTTGAATAAATATATAATAAATCAGAGTGGTTTCATGTAAAGAATCAGTTTTATAGAAATGTAACACATATGTATTGTTCGCAGTGCTGAGTATAAGAACTGGATTCCTTAAAAAAAATGTGATGCCTTAAAATGAAAGTTATCACAAAAATGTTAATACAGATTTAATGTTTTATAGACTGCCTGACCAAAAAAGGTCACCACTTGAATTTAAAGGTCACTTTCCACTAAAATCCCCTTTTTCTTGTTCTTTGTGAAATACGGTTTCTCTGAGTTGTTTATAATGATGCTGCACATGAAACTCTTGCTTAGAAAATATTCTGAAAAACGAGTCAATCAGGAAAAGCATTGTGTCTACATCAATCATCATATTCGTGGCCCCACCCACCCACAGGCAGAGCTGAAGCCAGGCAGCGGCGCTGTCTCGTCAGATAGGAGCTAACAGCGCTAGAAACAGCAAGGCAGTTTGTTCCTGTGTTATTTGTGCGAATATCACATCAGTGTTATATGTTTTGCCCAGTAATTCAGAAACATACATACACACATTCTGATATGTTTGCATGTATGAATATTCATGAGCAAAAGTCTAAATCCTATCTTTTCTCCTCTACTGGACTTAAGCAGCGTTATACCGAATCCCCGGAGCACAACTAGACATTTTAAAATGAATGGAAAAACCATGCCTCCCATTGGATAATTACATAATTTTTCAACTGGCAACAAGTTATTTAACCCTAACTGATGCAGTGAGTAGCTTCTCATTTGTTAAACAACCATGTGGAAAGACTCATTCTGTGTTCGTGGGAAAGATGTTTATCTGTTTCATAAGGGTCAAATTAAGCAGAGAAACACCTAAGGAGATGCTGAAACTACTAAAATCATTATTATTATTATTATTATTATTAAAGAGTAAAAAGGACAGTGGGAGAACATCATCTTCGACAAAGGGATGCGGTAGAAAAAGTCTTAAATGATCACATTTGGTGAGGCTAACTGGCTTCAATTTCCTTGAGAGCATAAAGATTGGTGCAATGGAAGAAGGTCATAATTCATCATTTGATGAACCCAGATTTACCCTGTGATGCACCAATCATGCCCAGTGCCCACCAGGTTGCTGCAGTTGGTCTGCAGGTTTAGGTTCAGCAACAGTATGTGCTGAAAGAATTAGGTCAGCTGACTACCTGAATATACTGAATATAGAGCAGGTTATTCTTCGATCAATGGATTTTTTTATCTTCCCTGATGTTGATAAAATTGGTTCAATAGTCTGATTTCTGAAGCATCCAAAAAGATGTTGATCCGTTGTTCTTAACTGTGGTTCAGGGCACTTTTCCCACCTGCTATTTTGGTTTGGACCAAACTGAACCGTCAGAAGGTCCAGACCAAACAAGTTAGGTGTGAAGTTAAGTGTCTAAGTGTACGTCTGCTTTCAAACTGCAAATGATCTGTGAAAAACATGAAGATGACACGTTAAGAGAGTCCAAAAAAGAAGAGAGGGGAAAGAAACGCAGCCGAACCCGGCCACAATCCTTCATCTTGAAAGGCGTGAAAATGGTATTGTTTTGGTATCTTCGTGGCACGTCATAACTGAAGCTGGTTTCCTGAAGCACTTTCCCAGTAGCGTATCCCAATGTGGAAAATTCTCCAACACACAAACAGAGAAAATGAAGGATATGCCTACAGAAAGGGAGAATGGCTTTTCCTCGGATGGGGATATTTGCTTTGTGTCAGCGGCGGTGAGAAATGGCGCGGGGCTGAGGGAGGTTGGCAGACGATGCCCTATCCCAGGATCTGTGGAGGTGGGCAGTGCTATAGCAGATACGCCTGACACATCCCATCAACACCTCCCTATTTATGACTGCCCTGGCCTGGGACTCAGAGAGGCTGGAAGTGTGTGAGAGTGCAGAGTGTGTGAGAGAGGAGGTAGTAATAAAAACACTGTTGTGAAGTGCAGTGTGTGTGTATGAAGGTTGTGTAAGTTGTGCAGTTGGTTGTAGGTAAGCTGAGTATTGTCGATGTACAGTACAGCAGAGAGTGAGAGTAACAATAGAGTTTATATAATAGGGGCCAATTCTGGATCTCTCCAAGTTGAGATTGCATCAAGATGTGTTTGTTTCTCTATAAAACCTCATAATGTCTATTTATTACACTCACTGGTCACTCTGTGAGGTCTACACTTTTATACAGAGCAGAGATTTCAAATTGGCTCAAGGCTTGGATGGTAAGTTTTATTACATTTTTTGTTTTGTTAAATATACTTTAACTAGTGTAGAATAAGTGCTGAGGTATATACAGTCATATGAAAAAGTTTGGGCCCCCCTATTAATCTTAATCATTTTTTGTTCTAAATATTTGGGTGTTTGTAACAGCCATTTCAGTTTGATATATCTAATAACTGATGGACACAGTAATATTTCAGGATTGAAAAAATGTGCAATATGCATTAAATCAAAATCCGGTGCAAAAGTATGGGCACCCTTATCATTTTATTGATTTGAACTACTTTTTACTGACTTACTGAAGCACAAAATTGGTTTGTTAACCTCAGTGAGCTTTGAACTTCATAGCCAGGTGTATCCAATCATGAGATAAAGTATTTAAGGTGGCCAATTGCAAGTTGTTCTCCTATTTGAATCTCCTCAAATGATCTAAAAACAAAGATTGTTCAACATCGTTGTTCAGGGGAAGGATACAAAAAGTTGTCTCAGAGATTTAACCTGTCAGTTTCCACTGCGAGGAACATAGTAAGGAAATGGAAGACCACAGGGACAGTTCTTGTTAAGCCCAGAAGTGGCAGGCCAAGAAAAATATCAGAAAGGCAGAGAAGAAGAATGGTGAGAACAGTCAAGGACAATCCACAGACCACCTCCAAAGAGCTGCAGCATCATCTTGCTGCAGATGGTGTCACTGTGCATCGCTCAACAATACAGCGCACTTTACACAAGGAGAAGCTGTATGGGAGAGTGATGCGAAAGAAGCCATTTTCATTCACCCCCAGCATTCAGAAATATAGCACTTTTAGCCGACGCTCCCAACAAGCTTACAATGCTAGTGATAGGGAGCAGGAAGTTTATTAAAAAACACTGTTTATACACACAGTGTCTTTGAGCAGTTCTCTGGGTGCTGCCATCTTGAAATTAAGTCACGATAAATTAACTGACAAGCATAAAAAAATAGGTTGGATAGCAGAAAACAGATTGCAAAATGAATAACAGTTTTTTCTGTCATCCTTGCAATATTTGCCAACTCCTCAACCAAACATTTCCTGTAGTTTGCAGATCAGTATACAGTATATAAGTATGTATACAGTATATATACAGAATACAGTATATTTCATATTGGGCTGCCATTAAAAATCTCTATTTAAATTAAGTTTAATGCTGTCAGAGCCAGACAGTGATGTAAAAAGTTGAGTTTTAACTAGATTATTGTAGATTATTTTGATTTAGCATCATACTTCTACTGATTCCACCATGACCTCACTTCACTTTACTGCCTTCCTGCAGTTATTGTCACCATCTCTAGAGGGCATACCGGTCACTTCTCTATTGTGTGGCAACGTGTAATTGCTAACACAATCTAATGGCAGGCAGGGTGGCAGCATGAGGAAGGTCCTTTTTTTACCCTTTTTTGGTTAGTTTTAGTTTTTTAGACAGGCAGTGTAAGTGGAATGACTGTACACTTGGATGTCTGAAAGACCAATAAACAAGTTGGAAACTTTATTGGAAGACTTAAGACCTTAAAGACTTCAAGAAAGATGTGTTGGAAATGTTTGTCTGCCCTGCACCTGACAGCATTGTGAAAATGCTGCAACAGGCAGAGGGCAAGGCAAACATTATAGTAGGCTTAGCAAAAAGGGTCGCAGAATAAATACAGAATGAACAATATATGGGTAAGAGAACCGCTTTGTGATGATGGACGGAACCAATCAAATCCTCGTGCAGGGTTACGTGCAGGGTTATGTGAGGTGAACAGGTGAAATCAATACTCTGGTGATTGTGGTTTGGGAGGTGTCAAGTGATCAGTCATGTGAGGGAGTGAATGAGTGATGTCTGTGTGAGGTGCATTTTGGGAAATTGAGTCCGGAGCTGGGTGATCACTGGTAGACACGGGTGCAGGAGGATTAAAAGTGCTTAACAACAGGTATGGAAATCTTATGGTCAAACTCTAATTTTTATCCACTCTAATTTCAGCTGACTATAATGTAAAGAAAAAGAAGTGTAGCATATCAAGATCACGAGTTGTTTGATGATTCACAGTTTAGTTTGGAGTCTTGGAGAGTTTTATGCAGACTCTGTGTTATTGGGTTCAATAGCTGAGTCACTCCTCATGCGTTCTCCGGCTGAGTCACAATCCTGCGGCTTCTGTTTGTGATTACACCTCCAACCTCAGGATCTTTACATCTCTTTGGGTGTCTGGTGACGTGCAGGAGGGAGGATAAAGAGAAGTAGGATGCTGTGGTTTGGCTCGAGAGTGGAAGGGACATTACAGTTTTGGGATTTAGATGAATTAAGGTCAATTTCTTTGGTTTTCTGAAATGTAACAATTAAGCGTTGAAATAAACAGCGTTACTAATGCCGCTACTTTTTTCAGTAACGAGTAATCTAACTAATTACTCTGACTGTAACTATAACACCGTTACTATTTCCGAAACCCTGTTACTGCACGTTACTTTAGCAGCTCAATGAACCTTTTTTTTTTACTTCGCGCATACAGACAAAGGCACAAGTGTGTGTGTGAGACACAAGGGAGGGGAGGATGAGACCAGGGCTCATCCTCAGGTGAGACAGTATTCTGTAGTGAGTGCTTTAAATCAGGGATCTCAAACTCGCGGCCCGCAGAGCGATATTTTGTGGCCGGCAACTAGAAATTAAGTTTTAGTGTTAGTGCGGCGCACCCGCAAGAAAGACGCATCCTCTCCCCGTCCCCCAGCACAGCGCATCCTATTCATTTAAATAGAGAAAGAGCCGCTGCATGAGCGCAGCCCCGCCCTCCGACAAAAAGTTCAGCTGTGTGTGAGAGAGGCACATACGAGCCTCTTACACACACACACACAGAACAGCTGCTTTTCAACCACGGAGGAGAAGCTGAAAACGGATTTATAGAACTATAGATCACAGTGAGGTTGATTTAAAAATCTTAAACTTATGATTGACTACACCTGTTGCTTGATTTGAATAAATAAAAACGTCAAGGGGGGTGGGCAGTAACGCCAAAGTAATGCAATAGTTACTTTTACTGGTAACTAGTTACTTTTATAGTGGAGTAACTCAGTTAGTAACTCAGTTACTTTTTTGGAGAAGTAACAAGTAACTATAACTAATTACTTTTTCAAAGTAACCTGCCCAAACATGCCCGATTATAATACAGTTTTACTAAAATGTAAGGCAGTGTGTGTGCGTGTGTGTGTGTGTGAAGATGAAAAGGTGAAGAATGTCATCACTCTTTCAGTTAACTTACTGCAACAGAGAGAGAGAGAGAGAGAGAGAGAGAGAGAGAGGAGCATCTGTTCATGCATTTTCAGTGAGTTGATTTGAAGCCAGTTGTTTGTGAAGAAGCCAGGTGCTGATGCAACCACACACCTCCAGAAATACAGAAATGACACCTCCAGGAGAGAACATGTAACACATCTGACACTGTTTGAAGATCAGTGATTGAACTTCCATTGCTGCACTGCTCTTCTAGCTGATGAATGATGAATTTAGAATTGCAAGAAAAAGTACTGCATGTGAACCCTTTGAGTCCTGGATTAATTGTCACATCTTCAATTACATTTATTGAAATATTTATTGAAATTTATTGCAGTGTAAACAGGGGAAGAAAAGCAGCTATTTAAAAAAAAGCTATTTATTATTTTGCACTTTATGTTGTCTTGCATATTTTTTTTATTGTTATTTCTCACCGTTGCCACATGCTCCTGAGAAGCATAATTTCGTTTCGCTTAATTGGCTTCCCAGTTGAGACCCTTATCCACCATCTAACCCAACACCAAAAGGTTGACTGAAGTGTGGACATCTCACGTGAGCTTCAAATATAAATCCTGTTTATCTAAACATTACATTACATTACATTACATTACATTACATTACATTTGGCAGACGCTTTTGTCCAAAGCAACTTACAATAGTCAAGTACAATGTAAAATAAGTTTAAAGGAAAAACATCTTTGGATAGGGATAAAAGGAGGACAAAGGGAAGTAATAGGATAGAGGAGTGAAGGAGAGGAAGAAGGAAATGAGGTTAGAAGTAGTTAGTGTGTTAGAGGTGTTAAGAGAGTAAGTGCTCTTTGAAGAGCTCTGTCTTCAGGAGTTTATTATTAAAGACAGTGAGAGATTCTCCTGATCTGGTAGTAGAAGGTAGTTAGTTAGAGGTGTTAGGAGAGTAAGAGCTCTTTGAAGAGCTCTGTCTTCAGGAGTTTATTAAAGATAGTGAGAGATTCTCCTGATCTGGTAGTAGAAGGTAGTTAGTTAGAGGTGTTAGGAGAGTAAGTGCTCTTTGAAGAGCTCTGTCTTCAGGAGTCTCTTAAAGATAGCGAGAGATTCTCCTGATCTGGTAGTAGAAGGTAGTTTGTTCCACCATTGGGGAACTCTGTATGAGAACAGTCTGGATTGCTTTGTGAATGTTTGGCAAAGCGAGGTGACGTTCATTGGAGGAGCGCAGCGGCCGGGAGGTAGAGTAAGCCTTCAGGAGCGAGTGCAGGTAGGAAGGAGCTGTTCTGTCATCACCTTGTAGGCGATTGTAAGAGCTTTGAATTTGATGCGAGCATCAACTGGTAGCCAGTGGAGCTCAATGAGCAGCGGGGTGACATGTGCCCGTTTTGGCTGGTTGAAGACCAGACCAGGTTGAAGACCAGACCAGACAAACACATACATACCTACACCCCTTTAGAAAACAACATAACCCCCCCCCCCAAATAATTAATTAGGATGCTGGGAGCTCAATCTTTATAGATGCATTAGATAAATAAAAGCCTTACCCTTTTTTTTTAAAGGAAAATATAGTTTTTGTGTTCCACAATTTGTCATTTAAGGACTCTTCCTCTTACTTACACATTTTTCTTTCAATAGACCTGTTACACCTTAGCCCATGTCTGTGTTATGTTTCTCCCTCATTTGTTCCCTAGTGCTCCTGCCCCTCTGTTTTCCTGTCATGTGTTCACAGCCACGTGTTTCTGTTATGTATCTGTCACGTCTTAGCCCTGCCCTAACCATCAGTGTTCTCACCTGTGTCTTATCTGTAGCCCTGCCCCCTCATCAGCCCTGCCCAGGTGTTCCTCCTGTATTTAAGCCCCTCTGTTTGTACATGCTGTGTCGAGTCTTTTGTGTTTTCTAGTCTGTGTATCCTAGTCAGTATTTCTACCGTGTATCCTGTTTATAGTGTTTAGCCTTAGTATCCTAGCCTTGTATCTTAGTGTTTGTATCCCTTAATCTTAGCCTTTGTTTATGTATTCCGTTTTCGTTTCTGTGTTTGTTTTGTTTATTTAATAAATAGTTATCTTTGCACTTACGTCCTCCTCCTCCTTCACACCCCTCCGTCTCCCGTGACATAAGACTCGACCCAATGGACGTAGCAAAGTGGAATGCCACAAGGAAGGCGGACCTGGAATATCTCCGGTTCCTCGCGGAGCTAATTCGGGGGGATGAACCGCTCCCGGCGCCTCTCCGCGGGGTGGAGAGTGTCGGCCCAGCTCCAGCTAAGCTAACTAGCATGTTAGCTCCACCGCACTCTCCAGCCCGGCCGACTTCCAGCTCTCCAGCTCGGCCGGCTTCCAGCTCTCCAGCGCGGCCGACTTACAGCACTCCAGCTCGGCCGACTTCCAGCACTCCAGCTCGGCCGGCTTCCAGCTCTCCAGCGCGGCCGACTTCCAGCACTCCAGCGCGGCCGGCTTCCAGCTCTCCAGCGCGGCTGGCTTCCAGATCTTCGACTCCGGCTCCGGAAGCAAGCTCCGGAGCGGTGTTTACAACCACGCCCACTACTGAATCTGCGGCTCCAGTCCGGATCTTGGCGGCAGCCGCACTCTCGGCTCCCGCTGAAGCGGCTTCTTCGCCAGCAGGACCCACCGCCTCTGTTTCAGCGCTGCTCGCGGCTCCGGCCGCCTCTGGATCAGCGCTGCTCGCGGCTCCGGCCGCCTCTGACTTTGTACCCGCGGTGCCTGCCGCGCTCACGCCAGCAGGACCCACCGCCTCTGTTTCAGCGCTGCTCGCGGCTCCGGCCGCCTCTGGATCAGCGCTGCTCGCGGCCCCGGCCGCCTCTGACCCAGTTCCCGCGGCCCCGGCCGCCTCTGACCCAGTTCCCGCGGCCCCGGCCGCCTCTGACCCAGTTCCCGCGGCCCCGGCCGCCTCTGACCCAGTTCCCGCGGCCCCGGCCGCCTCTGACTCTGTGCCCGCTGTTACCCCAGTTCATGTGCATGGGGGTCCAGCCTCTGCTCCTGTGCCTACTCCCAGGTCACGAGCTCCTAGACCCGCCGCGCCTGCTCAAGCTGCACCCGCCGCGCCTGCTCAAGCTGCACCCGCCGCGCCTGCTCAAGCTGCACCCGCCGCGCCTGCTCAAGCTGCACCCGCCGCGCCTGCTCAAGCTGCACCCGCCGCGCCTGCTCAAGCTGCACCCGCCGCGCCTGCTCAAGCTGCACCCGCCGCGCCTGCTCAAGCTGCACCCGCCGCGCCTGCTCAAGCTGCACCCGCCGCGCCTGCTCAAGCTGCACCCACTGCTCCAGCCTCAGCTCCAGCTCAAGCACCAGCAGCACCCGCTGCTCCAGCCTCAGCTCCAGCTCAAGCACCAGCAGCACCCGCTGCTCCAGCCTCAGCTCCAGCTCAAGCACCAGCAGCACCCGCTGCTCCAGCCTCAGCTCCAGCTCAAGCACCAGCAGCACCCGCTGCTCCAGCCTCAGCTCCAGCTCAAGCACCAGCAGCACCCGCTGCTCCAGCCTCAGCTCCAGCTCAAGCACCAGCAGCACCCGCTGCTCCAGCCTCAGCTCCAGCTCAAGCACCAGCAGCACCCGCTGCTCCAGCCTCAGCTCCAGCTCAAGCACCAGCAGCACCCGCTGCTCCAGCCTCAGCTCCAGCTCAAGCACCAGCAGCACCCGCTGCTCCAGCCTCAGCTCCAGCTCAAGCACCAGCAGCACCCGCTGCTCCAGCCTCAGCTCAAGCTCAAGCACCAGCAGCACCCGCTGCTCCAGCCCCAGCTCAAGCACCAGCAGCTTCCGCTGCTCCAGCCCCAGCTCCAGCTCAAGCACCAGCAGCTACCGCTGCTCCAGCCCCAGCTCCAGCTCCAGCACCAGCAGCTCCCGCTGCTACAGCCCCAGCTCCAGCTCCAGCACCAGCAGCTCCCGCTGCTACAGCCTCAGCTCCAGCACCAGCAGCTCCCGCTGCTACAGCCTCAGCTCCAGCACCAGCAGCTCCCGCTGCTACAGCCTCAGCTCCAGCACCAGCAGCTCCCGCTGCTACAGCCTCAGCTCCAGCACCAGCAGCTCCCGCTGCTACAGCCTCAGCTCCAGCACCAGCAGCTCCCGCTGCTACAGCCTCAGCTCCAGCACCAGCAGCTCCCGCTGCTACAGCCTCAGCTCCAGCACCAGCAGCTCCCGCTGCTACAGCCTCAGCTCCAGCACCAGCAGCTCCCGCTGCTACAGCCTCAGCTCCAGCACCAGCAGCTCCCGCTGCTACAGCCTCAGCTCCAGCACCTGCTGCCACAGCTCCAGCTCCAGCACCTGCTGCCACAGCTCCAGCACCAGCACCTGCTGCCACAGCTCCAGCACCAGCACCTGCTGCCACAGCTCCAGCACCAGCAGCTCCCGCTGCTACAGCCTCAGCTCCAGCACCAGCAGCTCCCGCTGCTACAGCCTCAGCTCCAGCACCAGCAGCTCCCGCTGCTACAGCCTCAGCTCCAGCACCAGCAGCTCCCGCTGCTACAGCCTCAGCTCCAGCACCAGCAGCTCCCGCTGCTACAGCCTCAGCTCCAGCACCAGCAGCTCCCGCTGCTACAGCCTCAGCTCCTGTGTCTGCAGTACCTGCCGCTCATGTGGTACCCACTGCCTCTGACCCTGTGCCCGCGGCTCCGGCCGCCTCTGACCCTGTGCCCGCGGCTCCGGCCGCCTCTGACCCTGTGCCCGCGGCTCCGGCCGCCTCTGACCCTGTGCCCGCGGCTCCGGCCGCCTCTGACCCTGTGCCCGCGGCTCCGGCCGCCTCTGACCCTGTGCCCGCGGCTCCGGCCGCCTCTGACCCTGTGCCCGCGGCTCCGGCCGCCTCTGACCCTGTGCCCGCGGCTCCGGCCGCCTCTGACCCTGTGCCCACTCCCAGAACTTTGTATGCCCCCAGGCCTATCCCCAGGCCTGCTCCCAGGTCACGGGCTCCTAGGCCCGCCCCAAGGCCCCCGGACCTCTGCCCAAGAACTGTGCCCAGGCTGGCCCCTCTAACTACCCCACAGACTTTAGCCAGTCCTGGGCATCCCCAAGTTGTGTTTGTACCCATGTCTCTCCCTGTCCTGGTCCCCGTGTCTGTGTTTGTTCCCGTTCCTGTCCCCGGTGGCTTTCCTGTTCCCGTCCCTGTCACTGTGTTTGTGTCTGTCCCTGTCCATGTATTTGTCCCTGTTCCCCTGCCCAGTCCTGTCCAGTCCCAGTCTCCGTTCCCTGTCCAGTCTCCGTCCCTGTCTAGTGTCCAGCCCCCTGTCCAGTCTCTGTCTCCTGTCCAGTCCCCTGTTCAGCCATGTGTCCTGTCCCCGTCCCAGTCTACATTCCAGTCTCCGTCCCATGTCAAGTTCCCTGCCCGGTCTACGTCTCCTGTCCAGTTTCCATTCCCTGTCCAGTCCTCTGTCCAGTCTCCGTTCGTGTCCCCTGTCCAGTCCCTGTTCCCTCTCTCTCGGCGCCTCTGGAAGTGGCGCCGTTGAGGGGGGGTTATGTTACACCTTAGCCCATGTCTGTGTTATGTTTCTCCCTCATTTGTTCCCTAGTGCTCCTGCCCCTCTGTTTTCCTGTCATGTGTTCACAGCCACGTGTTTCTGTTATGTATCTGTCACGTCTTAGCCCTGCCCTAACCATCAGTGTTCTCACCTGTGTCTTATCTGTAGCCCTGCCCCCTCATCAGCCCTGCCCAGGTGTTCCTCCTGTATTTAAGCCCCTCTGTTTGTACATGCTGTGTCGAGTCTTTTGTGTTTTCTAGTCTGTGTATCCTAGTCAGTATTTCTACCGTGTATCCTGTTTATAGTGTTTAGCCTTAGTATCCTAGCCTTGTATCTTAGTGTTTGTATCCCTTAATCTTAGCCTTTGTTTATGTATTCCGTTTTCGTTTCTGTGTTTGTTTTGTTTATTTAATAAATAGTTATCTTTGCACTTACGTCCTCCTCCTCCTTCACACCCCTCCGTCTCCCGTGACAAGACCACTGAATTGTTGTTTTGTAGTCAATGTCTAAGCTGATTTTTTTGATCACAGAAATGAATGGCATCACTGCAATCAGATCTTGTGGTAAACAGCGCTTCTCCAGATGTGACGTTTTCAGTACAAAGCTGGGCTGATTTTCTACCCAAGTGCTGATTTAAGACTGTAAGGTCACGGGGGCGAGTAAAACATAAAGTAACGCAATAGTTACTTTTACTGGTAACTAGTTACTTTTATAGTGGAGTAACTCAGTTAGTAACTCAGTTACTTTTTTGGAGAAGTAACTAGTAACTATAACTAATTACTTTTTTCAGTAGTTACGTGCCCAACACTGGGTACCATGTGCAAATTTGTCATTTCTGTTTAGTGCAGAACTTTAGAGTCCAGTCTAAAGAGTCTTATCTAATGCTATTCGCCCTTGGATCTCATCCAACTGCATTTAATAACAGCTTACTATTGCACAGCTGTCCTGTAATACGGTCAGCAAGTGGAGGCTAGCCAGTTCAGACATCAGTCTTAATGGGGAGTGAAGGAGTTAGATGAATGGAGGTAGAGCGGTGACTCGAGTGTACTCTGTACTGTATCAGTGAATTTCACTTCACTCCTCTTTTGTGTGGCCTGGGTCCACGTCAACAGCAGGAAACGGGCACCATCCATAACCCAGACAACGAGCTGCTCCCACAGCCTGCTCCATGACCCCCCACCCTCCTCCTCCATCTCCCCAATTCAAGCTTTGCTTACATAAGGGGGCAAAAATCTGCACTGGATCGGGGGTTCTCCCACTTCTTATCTTTGCTTTTTTTTTTGCTTCATATGAAATGGGTGCTAAAGTGGGACAGAGTGCAGTTGGAGGGTCCCTGGAGGACGATGCTGGCTGGCAGGAGCACTGCAGACTGACCATTAAGAGTTAGATGGATACCCCAAAGGGTCATGGGTAAAAACGAGGCTTTCTATATTTTCTATAGGAAAACATCATTATGAGATCAGCTTAATGCTAAACGACAATGCAAAAACACTTAAAATTAAGTATAGCTTTATAAAAAAAAAATCATAACAAATTATGTAATTGCATCTCATTTATAATGTTGGCTCTGTCTTTTCCTGCTGAAAAAAACAGCATGTTTTAAAAGCATAGTGTTTTAAGTTTTAAACCGAGTTTGATGGTTTTGCTGGTTTATTAGCACAAACAACCAGACCAAGATGTTCAACCAGCTAGCGCAAACATACCCAAGGTGATTGACCAGTGTGACCAGGTGAGGTAAGCATTATATACAATATACCTGAATACCCAAGGGAAGCTAGTAGTGCTGGGTGGTATACCGGTTCAAATTGTTTTTATCCCAATAAAATAGAACAGTAGCTACAGCCCTTTTAAATATATTAATACTGTAGCTTGAAGGATGATTTACATTTATTTGATAACTTGAGAAAGAAGGGAATTGTGGATGATTTTAATATTGGAATGCCTCTAATGGTCAATTATAATATTGTTAATTAATATTAAACTTGTATCTTACTTGTGCAATAGAACTTTCGAGAAATATCTCTTTGAACACTTACATTTTTAGTATTTTAGGTCCATTTATATTTTTCATGGAACTATTGAAAATATTTAGTTTTGTAAAGGAAATTGTGTTAAAGTTCATTGCGTATCTCTTTTTAAGGTCTGATAGATAGATAGATAGATAGATAGATAGATAGATAGATAGATAGATAGATAGATAGATAGATAGATAGATAGATAGATAGATAGATAGATAGATAGATAGATAGATAGATAGATAGATAGTGTCACGGTGCGTGAAGGAAGGACGAGGAGAGCGGATGCAAATGCGAGTGAATTTATTATACAAATAACAAAAGACAAAAATAAACAAATAAACGGAAACTAAACTGAAAACAAGAAACATGAGACACAGAGACGCAACCACAACAGGCTAACAAAGCACAAGAACCGACACGAGGGAAAGGGAGCACGGACTATAAATAGTGTAACACACACGGGAAACAGAGAACACCTGGGGCTAAGGGGCGGAGTTACAAATGATACACAGGTGAGGGCAAGAAACACTGAGGAGCACGGATCACGTGGGAGACACACTCACAGGCACAAGCAGAGACAGGCACAGAAAAAGGTAAATAAACACAGAAACACGAGAACAGACAGGGACCACGTGACAGATAGATAGATAGATAGATAGATAGATAGATAGATAGATAGATAGATAGATAGATAGATAGATAGATAGATAGATAGATAGATAGATAGATAGATAGATAGATAGATAGATACTTTATTTATCCCAAAGGAAATTTAGGATTATTGTTTAAATTCTTCTGTTTTTTATGCTAACGAAGTCTGACTCCTTCATATATTGTGTAATTTTTTGTGACAAAGTAAACCCAATACTAATCAAAGCCTTAATTTAAAGTCTTGGTGTTTTATATTATATGTATTCCTAATCGTACAGTAACTCTAAGCTATATTATAGCCCAGTCATGCATAAATAAATAAATAAAAATACCGTGATATACCATTAAACCGTCAGAATCTTGAAAAATAATGTGACATGCATTTTTGGCCATAACCCCCAGCACTAGAAGCTAGCCATGGTGGGCAAGACTACACACGGGAAGACGCTAATTTTTGTGGATGTAATTTATTTTTGTTTTGTACTTTGTGTAAAGTACTAGGAAACCTTAAGCAGGCTTTCCCTTTTAATATTTAAAATATGAGGTCATCTACCAAATAAAGTAAGTGTAATATGTTGCTTTGGATACCGTAGGATAATCCGGTACGCCTTATGTATGAATTTTACCAGTCAGGTATTAAGGAGCAGTAAAGCCACTCTACTAAAGTGCAGCGTTCTACAGGAGTTTCAATTTAGTTCTCCAGCACTGGGGCTGGAGTAGTATTAGCATTAGCAGCTACCTCTAGCTCTTTTACTGTTCAGAGGCAAGTATATCGAACTATAGTCATACCGTGTTAAAACAAGCTATGTGGGATGAACTGCTAGCTAAAATTGCCCTGGCTTAATACTCGGGGTTCTTCAGTGTAGCGCGGTCAGGCAGCATTAGTTTTTTCATAAACCAGATATTTACTAAGGCATTAGCAGCTAACTGCTATCACAAGCCACGGTTAGCTGCTAAGGCCTTAGTGAAAATAATGGAAATCTAAGCTACCATGAATGGAAGTGTTTTTCTCACCAAAATAAACTGTTTTCAGGAGATAAATCTGTGTAGATTAACATTCAGTGCTCGTTGGAGTATGCTTTTTTAAAGAATTACAGTTTTGGTTACTTAACTTAGCTTAGCTTTTCAGGTCTCGCCACCCAGCAGTGAGACTTGCTGAATTAGAAGAAAAACATGGCAACACCCCTGTTCCTTACTAGTGTCGCATAATGCGCCTTATAATCCAGGGCGCCACAGGTATAAATATAGAACAGAAAATAGACGTTTATTGATCCTACGCCTTATAATCTGGTGCACCTCATAGTGCGAAAAATAAAGTAAACAAAGGTAAATCAACACCAGGAGGTGTTGCACTGCCAAAGAATACTCCTTAACTCAAGTTGTAGTCACAGTTTTACTCAAGTTGTAGATTTTCCAAAATCCAGATATTTGCTGTGTATGGTTTGAGTTTCTTGTACAGTTTAGCGTAAACTTCATGTACTACAAGAAATAGTTTTCTTGTTCTTGGAATTCTACTATCCGGTGTGGTCCGGGGGTGAATGGGTTCATCTTTAAAGTCTTTGTTCTCAGAGTTTTTCCTGCCACCGTCATCCACAGCTGATGCTTTGGTGGTCTGTAGCTTTGTGACAGCATCTGTTGTGAACAGCACAGTATAAATAAATCTGAATCGAATTAAACTGAATCAACAGTAGTGGAGGAAACAATCCTAAAGATGACATAAAAATAAGTTAAGAGGGGAAAGAAAGGGCAGAAAATTAAATAAAGGGGAGTCAATTAAAGGTCAATCCTACACTAAAGTATCCATAACATTAAAACCACCTTGTTTAAAACCACCTACAAAAACTATGTCGGCAAAACAGCTCTGGCTCATCATGGCGTGGATTCCATCAATATCTCTGAAGTTGTCTTGTTGTATTAGGAACCAAGAAACTAGATTTTGCAAGGTGGGGCATCGATGATTCACATCAAAGTGTCCATGATGCTTCTGGCTTACTGGTTGTCCTTTTCTTGGAGCACATTTGGAACATCTCACAAGCCCTGCCTGATGTATATGATTTACTGAGTCATGTATCCATCACAGTTTCGCTTTGGTCGAAGACGCTCAGATCCTTATGTTAGACAATTTTCTGGCATCTACTATTTTAATGAGATAAATCTATTTTATTTACTGGTTTTAATGTTATGGCTGATTGGGGTATAATCCAAAAACAACTGTACCATGTTGTACTTATGTATTTAAGCATGAGAACATGGTAAGTCTTGGTAATACTGCCCCAAACAAGCAAATTATTGCATACAAATGTCACACCTTACTTGTAGGTGAGGGTAGTTGTGCCTCGAAAGGTTGTGGGTTATAGGAAAAAAATGATTGCAACTGCAGTAGCACATCCAGTGATTTTATTGGTGAAGGTGCACAAAAATGTCAAAATACCAAAAAACAAAAAATAAAAACAGAAAAAAAAAATCTATTTACAAAAATGTACACAAGGAATCAACTTTTCCCTCAAATGTGTAACGTTGGTTCGTATATTAACCAACCATGGCATACTTCAACCATACCTTTATCAAACTTTAACCATCCTATATCCTCCTTCTACAAACATAAAACGAGGCCCTTAATAGGCCACCACTGGTCTACTCAACCCAGCCAAAACAACATATTTTCCACGGCAGGGGGATACAATTATAAACAAAAAAACAATAAATCAAATAAACATACAATGGAAAAATTTAATTCTCAAAATAATCATTATTCATATCAAAGGCAACAATCCCATAATCCCATAACAATCCCATTTAAACCCCAAAGAACCCCTTCAAAATGGTATGGCCCAAAATGGGCCCAGTGAGTCTGCCCCAATTTTGCTCAGGCCCTATATAAGGGCAGCTAAAACAACGATTGGGCCCTTTGCCAGACCAGGAAGAGAGTACAAGTGAGTAGTGATGGGTCTGACGACCCTGAAACCTCGACACATGCGCCAAGCTGTCAAGGCGAAACCCCGTGTCGGTGCGCGTATCAAGTTAAGGAAAACCACGTGACCGATACACTTCCTGTATCGTTTGGTAGCGATGGGTCTGACGACACTGAAACTTCAGCGCATGCACCGAGCAAACAAGGCGAACCCCTGTGTCGGACCGCGTATCATTTTAAGGAAAACCACGTGACCGATGCATTTCCTCGCGCAGTTGCTTGCAATGACTTTCTTAGTCCAGCAGATGTCGCCATTAAGTGATACAGCAACACAGTTTCAACACAGTGTCGATACAGTTTGGGAAATGTGCCATACGCCCAATGAGGCTTCATCTGCCCATCACTACAAGTGAGTGCATGAATATAATTGACTGTACCAGCAGCTATTTAAACAGAAATGTGTGTCCCAGTGGCATACTTTTAACTGTAAAATATGTGAAATGTCCCAAGCTAGCAAAATGTTTAACTTTTTAAAGGGGAATTAGTATTAACTGGAAAAAATAGCTGTGTATGTGTATGCAATGAGAAGGGACAGAACAGGACTGGAAACTACTTTGTTTGTTCTGTCCCAACAAATAATAGAAAATGTCCAATTACAGTGATATAAAAAAGTTTGGGCACCCCTGATCATTTTCATGATTTTCCCCTTTTTACATTTTTAGCCATCATATGGTGGGGGTTCCATTTGGCGGGTGGTATGCATGGCAGAAAATAAACACAGCATTCAAAGACAAACTCTTGTCTCCCCACAGTAAAATTTGGTGGTGGTTCATCATGCTGGAGGGCTGTGTGATCAGTGCAGGTATTGGGAATCTTGTTAAAGTTGAGGGTCTCATGAATTCCAGTCAATATCAGCAGATTATTAAGAACAATGTTGAAGAATCAGTGAGAAAGTTGAAGTTAAAGCGCCGGGGCTGGATACTTCAACAAGACAACGACCCTAAACACTAAACTCTGCTCATAATCTACTAAATCACTCATGCAGAGGAACAAGTACAACGTTCTGGAATGATCATCTCAGATCATCTCAGATCATCTCAGTCCCCAGACCTGAATATTATTATAAATCTGTGGTGTGATTTAAAGAGAGCTGTTCATGATCAGAAACCATCAAACCTGACTGAACTGGAGATGTTTTATAAAGAAGAATGATCCAAAATACCTTCAACCAGAAGTCAGGCTCTCATTGGAAGCTATAGGAAGCATTTAGAAGCTGTTATTTCTGCAAATGAAGATGTATTATATATTGATGTAATTTTTCTGTCGGGGTGTCCAAATTTATGCACCTGCCTAATTTAGTTTAAAGAATTATCGCACACTTTCTTTCTGAAAATCCTATAAACTTAATTTCACTCCTCAGATATCACTGTGTTCGTCTGCTATATTATATATTTAATAGAAATCATTAAAACTATCGTGGGTGCCCAAACTATTTTATTCCACTGTATATTTTGTAGTAGTCAAAAGTTTGAACACACCTTAAATTCATTAGTTTTTCATTATTTTAACGTTATGATCAAACTGTCTCTTATCAGGATCACTCCAGGAAAGGAAGATCAAGAGTTACCTCTGTTGTACAGGAAAGGTTCATTAGAGTTACCAGTCTCAGATACCCACTAAATTCTTCACAGGATATTTTGGTTTGTTTAACATTTTTAAGTTACTACATGATTCCTTATATGTTCCTACATAGTCTGGACTTTAGTATTTAGCATTTTTCCAGTTGTGTACATGTGTATGAACTCTCCTGACTCTTTGACATAGCAGTTAAATCCATTTTTCCGTATCTAAGATGGGTATATCTCAGGTATCAGAGCGAGAGCCAACAATGAACCCTCTAATCGCTTTAAAGTGTCATCTTAAACTATATCACAAGTTTATTCCATATAAAACTTTTAACTGGGTTCAGTGAAGCTGAAACTGACTAAATATGATCATGTTCATTGAGCTATTTGGAAAGTTTTTGAGGGGAAACATTGAAGACATGTTAGAAAGTCATTCATTGATCCAAAGTTCGCCCTTTTAACAGAGGAACTATTCTTTACTTTACAGCAGGTCTTTAAGACTGAGATTGATACTGTCAGTAGGTATGATTTCACACTACCATTCTTCCATTTAGGCTAACCCTAATGCTAGCATGCTGTTGGCAGCAGTGGACAAAAGAAGGAATCCATCAGTGACATTAAAGATCTGGAAAATCTACCAAGCATGGAGAGAGAGAGAAAGAGAAGATAAATTGTCTTACGAGTGACTTCACAGCCACAGTTGTAGACATTCGGCAAGCAGTGATGCTCTTTGTGAGTTTTCCTGTTGGTGCCAGCACCATTGGCAGACAGCTGCGTGACACAGAACTACTTGCATGCAGACCATTACGATTAATACCTTTTATAATGATCAATTTTTTGTGTCTTAAATCTAAATTCTTCAAAAATCCCAGTTAGCACATTTTTAGCAAATGTTATTACAGGATCTTAGCGAGTTCTGACTGGAAATTTCTGTCACAATTCACAGAAGAAATGTAAACACTCTCTCTTGTTTGTTTGAGAAAAGCATAATTTTTTCAACAACCGAACACAACCGTGGCTTATTCCCTTGTTGTTGTGCTGTGATGCTATGAAGGTAACCTACATTTCAGCTCATGTAAACCACATTTCATGTATAAATCATACTTGTGCTGTGTTGCATTGTTGTGTGTCATGTTTAGCTTGTGGGAAAACTCGCGCATGTGAAAGCAGTTCCTCGTCTCACGTGCCGGCTGACCTCGGGAGCGGCGGCGGTGCGGTCCGAGAGACGCAGGCACCGAAACCCATCTGAGCTCCAGAATCTGGGCCGCGGAGTTCTGGAGCGAGCCCAAATGACCCAGAGTAGTGCAAACAAGAGGCGAATACTTCAAGTGGAAAGTATTCCAGACTACAGTCCCATCTGCTTTCACTTTAGAGTCTGATTCCCCACCTAAATAAAGATCCCTCCTGAACACTTTTATTGCTCTCCTTCCCCCTCTACCTCACAGCTTTTCTTCTTCTCCTCCCTCCTCTCAGGCTGGAGCGGGGCAGGCATGCTCTGATGTGTACGGCTCCTCTATCTCCGGCTGCTATGAATAAAGCTGTCCTACTTGAAGCCAAAGGATCTTTAAATTTAGGCTTTCGGGTTTTGGTACTGGTGTGATAACCTGCTTTTCTGTTTTTCCTTCTTCACTCTCTTCTCTTCTTTCGGTCTTTTTATTTCCCCCGTACAACCAGCATATCTGAGAGGGAGTACTGTCTTTCACTGTTTTGACTGGCTTGGCTGAGATCTTTTGACTTTTGGTGCTCTGGATCCAAATACGCGATAACAAGATACATGAATAAACCCATTCACCCAAACTGAGCATAAATCATAAAAGTGTGAAAATCGCCTTGAACCTCAATAACTGATGAACTTTGAGGTCGTCTCTACCAGGGATTTCATATTCCAGCTTTGGCAAAAACATACAGCTCTGGAAAATTAACATTTTAATGTTGTTTTATTGTATACACTATGGACAACATTCCTCCCAAATTTCAAATAAAATATTCTCAGTTAAAGCATTTATTTGCAGAAAATGAGAAATGGCTGAAATAACAAAAAAATATGGAGAACTTTCAGACCTCAAATAATGCAAAGAAAACAAGTTCATATTCATAAAGTTTTAAGAGTTCAGAAATCAATATTTGGTGGAATAATCCTGGTTTTCATGCATCTCGGCATCATGTTCTCCTCCACCAGTCTTACACACTGCTTTTGGATAACTTTATGCTGCTTAACTCCTGGTGCAAAAAATTCAACAGTTCAGTTTGGTTTGATGGTTTGTGATCATCCATCTTCCTCTTGATTAAATTCAATTTGGGAAATTAAAAAAAGAATCATTTTTAAGTGGTCTCTTATTTTTTCCAGAGCTGTAGCTGAGCTCTGGTACTGTTATTTAATGGAAATATAAATTGTTTTGCTTCTAATTTTTTATGCTCATTTGTAAACTCAATGAAGGCAGTCTGAGACACTTGCTCCCAGATAAGGGGGGTGGTCTACCAAATCAGTAAGTGAGTCCAGCTCTGTGTCTGATCTCTACTGTGCAGACTCTGGATGCAAATTTGACAATATTTTAGTCCATTTCTGTAGAATAGATGAGAAATAAAAATCTTTATTTTCCTTCTATATTCTATAAAACAAATGAAGTGCAGAAGTTCCTTCACCAGCAAGTCCACCTTTGAATGGCTTAAGAACAAGAAAATAAAGACTTTGGAGCGGCCTGAATTTGATTGAGATGCTGTGGCATGACCTTAACAAGGTGGTTAATGCTTGAATATAATGAAGCTGGCTCTTATCAGGACCGCCCCAAAAAAGAAAGACCTCGGCCACACAGAATAAGTAATCAGAGTTACCAGCCTCAGAAACCGCAAGTTTAAAGCAGGCCACATAAAAGCACACCTGCTTCATTGAGTGTTTTGATTTATTTAAAGGACCATTAGGAATTATATTTTTTGTAATAACTCAATGTAATCAGGCTGTATTATCAAATATTAAGGAAACATGTTAAGCTGAGCTTTAGTCAGCATTTTTTATTTAAATTGTGCGGTACATCACAGAATCTGCGTGACTTATGGCCTCCAAATCTAGTCACTGCCATTTCCCAGTCCCATTACCATACACCAGGTTGCCAGGTGTAGACAATAGTATGCAAAGAGTTTATTGCAACCATTGAAATGGGCGAGCTGGCTGTTTTTCTGCTGAACAGGTAATCACTGAGCTTCAGTAAGGTTACTAACCATAGCTTGACAATTTGCCATCACTACTAGTGTAGTAGAGATGGACATTTTGGACACTGCAAACTCATACAGACTAAGACTCGATGTTGCTTGCCAAATTATGTCAATCTGGCATCCTGCGTGAGCTTTACATCTGGGGAGGAGCAGGTGGGGAAGAAAACTCTATCCAGTGTTTGGAATTAGGACTCCTGTATCCATTTCACACACTTGCTCTCCTTTATTATTGATTGTTCTTTTAACACTTTTTAACGTTACTTCAGTACTAACTAAGGAATGTAGTAAAAACATTGAATAAAGAAGGTCTGTCCAAACTTTTCTAATATTATTAATATTATGAAATTCAGAATTTGAGCAGGTAAAACATGATTTTATTATTTTTATTTACATTTTCCTTACTGTCCAAATATATTTTGATTAGGGTTGTGTTAAAAGGTCTTCAGTAAGACAGGTGAAATAAATACCAGGAGTATAGAAGAGGTATGCTGGCACTTACTCCCCACAAAATAGAACTTGAACAACAAAGTTTGAGAAGTGTTTTGAGAAATGAGAAGTGAGTGCATGTGAACAGTCCTTTCAGAGTTTATAGTTCGGACAACCTTCACATAAAGGGTCTAAGCCAACAAACCTCCTGGACCTGTACCTTCAAGCCAAGCAACATTTAGCAATCTTTGTTTTTAAGAGTGAACTGTGCATTCACCCACACCCACCCTCATCCTGTCCTGGAGATGGTCCGAGGTTTTCATTTGTTCTTCTCAGGCTGCTGGACAGTGTGTTTTGGCATCCAGTGCCCCCCATATGTTGTGCCTGACTTCTTGTCTCCTCTTCCCACTGTTAGAAAGTGCCTGCTGGTGGAGCAGGATTTGCTTCCTTTGGCTGCGATTTGAGAGAAAAGAGAAAGGGATGTAACATACGGTCACTAGCAGCTGCCAAAACCGCCGAACCACTATTTCTATTGGTTTATTTCTCCCTTCTGCGAACAAGTGAAGCCTTAAATAGTCGAGGCAAATGATTTAATGTCGGCTTTATTTAACCGTTTAATGTATGTTAGCGACCAAAAGCAAAGTTTAAACAAATACCTATTTGTCTTTTTGCAACAACATGAGGCCTACAGTAAATGAACTGGCAAATCTGTTTCCATTACGGCACAAGAAAGAGAGCACGGGGAATGAAAACGAACATATGTCACATAAGCAAATACACACTGACGGACATCAGTTTAGCAATCCAAGAAATTGGCCGATAAGATCTTGAGACGAGGTTGATAGAGCAGGTTGCTGATTGCCGATTTGCTGAGTGCACCGAAATATCCCAGTTCTCATCATTTAACAATCCCACAGCTGGCCTTTTATTCATTAGCCTCCCGGGATTCAGCCTTCAGATAGAGGAGCAGCATTTATATGAATAAAGGATGAGTCCAAGACCTTCCCTTTTCTCTTTTTTTCTTTTTTTTTCCAAGGTGACGCTCTCTCCATCTCCTCCCGCCTCCCCCACGGATCCAACGGGCATCTCCTCTGAAGGGACGGCTGATTTATTCAGCCACTGACTTATTTATTTGTCTGTTTGGCCCCTTTTTGTAAAACTGATTTCCCCCAGGAGAACGGGGCCAAGAGGTATCGAGTGGCTCCAGCTCAGCCTCCTCCACACTATCAGGAGAAGATCAGGTTGCTGAGGAGATCAGACGAGGCACGGCGCTTATGAGTCACTGGGGGTTTCATTCACAGGAATAATTCCTTTAAAGCGTTCCTGTGCCAACCCAGCAACCTCTCCACACAGCTCAGATAAGGTGTTATGGGAGCGAGAGAGCGATGACGCCATGTTGTCCGCTGTTCAGCTAGATAGCGAGTGTTAGAATGGCTTGCTTGAGTCTAAATGCACTTGCGAACATAGCTTATAAAACAAAAACGGGGTTTCTGTTCTACATACAACAGCATCCCAGATGTGCCTTAGAGCCTGTCTACATTTAGTCAATTTTTGTATGAATAGTAATTCTTAAATGTTTCCTGATAAGATTCAAGCAATCTGTAGATGAGCCATCAACCAGGCACCGTGCAGCTTGATTTAGGGTGTGTCAGCGTGTCTTCGCTATCGCAACGACAGGAAAAGTACATCTTGCACGGCTCGAAACGTGCAAAAGGCAGTTCATAATTTTTGTTACTCGTTTACTTTGTCACTTGTATTTAATTCAGCAAAATTAAGCAATTTTACATTAAAATGCTTTACACATGCTTGCTTCAATATAAACAGCTTACATGGTTAATATTTGCCCTTTACCTTTCTTATGTTACATTTCTTTTAAAAAGTGCTACTCTTTTTTTATTAGTTTTTTAATAAAATGTAAAAGAAAATGAATTAAACTCAAGATATGAGTAGAAAATTTGTTTAGTTTCAAATTTACAAATGAAGCAATGTTTATTAGCCCTTGGCCAAACATACTGTATGTAATATAAATGTGTGTGTGTGTGGGGGGGGGGGGGGGGGGGGGTACAGTGTGTGTTTATCGAAAATGTGTTTTGATATATGTTTTTCACAAAAAATGAGCCAATGCCAATGAGTTTGAGTTTTTTTTTGTATCATTTGATGAAAAATTTAAACGGGTCCCACAGACCCGAACACCACACTAGGGTTAATTAATAACAGGTGTGTTTTGGGCAAAACATAAAAAATAAACCAATCAGGGTGTCACTTGCCTATCTCTCTTTAAGAGATAGGTGTGCTCTGACTTTGGCGGATTGTTATTTTAACGGCGCAGCCGAGAATGTTCTGCATGTTAATGCTGTGAAGGTGTGTGAGCCGATAATTTCCAGGAACAGCAATGTTATTTTGGTCTGTATTCTGTTTAATTGTTGATGTAAATGTTGGGTTTGTGCACTCTGAGTCAGTTGTGCATCTGTGTTTTCTGTTGCAGAGATACAGGCAATACGCCAGAAATGTACCTGAACACACCTCACTTCCTGAACACCTCACCCATCAACATAAACTATTCACAAGCTCTGTTGCTACAGTATTTAAACTGTGCAACTGGAAGGCCTGAAAATGGACTGTTGACGGGGAGTAAGATAGCAATGAGCAGGATGTAAGATAGGGCCTATTCATTTACACTTGGTAGTCAACTTTATCTACAGTTAGTCAGACTGAAATCTGATAGCTGTGTAGGATGGGATATGTAAATGTATATTTGTAAACTTGTTGCATGTCAATTTTTACTGATGTTTCGGTTGTACTGGGAGAGCTTTCGTCATCAAATGCATCCTGAAGATACAGATGCATTTATATTATTAATTTACACAAACAAATTAAGTTCTAATTCAGAAATCCAAGCTGAGATGTTTACAATATTCCAGCTCCCAATGCTGGTTTTATCTCCCTTCAAATTTACAAGTATTTTAAACATATTAGTGTTTCAATTGACACCATTTATGTAAATATAATGGCATTTCTTACATTAATTATTTTATTTACATTTAACTATTCACTATAAAAACCTGCAATTTAGGAAAAACAAGTGTGATTAATCTGATTAAACCACTAGTCAAAATGTCTTTTCTTCTGAAAAGGATTTTAAAACACTTAAAATATTTCCTGTGCATAATAATTTGTGTCTGATTTAAATCTAAATAATTCTATTTCTTTTGATAGGACCCACTCATCCCTCCTAATAATTGTCCTCAATTTCCTTTAGTGTTTTTATAGGGGGATTGGTGGGACTTGGTTCTTTGGGTGCTCAACGTCCTTTTAACCTTTTAAACCTAGAACCGCCCCTGCTAACAGTAGCAGAAGGGTATATTTTGGGCTGCTTAGGTAACAAGCTAAAGCTAAGTCACATGTAAAATACTCTCAGCTACCGAAGCCCTGAGAGAGCACAATTGCCCTTGCTCTCTATGGGTGGGTAGATGGTGCTCTCTCTCCCCACATCACTCCAAAGGGTGATGTGGATCAGCACAAGGCTGCGTCTGTGAGCTGATGTATCAGAACCCAGTCACTGCGCTTTCCTATGGTGTTGGTGCTTGTCACTACTAATAGGGGGAGTCCTAAT
This sequence comes from Astyanax mexicanus, assembly GCF_023375975.1. Taxonomy (NCBI): domain Eukaryota; kingdom Metazoa; phylum Chordata; class Actinopteri; order Characiformes; family Acestrorhamphidae; genus Astyanax; species Astyanax mexicanus. The sequence continues at coordinate 37,793,821 of NC_064427.1, read as the reverse complement.
AATGTAAATTGGGGAGAAAATGGAAAAAAGAATTTAAAATAAAATTATAAGAGGTGAGGTACTAGGATTAGCAACTAGTTAGCAACCTCACTACACAGTGTTAAGGTATTGAGACAAATCATAGTGGAAAATGATGTTGTCAGCCTATGATCAGTTCTGCAGGGCTGTAGATCAGTTTAAAAACAGTGACTACAACACAGTGAAAGTCACAGGCCTCGGCAGTTTAACCATCTAGTAGTCATCAGTAAGAAAGGGCTGAGTCAGCAGCAGGGAAATACAGTCCATGTGTACATCATGATTAGACATCACGGAGGTAAAGTGAATCACTGCAGTGCTGCGTGAGTTGATTTAACTTTCTCATGCCATGGTGTGGCAAGGCTCCTTGTTTTTGGGCTGGTTTGCGGGAAAGGGTGCTGGACTTCCCAAAAGCTATGAGATCTTAGTCTGGCAGAGAAGAACAAAAACAGCCACATTAAAGCCAAATCAGCTTAGCCAGATTCGGAGAACAGCGGATCAAATTCGATGGCAAATCCTTACACTTGATAAAGCTGTTGAGTCACCAGTGCATGAACATTTAGAAATGTTCTAAAAGAAGATTCAATGCTTATGTAGCAGGTGAATAGTGTTGACCTGTGACTTTTAAATGTTTTTTTAGACAGGCACATATATGGGCAACTAGGGGTCCTAGTTAGCTGTAGCCCATTAGCTGCTGTAGGTAAGTTTGGTGGTGTGAGCTGGGATTGGCTGACCTTTGGCAGTTAATTATGGACAGGCAGATATATGGGCAACTAGGGGTCCTAGCTAGCAGTAGCCCCATTAGCTACATGCACATGGTCGTGACCTTGGCAGGAGAAGGAGCAACGGATAACTACATACCAGTATGAGCATGCTGTAATGGTGGAATTTGTCCACAGTGGTGAGAGTAAAGAAGCTAAGGGATGTCCAGAAGTCCTGGCCAGATAGGTGTAACTGTGTTTTGCTGAAACGTGGGGCAACTAACTTCTATGGTTTCTTGGGAAGTAAGGAAGCTACTATAAGCTGAGGATATCAGTACACTGTAACTAGGCTAAACGTGTGGGGGCCTATGGAGAATTGCTGCCTGCTAAATTGAATTCCTGTGACCTGCTGCTAGCTGCTGTTTTCTTTTCTCTTTTTTTAAACTATAAAATTGTTCAGGTTTATTTTAAGTGAGTTAATGATATGTACCCATTTGGTAATGCTGCTCTGATTCCCAGTACTTAATTTTATTTCTTTTTTTTTTCCTTTTTTTTTTCTTCTCAATATTAAAGTATACTGTGTTGCAGTCTAGAGATTGTTATTTCAAGTATCCAGCATGTGTAATGAATGCTATTTGTTGAGTGGTGTGTAATGTGCACTGATTTGAATTTGTAGTGAAAAGCTGTATTTTGAATTTTACGGTTTTAATAAGGGTGTGTTTGTCACGTAATATTTGCTGAAAATTATAGAACTAAATAGCTTTTCTATTCCCATTTTCCATCCCACTCTCTGGTCTGTGGGTTGATACTTTTATTATTTTTTATATCTTCTTATACATTAAACTTTGTTTTTTTTATTTTTTGTTTGATTGTCAGCCAAGCTGTGTGACCAATTGTTAATAAAGTCAATCTCTTTTTGCTAACAAAGGAATCTGTGTGTCTGTTTGGTTCAGAGTTTCCCCTTTGCTCTAAATATACAATAAGGGGTGGTGTAGTTGGGCTTAAATAAGGGTACCCTCGCCACACTTAAGAAGACAATTAAGCAATAATACATGAGAGAGCGTGCTATAATGTGTAATATTGTGCCTACGACCACAGCACAGCAGTGCCAATATTACATGTTATAGCACAAACCTTGATTATATTATTGCGCTTATACCACAGTTCCATTATCGCTGTTAATTAAAATATTTTGAATTAAAGAGGACGAGAAAACACAATCTGTTTGATTATAAACATTAGTTAAATGTGAGTTATAATAGTTCCATTGCTGCTCTGTTTGTAGCTGCACTGTTTGGCTTGTAAGCGCTGCATTGTTGCTAGGTTACCTGTAAGTGGCAAAGTAATACACAGAGAGATTTAGTTACAGTGCATTTCCGGCTGATAACGGCACTCCCAGAGCGAATTTCAGCCAATCACATTGCAGAGTACAATATTAGAATATTAAAGAAAAATACAATCAGGGGAGAATTTTTTGTGCTCATCCTTTTTGGCATCAAACCAACACAAAATGTAAAAATAATCCACATAATTTCATGTTTACTTGTCATGTTGTGCAATTCAAGTTAAAAATGAGAGTTAGGGGTTTTTTTTTTTCAATTAAGCTAAAGCATGCTGTGGCTAATAATAAGCTAATATTTAAATCCAAACCAAGTAAATGGGTGGAATGCTCGCTTAAAGCATCTACTATTTCAGAAAGCAAAATATTTAAATTTTCGAATTGGATGGCACAGTTCACTTTTAGTATGATACAATAAATAAAACATAAAATTAGCTGATAATTGCTTTTTTTTTTAAACAATATTTTAAACCAATATTTGTTGACAGATTTTTGTGTGCTGCCAATGGACCAAGCAATGCTACTACACTACACTACTACAGTTAGCCACCACAGGTTGAGATACTTTAAAATCCATTGATTTAATTTGTATTTCTTTGTGTTAACACTCACTGTAAGTTATAAATGTATATATCGGCATTAACAGATAAAGTATATTGTTGCTGTCCATTGAAAAACATACTGTATATCTCCAAAATAACAACTTTACAGGAGAGAGATTAAACCTTCTTAACTTTCAATGGATGCCAATGTAGATGAGTTTATTTTGGGTAATTTTCGAGAATTTCTATTGGTTCATTCATCAAGAACGTTCTGATGCAGTGTAAGGGAGAGTTTGTATGTTCAAATTAAGTAGAAAAAAGTGTGGATGTTGGCATCCCTCATTGGTGCATCTCTAGTTAATACAGCCTGTAGTGTGTTAAAAGACAGTGGTGAGTAAACACACACACACAAACACAATGCAGACACATTGTTCTTATCCAATACACCATTTGGTTGAAATTACTTGAGAAAGCCAAAATATTGATGAAATCCTTGTTTATTTCAAACAGTTTCAAATCTAGAGGTAAGAACAATGTGAGATAAAGAATAAAGAGAGATTAAAACGAGTGCATGTGAAGACATTTGTAGACACGGTGGTCTGAGGTTGCCAGCTTCACCTTTCTGACTTTTTGTTTTCTACCGAAATTATTATTTTTCTCGGCTCTGGGATTTTAAACATGGATGAAAGGCGTATAGCCGTGCTTTTCCTTATTTTATATGGTGTATCTTTGCACAGACTGTATACAGGGACAGTGTGAAAGAGCTGTGATGTAGCAGATATTTGTTAGTGTCTCTCAAGTGGATTGGTTACTCAATAGCGAGCATGCTAGTGTTAATTCACGTGATAGGACGAGCGATGTGAGAAAGATGGGGGGAGGCTAGTGAGACAAACAAGAATATAGTTACCAGAGCAATACTTCTAAAGAACTACAGTTCTTTCAATACCATGCAAAACTAACAGATAACGAGTACAAACTCCAAGTTAATTCAGTAAAAATGCATGAAAATTATAGCAATATTTGGCGGGAAAACAATGCATTTGTAATTAATTTTGCAATCTGTTCTGCAATCTCCATCCTACTTATTTGTTCATGCTTGTCAGTAAACTTATCATGACCTTTTTTAAGATAGTGGTGCTGAGACAACTACCTGAAGGTACTGTGTGTATAAACAGTGTTTAATAATCTACCACTGTTGATGTGTGGTGCAGCCATATTGGTTTCTAAACTAGGGGTTTCTGAGGCTCCCCTGAACACACACAAAAAAAATTCAACATCTCAATTAAACTGCAACACAGCATAAATATGGCCAGTAGAGGTAATCAAAATTCTTTTTTTTTTCAACATAAGGCGACATCTGCCTGAAACATCATGCTGATATCAATCTAGATGGAACTAAAATGATTAGAGTTTAGTGACAACAGGTAATTGGGGGTATAACTGTCTCAGGGAAGAAAGAAGAAAAACAGACATGGTCAGTGCATGTGGGAATAAAATCACGGAGTAGCACCTGTACACTAGGAAATTACCTCAGGACTCGACTGTAATTGAATCCTGTCTGTGTCCGGCTTATTACTAGAAAGAGAGAAAATATGAAAAAAGGGAAAGAAAACGAAGGTCAAGAAACAGGAGATGTGCATTTACTGCACAACCTCATGCTGTATAATTACACAAACACCTGTCTTTTTTATGAATAAAAAAGACTATATTATTTCTGTCTATTTCTGTGAGTTAGCCCGGAGGTAGTGGGCCCACAAATGCAAGTTAAGGGGATTCAATGTGGTTAAACAGCTCAAATATGCACAAATGCTTCCAGGCGTATTAATATCACACAGTGGAAGTATCCTCTTGCAAGAGGGAGCCGAGCGCTACGTCCGATTTGATTTTAAGCACAATTTAGCGTTGAGAGATGGCTTTGGTGTGCTGAGTTGTTAGAGGTTTGACAGGAAGTCAATGCCTAGCCATCTTACTTCAAACGCACTTCAACGAAGAGTGAAAAAAAATAAATAAAAAAAAAACGAATATTAAGGAACGGATACAAGCAAAACTTTTGGCTTTCAAGTCTTTAAGTCTTAAGCTTTGGCTCTAATCTGACAGGCTCTCTTAAAAAAATGATCGGTCCAAAGGATGATATTGAAATACACAGTGATGCCCACTCGAACATGTGGGTACTCTATCTATTTCTCTCTCTCTTTCTTTCTTGCTCCTTCACTCTCTTTCTCGATCCTGTGCTTTCAGTTATGATCCTGCATATATCCTCCCTTTGAGGAGGCATTAGGAGCTGGCGGGAGAGGATAGTGAAGAAAGAAAGAGAAGGAATGCAATAAGAACATGGATGCAGAGCTTTAAAAGACAAGCATAAACTCAACACACACTGTGACCTTATAAGGGCATCCAATTCACGACTATAGCACCACTGACACACTTGTTGGAGATACGAGTCAAGCTACAGTTGCAAGAAAAAGTATGTGATTCCTTTCTGCATAAATTGGTCATTAAATGTGTTCTGATTTTCATATAAGTCACAACAATAGACAAACACAGTCTGCTTAAACCAGAGACTGTAAAAAAGGTGGACGTCGTTTTGTTGTTTCAATTCATTTAATGAAAATGAAGTCAAAGTCTTCCTCCATGTTGGCGATCCTGAAACCCGAGTCTGTGGAGCGCAGTAGAGAACAGAGGAGGGAGAAAGACTGTGGAGAGACCGCCTACTCATTTAAATAACCTCGGGCTGCCTCGAGGTCACAGGCTGCAGAGCGGAGCGGGGCGGAGCCGACGATCTGTTATTGGTCCCGCCTATAACCAGCCCTTTTACAATAACCACACCTTTTTGAATAGAGCTGAATAACATTTTATAAAACGAATTCTGTGGGGATATAAAAATTTAACAATATAAGCAGAGGTTACTCTAGCTGCTGCATTTAAATAATGGAGGTAGAATTACAGTATATTAGAAAAAAACATGATTGAATGTTGTCTGTTTTGCCATTGAAACCTATGGGGATGGGTGGGGTTACACAGCTTTCTGCAACCGAACAGCAGGGGGCGCCCGACCTGTGGTGGCTTCACTTTTGAGAGACAATGCTCTGTCCAGCTATACACAGTCTTTGTCTTAAACTAATACCACACAAAAAATTATATGTTCATGTGGTTTTAGTTTGAGCAGACTGTGTTTGTCTATTGTTGTGACTTAGATGAATATCAGAACACATTTAATCTTGCAACTGTTACAATTTCTGCAGGATGAATTCCTCATGTGGAGAAGCACATAATGAAGGAGTGTTTCTTGACGGTTGACAAAAGACTTTCAAAGTTTATGATTATGGCTTTGGTGACATCTCGCCTGGTTCTGCATGCATATGTGCAGCATATGTACAAAGCCTGGAATGGCAAATACAGTATAAAACCCAAGTTCAGACCAAGGGTACCCCTTGGAATAATGTTAGCACAGTGCTAATTCCTCACCATTCAAGCAAACCGGGATGCTGCTGGTCGTCCTCCTCAATGTTCTCCTGCCAAACACAACTGCAGACCAAGACATTAATCTTTGTCTGAGTGACTAAGATGGAAAAACAAGATTTTCTCAGGCAGGAGCTTCTCATCCTATTGTGATTCTCACGCCAAACCACAGCGCAGAGCGTTGGGAGCATTCGTGAGTCCAAACTGCTCTCTGCTTACCTGGTAGAGACCTATAGGGATGTGAAGGGGTGCTGTAAGAAGACATCCCAAAGTATGTTACAATGTTAGAGGATGTAGGTATGTCTCACAGATCACAGATTTGCATTCAATACTGATTATATTGTACTCTTTTGTATTGCACTCTGTAAAGGTAGAAGCAGGTGTTTGACGCAGGTATCTAGACTATCCTTGTTTTCACACTTGCAGGTGACAATTCACTCAAACCACCAAGTTTGTCTGATGTGAATGTGTTCAATATGTTCTAACATTATATTAACATACATAAATGTAATTTACAGGAATAATGTACTTGGAACATTCTAAATAAATTAAAATTAAAACTATTATAAGATACAGAAAACTAAAGATACAAATAATACAAAAAAACTATATAAAGTATGAAGGTGACATGACCGGATGTACCTGTCTGGAGGTAGTCCAGTAATACAAAATAAATATGGTGAAAGGGAAAAGCACGTATCAGCATATACAACTATACTAAAAAAATAAAACTCTGTGCAAGTACTGTATATTATTTAGTATAACGTAAAAGTGTCAAAGAGTGCAAATGTACAGGATGTACAGTAAAGTGACAGTAATGTCCAGGAGTGCAAAAATTACAGGTTGTACTGTAAAGTGTGTGACAAATGGTTTATAATAATAATAATTATTAGAAGGGCCATTCCACCGAATGGGTACCATGGATCCTCTAATCTAATCTAATAACACATATATTTATCTATTCAAAATGTACTGGTCAAACTCAGGCAGCTTTAGTTCATTTTTCACAAGGTTTCTAACAGAGAAGGTTTTAAAACATTTTGAAAAGGTTCCAGGAAGATTAGCCTATAACGTTAGAAAAATAATATTCCAGAAACAATCTGAAAATGTGACATAATAATGCTTTGCATGACAATGAGTTTTCTTCAAGTGGAACTGATGAGGACAAGTGGACAAGGGCATTTTATATCACCATTAAAACAATTCGGAGGTAAATTAGAGAGTTTAATCAGACCATTTCTCTCCTGGTGACGCAGGAGAAGACACTCAGTCCTCAATAAGCAACTGCAGAAGAATGATAAATATTTTGTACATGTGGTAGTAATTGGGGTTTCATGCATATAAATAGTTGCGCACGCCCATATTGTTTTAATATTTGGTTTTGTTTGTTTTGTGGTCTCTTGTTTGGCTCTCTGATGATGCAGTGGTCAGTTATTATGAGTAACTGCAAGATGTTGCAGTGAAGAATAACAGGTATCAGGAATGTATGACGCCAGCAGTGTAAACTGCCAGTGGGAAATCTGTGTTTGCAACCCATATGTGGAAATTTACAAGGAGCAGAGCCATCCTAGGCAGTAAAATATAGCATATAAAAAGCATATAAATGGACATAAAACATAACTAATGACACTAACAATTTTAATAACCAATAAACTGTTATGCCAATTAATGGTGACATGGTAAATGATTGAATTGGTCCCACAACTTTTTATCCTAACAGAACTTTACATAGGTTTGACATAGGTTTTCGTTTTACCTCAAACATCCTCAATAATTTTAGTCCTGACCAAATGCGCTAGATCCAGAGCTTCTGTAAAACAAGCCCAATAATAAATATAAATAAAAAATTCCATCAAATGCTGTAAAAATAATTTAGTGGCTAGAGTCTGTGACAAACCTCACTCAAATCCAGAAGATAGGGGGCACCGAGTGATCCAGCAGGCTTAAGCCGCTACTATGATTGGGAGATTGCTGGTTCGAATCCTGGTCATGCAGCTTGCCATCAGCTGCAGGAGCCCTGAGAAAGCACAACTGGCCTTGTTCTCTCTGGGTCCCCTCATCACTCCAAAGGGTGATGTCAGTCAGCATGAGGCATCTGTGAGCTGATGTTTCGCTCTGGCTACTCGGAAACGCTACATCAGCAGCAGCAGGCGCTGGCTGACTTCACATGTATCGGAGGAGGCATGTGCTAGTCTTTACCCTCCTGACTAACAGCTGACTAACAGTGGAATGGGTGGGACAATTGCCCTAGCTATACATAAATGAAAAAAATATAATCCAGAAGAAAAGACAAAGAACCCCTCAGATGAGTGCCACTTCTAGTAGCCTACACTAAAGCTTACATATATGCTACTAAGATGTAGCTGCTAATTTTCAAATTAAAAGTTCATTATTAATATCAGTGCATCATACTTTTGGTTGCCATCCTGTGTGTTTGGATGCAACATAACATAAAAGAAAAAGTAAAAAGGCCCTTTAAAGAACCCTCAATATAACTGTGGATGTGTTGCAAAAAACATCCATATACAACATTTTGGAGGATTTATTCCACGTCACTATTCTTTTCATTTGTTAAATCACTCAACAATCATAAATCGGACCCTGTCCCATTCCATATGCCATTCCCACATAGGTCAAAGGTCCACTCTCCGCATTTATTTATCCACACACCTTTAGAAAGACACTTCCAGTTCTCCTTCTCCAGGAAGTGGATTTCTGGAAACGTTATTTATTTTTCCCCTTGATTGCACTGAAAGGCAGAGCCGTGTCACTTTAAGTGGGGCTGAGGGAAAGTTCGCTCTCTCTCTTAATGACCTTGGTGAAGAAGACCATCCATCTTTCTCTCCACGCTCTTCAGGAAGGCACCCCGGGAGCTGACCGCCATGGCAGCTACATGGGGTTCATTTAGTAAGCACTGCACTGTAAAAAATAAAAAATAATCTACTCAAAACACATTTGTTAGTATATTACTTACTATCACTTACTTGTCATTTATTGAGTAACTTTTTCCTAAATTAAACTTCTTCTGAGACACATTCAAAGATATGACAGAAACATCTTGTAACGTTGGAGCAGAGGCAGAGCAGACGGGAGGCGGACGTATAAGCGGGTACAAAGGAAGAACAAAGGATTTAATAAATAACAGATAGACAACAGATAAACAGGGAAATAACGAGAATATCTATATACATAAACAAACAAAGAGTAACGCTAAACAGATAAAAACAAAACAGAGCTAGGGATATATACAGGGATAAATACGTGAATATGTACAAGAAATAAACAAGAAACCGACAGGAAATAAACGTGACTAGAAATAAACAAGAGCGTGTAAATACAAGAACATGGAATGAGCAATAATGTGACGTGGAAAACAATAGCAATAACGAGACGAGACAGACAACATGGGAAGGTGCAAAGACCGACAGATAAACATAGACAAAAGGGTTCTATATATACTAACATGAAACAATGAACACCTGGGGAGACAGGTAACGAGGGGCGGAGCTACAAATTACACACACGTGACGGAAAACTACTGAAGAAACACACTAGGAAACGGGGAAAACACAGGGAAACATAGCCAGGGCGTGACACATCTACATCTAACATTTTTCATTACATTAAACAACACATCTTTTAAAAAGTGAGTAATATTAACATTATAGTCTATATGTAGTATTATTCAATCAGTTAGACTAATTAACTATTACTTATTCATGGAGGTTTTGCCAACTATTGTCAGAAACAGGATTTTTTTAGAACTTTAATTACAGAAAATAGATTTAAAAAGTTCTCCTAAAACAGTGACCATTAAAGAAAATTGTAACTGGCTCTTACAGCCTACAACACTGTGACCAAGCACTCAAACATAATGTATATACAATTTACCTGAACACCCAAGAATAGAAAGCCTTAGATTGGGCCCAAAAAAATCCAGCCTTTCCTGCCCCTAGCCCGTACTCATTCTGCCCGAGCCCAACCCAACACCCGGTTTAAACCCATTTTTTAGTAAGTAGTAAGAATTAATTTTATTACCACTGCAACACTGAAGAAGCATAGACATATAATTTACATTTCATTCACGGCAGGGGTGTCCAAACTACGGCCTTTTTTGGAGCGGCCACGAGGTATTTTAGAAATAGAATGAAAGTTGGCCCGCTGTTAAGCAGGTTTTTATAATGTGAGATTCAAAGTTTGAACGCTAGGTGTCAGAAACGGGCCAAAGAGTCTAAAAGCGGAGAGAGTGCGCATTTCTAGCGCAGAAAAACGTCTGTTTTCCCCTTATCCCTCCCTCACCATCAGTGTGTATTAGAGTTCAGATTCTGTTGCCCACCTGAACTCGGGCTGAGATTTCCCAGCACTTTTTAATGCTACTATTATTTTATATAAAGCTATGGCAAATATAATATTTTTGTCTGATGTATAAATTCTATAGGTTGTTTTTATAGTGTGTAGCCAGAGACAGTAAAAGTAAATCAGAGAATTCTGCACATTCATACACATAAAACTGGTGGGGTTTTTTATTGTGGTGCATCACGTCAGGATGAGTAAACTGAATTAGAGCAGACAGTTGTAAACCATCAGAAGATGTAAACCTGACGCGGCCGTGTGACGTTTTTTGTTTTATTTGAGGCGGAGGATCAGTGAGTGACTTCGAACAGCATCACCATCTGCTTCAGAAATTCAGCACGGTAAACAATGCCATAATCTGTTGATGCTTTTTAAATGTCAAATGTCATTGTTTGTGATGTTTCTGGTTAAAAATGTGAACCCACCAGCTCGAATATGTCACCCGGGGCTGTTTGGGATAAAACTAACAAACATGGCAGGTATTGTTGTTTTTTAATCTGGAGCATGACGTCTGTGGCCTGTTCAGGAATTCAGACAGATATTCATATTCTTAAAGGGGACGTCCACCAAGTATTCCAAACCGCATAACTACATAATTTAGAGTTTAGAAAATCATTCAGAGTGTTTTGGTGTTTGAAAAGATGGTGAAAGGAACCTGACATTTGAAGATTTTGGTAAAGCTACATTCCTGAAAGATATTAAACATAAGTGCATGGCGAGAAAGAGAGAGAGGAGCAACGACGCGGAGAGCGCGAGGGCGAGAAAGAGAGAGAGAGGAGCAACAACGCGGAGCGTGAGGGCGAGAGAGAGAGCGAGAGAGAGAGAGAGAGGAGCAACGACACGGAGAGCGCGGAGCGCGAGGGCGAGAAAGAGAAAGAGAGGAGCAACGACGCGGAGCGTGAGGGCGAGAGAGAGAGCGAGAGAGAGAGGAGCAACGACATGGAGAGCGCGGAGCGCGAGGGCGAGAGAGAGAGGAGCAACGACACGGAGCGCGAGGGCGAGAGAGAGAGAGAGGAGCAACGACACGAAGCGTGAGGGCGAGAGAGAGCGCGCGAGAGAGAGAGAGGAGCAACGACACGGAGAGCGCGAGGGTGAGAAAGAGAGAGAGCGCGAAAGAGAGACAGGGGAGCAACGAAGCGGAGAGCGCGGAGCGCAAGGGCGAGAGAGAGAGAAATACAGAGAGAGAGAGAGAGTATAGTGATTTCTAGCTTGTAGTGTGGAAAAAGTATTTATTTGAATATCTCACGAAAAAGTAAAATGAACTGAACTTTGAACTAGTTCAGAATTAAAATTGTGAACTTTGAACATGAACTGTTCACTTTGAGCATGTATGAACTGAACTTGAACTAGTTCAGAAAAGCTGTGAACTGGCACAACACTGTTGATTAGACTAAAACCTTCAGTCTTTAGTTATTATGCATAAATTGTTAAAAGTTCATTTCATTGATTTTTTTTGATATATTAAATGCTTTACATAATAATTCTAATTTGAATGTTATAATCAAGTGAATAAAATACATTTGTATTTAGTCTTCTCTTTGATTTAATTTAAGTAAAACACAGAATTGAAATACTCAGAAAATGCTATAGAAAGAACCGTATACAGCATACAGCCAACACAGACATACAGTTGTGGTCAAAAGTTTACATACACTTGTAAAAAAACATAATGTTATGGCTGTCTTGAGTTTTCAATAAGTTCTACAACTCTTATTTTTCTGTGATAGAGTGATCGGAACACATACATGTTTGTCACAAAAAACAGTCATAAAATTTGGTTCTTTCATAAATTTATTATGGGTCTGCTGAAAATGTCACCAAATCTGCTGGGTCAAAAATATACATACAGCAGCAAAATTTGTCAATTTTGGTGATGTAGCGAGTTGTGTCAATCAAATTAGCTTCATGTCATGGCCTCTTCACTTCTTGTAAGTGATTCTGATTGACTACAGCTGTTGACTTCTCATGAGCCCATTTAAATAGGGCTCATTTGACCCAGTGATTAGACTCAGCTACAAAAGCTACAATGGGAAAGTCAAAGGAACTCAGTGTGGATCTGAAAAAGCGAATTATTGACTTGAACAAGTCAGGGAAGTCACTTGGAGCCATTTCAAAGCAGCTACAGGTCCCAAGAGCAACTGTGCAGACAATTATACGCAAGTATAAAGTGCATGGAACAGTTGTGTCACTGCCACGATCAGGAAGAAAACGCAAGCTATCACATGCTGCCGAGAGGAGATTGGTCAGGATGGTCAAGAGTCAACCAAGAATCACCAAGAAGCAGGTCTGCAAGGATTTGGAAGCTGATGGAACACAGGTGTCAGTCTCCACAGTCAAGCGTGTTTTACATCGCCATGGACTGAGAGGCTGCCGTGCAAGAAAGAAGCCCTTGCTCCAGAAAAGGCACCTTAAGACTCGGCTGAAGTTTGCTGATGATCACATGGACAAAGATAAAACCTTCTGGAGGAAAGTTCTCTGGTCAGACGAAACAAAAATTGAGCTGTTTGGCCACAACACCCAGCAATATGTTTGGAGGAGAAAAGGTGAGGCCTTTAATCCCAGGAACACCATGCCTACTGTCAAGCATGGTGGTGGTAGTATTATGCTCTGGGGATGTTTTGCTGCCAGTGGAACTGGTTCTTTGCAGAAAGTAAATGGGATAATGAAGAAGGAGGATTACCTCCAAATTCTGCAGGAAAACTTAAAACCATCAGCCCGAAGGTTGGGTCTTGGGCGCAGTTGGGTGTTCCAACAAGACAATGACCCAAAACACACATCAAAAGTGGTAAAGGAATGGCTAAACCAGGCTAGAATTAAGGTTTTAGAATGGCCTTCCCAAAGTCCTGACTTAAACCCCATTGAGAACATGTGGACAGTGCTAAAGAAACGGGTTCATGCAAGAAAACCATCACATTTAGCTGAACTGCACCAATTCTGTCAAGAAGAGTGGTCAAACATTCGACCTGAAGCTTGCCAGGAGCTTGTGGATGGCTACCAAAAGCGCCTAGTTGCCGTGAAAATGGCCAAGGGACATGTAACCAAATACAAATGTTGCTGTATGTATATTTTTGACCCAGCAGATTTGGTGACATTTTCAGCAGACCCATAATAAATTTATGAAAGAACCAAATTTTATGACTGTTTTTTGTGACAAACATGTATGTGTTCCGATCACTCTATCACAGAAAAATAAGAGTTGTAGAACTTATTGAAAACTCAAGACAGCCATAACATTATGTTTTTTACAAGTGTATGTAAACTTTTGACCACAACTGTAGACTTAACAGCTTAGAAAATGATGTTTGTTCTAGTTACAGTCAGAGTAATTAGTTAGATTACTCCTTACTGAAAAAAGTAACAGCGTTACTCCCATCACTGCAGCTAACAGATGCCTGTGCTGACCAACATGACATTAGGGGTAATGTGAAGAGATAGATATACAATCTACCCACCAATTTTTTTTGACGTTCCCGGTGGGATGGAACACCAAATCCCCCCAAAAAAGATTATTTTGCATCATATTAATTAGGTCAAAAATCTGAAAAATCAGTTTAATTGCCCTTCAACATCTTTGAACTGTTCATATGTAAGCAAGCCAGTTGCAAAGAAAAGGGTTAGTGCACTGTTATGAAATCTCTTGTCTTCAGTCTTTGTGAAAGCGATTGTGATGGGGTCAGAAATAAAGCAGCTATTGGATTGTAAGCTGTTAATGGCTGGATGGAGATTTGAAGAGCTGAGCTTGGAACTTTTTTCAGCCTGTCACGGGATTATTAAAGTTAAAGCACATGCAAATCAGGCCCTTATGGTTTAAAAAGTTGAGTATGCGAATCAAATCCTTTATAGTGCTCTACACTATAAAGCTTTAAATCTTCCATACTGAGATATTCAGTCTCTTTACAGCTCTGCAGTTAAGGGTTAAGTGGTGGGTTTGTGGATCCTGAAACAAACACACAAAGTTCTTTTGTTTTGCTTTTCGTTTTCATGCAAGACTTTCATAAAAGACATTATTCACGGGCCTTTTGGGAGACACCTGTATTTATAGTCATAAATCTACTCTCTCTCTCTCGCTTTCTTTCCCTGTTTCTCTCTCTGTTTTTCTCTCTCTCTCAAACACACACACACACACACACATGCGCTGGGTTGTTTTTATACTATGTCAGCACGTACACTATATGGCCAAAAGTATATGGACGAGTGAACATCACATCTACAGTTTTATTTAAAGCTGTTACACCTTAGCCCATGTCTGTCTTCTGTTTCTCCCTCGTTTGGTCTCTTGTGCTCCTGCCCCTCTGTTTTCCTGTCAAGTGTTCCCAGCCATGTGCTTGTGTTGTTGTTTTTGTACCTGTCTCCACCATAGCTCCGCCCCAGCCCTGCCCTAGCTATTAGTGTTCTCACCTGTGTCCTGTCTGTAACCCCGCCCCCTCGTCATCCAAGCCCAGGTGTTTCTCACTCTCCTCCTGTATTTAAGCCCCTCTGTTTGAATGTTCAGTGTCGAGTCTTTTGTATCCTTAGTATCCTTTGTATCCTTAGTATCCTTTGTAATCTTTGTATCCGTTGTATCTTTGTATCCTTGCCGTTCGTTTGAATCCTCGTCTTCCGTGCACTCTGATTTTGTGTTCCTAGTTCTAGTTTATCCTTGCCTTGTTTTCTTTGTAGTTTTGTGCGTTACCCGAGTTTTGTTTACTGTTTTATTTTATCTTGTTTGTTTAATAAATAATATATATTGCACTTACGTCCATCCCTCCGTCTCCCGCGTAACATAAGACTCGACCAAAATATGGACGTAGCAAGGTGGCAGGCAACGAGGAGAGCGGACCTCGAGTATCTCCGGTTCCTCGCCGAGCAAATTCGGGGAGATGAACCACTCCCGGCGCCTCTCCTCGGCTTGGAGCTCGTCAGCCCAGCTCCAGCTAAGCTAGCTAGCCTGCTAACTCCACCGCGCTCTCAAGCCCGGCCGGCTTCCAGCTCTCAAGCCCGGCCGACTTCCAGCTCTCAAGCCCGGCCGGCTTCCAGCTCACAAGCCCGGACGGTTTCCAGCTCTACAGTCCGGCCGGCTCCCAGCTCTCAAGCCCGCCCGGCTCCCAGCTCGCAAGCCCTGCCGGCTCCGAGCTCTACAGCCCTGCCGGATTCCAGGTTTCCGACTCCTGCTCCAGAAGCAAGCTCCGGTCCGATTTCCACAGCCTCGCCCACTGCTGAATCTGCGGCTCCAGTCCGGGTCTTGGCGGCAGCCGCACTCTCAGCTCCCGCTGAAGCGGCTTCTTCGCCAGCAGTGCCAGCCGCTTCCAAGCCCGCGGTGGCAGCCGCCTCCACGTCAGCGGTGCCTGCCGCGCTCACGCCAGCAGGACCCACCGCCTCTGTTTCAGCGCTGCCCGCGGCTCCGGCCGCCTCTGTTTCAGTGCTGCCCGCGGCTCCGGCCGTCTCTGTTTCAGCGCTGCCCGCGGCTCCGGCCGCCTCTGGATCAGCGCTGCCCGCGGCTCCGGCCGCCTCTGACTCTGTGCCCGCGGCTCCGGCCGCCTCTGACTCTGTGCCCGCGGCTCCGGCCGCCTCTGACTCTGTGCCCGCGGCTCCGGCCGCCTCTGACTCTGTGCCCGCGGCTCCGGCCGCCTCTGACTCTGTGCCCGCGGCTCCGGCCGCCTCTGACTCTGTGCCCGCGGCTCCGGCCGCCTCTGACTCTGTACCCGCGGTGCCTGCCGCGCTCACACCAGCAGGACCCACCGCCTCTGTTTCAGCGCTGCCCGCGGCTCCGGCCGCCTCTGTTTCAGCGCTGCCCGCGGCTCCGGCCGCCTCTGACTCTGTGCCCGCGGCTCCGGCCGCCTCTGACTCTGTGCCCGCGGCTCCGGCCGCCTTTGACTCTGTGCCCGCTGCCACCCCAGTTCACGTGCCTGGGCTACCCGCCTCTGCTCCTGTGCCTACTCCCAGGTCACGAGCTCCTAGGATCGCCGCACCTGCTCAAGCTGCACCCGCCGCGCCTGCTCAAGCTGCACCCGCCGCGCCTGCTCAAGCTGCACCCGCTGCCCCAGCTCAAGCACCAGCAGCACCCGCTGCCCCAGCTCAAGCACCAGCAGCACCCGCTGCCCCAGCTCAAGCACCAGCAGCACCCGCTGCCCCAGCTCAAGCACCAGCAGCACCCGCTGCCCCAGCTCAAGCACCAGCAGCTCCCGCTGCAACAGCCTCAGCTCCAGCACCAGCAGCTCCCGCTGCAACAGCCTCAGCTCCAGCACCAGCAGCTCCCGCTGCTACAGCCTCAGCTCCAGCACCAGCAGTGCCTGCCACCCATGTGGTACCCACTGCTCCTGACCCTGCACCCGCGGCCCCGTCCGCCTCTGACCCTGTACCCGCTCCCAGAACTTTGTTTGCCCCCAGGCCTGCTCCTAGGCCCCCGGATTGTACCCCTAGCACTGTGCCCAGGCTGGCTCCCTTGACTTTGCCACAGACATTTCCTTGGACATTTGCCAGTCCTGGGCACCCTCCTGTGTTTCTGGTCCCTGTGTCTCTCCCTGTTTCGGTCCCTGTCTCAGTTTGTGTCCCTGTACCCATCTCAGTCTCTGTTTCTGTTCCTGTCCCCGTCACTGTGTTTGTGTCCGTCCCTGTAAATGTATTTGTTCCAGTTCCCCTGTCCAGTTTTGTCCAGCCCCCTGTCCAGTCTCAGCCCCGTGTCCAGCCCTGTGTCCGGTCCCCTGTCCAGTCCCAGTCTCCGTTCCCTGTCCAGTCCCAGTCTCCGTTCCCTGTCCAGTCTCTGTCTCCTGTCCAGTCCCCTGTTCAGCCATGTGTCCTGTCCCCGTCCCAGTCTACATTCCAGTCTCCGTCCCATGTCAAGTTCCCTGCCCGGTCTCAGTCTCCTGTCCAGTTTCCATTCCCTGTCCAGTCCTCTGTCCAGTCTCCGTTCGTGTCCCCTGTCCAGTCCCTGTTCCCTCTCTCTCGGCGCCTCTGGTAGTGGCGCCGTTGAGGGGGGGTTATGTTACACCTTAGCCCATGTCTGTCTTCTGTTTCTCCCTCGTTTGGTCTCTTGTGCTCCTGCCCCTCTGTTTTCCTGTCAAGTGTTCCCAGCCATGTGCTTGTGTTGTTGTTTTTGTACCTGTCTCCACCATAGCTCCGCCCCAGCCCTGCCCTAGCTATTAGTGTTCTCACCTGTGTCCTGTCTGTAACCCCGCCCCCTCGTCATCCAAGCCCAGGTGTTTCTCACTCTCCTCCTGTATTTAAGCCCCTCTGTTTGAATGTTCAGTGTCGAGTCTTTTGTATCCTTAGTATCCTTTGTATCCTTTGTAATCTTTGTATCCGTTGTATCTTTGTATCCTTGCCGTTCGTTTGAATCCTCGTCTTCCGTGCACTCTGATTTTGTGTTCCTAGTTCTAGTTTATCCTTGCCTTGTTTTCTTTGTAGTTTTGTGCGTTACCCGAGTTTTGTTTACTGTTTTATTTTATCTTGTTTGTTTAATAAATAATATATATTGCACTTACGTCCATCCCTCCGTCTCCCGCGTAACAAAAGCAACAATGCCCAATATTTTTTTCTATTAAATCAAAATGAGTAGTATTTCTGAGTTAGGAAGAAAAAAATCTAATAATTAGTATCAATCAATCATACATCATCTAATATATATTTATTTTTAAAACAGAGGGGTCTTGTTAATTTGTTGGATGTAATCACTCTTTACATTTGAACAGTATTTAATACATTAATTAAATTAACAAAACAATATACTTAACAATACCAAATTTTACACAGAAATTTATTTACAGCTCTTTGCCAATTTGAAAACCTCTGGAATATTTTGCACCAGGAGTAAAGCAGCATAAAGTTATCCAAAAGCAGCGTGTAAGACTGGTGGAGGAGAACATGATGCCAAGATGCATGAAAAAAACTGTGAATAAAAACCAGGGTTGCATGTTTTCTTTGCATTATTTGAGGTCTGAAAGCTCTGCATCTTTTTTGTTATTTTACCCATTTCTCATTTTCTGCAAATAATAAATACTCTAAATTACAAAATGTATATTTGGAATTTGGGAGAAATGTTGTCTGTGGTTTATAGAATAAAACAACAATGTTCATTTTGCTCAAACCTACATTTAAAATAATGTTAATGTTCTGTGCAATTACACATTTTACACAAAACTTACAGCCACTTTAATTTGTAACTATACGCAATATTGTTACTTTTTCATGTCTATTTGCTACTTGTTTCCTGATATTTATTTATTTACATGTCAAAGGTAATTGGACAGTAAATAATCAGTCAGTATATTGGGTAAAATGTATTGCTGTGTTTCAGCATTAACACAACCTTTTACTAAATCTAATAGGCTGAGCCCAAACCCTTAAAACCAACCCAGACAATTATTCCTCCTCCACCAAACTTTCCAATTGTCACTGTGCAGTGCAAAATATGAAGTTCTTCTGGTTTCCACCAAAAAATGATATAATTTTGGACATGATTAGTGATAAAGTAGTGTAGGGATAACATTATTAAAGATAACATTATTGTTAGCTGTGCTATTCACTGTATGAGCTGAAAAATGCACTTTGAAGGTCGATATTATCTGGTTATATGGGTTAAAGTCTTGATTCTCTTTCCTCCACAAGGCACATTAGTCTTACATGTTCTACACATACGAACGGCAGAAGCAGTGGAGCAAAGAAAACATCACAAAAACAATACATTTAATTTGGGTTGTAGCTTACTGGTAGTTTCCATGCTTGGACTGAGGAGTGATTGAAAGATTCAATTATGTTTACATACAACATATGACTCTTTTATATAGAAAAGCAAGGAAAGGTCTATTTTATATGATACTAGCTCTTTAAAGATGATTATGTTTATGTTTCTGAAAATACATTGTTTTAAAGTGCTTTAAAAAATCTGATCAGTTCTGCTGTGTTTCTGTGGTCATTCTGTAAACTCAAGATATTTAAAAATACAAAAACAAAGAAACAAACTTCTCAAACACGCAGCATTTCTCTCTGTTCTCTCACCTGCTGAATCAAAAGGCTACGATCCACCATATTAATCCCCTTCAAGGCTCAGTCTGCTGCACTAAATTCAGCTGCAGCCATGTGGAGTGGGTTTGGGTTAGTGTTCGCTGGGGAAAAGGGGAATCAGGGGGAACATTTAGATTTCTTGGTCCGGAGAAGCATGTGTGGAGAAAACAAACAGCCTCTTCGCAGCTGGCCGCCATGTTGCGTGTGAGCACTTTGTCACTCTCAGGCCTGAGATCCTGTGAAAATACACACACACACACACACACACACATATGTACATGTAGAGACACTGCTGCTATATTTGCTCCAAAGTGTTGCAGGAATGTTTTAACAAGTGAAAAACTGAGGGAGGAAAAGTAAAACTTTTGACTTTCATCAGTTACATCATAGGTTTAATATCTATTTACATAAAAGCACACACTGTACATACATACAGTGGTGCTTGAAAGTTTGTAAACCCTTTCAAATGTCTATATTTCTGCATAAATATGACATAAAACATCATTAAATGTTCACACGTTCTTTTGTATGATTGTGTACAAATAAAGAAAAAAAACATTCAAGACCATTGTTTCCCTCCCCAGGATTGGTTGACCAACAAGGATCACTCCAAGATCAAGGCATGTATTAGTCAGCAATGCCTCAAAAGTCCCCAGTGTAACTTCAAAGCAACTGAAGGCCACTCTCACATAGGTTAATGTCATGTTTGTGTTCATGAGTCCACCATGAGAGGAAGACTTAACAACAATGGTATAAATGGCAGGGTTGCAAGGAGAAAGCCACTTCTCTCCAAAAAGAACATTTCTGCTCATCTGCAGTTTGCTAAAGATCATGTGGAAAAGCCAGAAAACTATTAAAAGAATGTCTTGTGGAAAGATAAGACCAAAATATAACTTTTTGGTTTAAATAAAAAGTGTTATGTTTAGACAATTAAAAAAACACTGCATTCCAGCATAAAAATCTTATCCTTTTTGTCAGACATGGTGGTGGAAGTATCATGGTTTGAGCCTGTTTTGCTGCATCTGCGCCAGGATGCCTTGCCTTCATTGGTGAAATAATGAATTATGAATTATATCAGAGAATTGTAAAGGAAAATGTCAGGACATCTGTTCATGAACTGAATCAGTCATGAACTGAAAGTGGGTTATGCAGCAAGACAATGACCCTAAGCAGACAAGTGGTTCTACCAAATGATTGTTCAACAAGAATAAAGTTAATGTTTTGGAATGGGGCCAAGCCAAAGTCCTGACCGTAATCCAATAGAAATGTTGTGGAAGGACCTGAAGCAACCAGTTAATGTGAGGAAACCCTCCAACATCCCAGAGTTAAAGCTGTTCTGCATAGAAGAATTGGCTAAAATTCCTAAAGTCAGACCAGATACTGAAAGCCAGTGGTGTGCAGTGAGGCCCTTCTAACCCTTCAGAGAAGGGGTGACAGTAGGTGCATGTAAATCATTACATAATATTTAATAAGGAAATATATATATATATTATAGTTATTGTAAAGTATAAGCATTTATTTTATTAATAAATTTAAAAAAAAACTTCAATGCATTCAGAATTCAAAGCATTAGTCTGTGTTTTTCAGTTGCTACAGGACTCTTATATGACTGACAGCTGTTCTAACAAATCAAAGCTTTCAAAAATCAAAAATGGCTTCTGCCCCCGTGTGACTGCGTGACCCTTCTCCTGATTTTTTTAAGGGTGTTGTAATGAGGCTAATGAGTCCAAAGCGACTTACAATAGTCAGGTACGAAAGTAATAGAAGTTAAAGGTAAAACATTTTTTGATAGGGCTTAAAGGAGGTCGAAGGGAAATAAGCAGGATAGAGAAGTGAAGGAGAGGAAGAAGGAAATGAGGTTAGAAGTAGTTAGTGTGTTAGAGGTGTTAGGAGAGTAAGTGCTCTTTGAAGAGCTCTGTCTTCAGGAGTTTATTATTAAAGACAGTGAGAGATTCTCCTGATCTGGTAGTAGAAGGTAGTTAGAGGTGTTAGGAGAGTAAGAGCTCTTTGAAGAGCTCTGTCTTCAGGAGTTTATTAAAGATAGCGAGAGATTATCCTGATCTGGTAGTAGAAGGTAGTTAGTTAGAGGTGTTAGGAGAGTAAGTGCTCTTTGAAGAGCTCTGTCTTCAGGAGTTTATTAAAGATAGCGAGAGATTCTCCTGATCTGGTAGTGGAAGGTAGTTTGTTCCACCATTGGGGAACTCTGTATGAGAACAGTCTGGATTGCTTTGTGTGAGTGTTTGTTTGGTAAAGCGAGGTGACGTTCATTGGAGGAGCGCAGCGGCCGGGAGGTAGCGTAAGCCTTCAGGAGTGATCAGTGCAGGTAGGAAGGAGCTGTTCTGTATCACCTTGTAGGCGATTGTGAGAGTTTTGAATTTGATGCGATCATCAACTGGTAGCCAATGGAGCTCAATGAGCAGCGGGGTGACATGAGCCCATTTTGGCTGGTTGAAGACCAGACGTGCTGCTGCATTCTGGATCATTTGGAGTGGTTTTACTCTTATATATTGTTATATACTGTTATATAAATGATCATACGATGCATACTTTAGCATCGTAGATCCAGTGCAGACTTCAGTCTGGTTAAAAGGGTTAAATGGTTAACAAACATCTGAAAGCTGCTTAGACATTGTGTATTTCAGATTTACTGATGTTAAATGAGCCCCTAAAACCATATGAGCTTTTTTTTCTGAAAACTATTTTTGAAAAGCCAAGTTTTAGTCTTACTCCAGGTCAAACGGACTAAACCGCAGGAGTGTAGTCACTGGCCGGCTCTGACACATGAAGATAGACGGGCGGTGGGGGTCTCAGGGGAGCTGGCTTGGATCAGTCAGCAGCCCCCGATGCTCCATCACGGGCCTCTCCGGAGAGAGATTTGGGTTGAGGGTTGAGGGGTGAGTAGTTGGGGGGGTGGGGGCTTCTGCAGCTGCTTCTGGTTGTCTGGATGTGCACATGCACAGACACACACACACACACACACATGCACACACACCTTTTGATTTGTGAAAAACATGTAGGACACCGGGTCATTTTTGTCTCCCGAGTCGAGGCAGTTTGGTGTTAAATCTCATAAACACGACCTGGGGTGCTTCCAGAAACGGTCCTGCTGGCAGATGTAGCGCTCCTTATCCAGATATTTTGTACTCGTTTGTACTTTGTGCCAAGTAACATCATCCGTGCACCATGGCGCTTTTTAATTAAAGTTATTAACATATGCAAATGAGCAAGGCAGGGCGGCGACACAGACAGCTGGAGGTTGATGGTCTTGATGGTCCAGACTTTGTTAATCTTGACCTACAGACAGTAATATATTTTTTTTACATGAGATTATACACTTTATAAATTATACACTCCTCCTTAGATCACTTGAATCAAACACAGCAGTGCTGCTGGAGTTTTTAAACACCTCAGTGTCACAACCGAGCTAAGAATTGTCCACCAGCAGCAACCTGTAGCTCCCGTCTCTGACCTTAAATCTACAGGTGGAAACAATATTTAAAAACACTAAAAACACTTAAATCGAGTCAATGTCACTGCAGTGCTAAGAATGACTGAGAGATGATTAAAAAAAGGATAATAAAGTATACAAAGATACAGATACAGGACTACAGTCTACAGTTAGGGAAAATATTGTCACTGTTCAATAAAAATCTGTTCAAGTAGCTCCAAAACAGCAACTTTACAGTAGAGAGAAAGAACCGTCTAAAATTTTAATCAAAATAAATGTAAAGAGAGTTTATTTCAGGTAATTTTAACATATTTCTATTGGTCTATTCATCAAGAAATTTTGGCACAGTGTAGGGGAAAGTATGTGTGTTCAAATGATGTAATAAACTAAATATGGACAAAAATGGAGATTCTTGTTTTTCACTGGACAGCGATGATATGTATTTAAAACACTGCAAATTTAGCAAGTTCTCCCACCTACAAAGAATGGAAAGGTCTGTAATTTTATATGATTTATAAATGAATACATTTTTAATACGTTTCAGTGTCTGAAATAATTATTTGGTCATGCGATTACAGTTGTGCACGAGATGCAAGATCTTGCCTCGTGAGATAAGAATGATTCTAAGAAAGGGTCATGGCTGGGTCTTCCAGCATGACAATGACCAAATCGCACAGCCAAGGAAACAAAGGACTGGCTCTATAAGAAGAAGTTTAAGGTCCTGAAGAAACCTAGACAGTCTTCAGACCTGAACCCAACAGAAACTCTTTGGAGGAAACTGAAAGCTCTAAATGTTGCCAAGTGACATCCCTGAAACCCCCAGAAAGAGCTAGAAAAGATCTGCAAGAAGGAGTGGACCAAAAAGGGTCAAGAACTAGAGGAAAAGTGTGACCTCTGTAATTGCAAATAAAGGTCCCAGTAACGAATGTTAAGTTCTGTTTTTCTATTGTATGAAATATGTATTTCATGCAATTAAATGCAAATTGATTATTTAAAAATCAATACAATGTGATTTCATGATTTTTTTTATTATTTTAGATTCTATCTCTCACAGTTAAAGTACCTAAGATAAAAAGTACACATCCAAAATGGATGGGTTTAAAAACAAACAAACAAGCAGGTGGTCATAATGTTATGCTTAATCAATGCTTCAGCTTCCTGGTTTAAGCTCTCAGAGGCATGAATTCTAACACCGACAGCAGAAGGCAGTAACTGTAAGCCATCAGCGTGTGAATAACTGACTCTGCACACTGTTATTGTTAAGGGATAAGTCATTGAGCTAAGTGCTATTAAGGCAACTTTCCCTGCTGACTCCACACTGACTCAGCCATGTTCACCTGTCAGAAATAACAAGCTAAGTTAAGCAGACTAAAACAATCCAGCAGTAAAAGTTTTGTTATTTCAGTGAAATAATGAGTCAAGCAGAAGAAGAGCAGTTACCAGAAAACAACTCGAGTCCAAGAGAAGACAAACATCTCCTCAAGTCTAAAGTTCCCGGCAGAACTGCAGTGGAACTACTCCATACATCAAACAAGTGGAACTAAAATAGAACTTTTTGGGAGAGTGTCTAGACGTATAAAGTTTGTTCTTGGAATAAATTACTCAATTAACAACAGGTAGTGAATCAACACTGAACATTTATTCTGGGACAAAAGCCATTACTAACCTATTAACTGTACCTATGCTGTTGAAGTTTAGGGTGACCAAACGTCCATATTTCCCGGGACATGTCCCTATTTCACGTCCTGTCCCGGGCGTTTTTCAAAAAGTGAGGTTTTTAAATTACCTTCATTGGACCATTAAATTTACAGGCACTAGGGCACTGCGCACTGTGCTGCGCCGAACATAATCCCTGATAAAAAAAAAGCTACTACCGACAAATCTAGCGAGTGTTTGAGGTGTTATTGGAGACTTTTGGCGACTCTGAGATGAACACACGTGCTCTTCAGCCGCCCACAACACTCACAGTGCAGTCTCTCAGTCAGAGCTTACACACCCCTCCACCAACACCGTGCCCACAGCCACCACTAACTGACCCTGCCCCGTATTTACAGATCAGTATGTAAATATAACTGTCTTCAGTGGGAATATTGAATTTAACTCACACAGTCTCAGTCAGTCTCTCACCTCATTCACCACGCAGCCTGTCACTCACCTCCTCCACAGTGTCGGCCTCTTTGTAAAAAGCTAAATATCTATTGAACCATTGAACAATTTGCCTACGATAGCTTTAAAAATAAAAAAACATAAAAAAATAATAAAATAAAACAAAGAAAAACCCTAAAAAAAAAAAAGTTAAATAACACTTTTGGCTAACTGCAAATAACATTTAAGAACACGGCAAAAAAAAACTAATTTATGTAATTCACGTAAAAATGAAGTTACTGTAAAAAAGTGACTGCCTATTTAAAAAGCAACAGATGTTGTTCATTTGTAACATTTCTAACATATTTAGGGTGTTTTTTACACACTTTTTTCACTCCCACAACCTTAATCCTTTACAGCTTCAAAAACATGTATTATGCAAATTGGGTGTTGACGTCATTTAGAGACTCTGTCAGGTGCGGGTGCAGGGAGGATGCGGAGGCGGACGCAAATGCAAACAAAAAGGGATTTATTTACGAAAACAAATACAAAATACACAGGGAGTTACTGAAAACAGAACTGAGGAAACTGGGGAAAACATGGAACACTGACAGACGATAAACGTACAAGGATCGACACCGGGGAAATGGAACACGGACCTTAAATAGAGGTGCACACACACAGGAAACAGGAAACACCTGGGACGAAGGGGCGGAGCTACAAATGAACACAGGTGAGTGGAAAAACACTGGGAATGAAACACAGAGGAGCCGGGTCACATGAGAACATACAGACAAGACATGACAGACTCCCCCTCCCCGCTCCCAGGTGTCCTGGTTTACCCAAATGAAAATATGGTCACCCTATTGAAGATACTATACTCAATGTAAAAAAAAAAGGTAAGAAGTTATCAAGTACAGGAATTAAACTTGGTGGGTAGTTGTGCCAGGCTGTCATGGAGTGATTTCAATGTGACAAATCATTCTTTGGTCTTGGGAGTGGAGGCACCATGGTTAGCACCAAGATCAACTCCATATGGTGTCACTCATCCAGAAAGGATGGTGTAGGGTGCAATTTTGTACAATGGCAAATACCATTTCTGAACTCACAATGTTTATTAAAAAACACTGTTTTCAACCCATAGCATAGTGTTAAGTGTTAAGTAGTGTAGGTAACACACAATGGAAGAGCACCAAAAGATACAACATCTGAACTTGCAAAGTTTTAATGAATGCTTTGGTAACACTTTATAATAACGTTCAGCTATAAATCATTTATACGTTTTTAATTCCTAATTAACTAAACATGAATTATTCATGTACTCATATCTATAAATCATGAATAAATATATTAGTAATGATTCACAAGACACATACAAGTTATTATTTCATTCTTAACAAATGATTAACAAATGATGAATAGGTCAGGAATTCAGTTTTTATATATGAGTTACATACTTACAATAATAATAATTCATATGTAAATAGAATATTTACAAAGGAATGTAATGTTAAGGCCTTTTTAGCCAAACATACTTAATGAATAAAACATCTATAAACTTTGATTTTATAATTTACTTATCATGAACTAATCAAGTATTAAACAGTAATTTACCCAACAGCCCTGTGTGTGCTCTGGGTTCTGTTAAAGCTAATTATTTTTACATATTATTTTAATTATTACATTTAGACAGATTTAGACAGGTATATGATGTTCGCATTCAAAGCAAGCTCCTAGCTCCTTCCTACCTGATGGACTTCATGCACAGCTTTGTTGACCTAAAAACTTCAACTGCAGCTTATGTGGCTAAACGAACTTCCACTGAGCAGGAATCAAACACACTCAAGATTGAAGCATTTAAATGACCAGTAAACCAGGGGGTGATCTTTTTCTCTCACAGTCCAAAGACCTACTGTCAGGTGATGTTAGGGTGTTTTCAAGTTTTCAATAGTTTGTTTGCTTCAATCTGAATTTGAAGCATTTTG
Organism: Astyanax mexicanus; assembly: GCF_023375975.1. Taxonomy (NCBI): domain Eukaryota; kingdom Metazoa; phylum Chordata; class Actinopteri; order Characiformes; family Acestrorhamphidae; genus Astyanax; species Astyanax mexicanus. The sequence goes on along the minus strand of NC_064427.1, from coordinate 37,766,915 downwards.
CCACTTGGTTTGGGTTGTTTTCACACAAGAAAAAACCTTAAATGCACCAAATCCATCAAAACAAACCTCACTTAAATTGTATTTTTGTCACGCGGGGATGAGACGGGAGGCGGACGTTTGAGCGGGTAAGACATAACTTTAATAAATAACAAATAAACAAGTAAACAAAACAGGGGATTAACGAATATAAATATGTACATAAACAAACAGGGAAAACAAACACAGAGCTAAACTAAACAGATAATAACAAAACAGGGCTAGGGATATATACAGGGATAAATACGTAACTAAATACAAAATAAACAAAGAAACAAACAGCAAATAAACGTGACTAGAAATAAACAAGAACGAGTAAATACAGAAACATGAAATAAGCAAACGTGACGTGGCGAGGCAAAACAATAGCAAATAGCGTGAAGAGACAAACAAACGTGGGAAGGTGCAAAGACCGACAGCAAACGTAGATTAACAGGTACTATTTATACTAAACATGAAACAATGAACACCTGGGAAGACAGGTAACGAGGGGCGGAGCTACAAATTAGACACACGTGATGGAAAAGTACTAGAGAAACACACTAGGAAACAGGGAAAACACAGGAAAACATAGCGAGGGCGTAACAATTTTAGCTGGGTTGGTCAGAACTGTCTATGACAGGAGCAAAAAAAATAAATGCAAGAAGTATGTATATGTATGATACATTAATTAATGTTTTTTTTTTGTGTGCAGTTAACACAAGGCAACAGCAGAGGTACTACTGGCATTCAGTCAGGTTAAACTGCACCTGAACAGTTTGATATCCTAAATATGAGGAGTTTAGCTTAATGCTGGGTTAAATCGAAATAAGCACATGTTCTCACCACAAAAAAAAAAACTATTATTATTTTTAAAATTGGAAATTCTACATTTTTGATTACCTGGGTTAATTATTCAGGTTAAACTGCACCTGAACAGCCGTTTAGCTCAAACATGAGGAGTGTATTTGATAGTCAGGTCGGATCAGGATTGAACGACGTGCTTGCTAACTGTCTCTTGTGGGTCTTGTTGGGGTTGTTTTGATCTGCTTTTAATGCAAAAACAAGTTTCACACCTCAAACTCGCGTAGTACAGGTTAATGTGAGGTTAAATCAAAATCAGTTCATGTTCTCACCACAAACAAACTAATCCTGAAATTATTTAGGACAGGAACAAGACCAGCTTCTATTGTGAGTCTCAGTGGGGTTGTTGTTTTATTCAGAAGTCATTGAAGAATTAAAACCACAGAGAATGTTTAGTTTTTTTAAGGCTGTGTGGGTGGGGAGAAACTGGGGGGCCCTAGTTTACATAACATAACAAGACAGACATTTTTGAAAAATCCATATGTCATTTATATTTAGAGGACAGCTATAGTTGAGTATGCTTTGTATATGTGCATTTACGCCCACAACTAAAGGTTTAGCCCACTGAGAGAGAAAACCCAGGCTTCCCAGGATCTTTAATGGATATCAGTCACTACTGTCACATTCGTTAAAATGTGATCTTGCTCACTTTTATGCAAAAAAAACCCCAAAAAACTCTCGACTAATCAAGTGCCCAGCTTTAAACCACTCAGACATCTCAGCATCTGCTCAGGCGTTAGTGAACTAGCACTAAAGTCTGGCTCCTTCACTTCAAAACTGAGTTTTCCTGTGGTTTAATCTCCCATAATGACCAGGGACGTAAAATCGCTGGCAGTGGGAGGTTTGTAAATCATGTGGAGTTTGCTCGCCAGTGCCGGCCTGTGTGGGTGCCAGCTAACCTCATGTGTGTCTGAAGAGTTCTGCTATACGGCTGTGCTGGGACCAACACAGAAAATCTTCTGCAGACGTCTGTCTACAGAAAAGGGTCATTTAGAGAATAGAGTACACATCCAACACATGGCTTCTCTTGAATTGATGTGTTTTGGGCTCAATCCCATTTCTCATTTGTGCCCCTACCACTTGTTTTTGAGTGTCACCCTTCCCCTTGGAACAGAGTTAAAGTGGGAAGGGATTGAAATCTTTCCTTAAGAAATTGGACCATCTTTTTAGAACTCGTCAAAATACAACCTCAAATCAGAAGGTTGGGTTGGAAAAGTTGGAATATAAAATCACACAGTGTTTCTAACATTTACTTTGACATTTATTTCATTGCACACAGTATTAAACTGAGATATTTCATTTTTTTTTTTCTGGCCAACTTTATTTCATTTGTTAAGATTCATTCATTCCTATATTTCAGGCAAGCAGTACATTCCAAAAAAAAAAAAAAAGTTGGGACCCAAAGTAATAATGGGATTCTAATAGGCGGGATCTCCAGATTGTCAACAAATGCTCAAGAAAATTCTTGAAATGTTTAAAAAAACAATGTTCCTGTCACATCTTCTCAAACGTTCTACCTGCAATTTCCAGTCACAGGACTACACTACCCAGAACGCACCATTTAGTGACTTTCACAATCATGTGACGCCTTTAGAAAGTAATTCTACTAACACCTGGTGAGCCAGGTATAAAGGACATATAGTATAAAAGAGAGATAGTCATAAAATATTACAAAGTGTTTCTCTTTGTCTTTGTTTGACCTCCATGTATTACAGTTTTTTGTGTATTCCGACTCTGATTGATGTCAGCCCTGTTTAGCCTTCTCCTGTTGGCTCCTTCTACAGTGCAAAATATTCATATCCAACAAACCAATAAAGGAATTTTAGTATGTATTGGGCATTCACAAATGCCACTTAAAGAGGCTTAGAAAAAACATGTGCACATGCACACACCTATGTTGCCAAGATAGCAATAATTGTCTGACTGTTGTTGATGATGTTTGCTGTGGTTTTATTCAGTCAGTGGTGCACCTGTGTTTTCCGTTGAAGCAGGTGCAGGTACTTGCAAAATTTTGTAATGAAAATTTGTCTTTAGGCGTGTTTACAGGAATAATGGGCAATTTTGTTTTTCATGCAACAATTATTTATTATTGTCCACCACTAATTATTCTGTGATAGAAAAGCAGATGTTAGCTGTTTGCTAGGTTCTTGTTTAAATTGTTTTGTTCCACCTTACACTGTGCAGCAGTTACATTCTGGTACCTGACGATGCTGCATTTAAGGTGGAATGGGAAATTTAGGTAGCAGGCTAGCAAGAAGTACTACTAGCATTTTTTTATGCTCATTATGAAGAAAATAGGCACACTATATAATACATAAACTAAACTACATTATAATAAGTAAATGCTAAGATGGTTATTGTTATTTTTAAACAGACAATTCTACATTTGTGGTTTGAGGTGATTTCAGCATTAGAGGCATTGTTTGTTCATAGCTGTGGTGATTATCTGGATTAAATATTCAGGTTAAACTGCACCTGAACAGCCGTTTAACTCAAACATATTTTTTTTGATCCGCTTTCAATGCGAATACTGTTTTCACACCTCCCCAAAAAAACTGCACCAAGAGTGTGAACAAACCAGAGTCCGTTTTAACTGCACCAAAAAATACTGGTGTAAAAAAGCCCTAAATCTGGTTCTAGTCTACTGATTTCTATTGTGTTGGTATTGCTTGTCTCTGATATGACCAAGCTGGATGGATGTGTTCTTAATGTTCTGCTAATATCAACACAATCTAAGCTTTACTTATTTGGAGTAAAGAGATACAGTTACTTACCGCAAATCTTTCAGAACAATTACTGTGTGTAGTTTGGTCAGATTTGGTCTGTAAAAGTGCTTTTTTGATGCATTTTGGGTCACAGACACTCAGTCAGACACTCCCACAAGGTTATAGCTCCACCATGTGGTCTCCATAGGTACTGATAATTAATAACTTGTAAGTATGTGTAAAATGTATTTCTGGGATTTTTTTTTTTTTAGAAATATTTGACAAGAAAGCGATAAATGATTACATGCAAAAATGTGCAACAGGCTCTTTATGCCATTCAAATATGTGCACAAACACAATCTTTTGTATAAATCTTGATCAAATTGTATTTTTAGGGTGTATCAAATTTATACAGTGCCAGTCAAAAGTTTGGACACAGCTTCCCATACATTTTTTTTCTTTTTTTCCTACATTGTCAATTAATACTGAAGTCATCCTTACTATGGAGTAACACATAAGAAATCATGTAGTAGATTTAAAATAGTGTAACCAACAAAAACACTGTTGTTGGGTTTCTGAGGCTGGTAACTTATGAGGCCGATGAACTTATCCTGTGCAACAGAAGTAACTCTTGGTCTTTCTTTCCTGGGGCAGTCCAGATGAGTGCCAGTTTCATCATAACGCTTTTGATGATCTTTGCGACTGAAATTACGTGAAATGTTTCATATTGACTGACCTTCATTTTCTTAAAGTCATTTTTATCTTTACTTAGTTGAGTAGTTCTTGCCTTAATTTGGATTAGAACATTACTCAAATATTCACTATTCGCTGTATACCTGTAACTCTACCTCTTCACTACTTTACTTTAACTGATGCTCTCAAACACTTTACATTAAGACTTTACATATTTAATCCTTGTGTGGTGTTCATATTTTTGTTACTCGTTTACTTTGTTACTTGTATTTAATTCAGCAAAATTAAGCAATTTTACATTAAAATGCTTTACACATGCTTGCTTCACCTAAATCGCAAGCAATATAAACAGCTTACATGGTTAATATTTGCCCTTTAGCTTTCTTATGTTACATTTCTTTTAAAAAGTGCTACTCTTTTTTTTATTAGTTTTTTAATAAAATGTAAAAGAAAATGAATTAAACTCAAGATATGAGTAGAAAATTTGTTTAGTTTCAAATTTACAAATGAAGCAATGTTTATTAGCCCTTGGCCAAACATACTGTATGTAATATAAATGTGTGTGTGTGTGTGTGGGGGGGGGGGGGGTGTACAGTGTGTGTTTATCAAAAATGTGTTTTGATATATGTTTTTCACAAAAAATGAGCCAATGCCAATGAGTTTGAGTTAGAAAAAATATATATTTTTTGTATTATTTGATGAAAAATGAAAACGGGTCCCACAGACCCGAACACCACACAAGGGTTAACTCTTAAAAAGTTCAGCACAGCTGGTAACAGGCTTAAGGTGTGAAAATTGTCTGTTGGCAGGGTGTAAGATAGCAATGAGCATCTCAACGTACATTTTGCAGGGTATAATGGACAGTTAAGGTCTGAAATCTTCGTAATTTCATATAGTTATCTGAGCTTAAATTTGTTAAAGCTCAGCTTATCTTCTTAAATTTCTCACAATTTGACCAAGATGTCCAGATATTTTAATGCTACTGTTTATAGACAAAGAGCCACATCTGTATTGGAGTGAAAATGATTTAGACTAGGGGTAAAAGGTTTGGTCAATTTAGAGCATTAGTTTGGACGTTAAACGGGTTTTAGCTGATTTTTGACATCTGCACGCGTGCTTTACACATATACTGTGAATTCTTATTTTATGATGTTTTCTTGGCCAAATGGACACATGGTTTGAAGCCAGTTGTTCATGGTCGTCTTCAAAGGTTTGTGTGTGTGTGTGAGAGATTTGGGGAGGCCAGCTTGTGCGTGCAAGTGTTTTACTACTGCACTGTACGTGCATGAGGTTTGTTTGGTTAGAAAACCTACGTGCAAGCTCTACATTACTCACCATGAAAAGAGGGGATGGAAAACAGGAGCGAGTAAAACTGTAAAAGAGTAAAACTTGGCAAAAGAAAAGCCTTTAAAACACCTCCGCTAGACGAGGCTGTAGCAGATTCTCACGTTAACACACCTTACAGCCTATAAATACAGTGCTATGAAACAGCAGTTCCACTTTTTCTGTATTTTTTATTCTTTTTCATCCCAAATTGTCCATATTTATCATTTTTAATGTTTCAGATCATCCAAAAATGTATAATAATAAGATTTTTAGATTAAGACAAACATGACCAAGATAGCAAAAGGATGTTAAATCAACATTTATTTTCCCATCTCTCCTTTAAAAAAAAAAAAAAGGTTAATTGTCAACATTAAAATTTATTATTTGTGCCCATTTGTACCTATTTGACATTGGTTCAATATTAATTTGATGTTATGATTTTACATGTTTTGATTTCATTAAATAATTAAGCAATAATACACAAGAGGGAGTGGTATAACATGTAATATTAGCACTGCTGTGCTGCAATCATAGATCAGATAACTGTGTACCACAGTTCCATTATCGCTGTTTATTAAAAATTTTGTGGTAAACAGGACAAGAATAGACGATGTTTGTTTATAAACACTCCACAAGTTAAAATAGTTTCATTGCTAATCTGTTTGTAGCTGCACTGTTTATCTATCTATCTATCTATCTATCTATCTATCTGTCTGTCTGTCTGTCTGTCTGTCTGTCTGTCTGTCTGTCTGTCTGTCTGTCTGTCTGTCTGTCTGTCTGTCTAACCGACTTTCTAGCTAATCTGATTTTTAACTTTTTTATTTCACTTTTTAAATGTTTGGTTTTGATACTGGTGCATATCTAGTTGCGTATTTGCCATTCCAAATTGTGGAAAAAATGGGAAAGAAAAATAAATTTTAGTTTTCAGTTTTAATTTTAGTTTGATTCATCTTTAGCATTAAAATCAGTTGGCAACAATTCCCTGCATTTGGAAAAGAACCGATATCCTATTGGTGCTCAAATATGTCCAATTACTGCATTAATCAGCAGGTTTTCAGTTTTTTTTTTTTTTATCTGATCTACACCAGTTTGTTTGTGGTAAATGATCTTACACAACCTACACAGCAAATCAGGTTTTAAAATGCTGTATTTTTTTTTAAAAGCATGGCTTTTACAGGCCACCAGTACATGCAGGGTGCTCCTGGTGATTTTATTAGTGTAAACCGCAGCTTACATTTGGTTTTGGATGCTTGTGCCTTTGATCCGCTCAGTGGTGTTAATGTGGGGTAGCAGAGTTACCCACTGAGAGGATTAAACAGAAGGGTTTCTCACACTGCTGCTCAGCCTCAGGTTCTACACTCCTACCCCTTTAGATCTCACGCCATCCTGCACTCAGAAGGACGTGTCCGCCAGACGAACGATATAAAAATGCTTGGTGTTTGCCCTGGGAAAGAAACGAGATTCAGTGGTTCAATCGATTTAAATGTGTGCATTATTTTAACATGAATACAACACATCAACACAACTTCTGCAAAAGTAGATACACTGAGAGACAAATGATGGTAAAGATAAGATTATTTCAGATAAGCTCCTGAGTGATATAAATCACAGCATGAGTTTATGAGCTGTGAAATGGAGAGGAGAGTGAGAGAGAGCGAGCGAGAGAGAGAGAGAGAGTGTATGAGTGAGAGATTATCTGGAGGACAAGAATAGAGGCAGAACTCTGTGTGAAGTCAATTGTATTTAATGAACCTGTTCACACTATAGAGAAAATGACCTTTTCATTAGAACAGTATTAGAGTAGTTCTTATTCATTTCTACACTACCCTACACTACCTGCTAAATATTTCACTGCAAACTTGTCTTATAATATAATATAATGAAAAAAAAATATATATATATATATATATATATATATATATATATATATGAAGAATAAGTAGTAATGATGACATTATCAAAAATAATGTATGGTTAAATCGAATATGATAAATCAGAAAATGTAATTACACCAGTAAGAAGTCTGTCACTTTTTAAAATAATTTAATACAAATAAAATGCCATTTTCTCCCGAATTACCCAACCCACTCATTAGGACTCCTCCTATCACTAGTGATGCCCCAACACCAGAAAGATGAAGATTAGCATGTGCAATCGCTTAAAAAAAAAAAAAAAATATATATATATATATATATATATATATATATATATATATATATATATATTTTTTTTTTTTTTTTTTTTTTTTTTTATTAATCACAACACCTTTCTGTGATAAACCATAAATTAAAAGTTTAAGTTTGCGGAGGGTAATTGGCAGTGCAAATTGGGGGAATAAAAAGGGCATAAAAATTAGATATGCTTCCTAAACTAGAATCTTTTAATGTGTGAAATAACAGTTCAATGGAGAGCTTTAGCATCTATAACATTAATGTGCAAAATGGATACCTCAGAAGAGCAGCAGCTGTATCTGAAAAAGGGAGAAGAATGAGAAGAAGATGTATTTTTTGTATTTTTCTGTATTTTTGTATTATTTATTTTATGTTGCACATTGCTGGTTTAATAGTGCACACTGCTGCTACCAAAAAAAAAGCCACTAGATGGCATTACATATATATATATATATATATATATATATATATATATATATATATATATATATATATATATATATATATATATATATATTTAAATTTGACCATTAGTGCCTAATGTGGTGTATTACAGATCACTTGTATCACTTTGCATCACTTATATCAAGCCCACCTTTTGAAATAAGATATTGTAAATTTGATGAATCAAACCAATGACTGATCATAGACTAATCTAAAACTGGTATAGGCCTCTCTGCTGTAAAAAAAAAAAAGAAAACAGAAAATCGAGAATCGCCTGACCCTAAAATCGGAAATAAAATCAAATCGAGGTTTTAGAGAATCGTGACACCCCTAATAAATAAAGTGGAATCTTTTTTGCTAACAAAAAATTTGCGCACACATTACCAGGCTCTGTAAAAAAAGGAGGAAGCTGAGTCTTTAAAAAAACACATTAAAGTTTCCAGATTAATCACATGAATTAACATTGACAGCACTAGTAATAACTGACTTACCTTCTCTACCCACTGCCTTTATGAGCATGCCTTGCCCACCATTCATTGGTTGAACATTAATGTCCACTTTGAAGTGAAATGAAATGCTTTCACGCTGCAGGATGTGCGTTATAGCGGCTATGAAAGGCTACGTTGTTGTGGTGTGTGTGTGTGTGTGGAGCAGAATCGTTGTTATGAGCGTATTTTCTGGAAATGTATGAGTCAGTTAGTGAGAGTCAGTGTAGCCCTCGGCAGCTCCGTCCTCAGACATTAAAGCGAATCATTTGCAGTGTGTGAGTAAGGACAGGGGTCAGAGGTGCCAGGTTGTTTTTGCCTATCACTTTTCTTTAAGCCTGAATAAGCGAAAGAAGAATCTCACGAAGGATTTGTGTTATTCTGCTATATCAGCACTTCTCTGATTGTGTGTATTGCTCATAGGAAGTGCTCTGTCAGGACCAGTGTTGGGCACGTTACTTTGAAAAAGTAATTAGTTATAGTTACTCGTTACTTCTCCAAAAAAGAGTTACTAACGGAGTTACTCCACTATAAAAGTAACTAGTTACCAGTAAAAGTAACTATCGTGTTACTTTTATTATTCGCCCGTCAAAAAAAAAGGAAATGAATTATGTATTTACTATTATTAGAAAAATACCAAACGATAATAAACCCAAAATGTTGACAAAAATATAATCTAACGAATTACAAAAAATAAAAACGAAATTCTTCACAGAACCAAAGAAAATTACTAAAACATATAATACTGAAAAAAACGGAAAAAACGGAAAAACGCGTCTGGGGATGGAGTTAAACAAACCAAGCCACACTCAAAGGAAATATGTATATATAAACAAAACAAAATAATGGACAAAAACAACAATCTAATGACCGTTAAAATGGTATTAATATAACAGTTTCACCAAAAGAGAATAGAGGTTAGATCGGCCCAAAAAATCCGACCCGACCCAGCCGGAGCCCGTGCACGTTCTGCCCAAGCCCGAACGATGAACTGTCATTATGAGCCCGAGCCAACCCAAGCCATAAACTGTCTGTTTTCGGGCTGATTGAATGAGTGAAATATAATCAGAATTATGTTAATTAACACTGAAACATAGCATAAAACTATTATTGAATTAAAATGATTTTTAAGAACAGCTACACACAGTGCTGCAAGTCAAACGCTGAGGCGTTCACGTGCCCCCAGAGCTACGTGATTACATTTTTCATTTTATTATAGTTTGATTCAGTAAGTTTTAATTTGTTTTTAGGGTGGGCTTGCTAGTTTTTATTCGTTTTCACACATCTCATCAGAGAGATCAATCTAATAAACGTGAGAGAGAAAGAGAGAGAGAGAGAGATATTTGCTTGTTCTGGAATGAGCTACTCACAGGTAAATGTTCTCACATACTGAATCTCCTGTTTCTCTTTCATCTGCCTTGCGCTCATATTGTAATCCCATACATAGTTCTGCAGTTTCTCAGTGTTTTCTGTCGTATTTTGCGGCTACACCGCCTGCTGTACAACTCCGCTGTACAACAGCTCTTATAAATAAATTAAACACGAAAATTCAGTAATTTTAGTTCGTTTTAGTTAGTTTTATAAACACAAAATACAGTTCGAGATAGTTATGTTTTTTCCTTTTAATTACCGTTTTTATTAGTTTCAGTTAACACAAATGTTTTTTCACTTTCAGTTTTCGGTATTTCGTTCGCTTTAGTGAACAATAATAATTGGTTATTTAGCAACATTGTGATTATCACACCAGAGCTTTATATAAAATAAAAATAGGAGCCCGATTTCGGGTCGGTCTTTGGGTCAGGTCGGGTTCGGGCAGAGAATCTAAGCTCTAAAAGAGAAAGCAGCAGCACCACAAAAACCGGAGCAGCTAAAAAGAGCTTAACGTCCTTAATTCGGAACTTGGGCTGTCCAGGGCAATCACTGAATTGATTAGAGCAGCAAATCGTCACAATTGTGCCTCACTTCACCACGCCAAACCAGGCACAGTGGCCAGAAGCTCAAGTTCACCGGAAAGAAGAGGGGTTAATGAGGGCAAAGCGAAGTTACAACAAAAAAAAGTTCATAGAGGCTAAAGTAACGTGCAGTAACGGGGTGTCGGAAATGGTAACGGCGTTATAGTTACAGTCATAGTAATTAGTTAGATTACTCGTTACTGAAAAAAGTAATGGCGTTAGTAACGCCGTTAGTTTTAACGCCGTTACTCCCAACACTGGTCAGGACCGTGTGAGGTTGCCAGATCCTTCTCCAAACACATGCTGTCCTCAAGGCTTTGTTAGGCAATCGCGATTTACACATACTGGTTAGTGTGTGTGTTCATAGCATACACAATGCACACTGTACTTGTGTATTTGTAAGTGTACTACACTTACAGTGGTGTGCAGTGAGGCCCTTCTAACCCACTGGTTTACATCAAGAGCGTTTTCACATTTGTACCGCTTCTGAATCTGACGTGGACTTAAACTGCTGTTTTGTCAGGATTTGATTGAATTCAGCATACAATTCTTAACAAATGCAATGTCAACTAGGTATGAAAATGTCTAGATATGTAGGATTTCCTTGATTATTGATCTTTTTAAAGAAGTAAAATTACAGCTTGAAACTCACTGCAGCGCTGCATTGAGGTGTAATAGGAGGAATAGCAGTTCTACTATTACGACTCCGGAAGCAAATTTAGTTAGTTGAATTATTTAATGTTTGAACAAAATATTTGTAGGCGAAACAAGTACACGTATATGTTCGTGAAAGTCGTATAGAAACAATTTCATGTATTAGAGTCTTTGGCGTAGGCCCGTCATCGGCCCAGGGCTTGATACATCTGGGCTCTGCAGATCCTGTCGTACACTGAAGACAGGGCGGAGCCAACCCCCGGGCAACCAAACGGGACCAACCTGGAGGCGGCGGGGAGGGAGGAGGGGAAGAGCGACCAACAGCGTCTGAAATGCAGCAAGGTACTGAATGAGTGATCGTTATTTAAAGCAGAAGAGAAAATCTGATTGGATAGGTAATTAGGTGACGTAGCATTGGAGTCTATAGTAGAACTTACGCTGCGCTTTCATTTCTACTATTACGACTCCGGAAGCAAATTTAGTTAGTTGAATTATTTAATGTTTGAACAAAATATTTGTAGGCGAAACAAGTACACGTATATGTTCGTGAAAGTCGTATAGAAACAATTTCATGTATTAGAGTCTTTGGCGTAGGCCCGTCATCGGCCCAGGGCTTGATACATCTGGGCTCTGCAGATCCTGTCGTACACTGAAGACAGGGCGGAGCCAACCCCAAAAGTATAAATTATAAATATACCCACCGCAGATCTTTACCTGGTTTCTACTTCCTGTAATAGAAAAAAAAATGTTTAATTAATAATAGCATAATACAATGTTACGATTTTATGTTGCACCGAGATTGTGGACAGTGGTGTGTTTTATTTATACCATGAATATCCCCATGCATGAGTGAGTTTATTTATCATTTAACTTGTGAATTGCGTAATGTGAGCACATGCAGGATGCATCTAAATGTGGGTGTTCTGTGCAATAACAAGCAGAGTTAACATGAGTGTAGTGCCCAGTGATGCGCTTGATCGCGCCAACTTTCCATGCTGTTAGTATGGGCCGATGCCCTCGTTCATACATGCGCTTGCTGCGAGCCTTGAGCGGGGAGCGCCCCCGAAGCGCAAGGGCGCGAGCCCTCTTCCATACTCTAGATACTAGCTCGAGCGGGGTGCGCCCCCGAGGGCGTGAGCCCTTATAATTCATTCATTTCATCTTTCGTTATTCTTTTATGCGTAGAGGACGTCCCCAAAAGACATACGGTAGCATGCCTTCTTTCAGTCTTTCGTTCATTCATTGTATTCATCCGATCATACGCGGGGAATGCCACAAATATGTAGGCTGCGTGCCTACCTCATTCTTTTATTTATTTCGTTCATTTGTTCATTCTGTATTCATCGATCATAATTTTACCTTGCATTAAATTACGTTTAGCCGACTTTTTGTCTGAAGCGACTAAGATACAGCACAAATATGTTATAAGATAAATACAGAAATAGTAGAAGGAAAACATTATACAATAGGGCCTAAAGGAGGTCAGAGGGAAACAACGGGATAGAGGAGCGAAGGAGGAGAGAAGGAAAATGAGGTTAGAAGAAAGAGAAGAGGTTATGCGAGGGGTGCGCCCTCGAGCAGTCGAGCCACGGGCTCTACATTCATACACTTGGGCGTCGAGCCCGAAAAGCATGCATTGCTGTTAGTGAGGGCCAAGGGCCAAAACATGCATCTAGGTTGGGCGTTGAGCCCTCATGCGCGGGGACCGCCCCCAAAGCATGCGTTGCTGTTAGTAACGGGCTGCGCGCCCTGTAAAACGCTGAGCGCGGGGTTCGACCCCTGAAAAAACATGCTGTTAGTAACATGCAATAATCCTCATGTCATGTCGTCTGGGCTGTGAGCCCAAGATAAAGAGGAGATTGTCTCCTGGCATGTGTTGATGTAAATGACCACGGGCCATAATGCATTAAGCTATAGGTATAGACATGTGATAATCAGCAGTGTTGGGAGAGCATCACAGATCGTTTTAACACTGGTTAATACTGTTAGAGAAGCATTGAAACAAAAGCAAATGTTGATGTATAATAGATCATTTAAATCGCCGGATTGATGCACAAATTAACATACTCTAAAGTATGTAGTACTTCCACCGCCTCCAGTGTTTGCTTATAAATAATACTTACTTAGACAGTGTTGAATGAGCTTGCTGAGCGTTCAGCAGTAGGTCCAGTTCTGGTCTAGTGTGTGACAGGTGTGCTGAAATTACCCGTCTTCTTCAAGTAGCAAATGGTGACGTCAGCTTCGCTGAGGATGTGGCTGCGTCGTTCCTAAAGAGAGCGACCAGCGTAGCAGGATGGAGATGGTCAGCGTTTCCTAATTGACATTTGACAGGTGAAATCTGACCACTGTTTCGCCATAGGGTAGCTATTAGGTGAAACCAAACAGAGGCGCATAAAGTTTAGAAGAGCGTGAAAGCAGATAGCTGCCCCAGAAGTGAAGACAGAAATAGAAGTGCACTTTTAGTATTTTAATTGTAAAACAGGACCCTGTTATCTGCAACAGAATGTTTCGCGCAAACAGAAATGAAGGAAGGAGTAGAGCTTAAATCAGACAGCGTGAGGCATTGAACTGATCAAATAAATATTGTCGGCGCGCGCTCGTGAAATGCCTGTGCGCTTAAATCCATAAAAGCTGCCGTATGCAGTGGAAACATAGGGAGAATATATAAGACTTGTAAATTAGATTTATTTCTGTAAATGGCAAGCTATATTAAATTGAGGAAGAGGATTTTTGCAATGCCTTTGAGGAGTAAGCATATAGCTGGATTAGAAAACGAACTCGGATAATCTGACTATTACGACGTTCCTTATTAATTGGCATCAATAATTTTGTAGAGAGAAAGTTTGTTACCAATTATGAAATTAATTTATAATTACTGAGTCCCAGGTAATTAAATTGAGCAATGACATAATCGGAGTGCAGAAAGAACAACTTAAATGAGGATCGTGATCACAGCTTCGCGGTCACAACGTATTTTATTAATAATTTCAGAGACAATAAAAAGTAATGAAACGCACGCGATCACCACCGATCATTTCGTACAGAACTGAGAGGCAGATCCAGGGGCGAGGGTCAAAATTAATAGCCAACAGTCGGCAAACTATCGCCCTTGGAAATAAATACCCAAAACCGACAAACAGAGCGGCGCTCGCACCGAGCGCAGCCGAAGAAACGGCGCCGAGGAGAACAATGAGAAATACCGGACCACAACCAAGAAAGCGAGACTAGAAAAGCCACGAACGACGCAGCAAACAGAGAACACACGAAAAGCACCCAAGCGAAATCGCGAACCCAGAGACAGATAAAGATACAGATACATAGATATGAAATAGCCCTAAGGAAATGTAGACATCCAGCAGCAACAGCACGATTCATAAGAAATAAAGAACAGTAAGAATAAAGAAACACACTATATACGGATCAAAACACAGAAGAACAGAAAAGAAAAGATTAAATAGAAAAGAAAAGGTAAGAAGAAGATAAGCCGGGAAGCAGGTCAGCAGCAAACAGTTTTAAAACGCAGAGGAAGACATAGTCCTTTAAACTAAGCTTTAACAACTAATCCAGTTTACAGGTACAATAATTCGTAAGAGTATCAGCAGTACCATTATTATTATTATCATTATGTATGGTTTATATAAATAAATATACCAATAAATAATATACTACAGTTGGACAATTCATTGTACGTCAGTTCGTATTCTAGCATTATGTCTAATTAGTACTAGCACCACTAGCATTATTATGAACCATTACATATTTATTTTTCGTGCTTATTCCATGTACAGCACACGATGAGCTGCATTGAAACGTATGAAGGTGCTACAAAATAAAGAGTAACATCGGCATCATTATTATCATTATCACTATTATTAGTACTAATATTACTACCATTATCACTATTAGTACTATTAATATTATTACCATTATGAATACCGTAAACTAGGCAGAGCAGTAGATGTTGCCAACTGCCATCAATAATTTACGGAGCAAAGTGCAAGGAGCAATGACATGGAACGCAAGAGACTGAAAGCACTGAGAAACACAAACATGCACATGATACAAAATATGACGAAGAAGCGAATACGTGAAAACCCAATCATGAGTAACTGCACGTGACAGTAAGGGAGGCGAGGTCGGGGAAGAGACGACGGAAGAAGGAAGCAGTGAGCGGTAGAATGTCAGAATGTAGTCAAAAGTCCGGAAAATCAACAGAACAGCGAACAGAAGACAGAACAGAAAAAAGAAAAAGACAAGAGGTAGAAGAGCGGCCAGCCATAAGGTCAAAAGACCACGAAGAGGACCATCCACGCGCCGGGGGCAAACGGGCTTCGGAAGGAAGGCAAAAGAAGAACCTTACCTTGTAGGATGACAGCACGCAAGCGCGGGGAAAACCATAGCAGCATCAGCAGAAACAAACGGCCTACCAAAAGCCGGGCCAGGCACGGCAGTAGCTAAACAGGAGGAGGAAGAGGCCAAGCAGCAGAGGACCCAGGCAGAAACACACGCGGCAGCGCAGCAGCAGATCCAGCAGAAGCTCCAGGTAGGGCAGTAGCAGCAGCAGCAGCAGAGCTGGCAGAAGCGCCAGGTAGGGCAGTAGCAGCAGCAGCAGCAGATCCGGCAGAAGCTCCAGGTAGGGCAGTAGCAGCAGCAGCAGCAGATCCGGCAGAAGCTCCAGGTAGGGCAGTAGCAGCAGCAGCAGCAGCAGATCCGATAGAAGCGCACCAGCAGCGCAGTAGCAGCAGCAGCAGATCCGACAGAAGCGCACCAGCAGCGCAGTAGCGGCGAACGAACCAGGAGCGCGCTAGGCAGCACAGCAACATTAGAAGATCCAGGCAGGAGCGCGCCAGTCAGCTCAGCAAAAGTCAAAGTTCCAGGGAGAGCGCGCCAGAGGAGAAAGATACGGGCAGGTCCGCGCCAGCCGCAGCAGCAGCAGAGGCCAGGGGAGGCGGAGCGAAGGCAGAGGGGCCGGGTGAACCGGAGCTCAGTTACAACCTGCCACCCTATCGAACCGCGCTATTCTAGTACACGAATAAAGTAAAAACGCTAGAAAAAGCCCCATATTCAAACATGCTTCAGCAGGAATACAATAAAGCCGAAACAAAATATCGGAGGACAGTTAAGAGTAAGGAGGGGATACCACAACTTAACAGAAAACCACGAAATAAGAAAACAAACAAAGGCCCCGCGCATGGGCACTGGCGTCGAGAAGCACATCACGACGGGTTGCACAATACGACAGAACACTGCGTTACAGGGAGAGGCAACCCGGAAGCAGATCCACAGCGCTCGTCGACAGCGACCAAACCAGAGTCCGAACTCCACGCCGAGACAGCGACCGCCCGAAGGACCGGGACAGCCGGGGCTTATCTCCGACAGTGGGCTGGGGCGGCGGCGGGACAGAGCAGGAGGGGGTAGAGTAGCGGGCCGCCAGCCAACGGCGCGGCGCGTGGCAAGCAGATTGCGTCTTCCGTGCACAGCCGACCGGACGTGGGGAGCAGCAGCCGTCAGTAGGAGCGGGAGGCGTCCGACGACAAAGCGGCCAGCAGTAGGAGGTTAGCAACAGGAGGCCAACACGAGACGCCGGTCGGACACACTAGAAGCGAGAACGGGACATAAGCGAGAGAACTGCGGACAACGTCAGGAAGAGCGACCAACAGCGTCTGAAATGCAGCAAGGTACTGAATGAGTGATCGTTATTTAAAGCAGAAGAGAAAATCTGATTGGATAGGTAATTAGGTGACGTAGCATTGGAGTCTATAGTAGAACTTACGCTGCGCTTTCATTGCTCTCACGTCTGTGCCGGAGCTCCTCTGAGCTCAAACCAGACTCTGTAATTTTTTGAGAACTGCGCCTCTTTCGAGAACTGCGACCTGCTTTCCGACCTGTATGTAGTTCTTACAGTTCTACAAGGACTACAAAACCCTGCTATTAGAGAGTTAAAAGGTTATTAAAACAACCAGAGTGTAAATTTGTGATGTATAAGTTGAGTTAAAGTGTTTGTTTTAACTGCTAAAGCTGTAGGGTAGCAGGCGGAAGCTAGCAGCGATTAGCAGTGCTGTATACATTTATTGCACTCTGCAACTGTAGGGGGAGCCCACGAGGACAAAATCTCAATCCTACCTAGTGGAGCTTTAAAACGCAGGCTGTGGACAAATGGATCCCACTCCCTCAGTAATTGTATTCTATATATGGGAAAATATTTTGTTTAATAAATAGCCGTAAAATAAAGGAATCAGCACATGAATTTGGGCTCTTCCTCATCATCAACCTGCGTCAGCATTCAGCAGTATCATAAACAAACCAACATCCACTGTTTGAGTGAGACAGATGTTTCCTGCTGGGAGCTGTAGTTAAATACGTAGTTACGTTTTAAAAAGTGCAGGGCATGAGGGCAAGTATCATTAAACCGTGCATTCCAAACATAAACCATCCTGATGAGTATAAACTGTGCTCTGGAAAAAAGAAGTAGGAGTGCACAAGCTTTTCCTTTACTTTGCACTGCCATCTACTGTTCAACGAACTACTGAATAAAGCAGTACAAACAGCTCAATGGCATTGATGAAAATAATTCATTCATGCTTTCATTGTGTTTCATTGTGTTATTTCAAGTGTTATACAGTACCAGTGAAAAGTTTGGACTGGTCAAAAGTTCTACTTATATGCTTTCACGAAAGACATTGGCTGCGTCCAGAAACCCCAAAAGTGTCTTCTTTTTCCTACCGATCCTCCTCCTCTCCTCCGTGACCTGGAAACTGATTTCGTGACGCCATCTTGCCGCCTGTCCGAATACCGTAGGAGACGAAAGAAGCCGCTTAAAATCCACCTGTAGTAGGCTTCCAACGGAGGGAACATCAGTGTATCCTACTCCGGAAGACTTTTAAGGATTTTCCAATGACATCACTGCATCCACGCACACAGAGTACGCGAAAATGGGGAAGGCAACGCACAAATATACGCCATAAACATATTAATTAACTAGGTCCCTCATAAGGCTGAGGTCAGACAGGGCTGCCAGAGTCACTGGTCAGAGATGCGGCCTAAAATGCGGCTGGGAGTAAACAGGATTTTATTGGAATATCTGAATTTTTAGCTGTGTGTGACAGTAATGTTCTGAAACGTGCTGAAAGTGAGCGTTGTGATTGGCTCAGTTCATCGGTAGTCAACATCCTATCTAAAAGGGATCAGCTGTCCCATTTCCCCAATTACAGCTCCTTCCCTCCATTCCTCCTCCTCCTCTCCTCGATTCCTCCACCTTCTTCCGGGGTAGGAGAGGAGGAGTAGGAAAGGAGGAGTAGGAGAGGAGGAGTAGCAAAAGTTTCTGGACGCAGCCACTGTTTCAAGACGAAATGCAATCCTGTGCATTGTGATTTGCTTTTGAACATTCACAGAGCCACACAGTGGAATACAATGGTGAAATAAACCTTGTATTTTGTGTTAAACAATGCATTACAGAATATACAAAAAATACAGAGAGAAATTCCTCTCCTGAATCGAAAATAACAGCTCCTATGCTAAGCTAAGTGGCGAACATATTTTCCATCTGTTCATTCACTCTTTACTCTTGATCTACCACATGACACAATGCTTCACGAATATTTGAGTATACAAAATGGCAAAAGGTTTATTTTAACCTAGCCAGGCCTAGCCATTCTGACCTAGCCAGAAACTGTAGTTTCCTTAGGAATTAAGCCTAGGAGCATCCTCTGATGGGTGGATTAAATATTTATTATTTACTGTAGTGGACTGTTTTTTTAGTCCACTACATTATGTCATTGGGAATGATATTGCATTAATAAACTACATGGGAACACTGTAAGCCCGGATTTTATTTCTAATTAAAAATGTATATTCAATGTACATAAATTATTAAGTTTTAGTCCATTACTGTCAAATGTAAGTATATTGTACTCATTTCAGCACGTATTTAAACGTGTTAATAGTTTTTAGTTTAATAAACTAAACATTTTAAGTTTTTGCACTGATTGACTTAACTTTTTAAGTTATTTGACAGAAAAAAAACTTTTTTTTGCATTTAAACCCGCCCTTTTCCCAGCTTGCTGTTGGTGAGGCGGCGGGCGAAGCTCTGCCGCTGTCCGTGTAGCTGAGCCTGCGAGCCTGCCCGCGGAGCTCGCGGAGCCGGCGGGCGTAGCTCGCGGAGCCGATGGGAGAAGCTCGCGGAGCGGGCGGGCGGAGCTCGCGGAGCCGATGGGAGAAGCTCGCGGAGCGGGCGGGCGAGGCTCGCGGAGCCGGCGGGCGTAGCTCGCGGAGCCGGCGGGAGAAGCTCGCGGAGACGGCGGGCAGGCTTGCAAGCTCAGCGACACTGAGAGCGGCAGCTGTGACTGGTCCACTGAGCTGCCCACATTTTCCCGCCTTGCAGTTTAGACTGCAGAGGCACGGAGGACGCAAAGCTTCGCCCGCCGCCTCACCAACAGCAAGCTGGGAAAAGGGCAGGTTTAAATGCAAAAAAAAAGTTTTTTTTCTGCCATTTCCCATCGACTCCGCGAGCTCTGCGAGCTTCGCCCGTCGGCTTCGCAAGCTCCGCGAGCCCGTCGGCTCCGCGAGCTTCTCCTGCCAGCTCCGCGAGCTCCATCCGCCGGCTCCGCGATCTTCTCCCACTGGCTCCGCGAGCTTCTCCCGCCAGGTCCGCGAGCTTCTCCCGCCAGCTCCGCGAGCTCCATCCGCCGGCTCCGCGAGTTTTTCTCTGTTTTTTCCATGAATATTTATAAAAATATTTAAGTAACGTTTAATAAAAAAGGAAAGTAAGAAGAAATCAAAACTTTTGTTTACTTGTAACTCAAGATACTAAGTAGAATTGTAGGGCAAATGAATTGGTGTAACAAAAACAAAAGAGTTAAATCAACTTACAATTTAGTTGTATTAACTTGATGTTTTAAGTTATGTTAACTTAAGTTTTCATTGCCCATTACTTAACTTTTTTAAGGCAACCGGTTTCCTCAAATTTTTTAAGTAAACTCAACTTATCCGGGCTTACAGTGAAAAGGTTCCACTGTCTGTTACTTGGGATGTGTCTGAAACGCAACAAATGGTGACTTGATGCCTTGCTGTCCACACTAACTAAATTAGAAGGCGGTGTAAGAATGAAGGTCTCTGTATCTGAATCAAAAGATAAAAAATACATCATTTTGTTGCCAAGGTAATGAACAGTTCAGTGCTAGATGTGAGTGTTAAGCTGTGTTTTAATTAGATATTGGCATTTTAGCTTAATAAAACACAAGGCCAGACTGGATGCCTTAGCATTTCATGCACATCACTACATCAACTATATCATGCGTACATTGTAGGAGTTTATATTGCATTATGATAATTTAAAACTAAGGGGGTTAATTTATATTGAAGCACTACTTTTACCTCCAGGCTCTCAATTTCTTTTGTTTTTAACACACATATAATATTATAGGAGGTAAATGTTAGTGGCTGAATGTTTTACACAGATTATTCAGAGATATTTTAATAATCCTGCTTAATAATGAACAGAAAATCAGGAGTCTCTGGCTGCGTCCAGAAACCCCAAAAGTGTCTCCTTTTTCCTACTGATCCTCCTCCGTGACCCGGAAACTGATTTTGTGACGCCATCTTACCGCCTGTCCGAATACCGTAGGAGACGAAAGAAGCCGCTTAAAATTCTCCTGTAGTAGGCTTCCAACGGAGGGAACATAAAAGCTTCCTACTCCGGAAGACTTTTAAGGATTTTTGAATGACATCACTGCATCCACGCCCACAGAGCACATGGGAATAGAGAAGGGAACGCACAAATATACGTCATAAACATATTAATTAACTAGGTTCCTTATCTATCTAAACAGCCAGTAAAGCTGTAATATAATTTTTAGTTTAGATAAGCTGTATGATCAATAAAAATTATCCCATATTTGTAACATGAGATATATATATATCTCTGGCCAGAGAAATGCGTCCAAAATGCCTGGGAGTAAGCAGGATTTTATTGGAATATTTGAATATTTAGCTGTGTGATAGTAATGTTCCATTGATGCTGTTTAATCTAATATTTTTTCACTTCAACATGTCTGCAAAATATAATATTTATTATTACATTTATTATTTATTAATATTTGTTTTTTGTTTTATTACATTCAATGAAATCATATTTAACTATTAAAATAATTTAATATTTACATATGCAACCTTCATCACTGGCTAATCAGGCTGCACTTTGAAGCTTGATCTCTCTCGTTTTTATTTTTGTATGTGGAGCTCTATCCAGAAGCTGTGATTGGCTGGGCAGTATCCGGCATGTGCTGAAAGTGAGCGTTGTGATTGGCTCAGTTCATCGGTAGTCAACATCCTAACTAAAAGGGATCAGCTGTCCCATTTCCCCAATTACAGCTCCTTCCCTCCGTTCCTCCTCCTCCTCCTCCTCCTCCTCCTCCTCTCCTCGACTCCTCCGCCTTCTTCCGGGGTAGGAGAGGAGGAGTAGGAAAGGAGGAGTAGGAATGGAGGAGTAGCAAAAGTTTCTGGACGCAGCCTCTCTCGTCTCAAACAGGTGGACTTTTTCCTACCTGTATTCAGCACAAGCCCCGCCCCCTCCAGCAGGATCAGAGCTGGTTTATGGAAAGACTGTCCACCCATCTCTCCTGTTACATCAGAATATTACCGGTAACCGCTAGAGGGAGCCCGCGAGAGAGTCCAAAATGAATGGAGGTGAACGGAGCTAATCGGCTAAAACTCAAATTAAAAATAGTAACTCACCATTTGGCCAAGATATTCCTTTAATTTTTCAAAATATATCAATGTTTTTCGCAAGAAAAGCAAAGAAAACCTACATGTATATTTCCATTTTTCTACAACAGGCAGCTTTTGTACAACAGGGACGCTAGCATTACTGCTAATCTACTGTGTGCCATAAAGGACAAAAGCCGCACCATAGAGGCCTATAATGCACTACCCCCCTGCCAAAAACACATTTTTCTAAATAATATAATGATTATAATGTTATTTTAAAAATGTTAATGTTGATGTGCCCTTTAAAAATGAATGTATTTTAGTACAATGCAAATATTAGTTGGAACATTTTCCTCGAGTACTAGGCTACATACATCTGCTAGGTTCTTGCTGCAGTGTAAAGTGACATGATGTGGATAGGTTTTGATTTGAACAATGATTATATTCCATTATTTGTACACTTTTTTGTTTAAAAAAAATGTTTAAATATAGGACAAATATTTATGGCTTAATTTGTTTTACAGCTAAAATATATTGAGATATATATTGGCAAACGCTTGGTAAGTAAAGCCTGCTGTGCCAAGTAAAATTGTCTAGACTTCTTAACCTCTAAAAACTCTCATGCTAATCACAGTCATAACACCAAATAATTTAATAATGGGTCTTAAACATTAAATATAAATATAAATATAAAATTAAATATTAAAATAGTGGACAAATATACAGAGCCCCCAAAGTGCCATCATGTAAAAAAAAAAGAATGCATATTAAGGCGTGGGAATGAAAATCTAAGGCATGGCCACGACTTAATTAATTTTACTTCAATTCCAATTCAGTCCAATTTATTTATTTATTTTTTACAAAAGATTATTCTTGGATTGAAGCTTTAATGTAAATTTGAGTCTTCAATGTAGGCATTCATTTACAGAAAAGCAAGCTTTATTTTTCTCTGCCTATGACTTAATTATTTTGTTCCCACACTTTAATAAATCATGGCCATGACTTAATTATCTCATTCTCACAGATTAGGATCTTGATCCCACCTTAAAAAGTCGTAGTCACACATTAATATTTTTTTAAATGCCACCTTAGTGCCCATAACCAATTTTTTTTTTTTGGCCCACCACTACCCTCCCTCTTCAGGGGACCAATTAAGCTTTATTAGTACAGAGTTATATTACAGTTATAGATAGATAGATTTCTCCTCTCTGTAGAGATTCTCTGGTAGTATCTCTCCTTGCAGGGCGGAACACGGGTGTGTTTAAGAACATGCCCTTCCCAACATGGCCGCTTTGTTTACGCAAAGTGCGTAGCGTTAGTGTAACTCCACGTATTCCACGCTGTCCGAGGCGAGCCGTCCGCCGCGCTCACCGCTAGGCGTTCTCCTGTGCTGCCGGGGGTTTTCTCTTTCTGACACAAACAGACAGCTGGAGCGGAGGCAGCGGGGGAAGATGGGGAGCTGCGGAGATAAAACCCCTGGTTTCTGAATGCAGCGCTCCTGTTGTTGATTTTACGCTGTTTTTTGGCCTGACAGCGCGAGGCTGCGCGTGAACTGGCTCGAACTAGCCCGCTAGCTCGTGCACTAGCTAATCCTGGAATAGGGCACGCGCAGGTAAGAGAGCGGCACGCGGGGTTATCTGTTTTATCATTGTTGTAGAGTACAGCTCTTTCTGGGGCTCGGTGTGCCTTTAAGGACGGAAAATGTGGGAATACGAGTGTGTGTGGTTTGTCAGCTGGCTCGAGCTCGAGCAGGCTGGTGCAACGGAGAGCGATTTTATTGAGAGGGCCACAGTTCTGACAGTGGCTCGTTGTTGGATGCTGAAACGATACGCAGCAGCAGATTCAGTTTATTTGCAGTAATTCGGTTTTGTTCACGATTCTATCTGGATTATTATCGCTGGGATTTGTTTAATACACTCTGTAACGCTTCCCCGTCTTTATATTCCATATGCAATCCTGTATCTAGCAGTAGAAGCAGTGTGTAGCTGGATAATGAGAAAAGGCACAGAGCCACAACCTGTGTACACCTGGAGCTCCTCTCAAGCTCCCTCTGGTGACTGTGTTTCAGCTGTTAGTACAGTAACGTTACTGCTCAGTCTGGCCTTCATCTGCTTGCGTGTATTTATTTATTTCAAACACTTTCCTAACCTTCCTAAAGTTCATTTTTTATCTTTTATCTTTGTTTTCTGGGTTCCTCAAAGGTTCCTTGTTACATGCTGTAGTCTGGGCCTTCAGTAAAGCATTAAAGGAAACCTTTAAACCTTTACTGTTAAGACATTGGTGTATAATATTATTTAGCAGCATATTATGTACAGTACTATGAAACCAAGATGTTTAAACCAGCAAAAAATATCTAATTAAATTATTTAAAAAAGGAAACCAGACAAATCAGCAAAAACATGACTTAGCTGCCTTGTTGTCATATGGTTGGAAGGTGGAAAACATGACAGTCTGTTCAAGTGTTTCTCTTGGGATATGTCTGGTAGTTTAGTCTTTTTCATAAGAGGTTTTACTCTGTTTTTCCAAGATGCACTCGTTAGTTTCTCAGGGGGTCCTGGGGTAATTTTCTCCTTTATGGGGGATCCTCTGTGATTTTATTCCCGTCCGGAACGACCATATATGTGTTTTTCTCAGATGTCTTATGAGAAAATTACAGGCTGAAGTACCTTCTGTTTTCCTCTAAACTCCATGGTTGTCCGGTAATTTTAGTCCCTAACTCCCTAAGACTCGCATCCCTAAGTTTTTTCACCTCACGTTGAATAAAATGGCTATTTGCCCACTGCCACGCACCGTGATTACATAGTGGGCACGTGTTTCCACGGAGATCCACGTAAACACAACAGAGAGTGGAAATGAAGGAGCTACTGAACGTCTTGTGACCAAGAAGCCAAAAAAACAATTGCAGTCTGGATGTAAGAGTTTTCTCACTGAGTAGAAGTGTGAAATATTTTTACAGACGTCCCCCTGAGAAACTGTTCCCGTTCGGATAGGGCTGCTGACAACAAATGGAAAGTAGAAGGATACATTTGCTGGGAAAAGCTGTTCAGTTGAACAGAAGGCTCTAGTCTTGGTGTGAGATGAGATGGTTGGGTATAGAGGCGTGCAGGCATAAAGCTATGGGACATCCCGTTTGTCCCTATTACTTCTAGATTGGTAGGCAATGGAAGAAATGCATTTTTGTGAAGACAGTCTGGGGAAACTCTTGCTTTGTGTGGGTGAGCATTGTCCTGTGGGAAAATTGAATTTGGAAGCCCAGCCATGTGGCCGTAGGGTGTGCTGCACATATTGCTAAACTCTTAAGTGTCTCTTGTGTCACTATTAAGACCAACTTATACTTCTATGTCAAACATATGCTATAGCCTATGCATTCCCTGCACCGTAGTTCGATGAACACCTCCCCAGAAGATGACCGTGTCTGTCTTTCTCAGTCTCAGTTTTTCAGTTTCTCAGCATTGATCAATAATCTCTCACTTAAGGGTACGCAACCCAAAAGTAGCTTAAGAGAGCGCTTTCTTATGGAACCAAGTTCATGCCCTCTTGTGGCAAAACCCAGTGTCTAATCAGATCAGACCTGTAAAATACTGAATTTCTTCCTTTTGTGATATTTATTAATCAAAAAATATTTTATGGTGCGTAAAAAATGTGGTTTTAAAATGAATTTGGAGGCAGACCTTGACTTTACTCTGCAAAAAAGTGTTAATTTAACACTGGTAGTTTTTTTTTGTGTGCAATGTATTGTAATAGTATGGTACAACCTGTGGTAATCTCACGCCTCGACTACTACAATGCCGTACTAACTGGCCTCCGGGCCTGTGTAGTAAAACCACTACAGATGATTCAGAATGCAGCAGCACGTTTGGTCTTCAACCAGCCAAAACGGGCACGTCACTCCGCTGCTCATTGAGCTCCACTGGCTACCAGTTGATGCTCGCATCAAATTCAAAGCGCTTACAATCCCCTACAAGGTGATGACAGAACAGCTCCTTCCTACCTGCACTCGCTCCTGAAGGCTTACGCTACCTCCCGGCCGCTGCGCTCCTCCAATGAACGTCGCCTCGCTTTACCAAACAAACATTCACACAAAGCAATCCAGACTGTTCTCATACAGAGTTCCCCAATGGTGGAACAAACTACCTTCTACTACCAGATCAGGAGAATCTCTCGCTATCTTTAATAAACTCCTGAAGACAGAGCTCTTCAAAGAGCACGTACTCTCCTAACACCTCTAACAAACTAACTAATTCTAACCTCATCTCCTTCTTCCTCTTCTCTACTCCTCTATCCCATTATTTCCCTCTGACCTCCTTAAGGCCCTATCTATAGATGTTTTATTTTATTTTATTTTATTTTTTAACTCCTATTATTTTTGTACTTAACCTCTTCTATTATTTGCACTTCAATATTGTAAGTTGCTTTGGACAAAAGCGTCTGCCAAATGTAATGTAATGTAATGTAATGTAATGGTTTTTGATTAATGGAGACCAGTAGGCCTGATCACCACAGACAGCTATTTACTTTTTACCTTTACTTTTCCCTTAAAACTCACTTTTGATGGACGGTTGCTTTGTGCTCAAATCTCTTTGACCACATTTACACGTGGTTACTTCATGTAAATAGTATCCTGTTAAGATTTTAGCTACATTCAGTTGGTATGGTTGGTACACCAATGGTAGCTCAATGTGTCCCCAGTTAGTCAGACTAATATTTGATTGCTGTGTGAGACATAGCTATAGATATCTATATAGCCCCATCCAGATTTATTTTTCATAGTCTAAACAGCACAAACCACTTGATTTCAATGTGACTTTTTGCCACGCACAAATCAACAAACAATGACTTCAAGGTTTGTCACTGCTGCCTACATTGTTACCACAGCAACCCATGCAGATCTGTTTGTGATGTCTGACTTGCAAATTTGATTTGATCACTTGCAAATTTTGCAAGATCTGATTTAAAGAACGAATCTGATTTGCCTACAGTCTGAACATAGCTTTAGACCACCTCCTAGAGTGCTTTGAGTGATTGGATTTGTAGCTTGTTTAAATGCGCCTTGGGTGCATTTACACTTGCATTTCTGTGTGGCTTGACCTTATTGAGATTTAATCCTGATTCTCAAAGTGAATGCAGTTACCAAGTGTAAAAAGGGACTCTTTTCCCACATTGTTCTCTTTTTAATGGGGCTTCTTTAGCTGTTCTATAGCTACAACTGATGAACTCCTCTGACATTTTGCTATTTTTCTTGGGAATTTGCATTAACAGGCTACTGTTAGTCGTAGTGCGTTTAATAGGCTGCTTTTTTTATGTTTGAATTCCAATATATCTCTGTTGAAAGTCGGCAAGGCCTGTGTTACGGTAAAGCAGAGTAAACAGAGCGCTAATCAAGGTATGGGGCAAGGGCTGTGTGAGCTCCCTGCAACCTGCTAGCTATTCCTGAGCTCTTCTTCTTTGTGGATGGTCGCTAGCGGTGCTGTTTTATTATGTAGCAGCCTGCCTCTCTCATCAGCTTTCAGTAAGTGTGAATTCATTAAGGGTCATTTCCTCCGGCCTGAGGATAA
The DNA here is from genome assembly GCF_023375975.1 of Astyanax mexicanus. Lineage (NCBI taxonomy): Eukaryota > Metazoa > Chordata > Actinopteri > Characiformes > Acestrorhamphidae > Astyanax > Astyanax mexicanus. Next base: position 37,739,347 of record NC_064427.1, on the reverse strand, counting down.
AAGCTTCACCATGCTGTCTAACAGCCGCTCCCGGCTGGGCATGGTGAGCTTACTAGACCCAATAGTGGGAGTTTTGACGAGTTAACTAATGTCATCACCGCAGGCCACGGAGCTGCTGCCGGTCACACCTTCATTTGACTGACTTCCAGTTGGCACATCTCTGTTTGGTTTGTACCCTTTTAGATGGTTTCTTCAGCTGTTCTCTAGTAAGGATGTTCCATTACATTACATTACATTACATTACATTACATTACATTTGGCAGACGCTTTTGTCCAAAGCGACTTATAATAGTCAAGTACAAAAATAATAGAAGTTAAAGGTAAAACATCTTTAGACAGGGCTTAGGGTAGAGGAGTGAAGGAGGGGAAGAAGGAAATGGGGTTAGAAGTAGTTAGTGTGTTAGAGGTGTTAGGAGAGTAAGTGCTTTTTGAAGAGCTCTGTCTTCAGGAGTTTATTAAAGATAGTGAGAGATTCTCCTGATCTGGTAGTAGAAGGTAGTTAGTTAGAGGTGTTAGGAGAGTAAGAGCTCTTTGAAGAGCTCTGTCTTCAGGAGTTTATTAAAGATAGTGAGAGATTCTCCTGATCTGGTAGTAGAAGGTAGTTAGTTAGAGGTGTTAGGAGAGTAAGTACTCTTTGAAGAGCTCTGTCTTCAGGAGTTTGTTAAAGATAGCGAGAGATTCTCCTGCTCTGGTAGTGGAAGGTAGTTTGTTCCACCATTGGGGAACTCTGTATGAGAACAGTCTGGATTGCTTTGGATTGTTCCTGAAGTATAAATTGAAACCCCACTCCTCAGTAATGGCCTTGCACAAAAACACACTGACCCTCAATCAGGTTAATAATGTAGAGGAACTTCAGATATTAATATTAGAGAGGATCGCTTTACTACATTACTGGAGTTAGTTAAGTTCTTAGTTCATCCCATTGCAGCCAGTCTCATTTTAGAGCAGTGAAGTGGGCACTCCCTGAAATCCGGGCCCACCAATGCTAATACCCAGTCCGATGAGTCACATGAAGACACATTAGGGAGCTCTGTGCACTCCTTTATTTGCCTGAGCTCCTTCATGGGGCTGAGTCACACGCTGCTTCACTGCGAGCTGTGTGAAAGTCAGAGCCTGTCCCCATCCTTCTCTTTAACGGCCCTCTTGCTGATGTGACAAGATTGGGTAGATGCGTGATGCATGCAATAAATACAGAGCTGTGCCAGAACTGCAGTTAAATAACAAAGGTGCCAAAGATGCCATTATTGAGCGTTTTGTTTGCTGTTGTTCAATATATATATAAAAATATATTTAAAATTGCAAGTATTTGGCTGATGTCACTTTACAAGCCTTTTTACAACCCTGACTTTTTGCCTCAGAATGAAGCAAGCTGATTGTCCTTTTGTTTTCGTGAAAAAACAAAACATTAAGGTCTGCTTTCATTGGCTGGTTTACAGCATTAACAATGACTCACCAAGGTCCCACTATTATTATAGCACAGTTTTAACAAAGTAAGAAAAATACTGTAATAATTCCTGAATCTCATTAAAGCAGGGTTAACTCTAATTCCCTTTTCCCGAGGTTTTCCTGAGCACAGATGCCTCTTGTTTGATCCTCCTAGCTTTCACCAGGTTTTAGCTCCTCATCTACAGATGCTGGCATAGGAAATGCCACAAACACAAGGTTTGGTTTATGTAGCAACCTGTGTTCCTATAATTAGTATAATTAGGCTTTCTTCTAGTGGGTTATGTAAATTTGGTGGCATGAATACAGTGCCTGGTCAAAAAAAAGGTCTCATGCTTTAATATTTTGTTGGGCCGCATTTGTTTATCTGCTTTGATTAGGACATGCAGTCGCCGTGGCATCGTTTCCACAAGCTTCTGCAAAGTCACAACCTTTATTTCTGTCCAGATTAGCATTACTTTTTCCCCAAGACCTTGTACTGAGGATGGGGGATTTGGAGCAGTCTTCTCCAGCACATTCCAGAGATTCCCCATGGTGTTCAGGTCAAGGTTTAGGTGGTCAATCTATTGCATATATAGCCCAGGGGTCGACAATAAGCAAACATCTAGACTGTGAGGTTGTTTGAACTACAATGAATGATAATGATATAATAATATGAAAATATATATAATGCTTCTCTGACTTTTTTTTTTTTACATTCCTCCCCTGTCTCTCTGTCACGCTCGGGGCATTGGTAGTAGGGGTGGGCATTATTATATCGTATACAATATATCATGACACAGAAATATCATGATATTAAAAATCCATATCCTGATAATAGGGCTGTTCTGTCTTAAAAGTAGTCTATTATTTACTGTGAAGCTTTAGGTGTATTTATTGTATAATTGTTTTAGTTTGCAGTTTATATGCATGCACTAAATATTCTGCACTATTTTTTGCTGCATTATATTATTTTATGCTACATTATTTATTTAGCCGCATTATGATTATGCTGTTATACTATTATACTATTTTCCTAAAATGAATGAATTATTTTAGTTTTCCTATATCGCCAAGAATATCATTATCGCAAAAATACCCTGAAATATCTTGATATTATTTTAGAGCCATATCGCCCACCCCTAATTGGTAGTGTATTGGACCGTGTCCCTGACGACACGGGTTCGATTCCATGTTAGAAGCGATGTGTTTATTTATTTATTTTTTCCTTTCTCCTTGGGTTTACCTAAATTCAACTGTTCTCCAATTGGGTTCATCTACCCTCTGGGCTGGAGAGCTACTAGTCTGTAGCACTCCATCCCCTTTACACTTCATTTTCCAAAATAGAATTTTTTTTTTGTGGCCCGCCATGTAATGCTTTAGAAAATATCTGTCCCCCGGCCAAACTTAACCTTTTTTAATGAAATATTAATAATAATAATGCGAGCAAGCAGTTGATAGGACACAGTATTTATATATGTAGTTTAGATGAATAATTATCTTGCCTCCACAGGTTATTCCTACCACAAAGACAGGTTGCTCTATGCTATCCACTTCCCGGATTATTAATGTTTTCCTGATTGAAAAACAGAATGTTTGCTTAGGAACAGGTAATAGATGGCACAGTAACTTATTTAACCAAGTGATGCCACTATTTGGCCCCATCAGGATGCTTTTACTGTCTTTGCATGTATGCATGAGGCACAATGTCATTTTTTTTGCAAGTGTAGTCAAGGCAGTAGGGGTGGGCAATATAATATTGTATACAATATATCGTGACACAGAAATATCATGATATTAAAAATCCATATCGTGATAATAGGGCTGGTCTGTCTTAAAAGTAGTCTATTATTTACTGTGAAGCTTTGCTGCATTATATTATTTTATGCTATATTATTTATTTTGCCACATTATGATTATGCTGTTATACTATTATACTATATTCCTGAAATGAATGAATTATTTTAGTTTTCCTATATCGCCAAGTATATCGTTATCGCAAAAATACCCTGAAATATCGTGATATTATTTTAGAGCCATATCGCCCACCCCTACAAGGCAGGGGGCATTTGTTGTCAGAGCGGCTGCCCTAACTATAAAACGCTGTGGGAAACACTGCTATACCCTTCTTGCAGTTTGCTATACTTTTTCCATGGAAGAGAATTTTACTGTAGAGATGCATTAAATTTAAACATATTGTAACATAATTGTATTTGAAGCTGTAAGTTGTCAGTACCTAGCTGTCATTCAGTAGAAACTTCTATTTTAGAATAGAACTCTAACTGGAATGTGGAAAAAGGCATCTTGGGAAGCTCTGAGGGGTTCTCTGACTGCGCTTCTAGCTGAAGAATAAAGGACTTTCTGTTTGAAGTCGGGGGCCACCATTCCTTTGGAAGATTATGTCTGGGTTGGGCTGTTTGCTGATCTGATCTTGCAGCAACAGTTTCCCATTAACACGGTCAAATACTACTACATGAGCACTTGTTTTTTTTCTCTTTAAAGTGTTATTAAAGCTGTAATATAAATGTTCATACATGAAACTATTTACTGTATCTGTGCTTGGTTGGATCCTTTATAAGGAAGCATTCAAGGTAGAAGTCCACCCTAGATTTGGGCTTTTTGCTTTGCGGAGAGCTAATCTCGCTTAAATTGCTTGCTTTCTGAATGTAGGTCATGGCTTTCTGCTCTCTGTGCTTATAAGCAAAACGTCTCTAAAAATGAACGTTAGCCACACAAAGCAAACAAAAGCTAAGAATAAAATGGCATTGACTAAACTAGGCTAGAAGCCTTTTTTTTTTTTGCTTTTTGTGAAAGCAGTTTTCTTTTGCAGGAGACACTCTATATAAATCTGCACTCTCTCATTTTTGCCCATTTCTTTTCCTCTTTTTCCTCCCAGTCAGTGACGCTCCAGCATGACGGACAGTATCATGAGTAAAGCGGCCACTATGGAGATCCCCATCAACAGTAATGGGGACAGCAGGACCCTGGGGGAGGACGACGGCCTGGAGCAGGTGAGGAAATATCCTGTTTGGCCTTGGATTTGAGCTGCTTTAGTGCAAAACATCTGCTGGAGTAAGTAGGGAATAGGGTTGGGCGATGTCTCCTTAGTTGGCAGATGACGATGTTTACAGTGAAACATCACGATGGACGAGGATATCGTTGGGGGGGGGTCAATAAAATACAAAAAATATTTAAAATGAATAAAAAATAATTAATATGAAATAAAAACTCATTTAAAACACAATCAAAGGCTTTCTAATAGTGCGCAGAATAATATCAGTTTCAGTTTCAGTTTCAAATAATTGAAACAGCTCACCAAAACCTCAACCTATTCTTTATATTTGAAAATATTTTATTAACTTTACAGGTCCTCACTCATCCTAAATTATTAAACTAAACTGAGTTATATTATTTATTGCCTTGCGCTGAATTCAGTCAATAGTTACTTTTACTGGTAACTAGTTACGTTTATAGTTGAGTAACTCCGTTAGTAACTCCTTTATTTTTGTTGGAGAAGTAACTAGTAATTATAACTAATTATTTTTTCAAAGTAGCGTACCCAACACTGGTTGGCAATGAGCAAGTTTCCCAATGCACAACCATCAGGCTTATATTTTATTTGCGTGAATAACATGAAATGTTTAAAATTAATACAGACATGCAGAAAAAAAACAAAGACAAGCTATAACCTAGATATTAATAATAATATCTTAATAATAATAGAATAATAATAAATAATAGAATAATATGCCAATTAGGCATATTTGTAGCAGTAGGCTATTTTAATTTTCTTCCCTGACTCTAATTCATATAAGTTATATACCTGATTTGATCTTTTTCCGTACAATCCCTGCTAAAGTTTTAGGTGAAGGAGACCTAAAGAAGGTCAGTGCATGTTTCTGGAAAAACAAAAAAGTGGGCGTGGCATCGCGATGGTTACCATCCATCGCGATGTTGGGTCATAAACCCTAGTAGGGAAGGGGAAATAATGCATCTACTTTCATTTGTGGAGAAGTTGTGGAGTGGTCATGTGATGTGCTAAATCAGCCAAATCAACAAGTCCACGTGCAAGTGGCTTTTGGACACGTGTGCTATATGTGTGAGAGAGCCCATATGTGTTTCCAGCATTGGCACCAGTGTTCACGAGTTTCACAGTTTCACCTTTACGCCTTGAGAGCGAAACTTCCTGGAAGCAGGTGGTTCAAACATTTACCTTTGTTCCAGTGTTTGTGTGAGTGAGGCCTGCTGGAATGCTAACTACATGATATCAGGTCACTGATAAGGCATTTCTGGTCAAGAGTCAGGAGAAAGAACCTATGAGGAAACGTAAGCCTCTAAGATCTAAACACCTTTCATGGTAGAGAGTGTGTTATGCTCCCAGTATGCTGATATATACTGTGGGAGCAGCCATTGTTTTATTGCGTGGTTTCCTCTCTGGGGTTCAAAAATAGCCGTATGTTAATAAGGGCGAGAGGAAAAAGCTCTCCTAGCGTTAAGCCTTTGGTAAACAGAAGGTGGAGTGGTTCCATTGTCCCAAGACACGCCTAGTCAAAACAACAGAGCAGAGCCTCTAGATCCGGGAAAGACATGCTCAGCAAACATCGCTGTGTTTGCTGACCAGGGGAGGTGATTTACTTAGATAGGCAGCAGTTGTTTCAGCGTGGCGTTGACGTAAGAGCTTGGTTTAACGACGTGTCACTTAGTGTAACTGTGTTAGTGTGAGGAAACCTTGGTCTACACAGCATGAGGGCTCATTATTTCAGGTTTTTTTGCTTCATTTTGATATTTTTACAGCAACTAGGCCTGTCACAATAGCTTAACAACAGTAATATCAGTGTATTGTGCCAGAAATAATTGTGATAAACATTTTATTACATCAATATAATGGATATATTAGAGCATGATAAGTAGGGCTGATGCAAAATAATTCCAATATTGGTATAAACCGTATAAAATCCATCAGCATGTTAACAATATTATATCACAATGTTTAACTGGCTAACTAGCATGATAGCTAATGTCACGTTCTTCACAGAACACACTCAAGCCTATCTTACTTAAACTCCACGTAGTTATAGGTAGTGGTGCAGGAAAAAATCGATTGGAGCTCGAATAGCATTTCTAACATTGAACGATTCAGAATGTATTCTTGGAGCGGAGCGCACCTACTGTTAAAGAGCTCCGCAGGACAGTAGGTGTGAGTGTCGCGAGACAGCAGCAACAGGACAGGGAAAGTTTTTGCTCTTACTGCCTCCCCTTTTAAGGCTACAGAGGGGTGTGTAGTGTCGGGTTACAGTGTTTGTTGTTGCGCCACTAAAGTATGGAGAGTAAGAAATCCATCCGATTTGAAAGAATCATAAAAGAAATCGAATCGTGACCCCAACAATCGATTCTGAATCGAATTGTGGGATTCCCAAAAATTCACAGCCCTAATATATGCCATATATATTTATACCATATACCATCATATTGCCCACCTCTAATAATAATAATAGTGCAATTGCACCCTTTAAAATAGCAGTGATTTTTTTTTATACCAGAAAGAAATAAAACAAAAACACAGTGGTTAAAGCGATAGTCTGTAAGTTTTTTTTTTTTTGTAACGAATAATTTGAATTTACACGTGAGCTCCTCCACTTCTCCACATTTGACTTGCAGCACTGTGTGTGGCCCTTCTTAAATTCTTTTTTTTTTTTTTATAATAGGTCTATGCTTCTTCAGTGTTACAATGTTAAACAATTTAAACAGACCGATATTGTTTTAAAAAGCTCAGTTTCAATGCTCTACTTGCTAAATAATGTTGGGTTTAAATCAGGCTTGGGCTTATAATGACAATTTTGGGCTGTTTTTTTTTTTGTTGGCCCAATCTAAGCTCTCTCTGTGATAAATAAATAATAATGGTGATACTGATATTATACTGATACGTAAGTTGACAATGTAATTATCGTGACAGGCCTAATTGCAACAATTTCCAGTTTTTGTTTGTTTTTCTGGAAATATACAGATGGAATGGGACTATTTAGACTTAACACATTTGTATACAGATGCTGTCTAACTGGTCAGCAAACAATGATGATCGCACTTATTTCAGAGGCCCTGTGTCCTGGTGAGCTCCAAATCCGTGTGTTGGAGGCGCACGGCTGATTCAGACAGTGCCAGATGGCACGTAGCTGTTCTGAATCGTTTGATAGAGCAGGGGAATAGGTCCATGCAAATTATGAGCTTCTCAGGCTCAAGACTTCTTGACGCCTGTGATTAATTAGTCAAAAAGGCATCTTTTAGTGTCTGCTGGGTTTTCTAAACTTAGAAGGAAAGAAAGGTGTTGAGCGGTTGAGTGTTATAGCTGTTTAACATGTGTTGTGATGCTTTCCAGGCCTGTGACAATGTAGAAAAATGCATTTATGCTGTAGATCACATCTCAGTGTATATGGATTATTTGTCTTATTAAAATATACAAAGCTCTTGATTATAGTTTAGTAAATGTAGTGTAGTGTATCTTTTACATAAGAATGGAAAGATGACTTGGCTGTGTATCATTTATATGCTGATTTTTAGCCAAAATATGTCTGTCATTGGCAATTTTTTTGCTGTTGCAATCTCAAAAGAGTAACAATTTGTAGAATGTGTAAGACTAAAGTGTCTTGTGGAGGAACTAAAACAAAGGCTTTTAGCACCCTAACTAGTTACCCCTCTCAAAAGTACAACATCCAACCCTTTTGTACAGTAAGTCACTATTAGCACAGCCACACAACAAAGCTAAAACACTGATTGGTTCATGTTTAATATAGCATTATGCATTCATATTTTACTGTATAAATTTGCACACTGCATAATCATATCTGTCAACGGTGCCTAGAGGATGCTATAGGCTGATTCTGCTGCAATTTGCAAGTTTTTACAGTGAAATATGAAAGTGTAATGCTATATTGGACATGTACCAATCAGTGAGGGTGATTTTAATCTCTAACTGTGTTTTGCTCTTTGAAAAATTCCTTTAGCTGCTGTAGACTGTTTCTGCTGTACATTTGGTGGTGGTTGGACCTGGTCTGCAATGTTTGTTGTTTTGGGTGAACAGAAGTGTTTATTAGCTAGTAATAATGACAGACTGTATGGGCTAAATTAACTTTTAGGAGGGGTATCCAGTTAGCGTCTTAAATGTCTTTATTTTGTTTTCTCCACAAGACAATTTAGTCTTACACATTCTACAAATCTTTACTATTCTGATTTAGCAAAAAACTGTTCAACTAAATGATAGAATTGGCTAAAAACAAGCAGATAATGATACACAGCCAAGCAATCTTTCCATGTTAATGTAAAAAAAATACAGTAAACTACATTTACTAAATTCCAGGCAGCGGAATCTTAGGACCACAACTGAGAACCACCAAACCAAACATTAGATAAATGAGCCGTCAAATAAACCTTTTTACCTCAAAGCAGTGTGATATTTTTGAAGTATCAACACCCAACCCCACCCCCTTATTTTCAACACCTGTTACATCTAATCAGCTAATTATCAGGTCCTTCCTCAGGTCCTCCCTGAGGTGAAATTGCTTTATTAGAACTGGTAGAAAATTGCAGCATTCCAGGCAGTGATATTTCAGAACCACGGCGGAGAACAATTGCTCTCAACAAAAGTCTCATTTATCACCTTATTCCTTGTGTTTTGGGTAATTGTGAGAATGTATTTTATTAGACTGAGAATGTGGCTTTGATTTGCCGTGGATCATGTGATTTTCATAGTTGTTTCATAGTTGATCATATAAAAGCACAGTGTTTCTTACATTTACTTTGACTTTTATTTTGTTTAACGTTTATTGTAAACAGTGTGAACATTTAATTTTCTATCCGCTTCATTTAAAAAAATAATATATACATCTGTTCCTGCATTTCAACACTGCAAAACATTCCAAAAAAGTTAAGACGGTAAAGCATTTACCACTACGTAATGTTGCAATTTTCTCGAAACAAAGCTGTGAAGTGTGTTCAGGAAGAAATTCTGATTCTTCAGGAAGAATAGCACCTGAAAAAACAACCAAGGCCTGGTCCTGGAGATCTAACACACCTGAGTCTAGAATGCTCACATGTCTCTGAAAGCCATAATTACCTGGATCAGGTGTGTGGATAAATTCTCCACCTGTCCTCCTGTCTAAAGGTTTCCAACAGTATAGAATATTTTTTTATTACTAAATTATACACACATTCACTACTCTGGACAGATCTGGACTTTAGGCAAGACTGTCTAGTGCCCACACCTTCAAATCAAATCAAATCAAATAAAATTTATTTATGTAGCACTTTATACAACTGAATTTGTCACAAAGCAGCTTTACCTTCTTCTTTTGCAGCCATTCCTTTGTAATTTGTCCAGTATATGATTTTGCTTTGTGTTTTTGAAAAAATATATGGTTGTATTAAATAAATAGTTAAAATTTGGTTATTAAAAATAGTTGTTTGTTTAGTTGGGTCTACTGTTATTTGTGGGCAAAGTGTCATACTTAAGTAAATATCAGTGAGAAGTTGTATTTTTTTTCTCAAACTCAATGTTAAAAGAGCCTTCTACGGTTGAACAAGACATGTCTCATTTTAATAAAGTTGAACAAGACATGTCTCATTTTAATAAAGTTGAACAAGACATGTCTCATTTTAATAAAGTTGAACAAGACATGTCTCATTTTAATAAAGTTGAACAAGACATGTCTCATTTTTAGTAAATTTATATCTTTCACGTTTAGTGTGTTTTCTGTTCCACCTTAAGTGTGGTGGCAGTTACATTTAGATTAAAATTCAATTCAATAATAAATCTGACCTTTTATGGAAGTGTTTGAAAGTCACAGCCAAATGTATATTTACATTTTATTTACATTACATACACTGTTGTTGTGTTACTAAATAATGATTATAATAAAACTAATGTAAATCTAATGTTAGTTCTTAATGTAAACACTAATATTTGTAATAATGGTAGATTGTGTGTTTCACCACATTTATTTCTCTAAAATCTTTCATATCTGAACAATATCTGGTCAAATATATTATGTATATATTAAAGAACTTATTTTTTTTAACTACGTTTTCTTTTATTTGATTAAAAATTGATTGCTCAAAAAATAATTGATAGATCAGTCGATTCTCAAAATAATCCAAAGATGTCAGTATGTTTTTTTGCATTAATGCTGCATCACAGAAGGGCACTAACACAACCCCTTCAAACTTCCTTTGAGTAACATTGTTTTTGAACACTTAAATGCTTTTCTCAAACTAGAGATAGTCTGCCAACTTTTGATCCTAAAAACTCTTTTGTGTCTTGTGTCTACTATCAAATATTGCTGTGTTTGGAATGGATGCAGGAATGGGTGCAAGTCAATAAAATTAGTAGAACTCAATTTAATAATGTAATATCGTGTTCATGCTGTCTGCAAAAAAAAATATTATTGCATGTTATGTCATTTCTCATAATGTCCTGACTTTTTCTGATTTGGGTTTGTAGTAGACTTCATGATGTGTATATCTATTAAGGTTAAAGGGTTAACAGGTACTGTATGTTGAGTGCTGTTTTTGATGTTTTTTTATATATATAAATATATACCTTCGTAACCCATATTGTTGAGATGAGATTTTTTTTTTATCATCACTGTTTTCTTTAATCAGTGCCTGTGTTTGTTTATGTTTATGCATTGTTCATTTTTCTGTTCTTTTTATGTCTCTTGTCATCCTTTTCCACCCATGTCTGTGCAGGCTCGAAACGTACAGTGGGGCCCCCCAGGCCAAAGGGTGAGGAGACCACTGGTGGAGGGTTTTCAGAGCACACAGCGGCTCTGTGTGTGTCTGAATGTGTGTGTGTGTATGAAAAGGGACAGGGTGTGTGTGTGTGGGACAATGTCTTGTTTGGCCCCTTGTTTGTAGGATGTCTTTCAAAACTGTTGAGAGAATGTTCTTCTTAATCTGGTCCATGAAATTGGGGGAAGATTCTTCTTTTCTTCTCATAGTGGGTTCTGTTGCCTAAATGGGAAAACACTAAATGGGGTATCACTTCCTATGGTTCCTGTATTCATAATGGGATACATAATATGGCATACATACTTCTGTAAAATTCTTGCCATATGCATATATGTATAATAACTAAATAAATATGTACTTAAAGTTACATACATAACTTGTTATAAAGTTAAAATATGTAACTTTACAATAAAATGGCTCCTAATTCCTGATTTAGAATATTTTACATTTAAAATAAGGCTAATATTATGACTCCTGTCTCTATAAAGACACATTATTGTATTTTTATAACGTGTTACGTATTTTGCTACCTCAGCGGCTTGCAAAAGTATTTCTACACCTCAAACCCTTTTTTACACAATCTTAAAAATGTATTTTGTTAAGATGTTAAGTGATAGACCAACAAAAAGTATCACAAAATTGAGAAGTGACATGCAAATGTAATTAACCAATTCATTGTCATTCGACATCACTAAATTAATTAAGATTCCAGTTTTGTATTTTAATCTCCATATAAATTTACCTGTTCTGTGTAGGGCTGGGTATCGTTTTAAATACCGGTACCGATACGATACTTTGAATTCGATACCGATACCTGAACCTTTTTAAATACCTTTTTCTATATTGTAACCAAAAATACAAATATATATATATATATATATTTTATCATTGCTAATCTACCAAGACATGGCTGTCCACTCATACTGACAGATCGAGCAAGGAGAGAACCTGTTGGAGACTGAAAAAGACTTGAGATTCACCTTCCAGCAAGACAATGACCCTAAACATACAGCCAGAGCTACAGTGGAATGATTTAGATCAAAGAATATTCATGTGTTAGAATGACCCAGTCAAAGTCCTGACCTAAATACCGCTGAGCTTCTGTGGCAAGACATGAAAATTGCATTTCACAGATGTTTTCCACCCAACCTGGCTGAGCTTGAGCTGTTTTATAAAGCAGAATGTGCAAAAATCTCAATCTCTAGATGCGCAAATCTGGTAGAGACATACTTCAAAAGACTTGCAGCTGTAATTGCAGTATAAGGTGGCTCTAAATTATTCTAAAGTATTGCTTTAGGGCGACTGAGTATTTAAAAACTGCTTTGTGTTGGTCTGTCACTTAATATCTCAATAGTTTTAGGTTGCAAAGTGACAGAATGTGACAAAATGTGACAAAGTTCAAAGTAGTGGTGGGCAATATTATATCGTATACAATATATCGTGACACAGAAATATCGTGATATTAAAAATCCATATCGTGATAATAGGGCTGTTCTGTCTTAAAAGTAGTCTATTATTCACTGTGAAGCTTTAGGTGTATTTATTGTATAATTGTTTTAGTTTGCAGTTTATATGCATGCACTAAATATTCTGCACTATTTTTTGCTGCATTATATTATTTTATGCTATATTATTTATTTTGCCACATTATGATTATACTGTCATACTATTATACTATATTCCTGAAATGAATGAATTATTTTAGTTTTCCTATATCGTCAAGTATATCGTTATCGTAAAAATACCCTGAAATATCGTGATATTATTTTAGAGCCATATCGCCCACCCCTAGTTCAAAGGGGTATGAATACTTTTTCAACCTCTGTTGGAAAATTAATTATGTGTTACTATGCAAGCTTGTGACGGTCATCATACGATAATATGTATGCCATATAATGCATTTAATACATTATGAATACAGGATTTCTGTATAATGTTACTATAAAAGCATTGTTGTGCTCATTTGTAAGTTTTGAAAAGCATCCTGCTGCACTTTTACAGTATTATTAACTACTGGATTAACATTAGAAGCAGTGTAATTTATGTTAACAAAAAAATCCATTTGGAATAATAATAATAATAATCAAGGGATTTTTTTCTTCATAATCCGCCTCGTCTGTGTTGTTGTGTTCATATTCTGAGTGTTGGTTATTAATGCTGGCAGTGTGTTACTAATCTGTCCTCAACACTGTCCTCAGACATTTTGCAGTGAGTGTGCATTTGATGTTTGTTCCAGACAGGAGAAAACGCTGATGAGAGCACACGCTTATCCCTGTAGGGGATGTAACCCCACCTAAACGCTGAGTCTCAGCCTCCGCTGCTCCGCCTGTTCAATCAGGGCTGTTTTAACAAGTCTTGGTTTTGTTCGGCCGCTCGGAGAACGTGATTGGCCTGTTCTGTGGGAGAGGGCCGTTTAGGCTATCTGGCATCAGATGCCGTTTACTGTGCTGCTGATGTAATCAGAGCGTCTTCCTGCTGCACGCTCACAAGTGCACCCTATTTAGAGTGATGAATAAGATGTCTCCAGTGTACCAGCTGAATACCAATGTCCGTTTTTTAAAGGGCCAGCATGACAGGAAAACCACATTTTTCTCACCTACTTAACTAAGCAGGTGGAACTCTTAAAATGTACCATTCAGTCCCTAATATATACTGTCCATATAGATAAAATAGCCGATAAAGCAACATATAATATTATTATTAATAATAATAATCAGCTAATCGCACCTTTATTTCTAAGTTGGTTTCAGTGATATGGTGTTTAAACAGTATCACAATATTTTACAGTATTATATAGATTAACAAAAATATTATATAACCTTACTTTTCTCATGATTAGGTGCATTATCAATAAACGTCTATTTAACTAAGCAGTTGGTACATTCTGTCGCTAGTACATACTGTCCATATGGATAAAATATCTGATCAAGCAGCATATAATATTATTATTAATAATAATCAGCAAATCACACCTTCACTTAGTTGGGTTCACTGATATGGCGTTTAAACAATATTACAATATTTTACAGTATTTTATTGATTAATAAAAATATTATATTACCTTATTTTTCACATGATTAGGTTCACTATCAATAAACGCCTATTTTCTGGTCTATTTTAATACAAAAAAAAGGATACTGGATTATAAGGTCCATTTTAAGCAACAATAGTAAGTAACAGGAGTGTTGCCATGTTTACTTCTAATTTAGATAGATAGATAGACAGATAGACAGATAGATAGACAGACAGATAGACAGATAGACAGATAGACAGATAGATAGATAGATACTTTATTGATCCCGAAGGAAATTCAGCAGCCACTACCAGTTACACAACACAGTTGAAACAAACAATAAGTGTAGTACAATAAGAGAGCACATTGAGGGATATAAGACTCTAAACTATAAAATTCTAAACTGAGACTTAAAAATATACACATAAATATATAAATACAAAAACCTATAGAAAGTGTGGAAGTAATCAGTCGTAGATATGAGGTAGTGCAGTAAAAGAATACATAAATGAAGTATAGGAGGTATCAGCAGATATGACAATATTAAATATAAACCTGTGCAAGTATTGTATTTAAGTTAGGTGCATAGTGTAGTGTCCAGGGGGTGCAAATGTACAGGATGTACAGTAAAGTGACAAGTGTCCAGGGGGTGCAAATAAACAGTATATACAGTAAAAAGGCAAAAGAGTCACAGGGTGTAGATGTGTAGGGTGTTTTTCCAATTCAGATAAAAAAGGCTGTGATTAAGAAAGCATATATTTAGCTAAAGCTAAGCTAAGTTAAGTAAACAAAACTAATAAAAAAATAATTAGTTTAAAGTAAAACAATCACTGGATGTTAATCTACACAGATTTCACTCCCAAAAACGGTTTATTTGGGTGAGTAAAGCGCTTCCATTTATTTACAGTAATCTTAGATTTCCAGATTTCCACTAAGGCTAGCCACAGTTAGCGGCTAATGCCGCCTGACAGTGCTACACTGAGGAACCCTGAGTGCTCCAGTAATCCAGGGTGATATTAGCTAGTGGTTTGTCTTAAGTAGCTTATTTTAACACGGTAAATGCGCAGACTGCAGTCTAGTATACTTACCTCTGAATGGCGAAAGAGCTAGAAGTTAGTGGCTAATGCTAATGCTGCTCTAGCAGTGCTTGCCAGGGTTAGCAGCAGACTACAGATCAATATACTCAGCTCTGAATGGCAAAACTAGCACTTAGCGGCTAAGTTCAGCAGAGTGGCTTTACTGCACCTTACAACCTGACTGGTAAAATTAATAAACGTAAGGCGCACTGATGATTTTTGGAAAAAATTTAAGGATTTTAAGTGCGCCATATCATGCAAAAAATAAAGTAAAGTAGTTTTGAGAATAAACTACTACAACAAAATAAATGCAAATGTTTGATTTCATGCATTGCATACACTATGCTGCCAAAAGTATCTGTTCACCAATCCAAATCATTGAACTTTCCTCAAGATATGACTTTATAAATCATTATTTATCAACACATCAATTCACACAGGATCTACATGAGCTGGTCTTATTTCTATGCTACATACAGTACATTATTATAGTATTGTATGAATGATAAGCCACGTACATTATGCCACAAATCTAAAACCTCTCTGTGTAAACTAACCCCGTCCAGTTGGTGCTAGATTTAGTAATTTCCTAACCTGTCTCTGTCCCGTTCTAATTAATCTGGTTGTAGACTAGATAGACTAGTGATAACTTTGTGTTTATAGCAAACCATGAACATGTTTTGTGAGATATTAACATCACGTACGAGTTAAAGGCATATGTTCTGTGTGTGTGTGTGTGTGTGTGTGTGTGTGTGTGTGTGTGTGTGTGTGTGTGTGTGTGTGTGTGTGTATATGTGTGTGTGTAGGATCTGCAGCAAGTAATGGTATCTGGGCCCAACCTTAACGAAACCAGCATCGTATCGGGTGGCTACGGTGGCACAACAGAAGGCATCATTCCAACCAGCTCTATCAAAGGTATAACTCTCACTGTCACTGTGCCAACCACCACGTCTCTCTCTCTCTTCTTCAGTCTCCTTCCTCCTTTCTTTCCTTCCCTTTCTGCTATGATCTTTTTTAACCAGGGCTGAGCTTTGTCTTCTGAATCAGAATTGTGGAAGGGAAACATGTTCCAAGTTTCGTTTTTCAAAAAAATGTGTCTTTCTTCCAGCAGACTTCCTCCTTGTATGTCATTTTGCGTGTTTGTGTTTTTTTTTTCTGATGATCCTATCCTGTGCAACAAAGGAAACTCTTGGTCGTCGTTTCCTGGGGCGGTCCTGAGAGCTAGTTCCATCATAACATTTAGTGGTCTTTGTGATTTAGCTTGAGGACATTACTTTTGAATTTTTATTTTTTATTTTTTTATATATATATATATAACCTAGTGCAGTAGTCCCTGCCATAATATGAACATTGAACATTTACTCAAATAGGGCTTAAGTATAAAACATAAAACATATTCTTTTCTTATATATTAATGTTGAGGATTCCCTCTCATTTCTGTCAGATATTAAAAATAATCAAGGAGATTTAAATTAGTATTGGAATTTGGAATCTTTAGATGTGGAAAAACCTTTTTACTGTGTATTGTTTATAAAAAAAAAATCTATTTTATTGTTTTATTTATTTATTTAGTATTGAGATTTGTTGAATATATTGTAGATACATTTTTTTTATATATTATAATTTTATTTAAAAATAAAAAATAAAAATTTCTCACAATTTGGCTATTCAATCGTTCCACCTCTTTGTGCGTCCCCATCACAAGTGGTGCCTGCGACCCTAGGAGGGTGCAGAAGAGCACATGCCTCCTCCGACACGTGAAGTCAGTGACCCCTTTTTTCGAGCTGCTGCCGATGCATCGTTGCCTGACCAATTTGCACCCCTAGATACACTTTTTTGTTGTTGTTGTTGTTTTAAAAAGTCGACATACAATATTATGGATGCACCAATGTGTGAATTCTGGGTCGATGCTGATATCCGATATTACCAATGCCAACATGGATATAAACATTTATAATTTACAGAGAGGCCAGACACCCCGGCATAACTTTTAAAACCAATAAAAAATAACTGAAAATAAGCTTAAATCACTGCATTTTAAAGTAGCATGGCCAACGTCGAACAATTGTAGTAGCGCTGTCAGCGTAGCTTGGTCCTTTTCCAGCATGCAATCAAATATGTCAGCAAGTATAAATTTAAAATATTGGCCACATTGCATGATGCAAATGATTCTAAAAATATATATATAATTCCTATACCATTATGCATCCCTATACAATATTTATAGTCATATTGATATGATTGTCTATTGGTCCATTCATCCTAAAATGCACTATATTTTGAAAAGTAATAAATGGCTGAAGTGTAGATGCAGTATTAATCGTTCCCTTTATGGCCCTTCTCAATACCTTATTAAATGAATGTGCATTAGTACAATGTTCTAGTAAGAGTTAATGATAAACCATGTTATGATTGTACCGCACAGCGATATCCCTCGCCCCTAACTGAATGCTGGGACTTTTGACTTGACTTTTGAGTGTAGCCTACATATCTGTAGTAATTTCATTCCACAGTGAACCTATTCTGACTTCAGATGGAACTCATGAGCACTGAAAACTGAGCATTTTTTTCCTTTTATTCTTTAACAGATTATAAGTTTAGATAACATAATAATTAAAAATAAATGTCTTTATTGTGTTATTTTATTTATTTTATTTACTCTTTAATGAAACAGTGGACAGGATATTCCATCTTAAATAATCCAGACTGTTCTCATACAGAGTTCCCCAATGGTGGAACAAACTACCTTCTACTACCAGATCAGGAGAATCTCTCACTATCTTTAATAAACTCCTGAAGACAGAGCTCTTCAAAGAGCACTTACTCTCCTAACACCTCTAACTAACTACCTTCTACTACCAGATCAGGAGAATCTCTCACTATCTTTAATAAACTCCTGAAGACAGAGCTCTTCAAAGAGCACTTACTCTCTTAACACCTCTAACACACTAACTACTTCTAACCTCATTTCCTTCTTCCCCTCCTTCACGCCTCTATCCTATTATTCCCCTTTGACCTCCTTTTATCCCTATCCAAAGATGTTTTTACCTTTAAACTTAGTTTACATTGTACTTGACTATTGTAAGTCGCTTTGGACAAAAGCGTCTGCCAAATGTAATAAAAAAAATAAAATAAAAATAAAAAAAATAAGACCTAAATCTACCCTTATGGTGCAATAGCAAGGTCTGTAGCTTTTTCTTGCTATTTTTGCACCATTATCAACCTCAAAGTAACTCCATACTTCATTAGTACAATTTGACAAAAAATTAGACTCGCTATCACGTTTCACTACACCACAAGTTCATTTTACGACTGATTTCTTCTTTAACCTCAGTTTGACCTCAGGAAAACAATCATGCCTGTTGATATTTACTTATATCATATATAAATTGAATAAATTTAACTGATATGACCTTGACTATCTAAGAGTGTCTAAACACAAAGACAATAGCTTTCAAGAAATCTCAGTTTTTGCTATTGCTATTTGCAGTTGTTATCAATTTTTTTTTTATTTAATTTGAATATTACAGTACTTCTTTACATTGTTTCAAAATGTCATGATTAGTAGACCAATACAGGGTTCCTGCAGGTCCTTAAAAAGTCTTAAAATGTCTTACATTAAAATCCCGGTAATTAAGGTCTTAAATTGTTTTAAATTTGTAGCTATAGGTATTAAACTTTCAGACGGTGAGTTTAATGCTGGGGGAAAAACACATGCTAACTTTAGCGGTGAGTTAGCTAACATTACGGGAAAGAACTAAGGTAAGCGGCGAGCTAGCTAACATACTAACCTTAGCATCAAGTTATCTAGCTACATTACTGAGGAGAGAACTAAGGATAGTGGAGAGCTAGCTAACATAGTAAGTTAACATTAGCAGCGAGCTAGCTAACATGCTAACAATAACAGCGGCGAGATAGCTACGTTAGAGGGGAGGGATCTAAGGTTAGGGGCAAGCTAGATAACATAAGCAGCAACAATTTTTTTTACCAAAGAAATTATGACTACGTTTTTGGGTTTTAAATTATATTTATTGCGGTCTAAAAAAGGTCTTAAAAAGCATTAAATTTGACTTTTAAAATGGTGCAAGAACCCTGCAATAGAAATGCTCAAAAATGAGGAAAATTATGAAGGATTTTTCCATTTCTTTTTTTTTTAATAAATGTCTTTATTGTATTATATACATGTTTCTCTCTTGAACAGTTCCTAGACTTTTATCTGGTCATCCTTAGAAAGGAATGTGCTTCATGCTTTCTTTTATTCCTCTGGTACACTTTAATTTACATGAGGTAAAAGGAACTGTACAGTGAGAGAACCGTTTAGAGACAATTATCTTCCCCCTCCCCCCTACACACTCGCCTGCACACACACATACGTGCGCGCACACACACACTCTCTGGAGGCTCCATTGAGTGCTTTTGCATAATTTTCAGCCTCAGTAGCTTTTCTATTGTTTTCTGCTCTTGAGTTTCCCATGGCTCACTATGTGTGAAAGTGCAGGGCAGGGGGTTCAGGGAAGTGTATTATTGTGTTGTAAAGCTTTTTCATTCTGAATTCTGAGTTTTATGTGTGTGACCTCAGTCCCCCAGATCCTGCTGTCTACTGTGCTTGGCCTAGATTATCTCATAATTAACTAGTTAAATCAAACTTGTAAATTAATTTACATTAAGCAGCACTATTATTAAGTAGATATTGGGGGTAGCTAACTAAGTTAACTTTTTTTAACCTTTATTTTTAACCTCATTTTCCATGTTGCCGAGCATTTACAGCATCAAAAGGATTAAAAACATTCAATAAGAAATTTGAAATAATAAGGAATAAAATAGTAAAAAAATAAGTAATAAAAGAAATACTAAATTTAAATCAACATTTAATATATATGAATAAAACATATATGTAAAACAGAAAATAACACATTGACACATAAAATGTAAAGAATTTATAAAATATAAAATAAATAAAAAGGCAATAGTAAAAGTAAAGAAAATAATCAGAAATGACCTAAGTAAAGCTATGTTAAGTAAACAAAACAGTAATTTAGCTTTTAGTTTTAAAGTGGTAAACACGCAGGCTACAGTCTGATATACCCGCCTCTGAACGGCCAAAGAGCTAACGCTTAGGAATGTTAGCAGGTAATGCTAACGCTGCTCCAGCAGCTCTAGCTGAGGTTAGCAGCGGGCCGATAAAACTCCCGTCTGAACAGCGAAAGAGCTAGCGCTTAGTGCCGTTAGCGGCTAATGCTAATACTGCCATAGTATTGTGACTGGTAAAATTCATACATAAGGTGCGCCGGATTAAAAGGCGCACTGATGATTTTTGGATAAATGAAAGGATTTTAAGTGCGCCTTATATTGGAAAAAAGACAGTAACTGTTTTGCTGTTATTACTAATACAGAAACAATTGTGAATCGTGGAGTTCCACAGGGTTCGATAGTAGGGCCTATAGAAATGTAGCTAAAAAACTGTAAAAGTGTAAGCTAACATGCAAGGTCAACCAGGTTAAACACTAAACACAAACAAATCTGAGGTAAAAACGTTGTATATTTCAATCATTAGTATTTTTGTGCATAACATTTTCTAAGGTCATCTGGTGTACCACCCTGAAATGCTTTGCACACCACCAGTGGTACGCTTAACACAGTTGCTCTAATAGAGGTGGGTATATCGAACTGTAGCCTGCGTGTTTACCACTTTAAAACTAAAAGCTTTTGTTTACTTAACATAGCTTTACTTGGGTCATTTCTGATTTTTTTTTACTTTTATTCTTGCCTTTTTATTTATTTAATATTTTATAAATTCTTTACATTTTATGTGTCAATTTGTTTTTTTTGTTTTTTTTTTTTTTTTTAAGAATTTTCTGTTTTACATATTTTTTATTCATATATATTAAATGTTGATTTAAATTTAGTATTTCTTTTATTTCTTATTTTTTTTACTATTTTATTCCGTATTATTTCCAATTTCTTATTGAATGTTTTTAATCCCTTTGATGCTGTAAATGCTCGGCAACATGGAAAATGGGAGTCACCCTCAATGTTTTCCCAAGTAAAAATAAAGATAAAAAAAAGTTAACTTAGTTAGCTACCCCTAATATCTACTTAATAATAGTTTTACTTAATGTCAATTAATATACAAGTTTGATTTAACTAGTTCATTATGAGAAAATATAGGTTAAGCACAGTAGACAGCAGGGTCTGGGGGACTGGCATGTTTTCTATGGCAGAGGTCCACTGGATGTTTTATATCATACTTATTCTTTTTGAGTCCCGCCAGGTTATATTTCTATCAACTGTTCACTGATATAAATATATTTGTTTCTCCTTGGATGGATATAGAAGGTAAAGCAGCTGAAACTGCTGGTGTCAGCGTTATGCCGGTCTAAAAATAGCCTTGGGAATGGAAATTGATGCTTTATCAGATTGTCCTCAGTGCAGTGCTCAGTGTAAAACTCGCAGTGGCGCCCCCTGGTGTCTGACTGAGTGAAAGCCTTCTGTCTGTCTCCTCTCAGGCCCTGCTGTTCACCTCAACACTGAGTTTCTAGGCAACAGACGCATCCCAGTGGATGGACAAGGTTACTAAGCCTACTCACACTCCTCTCTTATTTCGTCACTCTCGCTCTCACTCTCTCGCGCTCTCTCTCTCTCCTTCTCTCACACATGCTTGGTCAGCCTGGAGGTGGAGATTACTGGCAGCCTCAGCAGTTTTCATTATCTGCTTCTCTCTTTCTAAGGTCGGGGACTCTGAAGAATGAACTGATTTGCATCTCTTTATTCCTTTAGGCTCTTGGGACTCGCTTCCTCTTCACCTTTATTGACTCTTCTTTTATGTTCGCTTTCATTTTCCTAGGGGAGAAGGTTGCTTATGTTGATCTTTTGTCCTTAATGTACTGTATTGATGTGACTGTTGAATTTAATTGTATATAATACTTGCATTGTAACAGAATTATAGAATTGGTGAAAGTTATTTAGGGCAAAATCATAAAGTAGAGAATGAGTTGTAACAGGTGATATAATCTGATATAACAGAGTTAATCACATGGCATGCATCTTTTGTGTGTAAAAAGTAAAAAAAGTTATTTTGCTGATAAATCGATAGTTATTAAGTACATGACATATGTTGTAATATGTTATTCATCAAAACATTTATAGTAAATAAAAAATAAATAAAAACGTCAGGTGTGCGAAAAAATCTCTAGTGGTTCGACCAATTAGTAGGTAAGGTAATTCTAAGTTAAGTTCAGTAATGTAAGCATGCAGAAATCCTAAATATAAAGTATTTTAATGGGTTATTTAAGAAGTGCTATAGCAAAACATATTTTACTTCTTTAAAGACCCTTTTTTTTCATTAGATTTCTTTTTTTTTTTTAAGTGTTTCACCCCAAGAAAACAATTATGCTTGTTGATATTCACTTATGTCATTTATAAACTGAATAAATTTAAATGATATGACCTTGGTATATATGAGTGTCTTAAAACAAAGACAATAGCTTCCAAGAAATTTCAGTTTTTGCCATATTCTAATTATTTTATTATGTAATTTGAATATTACAGTACTTCTTTACATTGTTTCAAAATCTCATGATGAGTAGACCAATAGGAATCCTCCAAAATAAGAAAATGAAGAAGGATTTTCCTCTTTTTTTAGTAAAGTAAAGAGTTTTTGTGTGCAGTGATTTTTTTTATTTTTTTTTGAAGTAGTAAATAACTTGTGTGATTGCACAACCTGACACTTACTCTGTGGTACAATTTGAAAATTACATTTATAGCATAAAATTTAAACAAACAAATTAAACAAATATTGTTTCAGTAGATTCTAGCAAGGTTCAAAGGTGTGTGTATGTATGTATGTATGTATATAAATATATATATATATATATATATATATATATATATATATATATATATATATATATATATATACATATATATATATATATATATATATATATATATATATATATATATATATATATATATAATTTTAATAAGAATATGCAGAACACACTTCATAATAAGACTCATATTAGAAATTATTTTGAAAGCTATATCTGTCATTATTGGCCAATTAGAACTTCAGGACAGTTGTTGATTGGTGCTGGTGAGCGAATTATCCTGTTTCTATATATTTGCTGTTAGACATTCTCAATGTTTCAATGTTTAACTTGCTTCATAATTCATATTTTCATATACGTTCATGTGTTCATCTCATTCCCATCTCATCTTCCTTCTGTTTTTCTCTCTCTCTTTTTTACTTCCCTTATCCTTATCCTTACATGTCATGTTTCATTTTTTTTTTTATCCAATCCCTACGCTTGCATTCTCTTCCTCCTCTTCCTCATCCTCTGACACACACACACACACACACACACACACACACACACACACACTCTGCCAAACCCTGCCTTTCATTGCCCTTCCCTCACACTCTGAGCCATGTTACATGCTTTGCAATGTAACAATAAACTCATTCCATGCATCTTCCGATGCACGTCCTCAATCCCTTAATCAATCCCTCCTATATACCGTACCTCTGGATACGCCCCCTACAGACCTTAGAATGAAGTGCAAGGGTGTTAATGTTGCACCCAGCCAGTCCGCAGCCAGCCGGATAGCCAGCCAATCGGATGATTACCCCGGTATCCCAGGTACCCCGAAGCCCCAGAACATTCACCAATCACATTCTCATTCATTCACTCACTCGAACTCTCACCTCACCCACATACATGCTGCAGCCCACTGTTCACTGCTGCTTCTCTGCTGTGAGAATGAATGTGATGAGTAGGATTAATATGAGATTTGATGATCTGGATTGAGACCTGAGATGCCTGCCTGTCTGCGTTTGTTTAGGATCCAGCATGCACCACAGCAGCAGCTCGTCTGCGATGGCAGAGGAGGCCACAAGAGGCGTCGCAGTGGAGAAGTTTGACATGATGAAGAAATGGAGCATGAACACCTATAAGGTAGGCATTTCAGCATAATAAATGGTATATATTGATGTATGCACCAACTTGCTGTGTAGTTACCCGAGCCATCTTTGTGTGGTAATGCCCTTTTTTAATTTCTGTTAAAAGACAAGTTTATTGGTTGTGCAAGTTTATTGGGTGGCGATTGGTCATTGATCACATGGCTCCACCTCTCATTTCTACTATGCATGCTTTTACTGGACAATAATTTGATATTGAAATATATTGGTATCGAGAGAACCTGCCCAATTGCCACATTAAGTCAGTAACTATATGCCTGTGTTTTAAAATTAAATAATTTTTCAACATTTGCCACATTTCAGGCTTCAAACGTAAAGATATAAAATTTTAATTTTTTTGTGAGGAATCAACAACAAGTTGGACACAACCGTGAATGAGAACAAAATTTACTGGATATTTTAAACTTTTTGGGAAATAAAAAACTGAAAAGTGGGGCGTGCAATATTATTCAGCCCCCTTGTGTTAATACATGGGGTTTGTCTCTATTAGTTTTGCACATTGAGAGACTGAATTTTTTGCCTATTCTTCCTTATAAAGGTAGGATGGAGAGCGTTGGTTTGTGAACTGCAGTTTTCAGCTCTTTCCACAGATTCTCCATTAGATTCAGGTCTTGACTTTGACTTGGTCATTCAAACACCTGCATACGTTTATTTATTTAGCAGCTTTATGTTTTGGATCATTGTCTTGTTGGAAGATGCAGTAAATCTCCGTCCCAGTCTCAGGTCTTTTACAGACTCCAACAGGTTTTCCTCCAGAATGCTCCTGTATTTGTCTCCATCCATCCTCCCATCAATTTTAACCATCTTCTCAAATCTGTCCCTGCTGAAGAAAAGCAGGCCCAAACCATGATGCTGCCACCACCATGTTTGACAGTGGGGATTGTGGGTGTGTTCAGGGTGATGAGCTGTGTTGCTTTTACGCCAAACATAACGTTTTGCATTGTGGCCAAAAAGTTAGATTTTGGTTTCATCTGACCAGAGCACCTTATTCTACATGTTTGGTGTGTCTCCCAGGTGACTTGTGGCTTTAACTTTAAACAAGACTTTTTATGGATCTTTGAGAAATGGCTTTCTTCTTGCCACTCTTCCATAAAGGCCAGATTTGTGCAGTGTATGACTGATTGTTGTCGTATTGACAGAATTTTAAAGACTTCTCTTAATATTTGCATCTCATTTTTAAGCATTTTAAGCAGGGCTGGTATATTGTATTATTATTATTACAGAGAAACACATTCAGCTATTAATGTAAAAATGTGATTATAAATGTGATATATTTAAGTAGGCCTGGACAATAATTCGATATCGGTATTTATCGCGATAAGAAATGTTTCAATAACGGTGATATCAGTTTTGTGGTATATCGATATGTATTAGAATCACGGACAGGCGTTTTTTACTGGCGTCAGCTCGCCGCAGAGCTCAACACATTCAGCCCCCGTAGCTGGGCTACGTCAGTGCGTGATGACGTAACCACACAGTCACGTAGCCAAATAGGCTAGGCTAGGCAAGGCTACATTAAAATGGCTAGGCTCGGGTCCGCTTCGCTACGCAGCACATATGTCTCGCGCTGGAGCCAAACAGAGCCGGGACGAGCGGATCCAAGGCTAAGGTAGACTCGATTCGGTCGGCCCCGGATCCTCAAGGCCGGCCGCGGGTCCGCTCGCTCGGCCGCGGGTCCTCGAGGCCGGCCGCGGGTCCCCTCCCTTGCCGCTTTGCTGCAAATTGTGCCGGAGAGTGCAGCCGACCAGCAGCGGTAATGTTAATACATCTAATCTGTTCCACCACTTCAAGCAACTCCACTACATACAATATGTTTCTTATACTGACTGAAGCACTTTTATAGCTTATGTTGTAACTAAGTTATTCATAGTTGATAGAGCCTGTAGGTTTGTTTATTTGATGGGAAAATCTTGTTGCTTTTATGTATATAAAGGCTTCTTGTATTCTATATCCTAGTTGAAACACTTGTTTTAATCTGTTAAATTTGTTCACAAAGAATAAGAAGCTCTGCCTCTGTTGTAATTTAAAGTTATTTTTATTGGTAATAGTTATATAGGCTTATGTTTGACAGGGATGTCATGTTATTATTTTGCTATATGCAAATAATATTGAGCATTCATTTATTTTGACTACTTTTATTTCTAAAGTATTACAGTTTTTGTGAAAGGAGGTTTCAAAGTCTTAAATTAAATTTTCAGACAGTAGTAGGTACATATTTCCATTAGATAGATAGATAGATAGATAGATAGATAGATAGATAGATAGATAGATAGATAGATGTGCATATAATGAGGGTATCTGATGCCAGCAATACAAAAAGTGCAAATACACAGTTATATAATAATTTAAATTCGCAGTGCTACAGGGATTGCAGGGCTTCTTAGCAGTTTTCTGAGGCCTTCAAAGTATTTATATCAATATCGAAATTATATCGTATCGACCGAAATTTAAGGAATATATCGTGATATAAATTTTGGCCATATCGTCCAGCACTATATTTAAGTAGCCTATGACCATCTGAAAATAAAATGTGGCATCTGTGACTGTCTCCTAAAGAATTCATGTACATCAAACTATAAAAAATGGCATTGGATTGTAATAATTTTACAGGATGCTACCATCAGTTCACTGCATTTAATCTGAGCAGGAACAGCAGAACACTATAGGTTTCCATAGTCTGACAGTGTATATAAAATCCTATTATCTTCTGTTAGCTTGATTAACATCATAGTTCTGGTTCCAAACTGAGAGAAGAAACTTCCAATCCTGGAACATCTCTTGGCTAATTGACTACATGTGGCTTAAAGTTAATTAGAGAGTTTAAATTACATTGTTCACTGAACTATTCCTTTTTAATGTCACTTTTGAGGATCACAGAGACTTCTCATTCATAAATGCTTCTTCGTATTTCCCAAGAAGCTTAGCTTCACATAGTTACGTAAGTATCTCGGGAACTGCTGTACTGTTGCCAAGTTGTCTTGCCACTGCATCCTGTTAGAGCTGAGCTGTTAAACTATAAACAGTGCTTTTTTTATATTGCTGCCACAATTCCCACAAATCTGTGTTTCTGTTGAGCTCAGTGGCACAGATCAGGGAACAAGCCTGTTTGCTAAACAGTTTCCCTCAGACATGTGCTCATACGGTTGTTCTGAGTCCCAGTTGTGCGGTGTGCGTTTCATCTGCTTCAACACACTTTATTCAGTTCATCAATTAGTTAGAATCCCTGACATGTTAGAGTGCTTTGGGTTCCCCCAGAACTCCTACTCCTATTTGGCCTGCAGGGGGAGCCAAATCCAAACAGTTTAACATTACTAACTGTACATTATTGAAGGTTATTGAAACCCTTTAGAATTTTGTTTCTGCATAAAATTGACCTAAAACTTAATCAGATTTTCACATCCTGAAATCCTAAAAGTAGATAGTAGGGGTGTGACGAGACACTAATATCACGAGACGAGACACGATACTGGGTTCACGAGAACGAGACAAGATTTAAAAAATAATTTTTAAGAAAACGTCAAATGAAAAATGGCTTGAAAGCTAGTGATTATTTGACAAAATCATATAACACAAACTTAACAGACTGTTTTCTCTCACAATGATTCTATAAGAAATAGAAATAAGAATAAGAATAAAAAATAAAACTTTTCTATGTCTTCTATAGTGCAAACAATAAGTGCAAACCACAACCAGTCATATTAAGACTATGGTTTGTGGGTTTTTTTCTCCTAAATCTCCTTAAATACAGCCAAACATACAACTTAAAAAGGGGGTATGCAGCCTATGCGACGTATGGGGCGCCAAATAAAAGCCCCAAATAAATTTTAGTACGTAGTTGCACTCCTGCTGTGTTGCCAGATCCCGCTTAAAACCACACTAAACAATTTTTTTTACCACGATATATCGTGGAAATATCGTGCCACAAGATCTCGTCACACCTCTAGTAGATAGAGACTCAAATTAAAAAATATATAGACGACAGTCGATTATTCACATTCACCCACGTACAAAACACCCATCTTCATCTCCAGTCAACCCATCACTATCTCTGACTCATTCAAATTCCTAATGTATTAGGTACATTAGGTAAACGCTCAAATGGAGACAGCATTTACAATAAATCTACAAAAAAGCCAACGAAAGTTTTTACACCACCATCATTCAAAGCATACCCACCTCATCTATAATAGTCTGCTACAGAAATATGGACACTCATTCACGCAAAAAACTACAGCTTATAATAGACAAATCATAAAAATCATAGGCCACACCCACCCATCCATCCACACATTGCATCACAAACGCATCACGCAACAAGCAATAAAAATCACCTCTGACCCCTCTCACCCTGCACATCATCTGTTCACACTCATGCCTTCTGGTAGACGCTACAGGTCCCTACCAACAAAATCAGTCAAACTCAAAAACAGCTTTTTCCCAACTGCTGTACGGTCACTAGGGGTGTGCCGTATCATACGTGATAATATCGCCCAAAATGTTGAATATCGTGAACGATATTATGCCCTAAAATATCGTGCCATATCACTCATCCCTAATAATCGCATCAGAGTACTACTTTTTTGCAGTTTTTTTAGCAAAATAAAAACTCACACTGTTCTCATTTCCCAGTATATATCTATTAGAGACAGATTATATAACTTTAATCCTGGATATATGATGATATTTGGAGTGCATTACTAATATCATGACATTCTGGATCATTGACTTCTGTTACAAATCTGATAAAATTATTTTTTTTAATATCACAGTTAGCCATATCATATTGCATGCAGTAATAAAATTCTAAATATTTTTTCTAAATCAGTGTCATATCGCCAAAAGTATTGTTATCGTGAAAATACCATGAAGTATCGTGATATTATTTTAGAGAAATATCGCCCACCCCTAACGGTCACTAAACCAGGTCACTAATTGAAATTTCTGTTACACCGGATTATAAGGCGTACTATTAATAAACATGTATTTTCTGCCCTGTTTTCATACATAAGGGACACTGGATTATAAGACGCATTTTAATAGACACTATTCTAATTCAGCAGGTCTCGCCGCTGGGTGGTGCTATCTTACTAAGTTAAGTAAAGCTAAGCTAAGTAAACAAAACTATAGGAAAAAAATTACTTTATTTAAAAGTCAAACGATTGCTGGATGTAAATCCACACAGATTTCTTACCTGAAAACTGTTTATTTGGGTAAGTAAGTCACTTCTGTTTATTTATAGTAAGTTTAGATTCTAAAATTTCTCTAGCCAGAACTAAACACGGTGAGGCAGCTTTCAGACATTATGCTGCAGTTAGTTGGAATAAACTTCCAGAAGCTGTGAGATGCGCAAAACTGTAACCTCTTTTAAGAAAATGCTGAAGACACATCTGTTTAGCTGCGTTTTCTGTGTAACTTTCTCTGCCGTGCACGTTGTTATATTGATTTTTGTCCTTAACTTTTTCATTACTTGAATATTTTTTTATTATAATGTCTTGTATTTACTTTAACTTTTTTATTTTCTTTTAACATTGTTCTTAAACTATTTTCTTAAATTACAATTATTCTTTTACATGTTTTTAATTTGACTTATCTTTCTTTTAATCATGTTTGAATCATGTTTTATCCATCCTTTATTCTTAATCTATTCTTTTAATTCCATTTTTATTGTTACATGTATTTGTAATTTGACTTCTCTTTACATTTTCCAATTTGTAAAGCACTTTAAATGACTATTGTGTTTGAAAGGTGCTATATAAATAAACTTGCCTTGCCTTGCCTAGCCCTAAGTCTGGAGTATTAGCGGCAGCGCACTGAGGAACCCTCAGTAAGCCAGGGCGATATTAGCTAGTGGTTTGTCCCACGTGGCTTGTTTTAACACAGTAAACTCGCAGGTATAGTCCGATACACTCCCTGCTGAACGGCTAATACTAATGCTACTCGGCTTAGCAGCAGGCTACAGGCCGATTTTACTCACCTCTAAATGGGGAAATAGCGGTTAGCAGCTAATGCTAATGCTACTCCAGCCCCGGTGCTGGAGAACTAAACTGAAACTCCTGTATAGCTCTGTACTTCAGCGGGGAGTGGTTTACTGCTCCTAACAACCTAACTGGCAAAAAAATATGCATAAAGACACACTGGATTAAAAAGCACCATGACGATTGTTGGGAAAACTAAAGGATTTAAAGGATTTTTTTTTTTTTTTTTTTTTTTACAAAAAAAGGAATTGGCTTTCAAGTTTCTCCTAGCTGGACAACTTAACAGTTACAAAAATGGTTAGTTGCAGTTAATGCTGCACAAGGGGTTCACACAATATACCGTTAATATTGGAGAATTTTCCTTAAAAATATTTATATGACCATCTTTTACATTTTTTTTTTTTTTTTAATTTTTGTACTGATTCTCCTTATCTGCCGTACTTTTAGGGTTCAAAAGATGTCAAGCACCACTCAATAAAACCTCTCTCACATTTCCGTGATTGTGATCTTCGTGAGATTTAAAAAAAACAAACAGGATCATATATTTTTGACGAATGATTCCATATTTATATGTGATTAAAAAGCAGATATATGGGGGTTTGGTGAGATGAAATACACTTTCCTAAGAGAACTGTGGGGGCTGGTTTGGCACAGACTGGATTATGTGGAAACCGTACGTGCTAAAACATGTGTATGCTAGTTTTATTTTATCCTGAGAATTGAGTTGGTGTATTTTACTGTCTGCCTTATCTTATGGTTTTGCTCCATTTCCCATACAAGCAGTGGGTGTGGATAAATCAGAAGTGGGCAGACATAAACATGGTTGCTTACATTCCTAAGAGAATGAATCAAGCTGAACTGAAAGTTACAGTTCACACCTAGAGGTGTCCGTGGTTCAGAAACCTTGAATCTCTGTTCTTGCCATTTTTCTGTCCTTTGTTTTTTATGTTGTGTGTGAACTTTTTTGCTATAAATGGACCAGAAGAACCGCTTTAAGCTTGCAGTGGTATAGCATGCTTTGGAATACTGTGGTATGCATATTGATGGTCATACAGTGTGCATTTGCTTAATACTGGTATTGGGTAAAAATGCAAACTTGTCTGTCTAATTTTTTTGTATTTTTAGAGTCTAAAAGCATTGATTAAAATCAATCGATTAACAAAAAAAAAAGGCAGATTAAGCCACAATGAAAAAAGTATGAGGTGGAAATAAAATAGTTTAAAAGAATGTTTGTTGGAGGTGTGAGTAAGGCCTTCTTTAGTCTTTTAAAAAAGTTAATGTAAAGATTATTTACCTATTTACAGGCTCTTCTTTTACAGTGGCCTGCAAAAGTATTCATACGCCTTGGACTTTTTCACATTTTGTCACCTTACAACCAAACTTAAATGTACTTTATTGAGATTTTAAGCGATCGACCAACACAAAGAAGTGAAATAAATTTGAAGTGGAATAAAAGTTATGCATGTTTTATTTTTTTTTTAAGAATCAAATAAAAATCTGAAAAGTGTAACTGGAAAAATATTTTGCCATTTGCAGTTTGCCACAAGCCATGTAGGGGACACAGCAAATATGTGGAAGAAGGTGCTGTGGTCAAATCAGACCTGAACACACAATTCCCACAGCATGATGCTGCCGCCACCATGTTTCACAGTGGGAATGCTTCTCTTTTATTCAGCAGGGACAGGAAGAGCTGGTCAGAGTTGATAGGATGTTGGATGGAGCTACATACAGGGCAATTCTGGAAGATAACCAGTTGGAGGCTGCAAAAGACTTGAGATTCACCTTCCAGCAAGACAATGACCCTAAACATACAGCCAGAGCTACAGTGGAATAGTTAAGATCAAAGAATATTCATGTGTTAGAATGACCCAGTCAAAATCCTGACCTAAATCCCATTGAGCTTCTGTGGCAAAACATGAAAATTGCTGTTCTCAGAAGCTCTCCATCCAACCTGGCAAAGAAGATCCAATTGTGTAATAAAGATCTAGATGCGGAAAGCTGTTAGAGACATACCTGTAGATCTAAATGTAGTGAAAGGTGGTTCTATATATATTTACAGGAAGAGATATAGGTACAGTTATGTGCTGCTTTGTGTTGATCTATCACTTAAAATCTTTAAATGTGAAGAAGTTCAAAGGGTATGAATACTTTTGCAAGACACTGTAAATAATTAGTTCTTAATGGAACCAAAAAATATTTTCTATGACATTGCTCAAGGAAACAATGAGTCTACCTTG
The DNA here is from genome assembly GCF_023375975.1 of Astyanax mexicanus. Classification (NCBI taxonomy): domain Eukaryota; kingdom Metazoa; phylum Chordata; class Actinopteri; order Characiformes; family Acestrorhamphidae; genus Astyanax; species Astyanax mexicanus. The sequence continues at coordinate 37,706,864 of NC_064427.1, read as the reverse complement.
GTCTTAATGCAGTATAATTTAATCAAATCATTTCACAGAAGCTTTATGGTCCAACTGAATTACTCTTTTAATCTTTTTTTGCGAGAACGGTAGGTGGAAATTCCACACTGGGGCTGCATCACTATCAGTGAAAATAAAAAAATCTAGTCTTTGTGTTTGCTGAGATTGACACTTTTGTTAAGTTTGTATATGACTTATTTTTAATTATTTTTATTTTTAAGTCATTTGTAGGGGTGTGACAAGACACTAATATCACGAGACGAGATTTAAAAATAAAATTTTTAAGAAAACATCAAAAATGAAAAATGACAATCATAAAACGCAGACTGGTTTCTCTCACACATGGATTCTATAAGAAATAGAAATAAGAATATGTATAAAAAAAATAAAAAAATAAAACTTTTCTAGCTCTTATAAAGTGCAAACAATAAGTGCAAACCACAACCAGTCATATTAAGACTATGGTTTGTGTTTTTTTCTCCTAAATCTCTTGTAATTTAACTATTCATAACCATAACCAGTTATATTAAGACTATGCTTGAAGTGCAAACAGAGACAGAGCTAATGCATTAGTACAGCTGTCTATGAAACAGTCACGTGTAGGATTTACTTACAGTATTTATATATTGTTTCCACTGGAGCCAAAATGCAGCCAGACATACAACTTAAAAATAAGCAGAAGCATCTTCTATACAAATACCTGAATTTTCCTCTTCAGCTGCTCTCCACCACACTCTATCGCTATTGTTACTGGGTTGCCAGATCCCTCTTAAAAAATCCACACTTAACTGTTTTTTTGCTCCGCGAGACAGGCTTAAGCCTGACGAGAAATATCGTCCGTTTTAATCTCGCGAGATCTCGTCACACCCCTAGTCATTTGTGAGTAAATGCAAACAGCTAGATGCCTAATTCCACCTCCATCCAAAACCTCAAGAATATATAAACATGCCTTTACTTTTCCTAGAAATTAGGATTTTTAATTCTTTTTTGTTTCTGTTCTTTGCGGTTCCACTCACAGTGCACTAAGCAGATGATCTCGGAGCGTTTTGGACGTGGCTCGAGGACTGTGGACCTGGAGCTGGAGGCTCAGATTGAGGTCCTGCGGGACACGAAGCGGAAGTACGAGAACGTCCTGCGCCTGGCCCGTGCCCTTACCAACCACTTCTACAGCATGGTGCAGACGCAGCACGCACTGGGGGACACTTTCGCTGACCTCAGTCAGAAATCTCCAGAGCTGCGGGTGAGATCACTAATCATTAAAGGTGTAATGATTGATGATGCACAGAAGTCACAGTTGCAGTTAATTATTTATTACTGGGGGAAAGCAAAAAGGAACCCCAGAATGACCTCTGAACTTCTGATTGTAAAAATTAATTAGTAAACAGTTATTGATTGCTGTGTATAGTCTTGTATTGAGTTTATTGTGATGTGCACACTAAAAAACAAGTTTCCTCGTACAATTAAATTCTTTCTTTGCTCCTCGACAAGTATGCTGCGTAAAGATAAAAGTAGAAAATATACAATAATGAAAGAAATAAACTAATTAAATATAAATATTAAGTTGGTGTTAAATTTACATCCAGGATGGAAATATATACATGAAAACAGCAATGTGTTATGGATATTATTACATGTACATGTAAGCGTGAAGAGAGTAAGGTTAATTTTTATTTCTGAGGTAGGTTCAAGAGTCTGGTAGCAGTGGGGAAGAAGCTGTTTTTTAGCCTGGTGGTTTTGCATTTCACACTTCTGTACCTCTGTGGCCTGAAGGCAGAAGTGTGAACAGTCCATGCTGGGGGTGGGTAGAGTCTTTGAGGATGGAGGCAGCTCTCCTGAGGACTCTCTCTGGTGGTAGATGCTCTGCAGAGAGGGCAGTGGAGTTCTGATGATCTTCTCCGCAGTCTTTACCGCTCTCTGCAGGCGTGTACAGTCCGTCGCAGTAGTGTCGCCGTACCACACGGAGATACAGTTGGTCAAGAGGCTCTGAATAACACACAGCTGTAGAAGCTGTATTTGTTGTATAATGCTGTATTGCAGGGTTTGCAGTTTTACTGATGTCTTTTTCTGTGCTGCTGTTTTAACTGCAGGATGAATTTGGCTACAATGCAGAAACCCAAAAACTGCTGTGTAAGAATGGAGAGACCCTGCTGGGCGCCATCAACTTTTTCGTATCCAGCATCAACACACTCGTCAACAAAACTATGGAGGACACGCTCATGACCATCAAGATGTATGAGAACGCAAGGTAAGGAATCCGGTTGTAGGTACTAACTAAGCAAAACCGCAGGCATTTCATTTCATTTCAGCAGACAACAACAGTAATTTACTATTATCAAATCAAAAATCAAATCAAATTTATTTGTATAGCGCTTTTTACAACTGGTGTTGGCACAAAGCAGCTTTACAGAAACATGATTACAGGACAAAGAATCAGGCAAAACATTAAACATAGAAAATACATAATACAGAACCCCCAGTGAGCGCGGAGGCAAGGAAAAACTCCCTCAGAGCTGCAGGAGGAGGAAGAAACCTTGGGAGGACCAAGACTCACATTTAAGGGGGGGACCATCCTACCACTGGTCAAACAGCTTTTAAATTACAATTTAAAAAGTCTTTTATACATCCACGTGGTTTTTATATATTCAGGAGTATAATAGCGCCACTAATGGCTTGGATGTATTCTGTAGTGGAGAGTAAGATGGATGATGAGCAGCTGATCTGTGGTGGGTGGTGGATGGAGAAGAGCTGACTTCAGAAATTCCATCAGTCTGGCCGGACAGGAGACGCGAGAGCCTGAGGGTCCAACATCAGTATCGGGGGTCAGACAGGTGGGCGGTCAGTAACTCGGAGGAAGGCGGAGAGATGGAATTAGTTTTAACTGGATTTATGTAAAACAGGGAATATAAAATATTATCAGAGTGTGATCATTTTCTAATGACTCCGGCAGAGCTAAATAAAACAGCCTAACTAAAGGGAGAGAGCCAGAAGGTAACATAGACATGGAGGCACCCTGAAACACCAGCATCCACCCACTCCACCGTCCACAAACCTGAGTGACCGTGTGCAGTGGGAGAACAACAGCACCAGCATCTCAGTTTACCACAATTCCCTCTGTCCATGAACCCCTGGATCTGCAGCCTTATCTATTACTATTTTATCCTACATTGTAAATGAATACTGAAGTCATCCGGATTATAAAGGAATGCACGAGGAATCATGTAGTAACTTAAACATGTTAAACAAACCTAAACACTCTGTAAAGTATTTAGGTGCTCCTCTCTGGGGAGCTGTCAACTTGCATTTTCTGAGGCTGGTAACTCTGATGAATTTATCCTGTTTAACAGAGGTGAATCTTGGTCTCACTTTACTGGTGAGAGCCAGTTTAATCATAATGTTTGATGATCTTCATTAAACATTCAAGTACACTTGAGTATACTTTCAAACTTCTTTTTTGACTGACTTTAATTTATTTAAGTCATTTTTAATAGAGCTATTCACTGTATACCTGCAACTCTACCTCTTCACTACTTTACAACTGATGCTCTCAAACACTTTATTAAGAGGCAAGAAATTCAAGTAATTAACTCTTGACGAGTTCAGCACAGCTGTTAACTGAAAGTCATTTCAGGTGACTCGACCTCATAAAGCTGACTGGGAAAATGCCAAACTGTGCAAAACTGTTAGCTAAGCAAGAGGTTCTACTTTGGAGAATCTACAGTGTAAAACATATTCTGGTCTGACTTTAGTATTAATCTACAATGCAAATATATATATATATATATACATATATATACATATATATATATATATATATATATATATATATATATATATATATATATGTGTATGTATGTATGTATGTATATATGTATGGAAGAAAAAAAAAACACTGGATTTAAGGTATGCCACCTTAAAATCTTGACAGTTTTGTACAGGTGCCTGAACTTGAGGTTTCTCAGGGGACTGTATGTGAAAATGTTTCACACTTCTACTCAGTGATAAAACTATTGCATCTGGACTGCAGTTAAAAAATCAAGAGAACCAGAGTTTTTTTTTTTTTTTGGCTTTCTCTGTCACATGACATCACGTTCAGTAGCTCCTCCATTTCCACTCGCTGTTGTGTTTACGTGTATCTCCGTGGAAACGCGTGCCCCAAGTGTAATTACGGTGCGTAGCAGTGGACAAATAGCTGTTTTATTGAACGCGAGGAGACGAAACTCAGAGATGTGAGTCCAGACAGAACTAACTTCACCAGAGGACCGAAAAAGGGCGAAAAAAAGTAGGTAATTCAGCCTGTAATTTTCTCAGGGGACGTCTGAGGAAAACACATACATGGTTCTTCCAGACAGGAATAAAATCACAGAGGACCCCCATAAAAGAGGAAATTACTCCCAGCACCCCCTGAGAAACTAATCCTTTCCAGACAGGGCTTTAGAAAGTCAAACAGTTGAATAGGTTAAAAAGTATATAAACTGCTTTTCTCAAATACAGAATTCTTCTTTTGTCTGGTCTCCTGGTCTGTAGGTTGGAGTATGATGCTTACAGGGCTGATCTGGAGGAGCTAAATATGGGGCCCCGAGATGCTGTGACCATGGCCCGCATCGACGCCGCTCAGCAGCAGTACCAGGTCCAGAAGGACAAATACGAGAGACTTCGCAGTGACGTCACTATCAAACTCAAGTTCCTCGAGGAAAACAAGGTATTCATTCTGTCATATTAAAGGAGAACTCTGGTAAATTTGACTTTGGGTGTAGTAAAACCATGATAAAGAGTACTAACCTTTGTTGAATAGCACATCTCCGCTCTCCCACAGCTTTCCAAGATCCAGTAATTTTGTGCTTTTTGCCCAGCACTCTTTACAACGGCTGCTTAAGGCATATTTTGCCCCAATAAATCGCTTTTTACACCATTATCCAGGCTCAAATTAGCTCCAGACCTTATTGGTAGAATCCAGAGATCTCAGACATTTTAAATGAAGCATTAATAGTGCACAAGAAGCTTATTAAAAAAACACTGTTTACATTCCATAGTGCTAGCTTCAGCTCCGAGAGCCACCATCGCTGTACTGGTCACAAGCAAAGACATATATACATAGATGCTGCATAGTCTGCCTCCTTGTGTAGAAGTTGGCCACTATATTGGAGGCGTCAGCCATGCGCCCCCAGTTCATTTATTAGTATTGAGGAAGGTGTTCTACCAATGAAATGAAGTATGGAGCTACTTTGAGCCTGGACAATGGTGTAAAAAGCAATTTATCAGGGCAAAATATGCTCCGAAGTGCCCGTTGTAATGAGTGCTGGGCAAAAAGCACAAAATTACTGGATCTTAGAAAGCTGCGGGAGAATGAGGGGGGCATTCAACAAAGGTTAGTACGCTTTATCATCTTTTACTACATCAAAAGTAGAGCTGGACAATATGGCCCCTAAAAAAAAAAAAATTATCAGATTTTCGATTTAAATCGATTTTTTTCCCCTACTAAAATCTACTAAAAGTTGCTAGAAGTTGCTAAACGACGTCATCGCCTAATTTGCATAATACATGTTTTTGAAGCTGTAAAGGATTAACATAGACATAACATAGAAATGCGCACCCTCTCCGCTTTTAGACTCTTTGGCCCGTTTTTCTGCGCTAGAAATGCGCACCCTCTCCGCTGTTAGACTCTTTGGCCCGTTTTTCTGCGCTAGAAATGCGCACTCTCTCCCCTTTTAGACTCTTTGGCCCGTTTTTCTGCGCTAGAAATGCGCACCCTCTCTGCTGTTAGACTCTTTGGCCCATTTTTCTGCGCTAGAAATGCGCACCCTATCCGCTTGTAGACTCTTTGGCCCGTTTCTGACACCTAGCATTCAAACTTTGAATCTCACATTATAAAAACCTGCTTAACAGTGGGCCAACTTTCATTCTATTTCTAAAATACCTCGCAGGCCGCTCCAAAAAAGGAAACAGGCTGCAAATGGCCCGCGGGCCGTAGTTTGGACACCCCTGGTCTAAATGCTAAATGCTTGATTGTGTTTTTTTCCTTCTGGCAGGTGAAAGTGATGCACAAGCAGCTTCTCCTTTTCCACAATGCCATCTCTGCCTACTTCGCTGGGAACCAGCAGCAGTTGGAACAGACCCTCAAGCAGTTCAACATAAAGCTCAAACCGCCAGGAGACGACAAACCGTCCTGGCTGGAGGAGCAGTGAAAGTGCCCATACCTCCCCCTGGCCCCGCCCCTCTTTTTCCTATGACCGGTTTATTACCCAGACTGAGCGACCACCAGCCCCAGTCATGCAGTCTAGCCTGTACAGCAGCAGGGCAGCAGAAGGCTGACCATCCACTAGCAGCTGTGGAAGATGGGGGCTACTGCCTTTTTCATCCCAAACCTCTTCTCTTCCTCTTTATCTCCTGTTTATCTCTTCCTAAAATTGTGTTTGACCACCGTGACAATAAACACAGCTTGTATCTTCAGTCATCCCAAAGGCCGTCATGTTTTCAGTTTAAACAGTAGTCAACACAAAGTGTCCTGCAGGGAAAGCAACCTGTGGGCATCAATCAGAGCTCCTGTAGACCTTGAACCTTGCTTTTTCTCTTTCTCTTTCTCTCCTCCTCTCTGCCTCTGAGAAGAAAGCTTCTCTCCTCCAACCCTAGTGACCACACAAAGAAGAACTTTCTTTTTTCCAACAAGATTGTCCCCGCCCCCCAAAACGCAGGGTTTGTCTTGTGGAACTGGACCTGTAGATGTGGAGAAGACTTGAGCACTGCTGTTTCTGATTTTTCAAAGAATGAAAGAGTTTATAGACGGGTTCTGGGGCAAAAATAGATCTGTGTTATTTATTTTCATAAATGTCCAGCTAAAAATATTGATACACTGTATGTTTACCATATAAACATTTGTCCTTTATCAGTCTTTATCAGAGCCTGTGATCCAGAAGGGAACATTCACATCAATAGTCATCATAGTTGATCATATTGGTACAGAAACACTTGTGCGACTTGTGGTGATTTTATATCCTGAGATTCTTGACTGAACTTCATGTCAGTCTTTGAAAACAATTTTATTTGCATTGTTATTTGTGTCAGAATATTATGACCACTTCCTTGTTTCTAGACGCATTGTCCATTTTATTAGCTCTATAGACCATATTGTTGCTGCAGGGTTTGTGTTCGTCTTCCTCTAGTACTTCTATCTATCTATCACTGCTCACATGACTCTTTATCCTGTTGGCTGAATAGTTTTGGTTTATTCTCTATTGACACTGTGTTTAAAAACTCCAGCAGCACTGCTGTGTCTAATCCATTCTATAACCAGCACAACTCACACTAACACACCTGCTCTTTGGCTTTGGTGATCCTGAGGGATCCTGATTCATATAGAACAAGGTGAATGGAGGATAATAAAGTATGCAGAGAAAAAAGGAAGACAACAGTCTGTAAGTGTATAACTACAAAGTGCTCCCATATGGTCTGTAGAGCTGATAAATTGGATTTTGTCATCTCTGTATGTGAATACATACAAACTCTGTATGTAACCAATCTGAAATTAGAACCACATGCTTGTGTTGAGGTCATTCATTTCTAGAAATGTGTAAGTGTGCCCTCTTTTCTGTTCAGTAATATAGTTTAAGGAGATCCTGAACGTTGGAACAAAACGTTTTGGGTGCTCAAGTTTGGTGCCTGCGCTGTAATCTTAGCTCTTCAACAATTCATCTGAAATCCATGTTTCAAATTGTCATTGGAAGTATATTTTCTATACTGTATGTGATATGCCTTTGGATTTAGTTTTGTTATTAAGCTAGAGGCTTGAGAACCTGTTAGTTTCAAGACCAGTTAGGAATAGAAAAGACGGACAGAGAGGGGTAAACCGCAGTTTGCCAGTCTAAGGATGTTTGTGTTAGTTGTGGTAAATTTCTGTGGTATTATTACGTACTAATTTCCGTATGATGATTTTTTTTTTGGTTTGTATATTTGTTATTTTAAGTTAACAATCAAATGTTAATCAGAACTGTAGTATATAGCTGTCTTTATGATTTATTATTGTACTGTATGTGCTTTGATTAGTCCTGGCCAGTGGTTTAGACCATCGTTTATATTCTCAGACCAAAACTTGTACACTACGACGTCCTGAGAGTTTTTTTTGGTGTGGTTTTCCATTGGAATCATTGGGTTTGCCTACTACAATTCATACTGTTTTTTTGGTGTCTTTGCTTTTGGTTTTGTTGTTTTTTTTATTTACTTAAAACCAAGAGAATCTTTAGTATGAAGAATGTATGTATTTCTATTTTTACCCCCTCCCCCAAGCTAGTCCCCGAAAAGAACCCACAGAGTAAAAAAATGCACATTAACTTCCTGACTTTACGCCTACAGTCTCAGAACACTGTTGTAACTTCTAACACACTAATATGATATAATATGACTCATATTCTAATCAGTTCCTTGTTGTTTATCCATTTTATAGAAAATTTGGCAATACTTGCTAATACTGAAATTGTGACTACTGGCCGATGCGATCCAATATTTCTTCCTTAAAACCCAAAAAAAGCAGCTAAAAGCAAACTGTCATCCTCAAAATACTGAATCACTCCATGCAAAATTTGCACAGTTAGTTTAATCAACATCTTGCACCCTTCAAAATAAAAGTCCCTTATTGCTTTTTGACTTGGATTAAAATTATTATTCATGATTTAAAAAAAGAAACAAGTTCTTCCAGGATTCTTTATCAAAAAAAGACGGTGGATGCTTGAATGATTCTTTGCCTAGTTAAATGGGTCTTTACTATGGTATAAAATGTTTAATGTGCCCATTTTGAGTGTTTACAGAAGCATTAGAACGGGTTCTACTATTATTTTAAGCCTATTAAAATGCAGATATCTTGGGTACGTCATGTAGTGTTACCTTAGAGGATGATGATTTGGGAACACTCACAGCTGTACAAGTAGTGAGGTGTTATCTTGTGAGTGAGGTGTGAGTGAACACTGGCTATCGTGCTCATGGCAAGGCCCGCTAAATTATGGATGGGATATTCCATTTGCGAAGTTATGGACAGAATTTGTCTTTCCTAAATCTAAAGTGTGATGTTTGAACTGGGAATACACTACAGAAGGCATTATCACCCACAGTGGACAGTGCAGTGGATGATAAAATGATCGTGACCGGCAGTGTCTGGCTAGAATTGTCTGTGCGGACAAACAAACTGCAAAAATGACCTCCACCATATTCAAGATGACAGTCCAAACAATACTAGTCCTGTGTCCCATGACATTTAGTACGGTTCTGTTAACATAAACCCAAAATGGACATGTTATCACAGCAGTCTTGATACAGCAATACAGTGTGATCCTTTGTATTATACCTAGAAACACTCCCTGAAAATATCTTTATGGAACCAGGGCTGGTTATTTTTATGACGGGGGTCATCATTTCTGGTCCTTATCTTCAAAAACTTAAAGTATGATGGTTTTTAGACTTCTTGGGCTCAGAAAAGTCTGAAAACATTTGGTTATTTTATAGTATGGAGGTCACCAAACCATGCTGGACATCTGCCCCTTCTCCAAGGGGAGGCACAAATGATGACCCCTGTTCTGTAGCCTGCACGGTCCCAAAGAATCGTTCTTATGGCACATTTTGTCTTTAAGAGCATCAACAATGAGGGTGTAAAGGGTTTTTACTTGAGCTAAGCTATATATGGATAATGAAGGAACCTAAATGAAGCAATACCACTAAATATGTTTCTAGAGAATCTGTTGAAATTGTTGATTCTGGTATATTTTGTATGGCTTTTCCTACCATAGTTGACTGGTACCTCCATGGTGTGGATCACAGTGCTAATGTAATATGGAGTAAACAGGTTGTTTAAAGGGGATTAAAGTTCTTTTTGAATACTAACAGAGAATTCCGCCAATTCTTCAAAATACCAGCATAATAATAAATAAATAATAAAAAAAATATATATATTGAAATTTAAGAGACATTTAGCAAGGTAGAGTTGTTCACAGTGGTGGTGGAGCCTGGGATAAGTGTCACTAAGAATAGTTAGGTCATAGTTTATGAAAGTTTTGAGATATATAAATTTGAAGATATTAATTCATCATAAACCTTTATTTTCATTCATTTCATGCATTAAGGATGAGCCTTATTTTTAACACAGCCAACTATTGACAATAGGCAGGGAATAAATGAAAAAAAAGAGAATAAACAATTATTTAATAATAATCAGTATAGCTCAATTATATATTTTACAATATAAAAGTTATTGTAAGTAATAATTAAATTGTGTGACCAATTCAAAAGAGATAAAACAAAAAAATATATATAACAGGCAAAAATGGTTCAATTTTAAAATAAATTAAATAGAAATACACTTAAATTAAATAAAAAATAAAATAATAAAATTAGCTCTTAGATTCTAGTACAGGTAAAAAAACAAAAACCTGATCATTAAACTGAATACAAATAAATTATTAAAACAACTAATATTAAAAACCAATTAAATAAATCAAGTATAGAATATGAAATGTCTATTAATAAAAATAAGTGAGTAGGTTTGCTGTTGATATTGGAATTAAAGAAGAGATTACTGTAATCTGTAATGTTTTACTGTAGAGTAAAACTCCTACTGTGGCCTTTGCTCCTTTTCACCACCACTGTGAAGACATCTATGTTAAAATTTTAGACCAAACTGCTTCAAATTACTTTTTTTCCCCCAGTGATTAATGAATTATGCAGATTTTTGAAAAATAAGTGGAATTCCGGTATAAAACGACATGTTTTAAAGCCTGGATGTGAATCGTCACAATATGACTAGACAAAGGGTTTAAATGTTCCCGCAAACTTGTGTTCCTTTTTTGTCTTTTTTTATATATATATATTTTTTTTTATCCAGTTTGTATGTTGTGTGGAATAATGCGTGTGATGTTTGAGTGTGACGTGAGTGTGATCACGCAGACTGAGAGAAAAAGAGAAAAGTCTGAGAAGGAATCCTGCAATGAAGGACTGTTTTCAGTTCAGCAATATGAGCTAATGTTCTCTACAACTTGATTGAAGGTAAATTGTGGCCCAAAATTTAAAACATGACTTTTGCAATACCAATTCATGTTTTCTTTTTTTTATTTCTGCCTAAAAGTTCTGCAAAGATTTGAGGCTGAAATGAGATAAAGCTACTCCTGGATGTCTCATCTCAGACCATAGAAGACTGAGGGGTTAATGATAAGCGTACAATCGGTGTTCTGGGCTGCTGTGTGGTGTCGTAGTGTATGAATGACTTGTGTATATAACTGGAGTTCCATGATGTTTGCCTTTATTCCTAACTGACCAAACTCCCTGGAATATGGCAGTGATGTACAAGAGCCCACACCATAAAATTTGAAATATTTACAATAAACTTATTTGTCTGTGTTTTTTTTTTAAATCACATCTGAGTTGAGCACTGACTTTGTGCATTAAAAATTCATAAATTCATAAATTGCTTTAGGCCATAATGTTCAGTTATTTAAAAAAACAAAAATTTAGAGGTGCAAAACTCTTTCCATTTAATTATTTTTATTTTCTCTTTTTCCACATAATTTGAAGTGAATATGTCAGTTGTTATTTAATTTATATTAATATTTCTTGGTGAGTGGACAGAGGGAGATGCTCCAAATCATCCTTCTTACCATGACGTCCATTGAAGGTTTTTACCTTGTCCTAAATAGTTGCCTTTTTAGAAAAAAAAAATTAGTTTTCATGTAAGTTTCAATCTTAGCAAATAACAAACCACCCAATAAAGGATGTACAAAACTGAGTCAAATATTGTATAGCATCAAGAACACAATAAACTCTAATAATAACTCTGTAGTTATTTTTACAATGTGCAAATTGTCATTGTCAAATTAAAAGCATCTCTGGTTAAAAGCACCTTTAAAGAGCACTTACTCTCCTAACACCTCTAACTAACTACCTTCTACTACCAGATCAGGAGAATCTCTCACTATCTTTAATAAACTCCTGAAGACAGAGCTCTTCAAAGAGCACTTACTCTCCTAACACCTCTAACTAACTACCTTCTACTACCAGATCAGGAGAATCTCTCACTATCTTTAATAAACTCCTGAAGACAGAGCTCTTCAAAGAGCACTTACTCTCCTAACACCTCTAACTAACTACCTTCTACTACCAGATCAGGAGAATCTCTCACTATCTTTAATAAACTCCTGAAGACTGAGCTCTTCAAAGAGTACTTACTCTCCTAACACCTCTAACTAACTACCTTCTACTACCAGATCAGGAGAATCTCTCACTATCTTTAATAAACTCCTGAAGACTGAGCTCTTCAAAGAGTACTTACTCTCCTAACACCTCTAACTAACTACCTTCTACTACCAGATCAGGAGAATCTCTCACTATCTTTAATAAACTCCTGAAGACTGAGCTCTTCAAAGAGTACTTACTCTCCTAACACCTCTAACTAACTACCTTCTACTACCAGATCAGGAGAATCTCTCACTATCTTTAATAAACTTCTGAAGACAGAGCTCTTTGAAGAGCACCTACACTCCCAACACCTCTAACTAACTACCTACTTCTAACCTCATTTCCTTCTTCCCCTCCTTCACTCCTCTATCCTAATATCTCCCTTTGACCTCCTTTAGGTCCTATATAAAGTAGTTTTTTACCTTCTATTATTTCTGTACTTCACTATTGTAAGTCGCTTTGGACAAAATCGTCTGCCAAATGTAATGTTATGTCATTTTTCATTGTAAAAAAATGACAAAGCAACTATATGACAATTGTTTTATTGTGTAGTTTCAATGTTTTAATCTTCTCAGTATGTCATCTTTGTCCTGTAATTGTGCTACATTTCTATCTATCCATCCATCCATCCATCCATCCATCAAAACAACCAACCAACTAATTAACTCTGTATATGAGCCCCTCCAGTGGGGGCGCTACACTGGAGCGGGTCCAGGTTGAGCTCAGGTGAGTGGCTGTGAGAGATGAACGGGCGTGATCATGGGCGTGGCCGGGGGCGTGGTCGGGCACGCCGATAAAGCAGCTTGATGATGAGAGATGGCGTTTGTCGGGTTAATCGCTGACCGTGGTGATGGATGTTACTCAGAGCTCTCCACACTTCGCTCTCTGACCGCTTTCTCTCTGCTCCGCCGCAGGTACGAGTCTCTGTGCACTGTGGGTTTTATAAAGAGGTAATTTCTCAGGTTTAATCCGGGTCCTTTACCTGCTGGTAAGCATGTTGCTGCTCTGTGTGTGTTTGGCTGGTTTGGAGGTTTTGTTTAGTTGTTTGGACGCTTTAAAACTTCTGCAGACTGTTAATATTAACCTGTTTAATCAAATCGGGCTCAACACTGACAAATAAAACATTTTTAATGAGTTATAAGGCTCTATAATTACTAAATGATGAATCAGTGCTTTTATCCTGTCTCAAATATGAACAAAATTGAGGGTCTTACGTGAAGTGGTCTTATTATACAAAAATATGGAGGCAACAGTCAGTAAAACACAACAATATTAATGCTAAAACACTAAAATAAGGAGGCTATTGTAAGTGTGTGTAGTGTGACATGATCATAAATGACTGCACCAAGCAGCTAATACAAAAGAAAGGGCCAGTAAAGCATGTTAACATAAATATAAGACAACGTTTTTAATATATATATATGATCTCCAAGGTGTCTAGTAATGATATGAATGATATAGGTTATGTGTTTGGAATTACTCTGTGTTCAGTGTGTCTGTAGAATAAAGTGTGCATGCTTATAAGCACATTCATAGTCCAACATAGTTCTACTTAATACAGTTACTTTAAGCAAAATTTACTGAGCTACACTATTAAGCACTAAAAACAAATTGATATTGATGATTTTGAGAATGATTTTTGTAATATGATCTCTATGCTCATCATTCATATATTTAATAGATGAATTATTTTAGTCACAGAACACAATTATTATAGTCATAAAAAAGAGCATTCAAGATATCTATATAGATAAACATATAGATATATACAAATATAGATATACACTTTTATATTGCTTTTGTAACACGGTTTTAGTTAAATATATAATTTAAGTATGTGGTTTAGTGTGTATAATATATGTATAATGTAATATGGAGAATTAAAAAAATATATAAAAAACAGTATAATATGGAGGATAAACTGCATTTGTACAGTCCTTAAAACACAAAAATATAAAGACTAAACGCTACAATATGGAGGCTAGACTGTATTTGTACAGTCAGTAAAATATGGAGGCTATGTAGGAAGTGTTTGTAGTGTGACATGACCAGAGATGTTTGCACCATTTAAATTAGTTAAATGACTGCATTAGCATCTATTACAAAGGAAAGGGTCAGTGAAGCATGTTAACATAAAGATATGCCAACGTTTTGTAATATCCATGATCTTCAAGGTGTCTAGTAATGATATGAGATTGAGGTTGATATGTGTTTGGAATTGCCCTGTGTTCATTGTGTCTGTAGAATGACTAAACAACAATGCTTCTAAGTGTACATGCTTATAAGCACATTCATAGTCCTACATAGTTCCACTTAATACAGTTATTAATTGTTTTAAGCAAAACAGTTAAGCCCTAAAATCATATTAAAATGTTCCTAAATTATTCTTGTAATATGATCTCTATGCTCATCATTCATATATTTAATAGATGAATTATTTTAGTCACAGAAAACAATTATTATAGTCATAAAAAAGAGCATTCAAGAAATCTATATAGATAAACATATAGATATACACTTTACATAATTGCTTTTGTAATACAGTTTTAGTAAAATATATACTTTAAGTATGTGGTGTAGTATGTATAATGTATGTATAATGTAATATGGAGGCTTAACTACATTTGTGAAGTCACTTAAACAGTAAAATATGCAGGCTAAACTGGATTTGTACAGTCATAAAAAAGTGACCTATTTAGCATAAAATTACTATAACAGTATAATATTGAGGCTAAACTGCATTTGTACAGTCACTAATACACAAAAATATGAAAAAGCTAAAATATAAAGGCTAACTGTATTTGTACAGTCACTAAAAATGCTAAAATATAAAGGCTAACTGTATTTGTACAGTCATTAAAAATGCTAAAATATAAAGGCTAACTGTATTTGTACAGTCACTAAAAAGAGTAAAATATAAAGGCTAACTGTATTTGTACAGTCACTAAAAATGCTAAAATATAAAGGCTAACTGTATTTGTACAGTCACTAAAAAGAGTAAATTATAAAGGCTAACTGCATTTGTGCAGTCACTAAAAAGAGTAAAATATAAAGGCTAACTGTATTTGTACAGTCACTAAAAATGCTAAAATATAAAGGCTAACTGTATTTGTACAGTCACTAAAATGCTAAAATATAAAGGCTAACTGTATTTGTACAGTCACTAAAAATGCTAAAATATAAAGGCTAACTGTATTTGTACAGTCACTAAAAATGCTAAAATATAAAGGCTAACTGTATTTGTACAGTCACTAAAAAGACTAAAATATAAAGGCTAACTGTTTGTACAGTCACTAAAAATGCTAAACTATAAAGGCTAACTGTATTTGTACAGTCACTAAAAAGAGTAAAATATAAAGGCTAACTGTATTTGTACAGTCACTAAAAATGCTAAAATATAAAGGCTAACTGTATTTGTACAGTCATTAAAAATGCTAAAATATAAAGGCTAACTGTATTTGTACAGTCACTAAAAATGCTAAAATATAAAGGCTAACTATTTGTACAGTCACTAAAAATGCTAAAATATAAAGGCTAACTGTATTTGTACAGTCACTAAAAATGCTAAATTATAAATGCTAAAGTCAATATGGAGGCAGTTATAGAATCAGTAAAAAAGGGAAATATTCGAGACTAAACTGTAAGCTATTTGTAATGTCTGTGTATTTGCTTCAGATCCACATCGATTTAGGTAACAAGCTATAGTGTACACAAACAGCATGCATTTAGTTTAGCCTAGCAGTGCAGGTGCCTGTTGGCCTGCTATAGTTTATCTACAGGGAGACCGGTCATGCAAAGCAGTTTCTGTGCAGGTTAAACGGTTTATTTAACAGCTGGCTATAAAAGTGATGTTCCTGCATATGCATGCGAGCCCTGTATAAAGCTATCAGTCTTTTGTGGTCAGTTCCCACCATAATCTCCTTCAAATACCTTCCTGTCCGGTCACTCTTTTATCACTGTGTACTGTGGGTGTAAAGACGTCATTTTAAGATGAACACTTGTTTTAGACTTGTATTATTTCATGTTATAGAAGTAATTATGTTAGTTCAGGGTTGATTGGTATAAAAAAAATCTTCATTGTAGAGTGATTTACTGAGTATTACGCAGTGTAGTGGTGTTGATGGGAACCAGGGGTAGCAATGTTTGCGACAAATATAGCTTTTTTTTATTTACTGTCCGAAATAATCTGATTATTTTTCATCAACGATTATTTCTGTCATGTTTTACGTCTCTGGTTGCTGTGGGTACAACTCCTGATCCTAGCTTTCTCTATTGCTTTTAAACAATAGAAACAGGTGAAAATGGGAATTAAATGCTGTTTAGAAGTCCAGAACATTGCCATTTAAATTTAGAAATTGCTGCTGTTTTGTGAAGAGATATGTATTCTGTTGTGTTTGGGCATTTTTAGTGTTTCAGGCCAAGTTGAGTGTAAGCTGTGTAAAATGAGTGAGCACATTACTGTTCTTTCATTGTGTTCCTGTGCTTAGTAGTTTGTGTAGTGCTACAAATTAACGATTAGTCGACAGTGAACATTTTGAGTTAGTCGATTATATCAGCCCAACTAGAAATTTTGATTGCACTTGCAGTTACTTGCTGCACAAAGGGGTCACACACTTTTTTTCACTTAGATGTGTTATATTGAATTATTTATAATATTTGAGCAAGCTTCAAAATTGTGGTGAAGTATTAGTAGAGCTGGGCGATATGGCCCAAAATAAAAATCTTTTTTTTTTTTTTTTTTTTTTTTATTAGATTTTAATCAATTTTCCTCCCAAGGATGATAAAGCAATGGTTAAAAGCAAGTTTTATTTTTGTTTTCATCTCAATTTTCTCTTTGTGGTTAAAGTGCAACCAGAAACAACCAATTGTAAAAAATCTATTATTGTAAACAGTGAGAACATCTAGTAAATTTTAGAAGGCTTTTACCAACATAGTTTAGGTACTGACAAACAGTGTAAACAGTGAGAACATCTAGTAAATTTTAGAAGGCTTTTACCAACATAGTTTAGGTACTGACACAATGCACCCTCAAACTTATTGAGATATTTTGATAAAATATTTCTATTTCTATGGCACATCAGTCACTTAATCAAGGTCATTGCACCTTGCACTGTTAATTATTTAGTGGGTGAGACGAGACACAATACTGGGTTCACGAGAACGAGACGAGACAATATTTAAAAATAAAATTTTAAAGAAAATATCAAAAATGAAAAATGGCTTGAAAACTAGAGTTTTATTTGACAAAATCATATAACGCAAACTTTACAGACTGGTTTCTCTCACACATTGATTCTATAAGAAATAGAAATAAGAAAAAGAATAAAAAATAAAAATAAAAAATTTCTAGGTCTTATATAGTGCAAACAATAAGTGCAAACCACAACCAGTCATATTAAGCCTAGGGTTTGTGTTTTTTCCTCCTAAATCTCTTGTAATTTAACTCTGCAGAACCATAACCAGTCATATAAAGACTATGCTTGAAGTGCAAAAAGAGACAGAACTTTTTTTTTTTTTTTAAATACAGTACAGAGCTAAGGGATTAAGTACAACTGCCTACAACGCATAGGGGCGCTGCACTAAAGGGGCGCCAAATGAAAGCCCCAAATAAATTTTACGTTTTAAAAAACTTTAAATTTTTCGTGCCACGAGATCTCGTCACACCCCTATCCTTAACTGTAAATTTGAATTAATCGATAAAGTAAATTAATCGCCCAGCTCTAAGTATTAGGTAGATTTATGTACCTTTCGTTTCTGTCCTCCCCCAATGCCTGCCAAACTCTCCTTTTAGTCCAGCATTTATTAACGGTATGCATGGGCTCCATGTAGCACCTACAATAAAGGCTAACATCTATGGATGAAAACCACTTTATCCCTGTTAGATCAGGGGAGGACGCCCTTTATTCATGTCATGCCATTATGTAATGTCTGATTGGTAGACCATAACTGCCTTTTTTTTTTTTTTTTTCTCTTAAATTAGCCCTTCTGGATCCTGCCCTTCTTTAACTCGTTGGATCAGAAATTCTTCTGATACCCATCCCATCACATGGATGGCATCACAGTCATAGTTCCACCACAGCTCCCTGCACGTTCTTCAGATCAATCTCACTGTATTTTGAATGACTCAGTGTCCATCAGACCACCTCCACCACCACCACCACCACCTGCCCTGGCTCCTCCTCCTCCACCGCCACCGCCACCCCCTCCTCCTCCTCCTCTATGTGGAGGTGACCCGTTCTCTCGCAGTGTCCACAGACGCTCCAGGATGCGCACCTTTAATTGGGATGCCATCCCCCGTCACAGTGTCGTCGGCAAGCGCAATGTGTGGACATCCCTGAAGAAGCAGGAGGACTTCCCTCTGGACACACAGTACATCGAGGAGCTGTTCAGTCACAGTGAGCAGCAGCGGGCACCCCGCAGGGTCGGAACGGTCAAGAAGTGCATATGGGGCCTTCCGTCAACCACTCAGGAGTCAGAAATGGTTAGTATTGCTTACCGTTAGTGCTTTATTACTGCGGTTCTGTTGTGGCATTGCTCAAAGAACCATTTGAAGCGCCATTGTATTATTTGCTATAGCAAATATATATATATATATATATATATATATATATATATATATATATATATATATATATATATATATATATATATATATATATATATATATTAAACTTTTAATATTGGTGAGGAAAATAGAAAATAAACTTACTGACATGCTAAATGAATTATGTAGTATCTAATATTTTGTCTCATGACTGTTGCTTAATCCTGTGCAAGCTAATGCTGGGCAGTATACCTGTTCATTTTTCACATAACACCGTACCACTGGAGAACAGCACCGCCCAAAAAACACACTAGCAAAGCTCACTAACTAACGCTAGCAAGTTAGCATATTAAGCAAACGTGCTTTAGTGATGGCAGCTCAGCTCAGTGGAGTCAATTGCTCCGTCCTACACGGTCCTGCCTGGGGAAAAATAAGAACAGTTCTGTGGAACAGTTGATGGAACAAAATGTGGAAGGAATGTCTAATCTCTATTCTGTGCAGTAGTCTTGATAGAAATTTACTAATTAAAATTAATCATGTGAACAGTAGGTGCTGATTAAACAGACCTGGATGCTGCAGATTGAGTTGAATAGCTCATGAATTCTAATAAGATTCAATGAAATGAAATGGAGCACTGCAGACTGGAAGTTAGAAGTTAGGAAACCTGAATAAAGGTTGTACATCTAAATTTTGGTACAAGCACATTTTGGTTTGCTTGTGTTTTACACATTATGAGCATTGAGCTGTTTATCTAGCGTGTTTATGTAGCGTAGCAGTTTTGCTAACAAGGATTGACCTTAATCTTGGACAAAAAATGTATTGTGTCTTCTCCATTATTTTTTTTTGTTGCAGATTTAGGTTTAAACTCTGTAAATGGGTCTAGAAACAAATGTAAATAGGGCTGGGTGATATGGTTAAACATTTAAAAGATTGTTTCTTGATATTTTAAGACATTGCCACAAAACGCAATATTTGTTGCAGTGCATGTGATCAGTTAAAATGCATGCTATTAAAATGCTCTCCCTTACAGAGTATAGTGACTGTTGACAAATGCTGATATATATGCAGTATACCTGTTTGAATATTTAAAAAAGAAATCAGCATCCATCCATGCCATGTTATTCAATAATTACTCATAAGTAGAATGAGTACTAGGGCTGCGCAATATATTATTTTAGCATCATTAGCATTTATAGTGTTCACATTGTTCACAAAATGCTTAATACAAAAAACAAATTCACCCACAAATTCCAATACCCATCAGTTGTTAATTTTAATCCCAATACTGGATAAACAAAGTGTATCATGAATAATATAACATAATAGTTTTTATTATTGTAAAACATGTAAAGATTGGTGTTAAACAGTGCGTCATTTAATTAAGCAATAGAACACGAGAGGGAGTGTGTTATGGCGAAATAACATCTTGAGTGTTCTATTGCTTTTATACAACAGTTTCTTTTTTTACTAAATAAATAAAGAAAATAAATCAAAGAACTTTAAGAAATTCAGTTGGAATATGCTTTAATATGGACTGAGCCTTCCGCCAAAAAGTAGTTCCACCACAACTTAACTACATACAGTGTATGGTTCAGGCAGACTAACACCACGAAAGTTAGCTTGAAAGCAAAATTGGGAATAAGTGAAGATGGTAACGTTAGGAGCGTGAAATAACACTAATACTCTCCTCTCCTGCTCCGTGGAGTCGTCTTCAGGTGAAAGCCGCGAATTTTAGCATTTCTGCTTATTTTCCTGGGTGGTGTTGGTTTTAGCTAGCCGGCTGGACTGTGGTTAGGTTAGCGTAGCTTGCTTTAGCTCAGCATTAACTTAGCTTAGCCTAGCCTGGCTGGTTAGCGTTCTGGCTGTAAGACGGCATTAACCGAGTGATTTTCTTTCCCTTTTTTCCACGAAAGCCGAGCCAGCGCTGCGGGCGAGCGTGCCGTGGCTGAGCGGTAGTCTGTGCTAAGCTAACGCTGCTGAGACTGTCCTGTGTATATACGCCCAACGCGTCGGCGGAGAGATACAAGTTTAGTGTGAGAAGGCCGTGACGTTATCACGAAATATCATCACGGCTAGAACACTTCTCAACCAATCAGATTGTGAGGTCGGAACTAACTGTTGTATAATGTTTGTTTAATCCCAACAGCTAGATAGCAGTGTTATACTATGTTGGTAGATCCAGGTGTTCTAATTGATTAAAAAGATTTTCAAATATAGTTTAGTTAAGTATAGAGTAGAAGTTTTAAAAATATTATGTCAGCTTTTTCTAAAATGTGATTTAAACAACTAAAATATTTTCTCAAGTGTTTTAATCTTTTAATCTGTGTATACAGGGAAGTTTTTTTGTCTGCCAGGCAGAAGTACCTATGACTAATAAGTTATTCTAAGTTAGCATAAACCACAAATGATTGTGACCGTAATTGTTTTGGTCCAACTTTGTTTTAACCTGCAGAAAGTGGCTATCAGAATTCCCCTTGTTCTCCACTAAATCTGGCGTGAAAAAGTCGAAAGATGAGTCTTAAATAGCTGTGTTTTTCCCCTCTTTTTTCAGGTCTCAATCATCAACTCAAAGAAAAGTATGAATATTGGGATTTTCCTGAAGCAGTTTAAAATGTAAGTTTGTTTTGTTTGTTTTTGTTTTTTTGGGTTTTGTTTTTTATGAACATTCTTAAAGGTATTTACATTACATGACATGACATTACATTACATGACATTACATTACATTACATTTTTGCAGACGCTTTTGTCCAAAGCGACTTACAATAATGAAGTACAAAAAGTAATAGAAGGTAAAACATCTTTAGACAGGGCCTAAAGGAGGTCAAAGGGAAATAATAGGATAGAGGAGTGAAGGAGGGGAAGAAGGAAAAGAGGTTAGAAGTAGTTAGTGTGTTAG
Source organism: Astyanax mexicanus (assembly GCF_023375975.1). Classification (NCBI taxonomy): domain Eukaryota; kingdom Metazoa; phylum Chordata; class Actinopteri; order Characiformes; family Acestrorhamphidae; genus Astyanax; species Astyanax mexicanus. The sequence continues at coordinate 37,685,220 of NC_064427.1, read as the reverse complement.
AGGTGTTAGGAGAGTAAGCGCTCTATGAAGAGCTCTGTCTTCAGGAGTTTATTAAAGATAGTGAGAGATTCTCCTGATCTGGTAGTAGAAGGTAGTTAGTTAGAGGTGTTAGGAGAGTAAGTGCTCTTTGAAGAGCTCAGTCTTCAGGAGTTTATTAAAGATAGCGAGAGATTCTCCTGATCTGGTAGTAGAAGGTAGTTAGTTAGAGGTGTTAGGAGAGTAAGAGCTCTTTGAAGAGCTCTGTCTTCAGGAGTTTATTAAAGATAGAGAGAGATTCTCCTGATCTGGTAGTGGAAGGTAGTTAGTTAGAGGTGTTAGGAGAGTAAGTGCTTTTTGAAGAGCTCTGTCTTCAGGAGTTTATTAAAGATAGTGAGAGATTCTCCTGATCTGGTAGTAGAAGGTAGTTTGTTCCACCATTGGGGAACTCTGTATGAGAACAGTCTGGATTGCTTGGTGTGAATGATTGGTCCTATAGCAGCCAGTGACATAACTCATTTAAGTGCTAATGCTTAGTTGATGACTGATAAGAACACACATTTAACTTTCATTTATCGTTTGCAGATAGATCTGATCATTTCTTATAGCCAATTTGTAATTTTTTTGCACACTGTTAAAATGTGTTTTACAATATGTGCTTCTACATAATATGCAGTGTTATTTGTCTTATTGTATTGGAAGCTATGTAAGGCTCGTGAGTTGTTATTATTATTATTTTTTAGATGATTAAAATGACGATTCATTTATAAATTATTTTAAGTAGTGTTTTGAGTGTAGTATAAAATAATTAATCAATATAAATAAGAACTAAAGCTCGAATAGCTTGATTTAAGCAGAAATATAAACATTGATTAAAGAAAATATTAGACAATAAACTTTAAAATGGTTCTAAGTTATGGGTTAGAATTTGTTTGGTTAATATGTATGGCGGGAGTAGTTTTAGATGTTGCATTCCAGGCAAATGCATAATTTCACATAATCAGACTCATACTAAGCTTTAGAATAGGGGAGGGACTATTCTATTGAAAAGTTACTTATTAAACTTTACAGTAATTCAGAAACTCATATATAGATGTATTACACACAGAGTGGTCTATTTTTAATAATTTAATTTATAATTCCTGGTATTTGCATATTTTAAGTATTTTATCCTCTTTTTAGTAGAATCGTCTTGCAGAATCACAGTATTGTGATATCATTATCATAGGCAATGTATTGTGATTAATATTGTATTAAGTAAACAAATTTAAACATTTATATATATATATATATATATATATATATATATATATATATATATATATATATATATATATATATATATTTATTTATTTAAAAGGTCTGTTCAATGGTAATTATTAGGGGTGTCACGAATTCAATATTTAATTTTGATATCAAGAATGTGGACATTCTCATCTCCTTAAAGAAAACTTGAAAATATAAAAGTAACAGTTGTTTTGTCTAGCCTCAAATATGTTAATAGTTTTGGTACCTTAAGGAGCATCTTTCTCTCAGATAAAGTTAATAATATATCTTTGTTAAAGAAAAAAACTTGTCATTCTCAGGGGCCGAAAAAGTCTTAAAGTCTTATTTTTCATGTTTAACTGTTATAGTAGGATAGAGTTCAGTTTGTTAAGGCTCTAATTGTTCTATTATTTTGTACATGACTGTTCCTATATTTTTTTATTATTTATTTTATGTTGCACATTGCTGTTTTAATAGTGCACACTGCTGCTACCAAAAAAAAGCCACTAGATGGCATTACATATATATCTTAATTAAATTATTTAAATTTGACCATTAGTGCCTAATGTGGTGTATTACAGAACACTTTGCATCACTTATATCAAGCCCACCTTTTGAAATAAGATATTGTAAGTTTAATGAATCAAACCAATGATTGACCATAGACTAATGTAAAACTGGTATAGGCCTCTCTGCTGTAAAAAAAGAAAAAAAAGAAAATCGAATCGAATCGTGACCCTAAAATCGGAAATAAAATCGAATCGAGCATTTAGAGAATTGTGACACCCCTAATAATTATGAATTGTTTGCTTTAATTTACCAGAATTTTTATAAACTACTCTAGTCCCACAGTCTTTTAGAGTTAATTCTACCTGTGCAACATTTGATGTTCCCTTTTATAAAAGTTTTTTTAAAAGAAAATATATTTATATTTGTATTGTATTAGAATGTTAACACAGTTGTGGTGTATTGGTGGTGTATTGACAGGTTCTTTAGGGGAAGTACCTGTGGCTCATCAGACTCTGTGTTCCATGGTAAAACCTGCAGAATTCCCCGTCACATTAGACATGGGTTGTTAAACAAACAAAGTGAAAGTACAAGTAGAGCTGCTTTGATTTTTCTGAGAAGGAAAACGTTTCAACATATATGGGTATCCCAGACTTCCAGAGAAGTCTCTTTAGGGCTGTATATTTATAACTTTGCTTACATGGCAGAACGGGCTTATGATTCAATATTTTTGCAACAAACTTTTAGAATAAACTGCTAACATATTTATAAAATCAGATTAAAAGAAAAGTTAACTTTTTATACAATTATTACAGTGTGATCTAATACCCGAGTACAACTCTTTGTAAAAATTAACACCACAGACAAGTCCACCTTGTGTAGAACTCGAGTTTGAAGTTGTATTATTGTGTTTTGTTTCCCCCTACAGGCCGATGCAAGACATCATTGAGGATGTGAGGCAGGGTAACATGCGTTTTGCTGCTGACAGATTGAAGGAGCTGACCAAACTGTTACCTGATGATGTGGAGGTGAGTTCTACAGTACAACGTTCATATGTATGTTCATCTTTTATCTCATCTAATTCTAAATCTAACTTGTTTCTTTTGTAAAGATGGCATGCTAAGTGTACATTAATGAGAAAAAAATATGTACATTTTTTTTTTATTTTAGCAAATGGCTTCAATAACTGGGTCTGAATACTGTTTATATAATAAAAACAGTACCCACTGTTTATATATGTAGTATTAGGCCATATTTGTACTGGATTTGTTTGACATGAAAAAGTAATGTAAAATATTTTTACCAGAGTATATTTTTGTATATTTTAGTCTCACCTGAAAACTAATCAATCAATTAATCAACATTTATTTTAATTCGGGGAAAAAACATTGAGGGTGACCCTCATTCCCACATTGAGGGTGACCCACATCAAAGGGATTGAACACATTTAATAATAATTTAGAAATAACAAGAAATAAAATTTATTATTAAATAATAAAACAATAAAAGAAGTACTCATTTTAAATCAACATATATATATATATGTATATGTATATCTAAAACAAAAATTTCTAAAATACCATAAAAAACAAATTTAACACATAAAAAGTAAAAAATGTATAAAATATAAAATAAGTAATAGGTTATAGTAAAAGTAAAGTAAAATGTTAAAAATGATAAGTGATTAAATGAATAATAGAACTAAGAACAAGAATGAAAAAAATTAACATTAAAATTTAAACAATATAAGTGTAATAATAAATAAACAAAAAAATAAATAAAATAATAAAAGAGAAAAAGATAAACTAATAAAGTCGTTTAAAACAGTCACAGGCTCTCTGATGGTGATTTAGGAACTGAAAGTTTAAAATGATTCAGTGATTCCAGCGAGCTGAGCTTCAGTGATGGTAATATCTTGAATAGCTTTAATAATCAGTTGTGCGTTTGTGTGATTTGCTTGCGTTTTATTTTCCAGTTAAAGAAGCTTTTATCCTTCAGTGGCAGTATGTCCCAGCTGCCAGAGGCTGACCGCTTTCTGTTGATGCTGGTCAAAATGCCTGGGTGAGTTGAATAATGATGAAAGGATAAGATTTCAGTGATTCCCAGTTGTTTCCTGACATACAACCATTTTCCATATTTGTTGTTTTTCATGTGTTTTTCATGCTCCAAGCTGAAAGTCTTGTTAATTTCCAGCTGATGTGTTTATATAAGGCTTGTGTCAGCAACAAAAACATCTAAATGTTCAGTGAGAGGTTTATTACCTCCTCCTTTACAACACAAGTCCTTTATTTCTCACTTTATTAAATAATAGTGAGAAAGTAAGATTTGGCATATGTTTATAGGTATGAAGAACGAATCAAGCACCTGCTCCTTAGGGAGGAGTTCAGCCCCTTCATGGAAGAGGTGACCAGCTCCATTGCTGTTATGACTGCAGCTGCTAATGGTAGAATTTCCTTTTATCGCTCTCTGTTCTCTGTATTTTTGTTTTATTTACTTTTGTTTATATTTATTGACAAAAAAAAAATAGTTCAATAAGAAATTGCTTCCCGTTCACTCTTTGGATATTTTACAGCTATAGACCAGTTTCTTCTATTCTAAAAGTATTAAGGACATCTTATTTAATCTCTTGGTGTTTCCGTCTGTTTAATTCTGGATATTTTTTTAAATTATAATATTAATTAGTAAAACTCTTATTTTTCCAGAGCTGCTGGTTTGTGATGATCTTCATTCTATCATTCGACTGGTGCTGAAAGCTGGAAACTACATGAATGCTGTAAGTGTAGGCTTAGTAGTTCATCCTTAATCACTTACTTAATCACATTGATCTGTCCTGTTACTGTTAGCCAATCAGTGGCGATATGTTTGCATGTATGAATATTCATGAGCAAGACTAAATAGAAACACCTGAGCACTTTTTTGTTTCACTAAAAACGTCTCACATGGCATTCATTCATACTAGAGACACAACTAGACTGTTTAAAATGAATTTAAAAACGATGGAATGAGAGATAGTAAACCCCTCTCTGTCTCTTTTCTCTCCTCTCTCTCTATCTATTACCACATAACATCAAACAAGAAAAAAATATGTATATATCTTTCTTTTCTATTTCTCCATTCTTTTTCTGTAACTATTCAGATCTATTTGTTGTTGCTTCCTAATATTTGTATCTTGTTTGCTATAATTTTTTTTCTCTTCCCCTCTCCTTTTTCTCTTTTGTTTTACAAATTGTTCAGTTATTATTATTGTTATTATTATTATTATTATTATTATTATTATTATTAATTCTCTTTTTTATATGTATTTTTTTTTCTCTTCCCCCTTTTCTCCACTATCCCCCACTTCTTATTTTTTATTATTATATAAATATATTTTTGTTATTATTATTATTATTATTATTATTATTATTATTATTATTTCTTTTTTTTCTATTATTATTTTTTTTCTATTATATATATATATATATATATATATATATATATATATATTTTTTTTTTTTTTTTTGTTTGTTTTGTTCTCACAATTTTCACAGTACCAAAAAACTTTGTATAAACGCTAATAAACAATAAAGTTAAATTGGTCCTCGGTGGCGGGCAAAAAAAAAAAAAAAAAGATTGAATGAGACCTTTAAGCACTGATATCCTTGATATGCTCAATGTTGATAAAATAAGAAAATTCATTATGATACGATAAAAAAAAAATCTATATATATTGCCCAGCTCTAATCAATATGCAGTCTGTAAAATAAGTTTAGATTTGTCTTATTTATTTCTGTTGTATTTGTTCAGGGTGGATACGCAGGCCGTGCAATAGGTTTCAGGATGGCTTCCCTGCTGAGACTAGTGGACACCAAGGCTAACAAACCTGGCATGAATCTAATGCACTATGTGGCTATGGTAATGCATATGTAAATGTGTCTAAAACACTATTCCTTATTGTTTTAAAAACTCTAGATTTCACTCTACAGTTATTTTCTTTCATTTTGTGTCCTGTATTCATCTTCTAACCACAGCAAGCTCAGCAGATTGACCGAGCTTTACTGAACTTTCCAGAACAGCTCCGGCACATCGGAGACGCTTCAAGGTAACTTTACTTTACATCAGTTTGTATTAAAAGGGTTTTTGGATAGAAAGTTGATACCTTGGGGGCTCAGAGTGGTCCAGGTTCAGGTTTAAAGTGATGCCACAATGATTGTAAGATCGCTGGTTCGAATCCCAGTCATGTAGCTTGCCAATAGCTGCTGGAGCCTTGAGAGAGCACAATTGGACTTGCTCTCTCTGGGTGGGTAGATGGCGACCTTTTTCCCCCTCATCGTTTTTAGGTTGATGTCGATCAACACAAGGCATCTGTGAGCTGATGTATCGGAACCAAGTTGCTGCTTTTTCCTCTGTGCACGTTGCTCAGCGATGCTGCATTAGCATTGCAACACTTTCAAAAAGGGCTAAGTTGGTTTAGATATTTTATTCCTTAATAAATAAAATCATATAAAAAGTGCCTTTTATGTTTATTTAGGTTATATTTGTCTGATATTAAAGTTTATTTGATCATCTGAAAAATATTAGTATGACAAACATACAAAAACTAATATCTGTAAGGAGGCAAATACTTTTTTTTACACCACTGTTTGAATGTATTGTGTTTATATGTCTGTAAAGAGAGGTTATGTCCTCGAGATCCTGAAGTTAAACCCTGCCCACTATAGATAGCAGTGTTGTACTATGTTGTTTGGTCCTGCCTTTCTTTCTTTCTTTCTTTCTGTCTCGCTGTCTTTCTTTCTGTCTTTCATTCTTTCTGTCTCTGTCTTCTTTTTTCTGTCTTTCTTTCCTTCTGTCTCTTTCTCTTTCTTTGTCTTTCTTTCCTTCTGTCTCTTTCTCTTTCTTTGTCTTTCTTTCTATTTTTCTCTGTCTGTCCTTCTGTCTTTCTTTTTGTCTTTCTTTCTGTCTCTGTCTTTCTTTTTGTCTTTTTGACCTTTCTTTCTTTCTGTCTCTCTTTTTCTTTCTTTCTTTCTTTCTTTCTTTCTTTCTTTCTTTCTGTCTTTCTGTCTTTCTGTCTTTCTTTCTGTCTCTGTCTTTCTTTCTTTCTTTCTGTCTCTTTCTTTCTTTCTTTCTGTCTTTCTGTCTTTCTTTCCTTCTGTCTCTTTCTCTTTCTTTGTCTTTCTTTCTATTTTTCTCTGTCTGTCCTTCTGCCTTTCTTTTTGTCTTTCTTTCTGTCTCTGTCTTTCTTTTTGTCTCTGTCTGTCCTTCTGTCTTTCTTTCTGTCTTTCTTTCTGTCTTTATTTCTTTCTTTCTGTGTGTATAATGTAGAATGGAGGAAGTGCAAAAGATACGTTAACAATATAAGCAACAAAATTGTCATGGTATAACAATACTAACAAAACTTGCTACCTGTTGCCTGGCTTAGAATATTGCAGTATTACGTGATACATTTATTCATTAACACTGTATAAGGATGTGCCATATTGCTGTTTTTGTGTAGTTGTGATGTGTTTATAACCTAAAGATTGCAAACATTTGCGTTGCTATATACCAGATCTTCATTCTCCAAACACTTGTGTGTGTTTTCTTTAGAATCCACAAACAAGAAGTGGAGACAGATTTTCATAGAGAGATGGAGAAGATTAAAAAAGCAAAGGCCAATGCCAGTAAACAGCCTGATCTGGAACATCAAATGGAGGAATTTCTGCAGGTAAGACTGTCTAGCACTTTCATAACACTTAACAGTACTCTGAAACTAGATCTGAAGTGAATAAACGATTTCACTTGGTTCTTATAGATTTTCCCTTTTTTTTATATAGATGGCTGAAAGTCGACTTGCAGCCACGGAGGCTTCTCTGCAGGAGCTGAACTCCATCAGTCACTCAGTGGCAGAGTACTTCTGTGAAGATCCTGCTACCTTTAAGCTGGAGGAGTGTTGCTCCATCTTCCACTCCTTCTGTGAGAAGTTTGATAAAGCTGTGAAGGTGAGCTTTGATTGATTTTTATGTGATTATTAGCAAACTAAGCTTAAGTGCTAAATTGTTATGCATATCCATTTTTTTTAATGATTTGAGCTGTGAAAGACCTGATTCATAGTCATTCAGACCATGATTGAACACATAATGAAACATGTAGTAACTTAAAGCAGCATTAGGTAGGATTTCCTTGATTTTTGATCTTTTTAAAGAAGTTAAATTACAGCTTGAAACTCACTGCAGCGCTGCATTGAGGTGTAATAGGAGAATAGCGGTGCTCTCGTGTCTGTGCCGAAGCTCCTCTGAGTTCAAATCAGACTCTGTAAGTTTTCCGAGGTGGCAGCGACCAACGCTCGCGAGAACTGCGACCTGCTTTCCGACCTTTAGTTCTAACAGTTCTACAAGGACTACTGGTTCATTCTTTACAAACTAACATACAGACACTCTGGCAGAAGCTGGAAAGAGACCGAATATGTCTGTGAAAGCCAGAAAACGAGAAAGAGAAACTAATCCGCCTGAAACATTTATTACGCTCTACAACTGTAGGGGGAGCCCACGAGCACAAAATCTCAATCCTATCTAGTGGAGCTTTAAAAGTGTTAAACAAACCATAATACCAAGTGACTCTAAGCAGAGGTGATGTATTTGCATGTATGAATATTTATGAGCAAGAGCCAAAAACCTCTCTTTTTTTTATTCAGAGACTAGTAATTCAGTGATCTAAAGCAGGGCAAAATATGAAGACCTGAGCACTTTTTTTTAACCAAAAAACAGACTGTTTAAAATGAATTTAAAAATGATTGAATGAGACCTTTAATCTACAATGCAGAACATTTTAAAATAATGAAAAACCATGGAATTTAAGGTGTGTCCAAACTGGTGTGACTGGTACTGTATCTCAATTACATTAGTACTTGCTTTTAAAAACCACCAGCTGGAGTCAGATACACACCAGTAGCATTTCTGGATTTGTCTTTTTAAGCTTATTTTATTGATTCATATTACTGCCATGTTACATGAAGTGGCAGGTAGCCCAATTTAAAGAGACTTAAACTCATTTAAGTAACACTATTGTGATTTAACCGGATGTGAGAGATTCATTTAAGTGGAAGGGAAAGTTTGGCCTGAAAGTTTGCATGTTCATAATGTTCAGGTGTTTGATGTGCTTAATGTTGTGAATTATGTGTCTTATTTGAATGTTTTGTTTCAGGCAACGTATATTATATCAAGTGATGTATCTAGGTGTCCACTGGTTTTGGTGTGTGTGACATGATCTAATCTTAAGGTATCTTTTTTTTTTTTTTTTTTTTTTAGATTCTGTCTTATACAAACTAGCTTAGAAAGTGAAATGAGTAAATTAGATGTTCTGCTAAATGCTGTAAATGTAAATAAAGTCCCCTTATTTTGAGGTGTGGAACTGTGTTCTCTGGAATGATGGTGCTCTATCAAGTACTTTTGGGATAGGCTTAAGAGTTTGTACGAGGTGCGGTGGTAATCTAAATCATCCAGTCACTTTCAGAACCTCCCAGCAGTGTTTCAAATCTAGTAGAAACCTTGGGCTGATGTTAACTCCAAAACAGAATAGCTGTTCATATTATTATATTTTCTTATTTAGACCAATTAAATATTTTACTCTTAAGAAGCCTTGTTGGTATTTAGGTTATATTTAGAGTAACCTGGAATATTATTGTTATTGCCATTACTGTAATATCGCACGCTGTATGCCTGGCTTTACTGTAACAAAACACAGCAGGTAATCACAGCAGCCCTGTAACAGATCATAAGCGGAAAATACTCTTTTCCCGCTCTCTTTTCCTTTCATTCTTAAACTGGCAGCCCAAGTAATTAAGTAGGTTACTATTTGCGGTAGGTAACGTTATTTGTGTACGTAGCCTGTTTAATTAAAAGTTTCTGTAACATCTTTCTGTGTAAATATATCATGTTATTATATTGTGGAAACTGTGGATTATAGTCGGCTGAGTCAAACTGACCCGTTTTAAAGTTTGAAGATCAAGAAAAATAAAAATAAAAAACTAAAAATAGTTAAAAGTATTTTTTTTTTCCAGTATGAAACTTGTTCTGCTTTTATTGTGTTGTTGCTGCTGGATGCCTAAATTTCCCTCGGGATAAATAAAGTATCTATCTATCTGTCTGTCTGTCTGTCTGTCTGTCTATCTATCTCTATCTCTCTATCCATCTATCTATCTCTCTATCTATCTATCTATCTATCTAAACACCATTGCACTAAACATTCATAGAATAATTAGCAATGGAATTAGTAATGAAATATTCACACTGATTGCTAGAATTTTTTTGAGTTTTAGACATCTTTTGGATAATTAAACCTTGTGTGTTGGGCAGGAGAATGGTGAGCGGGAGGCTGCGGAGAAGCGTCAGCAGCAGCAGAGAGAGAGGGAGGCAGTTAGCCGTGCATCCAAGCGCCGCTCCATCACCACCTGCTCTGGCCGCGAGTCTGACTCCGAGGTCTCGGCGTTGGAGTCCGTTTTGACCAGCTTCCTTTCTGACCGTCCAGCACGCAGGAGGCAGCCTTCCAACAGGGAAAGACCCACAGAACTGTTAAACCCCCTGGTGGAGACTTCCCAGATAGCTGTGGAGAGTCCTGCCAAGACTGAGAAGAATTCTGGGGTTTTAGATATTGAACAACCAGACCAGAATCCAGACCAGAGCTTTCAGACTAAAGAGGAGATCAAGCCCATTGTTGTTGTGGACTATCAGACTCCTAAAAGCAATGTGCGCAAGGCTGGCAGCCGCAGGAGCGTCCTTATAAAGCAAGACCCTGTTGATTCTGAGTGTGATTACGACAAGGACATCGACAACCAAGAGACACAGCAGAAAGAGACATCTGTGTCTGAAGCATCTCGCAAGGTTCTGCGTTACCAGACGAGCTGCGGCAGTTTAAACGGGGAACCTGCTCCAGAACACCTTGAAGACACAACCGTTATCTGGTCTCCTGCACAAAGAGAGACGCGGGATGAGGATCTGTTCTTGAACAACAATCCTGAGTGCATGGGCTCACCCTGGACCGTCCTCAGCCCTCAAGTGACCCCCAGAAACACTCCCCACCGCAGACACTGCTTCACCCCAGCCGCCAGGGACGAGGAACTAGATGACGGTGTGTGGGCTCTCCCGGACACCCCTGTACGTCATAAACCGCCTCTACTAGCAAACATGTGCAGGTCATACGAGCACAGCCTGTCCACCTCCGTGCTGACGGAAGCAGGTGTAGGATCCTCTCAGTTATCGGACTGTCCCTCTGGAGCCCCGATGTTAAGATCTGCCTCTCTGGGTTCAGAAGCCCAGGACTCCGCCCCCGGCTTCCATTTGGGGGTTCTCTTTCACCGACGAAATGCACAAGAGCCTCCACCCTCCAAAAGGCACGAACCTTCAGCCCTGGTCTCCTTCTTCAGGCGTTTTGGAGATAGAGGAAGGCCCGCTTCCGTTGGGGATTCCCACGGAACTGACATCTAGTCTAAAACGACTAATCCCATCCCTATTTTAAGTTTTACATTTGTCCGTTTTTAATCGTTTTACTGTTGTGTGAACACACAGACCTTCTTGTTTGACAATTGTTTGTTTCACAATGAACTCTGATTCAAGACAAATGTGGACTTGTCTTGGCAGATGTTTCATGGTGTCAGTAGTGAATCCAGAACTGATTATTTATTTTCTATTATTAACTTAATTTAAACCTTTAATAGTATTTTAAACTGTTTTAGCCAGCTATGCAGGTTGCCTATAAAAGTGGTCCAAACACTATTACTAGTCTGCTCTTTTTGTTTCTTAAAGCAAACTCCACTTTTATGTAATAAAGTGTGATTTTTTTATTTTATTTTCACATTCATTTCTTTGTTGTTTTTCTCCCACCCCATGTTTCACATATACAATTAAACAAAACTACTTGACTGTGAAGTTAGACTGCCTGGTCTAAAAAATCGTCACCAAAAAAAAAGTCACACACACTAATATTTCGTTGGACCTTCTTTAGCTTTGATTTCAGCATGAATTCACTGTGGTATTGTTTCAATAAGCTCGGCAATGTCAAGATTTATTTCAATACAGTGTTGCATAAATTTTTCACAAAGATCTTGCAGCAGCATTGATGATGGTAGAGTCTGACCACTGCACAAAGCAGCTCTTCTCCATCCAGCACATCCCAAAGATTCTCAATGAGGTTAAGATCTGGACTCTGTGGATCCTGACACTGTTATCTTGGAATATGCCCGTGCCATCAGGGAAGGAAAATTCCATTAATGGAATAACCTGTTCATTTTTAGTATATTCAGGTAGCCAGATACATACATGCATACATACATGGGTTGGACAATGAAACTAAAACACCTGTCATTTTAGTGTGGGAGGTTTCATGGCTAAATTGGAGCAGCCTGGTGATCAATCTTCATTAATTGCACATTGCACCAGTAAGAGCAGAGTGTGAAGGTTCAATTAGCAGGGTAAGAGCACAGTTCTGCTCTAAATACTGCAATGCACACAACATTATGGGTGACATACCAGAGTTCAAAAGAGGACAAATTTTATATATATATATATATATATATATATATATATATATATATATATATATATATATATATATATATATATATATATATATATATATATATATATTCGGCCTGTTCTCCTTCTTCTCCATACCGCCATAAACTGGCTGTTTTCAGGCCGTTTGAATGAGCGCCTCAGACCGCGAGGCACCGTGCGCTGCCGCTGTTGTGCCGAATTAGACTCCCTGCAGAATCTGACTCCTCTTCGCGAGCAGATTCGGCACAACACCGCCTGCTGGAGTGGACACAGTGCTTATGAAAAAATTAACAAACACAAAAACGAAGGTTATTCTATCAGTGATTTCAGTTCTTTTTAATTAGTTTTCTAAACTTTTTTTCTTTTAATTACCGTTTTTATTAGTTTCAGTTAACGGAAATGTTTTTTTACTTTCAGTTTTTATTTTGTTCCTTTTCATTAATTATAATACTTGGTTACTTGGTTATATTGTGATTATAATGCCAGAGCTTTATATAAAGTAAAAATAGCATTAAAAACACAGACTATTTCCTGAAGCCCTACCCGACCGGGCCGAGGAATGTGGTGGGAAATCTTGGGTCGAGAATCTAAGCTCTAATATTAATATACCGATACCGTGGCCCAAGAACCGTGATACGAACCGAACCGTGGCCACACTGTACCGTTGCATCCCTAATATATATATATATATATATATATATATATATATATATATATATATATATATATATATATATATATATATATATATATAGTTTCTTTGTTCAACCTCTGTGTTTGAACACGTGGAGTTTTGTACTTAACAAAAATGACCTGGCAGAGTGAAGAAGACAAAGGAGTAACAAGTGCTAAACACCTCTGGGAACTCCTTCCTTCAAGACTGTTGGAAAACTATTCAGGTGGCCACCTCTTGAAGCTCATTGAGAGAATGATGCCAAGAGTGTGCAAAACAGTAATCAGAGCAAAGGGGGGCTATTTTGAAGAAACTGAAATATAAAACATGTTTTCAGTTATTTCACTTTTTTTTTTGTTAAGTACATAAGTCAACGTGTTCATTGATAGTTTTGGTGCCTTTAGTGAGAATCTACAATGTAAATAGTCATGAAAATAAAGAAAACGCATTAAAAAGAGAAAGTGTGCCAAACTTTTGGCCTGTACTGTACATACAGGGTGGGGGGGCAACATAAGGCCAACGTAGGCCCACTGGCCAAAATTACATTGGACCAATATGATTGGCCAACTTGCTATTCCAATACTACAATATCATGTTTATTGTACTTAAATATACTTTCTTATTTCAGGTCAGTGTGGCTCCCCAGGGTAGTTTTTGCTCTTTATTTTCTTCTTTTTCTTAGGTCTGATGAAGAGGGAACTGTAAGGAGAGCCGATTCCAGCTCAGTCCAGAACAGACCAGTGCTGATATCTCCTCTCAACAAGGCCTGATCTATAACCTCATATTTCCAGTTTCTCCTCTGATCCTCTATTGTTCCCTCGTTCTTTTTCTCTTGCTTTCTCTCTCTCCCTCTCTCTCTGTTAGATGAATTGGGTTGGAATCTGGGGGCATTTGCACTGTTGCCTGGGAAATGGTGTTGTTTACAGCATGTTCTCATTTGGCTGGAGTCGCAGTGAAATAATACCCCTCGGAAAAAAAAAACCTGTGTCCTCGCACACACAGACTCCTCTTTCATACAGAACTCCCCAACAGCCTGTCCAACAACTCCTGCACAGAACAGCCTCAGTCCTCTTCTGTTCTTCTGTTCTTTGGGATTCTTCTGTTCTTCCACTCTTTAGAACTGAGGCCAGTTTAGATGCAATACTGCTGCTTCATTGCCTTTTTTATTATAATTATTATCATTCATTAATAGGTGCTTGTGTGGTCACAAGGTGTCTTGTGTGTGTGTGTGTGTGTGTGTGTGTGTGTGTGGCAGGCAGGCAGACACTCGAGCTGGAACAGAGAGGAGTGAACTTGCGCTACAGGATCACATGAGAAGGTGAGTTGGAGGGCTTTAAGTGGAGAACTCCAGAGTACCAGGTCTTACACTCTGCTTTACCTGCTTCACTTTATCAACGGTGAGTTATCTTTTAATATTCAATTTAACCTTTATTTATCCAGGCAAGACAATAAGAACATTTGCTAGCAGATTATATCCAATACTGATGATGCATTATTCATGTTGTTTTATTCATAAGTCAGGAAGTCTATAAACAGAATCCTCTTTTCTCTGGATCCTGTTAATTTATTTGTTGCATTTGTTTTTGTATTAATTTTTAACCAGTGATTTCTCAGTTGTTGCCTAGGTGTATTAGGTCAACAGTTGTTAGTATTTATATTTTTGATCTTCTGTGGCATCTTCTGTGGCATCTTTTGCTTATTACATCATTCCCTATGTTATGTATTATGGTGTTTGCTTATTTATTTATTTTGGTTTTAACCTGTCATGTTTAATATGTCATATCTATGTCCAATACAGTGAGGCATACAAGTGGTTCATAAATAAAACTATGTATATATGTATATATCCAAATGTAAAAACAGTATATTTATATAGGTTAGGGCCTGATAAAGCAGTAATGATTTAAAAATAATCAGCTTATTATAAAAACTGGATGTTATAAATTGGTGTGAAAAAAAAAAGAATTCCCAAAGAAAAAAAAAATCTATAAAAGAGGTGTTTTTTTCTTACCAAAAATATAATTCAAGCAATAAAGTTTTTTTTTTATAGGTCAATATAACTATTATTATTGATAAATTGCATAATAGTATCTTACAATATACAAGGCTAAGAAGCAATGAGCTCTTTTGGGAATTATTTTATCCCATTCTTTCTGTAAACACATCCAGTGGTTTCTCAACAGGAATCATTTAAGTATTATTGGATGGTCCTTTTGTATTTGGTCCCAAACTAACAGCATTCATTTCTTATTTGTTCCAAAAAAATCTGAAAAACTGCTATTTTTATAAGTGTTTGTATCATTATTGTGATAAATTGCATGCATTATAATAAAGGGATGATTACATTATTTGTCCTACTGTTTTTTAATGCTTTTTTTAATGCACTATCCCTTTATTACATTTAATTGTGTGTAAATATTGTGACAAGGATTTGTTAATGTATTGTGATATTAGTGTATTTATAATGTAATCCATTGCCTCATAATGTATCTCTATACATAGGCTATTTTTTTAGGCGGTGGTGATTTTATTTAAAATCTTCAGTTTAAAATGTCAATTTCAGGTCCCTTTTTCACACACTCCTGATTGCAAATCACTGAAGCTGAGCACACTGTGTAAATAATTTAAAGCATGCCCCTTGTTCCAGTTACTGTCCTTTCACAGCTTTCACTCTGAGCTACCTTATCTTCACCACTTAATAACTAAAAAACACCTTGAAGCTCTTACATGCACCTTTTCAAGAGCTTGTCTGAAGACTCGGAAACACTGACATGCAACAAGTCAGGGACAGAAGGAAGGAAATTGATCAAGTGTTATCTTAGGGGACGACTTTATTTATCCAAACCTGTATACGTTTTGAGGTGTTTTCTTGTGAGTAAGGTTAAATATTAGTGCTCGAGGTAAAGCGATGTGAATTATTGGAATTTGAGTGGGTGCCGAAAAGATTGGACCATTCTATTTTCAAAGTTGTGTATGCAGAAGTTTAGGCCCATTCTTATTTATTTTTTGTACCCCTACCCCCGTGTTTTCGAGGGTAACCCTTCCACTTGGAACAGAATTACAATGGTAAGGGGTGGAATCCTCCTCTAAGAATTGGGACAATCCTTCAAGCATCTAATACCCTGCCGAGCTGATGTGATAACAGTGAATTGCTAAAGTTCAGTAATGTAGCTGCTGGTTAACTAGTTATATTTAGGCCATTGTAAGCCTTAATTCCTCTGTTTTTTGTACATATATTTTAAACCTCCCCGAGCAATGTTATTGTAATGCAATGAAAATGAGTCAAACCCCTAGTATGTATTCCAAACAGTCAAGAAATATGAATTGAAACGAAAGTGATTTGTTTTAATTAGTAAATTGCTGTTCACGTCAGAGAAGCATCTGTTTTACAACCATCTCCACCTTTTTACAATTTACAGTAGATGCCCTTTTTGGCTCTAGATATAATTTAGAGTGCATATTCTATACCAGTAGATGTCACCAGAGAATAGCAGTGCACAAAGATACTGCCTGTGCGAGTGTTTCATTTGTAGAAAATAATTATTTGTCCTTGGAGTCTGTCATTCCATATATTTCACATCCAATAAAGGCTGGACACTTTATTTATTTATTTTATTTATTTTTTTCTTTCAAGGGCAGATCGGGTTTGTACCAGATGCAGTTGTCCGTGCGCACTGTCTACTTTATTTATCTGCTTTGTGTGTTTTAACCCATTAAATCCTTAATCGTTTAATAGGCCCTAACATAGAATCCTGTGGCACTCCATACAATCTGGTTAACTGAATGACTATGTAATAGTTTTGAGATTATTATTAGTAACTGAATCATTATTTTGCGGCTTAAGGGGTTATTTAACCCCATTCAAAACACCTGATGGCTAATAGTGTGGTCATGACTTGAATCAGATCTTTTCGATAAGGACCAAACCCTAAAGAGTGAAGAACTCACCAAACAGGTCAGAGATTAAATTGCGGGGGAGTTTAAAGCAGGATTAGGTTATAAAAACATATCACAAAGCTTTAAGCATCCCAATAATCATCCTCAATCATCAAAAAATGGAAAAAGTAATCTACAACTGAAAACCTACCAATTCATGGCTGTCCACCCAAACTGACAGATCGAGCAAGGAGAGCACTGGTCAGAGAAGCAGCCAAGAGGCCCACTGTCACTCTAGAGGAGAAGTGCCATTTGCCTGTAAAACATGATGGTGGCAACATCATGCTGTGGGGATGCTTTTTCTATATTAGGTACAAAAAAGCTGGTCAGAGATGATTGGAAGATGGATACAAGGCAATCATAGATCAAAACAAGTTAGAGTCCACAAAAGACTTGAGACTGGGAAGGAGATTCAACTTCCAGCAAGACAATGACCCTAAACATACAGCCAGAGCTAGAGTGGAATGATTTAGTTTAAATAATATTCATGTGTTAGAATGGACCAATCAAAATCCTGACCTGAATCCCATTGAGCTTCTGTGGCAAAACATTAAAACTGCTGTTCACAGACGTTCTCCTTTCAACCTGACTGAGTTTAAGCTGTTTTGCATCGAAGAATGGGCTACAATCTCAGTCTCTAGATGCGCAAGCTGGTAGAGACAAACCCCAAAATACTTTTTTGCAGCTAATAGTGGCTCTACTAAGTATTAATAAAGGGAGGTAAATACTTTTTGCATGTCAGACTTTTCAGATTTTTATTTGATAAAAATTTTGAAAACAATGTATCATTTTTGTTCCACTTAATCATGTGTGCTACTTTGTTTGTCTATCATTTAAAGTCTCAATAAATACATTTAAGTTTGTGGTTGTATGGTGACAAATTCTGAAGAGGTTCAAGGGGTGAAAGGATGAAAAAAATGAGGACCTGAGGCAGTTTCTAACAGTTGTCCACAGGGTAACGTGTGCATTATAAACATTATGTCTTGCATGTCTTGTGTGTTTTCAGTTCACCCTCCAGAAAACTTAAGAGTTGACACCCTGGGCATGACCTCCAGCACAGCTGACGCAATGGTTGGGTAAGTCAAGTTGGATCATCATGTTGTGAAATTCGCTTGGGGAAAAATAATATTGCGATAGTGAACTGTATTCTTGATCAATAGTATGTTATAGTGTGGACTAATACATTTTAAAGCTGATGTCTGTAAGTTTGGGGATTTGGGGGATTTAGGGCCTGGGCAGGTGTCATGTAGTCTCTTTTCAAAGTGGATGAATCCGATTCCAGGTTATGTTCAGTCAAAGAGAGAGAGCACACTTTTTTATTTAACTATGGGAAAATGAGCTACTGAGCTCTGAGTTTCCCCTTCTGAAGTCTCCATTGCTCCACCAGCCGCTCGTGTTCTGTAAAACTAAGCCGGATCCTCTTTTAGAGGCTGTACGTGTGACGTAAGTACGTAAAGACGCGTGACGTGGACAAAAGAACTTCCACGAAAAGCAACCCAACACCCTAGTTTTTCGAATGAATATATAAGGCTTAGCAGGAATGATCGTTCAGCGCACTGGTAGCATTAAAAACAATATTTTGTCTCTTCTCCACTCAGAAATGTTTCTGCTTTCAGTTTAGAAACAAATAATACAGACTGCCACTTTAAACTAATGAAATCCAAACTTCACTTTAGAAAACTGACATCCAGAACTTGAACTGAAGCCTAAAAGGGATTAATTAACAGAGACTTCTGTTCCGGATCATTTTTCTCCAATCATAATCCCCCTCCTCAGTGGAATTCATGAGCTGGCATACTTCCCTAAATGAATACTTAAGCAGAGGAGGTGAGGTGGAAATTAAACAGGAAGTAATGGAGAATGAAGTGGAGGTCAGTGTTTGAGTGCATGCCCCGTGGACAGTTACAAAAGGTCCTTGACTCGTGGAAATGACTCAGTGAAGGCATGTTCTAATGTATTTGCTGCGAATTATTTTATTTATTTTAAATAGGGCCTTGTATTGTAGTTGCTCAGTAGGACCAACTGCAGCATCAGCCCCACATCATTTACTTAGTTAAATCTAGGTGGAGACTTTTTTTTTTTTTTTTTTTTTTGGTCAGGCAGTGTAATTGTAAGTGGCAAAAGTATGTGAACCTTTGCTTTCAGTATCTGGTGTGATGGTTATTGTCTTGCTGCATGACCCACCTTCTCTTGATATTCAAGTCTGATAACTGGCAAATGCCAAAGTTGTCGAGTGTGTCACAGAAGCGTTTCGAACAGTCTCTTATCAATGTACACTACCTAAAAGTAGCCTTTTTGATCTTTTTAATAGGGCAGCGATGGAACCAGCTTTGGGAACTATATGGAATTTTAAGCCCTCTTGTCTTAAACATTTAATCTGCTTGTGTAGCTAATGTAGCTAATTTCATTTAAGTCAGGATATTAACATTACAACATTAGATTAAAGGCAGGTTTACAGTTCTGTAAACTGTATTAAACATTTTAAAGATGAGTATAACAGTTGTAAAACTTTAAAGAGGGCTTTTAGCTAACTAATGTTAAGTTACATAGGTTTTAGAGTTGCATTGAACGTTCCGAATATAATGTAAAACTAAAATCTGTCACACACCAGCACTGGCACCAGACGATGGCACTTCATGATATATGTATAGCTCCTCCACAATGAATAAAACCTTTAAAATCTTTCAAATATGCAATATATCTGCGCTTCAAGTGTCAGGCCAGATATTCATGGAACTTTGCTGCAATACTTTTAGAGCTTAGATTCTCTGCCCGAACCCGACCTGACCCGAGGCCCGACCCGAAATCGGGCCGAGATTTACCACCACATTCCTCGGGCCGGGTCGGGTCGGGCTCCAGAAAATGGTCCGAGACGTAGGCATCTGTTTTTTAATTATATTTTTATTTTTAAATAAAGCTCTGGTGTGATAACCACAATGTTGCTAAGTTACCAATTATTATTGTTAACGAAAACGAAGCAAATAACGAAAACTGAAAGTGAAACTAAACTAATTTATATATAAGCGCTGTTTTCACTCCCGCAGTTATACAGCGGGGGGTGTTGTGCCGATTCTGTCCGCAAAGTGGGAGTCGGATTTAGCAGGGAGTCGGATTCGGCACAACAGCGGCCGCGCGGCAGTTTATGGTACAGGTCAGGTCGGGCTCGGGCAGAACGTGCACGGGCTCGGGCTGGGTCGGGTCAGATTTTTTGGGCCCGATCTAACCTCTAAATACTTTTTTGTAAGGAAACTTTTTCCCCATCACAACCATTGTGAAAAATCTGCTTTTCCAGGTTCCTTAAGAAGGGGGGAGCATTGCTCTCCATCCAAAACACTCATGACTTTGTTTAAATTTCCCTGGTTACTGTTGCTGTTAAATAAAACTTGAGAAAGCCACTCCACGTAATGTTTTTGAGAAGAAATCATGTTGTGAAACCAGACATCAAAGATCGATGTATTGTTTCAGCTTCAATTTGACTGTAATCAGTCAAGTATAGTTAAGATGTCGTCAGTGAAGGTGAACACAGAGTGAGGCAGGCCTGGAAGGAGGACCTTGTATTGTTGAATGTGAACTCTGATCCAGAGATGATTAGCATGGCCTAAGCTTTAAAATGAGCCTTAATCTTTCAGACCCGTTCAGAATACAATAGACTCATTAAAGCAAACAAAGCCGGCCCTGCACCAACCTCCACTGCAGTGTTTAAAGGACAGGGTGCAAAACAGAATAGGGCACCAACATTACTCTACCATGCATGATAAATAAACCCATTTAATCAACAACATATATGCTAATTTGAATCAAGTCAAGATATTAGCATTATACGGTGGCCGAGAAAGCCCAACGCAGTGCAAATTGAAGAGCGCTGCAAAAGCACAAAACACATCCATCAAAATTACAACACAGGCGCAGCAAATAGAAAAACGCGCTGCAAATAGAACCACAAACAACGGAAGTGAGTCACAACACAACGGAATTTTCTCGGGGGACCTTAAAGATACTGTACCAGCTAAGCTGCGTCTTCAGTAACGTCTCGGACTTCACTATGTGTACAAAGGACAATAAGTGGCAAACAAGGCGTTTTGTGAAGCAGAACTTTTAATAATATGCACACAACCGTGGTAATCACAGGTAATAAACATAACTTACTTTTCAGAAGCTTGTTTGCCACTTATTGTCCTTTGTATACAGCTGGTACAGCATCTTTTAAGGTCCCCCGGGAAAATTCCGTTGTGTTGTGACTCACTTCCGTTGTGTTGGGGTTCTATTTGCAGCGCGTTTTTCTTTTTGCAGCGCGTTTTTCTTTTTGCAGCGCGTTTTTCTATTTCCTGCGCCTGTGTTGTAATTTTGATGGATGTGTTTTGTGCTTTTGCAGCGCTTTTCAATTTGCACTGCGCTGGGCTTTCTCGGCCACCGTAGCATTAAACATTAGATTAAAGACAGGTTTACAGTTCTGTAAACTCTTATCAAACCCTTTAAAGGTAAGTATAACAGTTGCAAAACTTTAAAGAGGGCTTTTAGCTAACTAATTTTAAGTTACATAGGTTTTAGAGTTGCAATGAACGTTCCCAATATAATGTAAAACAAAAATCTGTCACACACCAGCACTGGCACCACAAGATGCCGCACGCAGGCACTTCATGACTCTGAGCACTTTTTGATTCCTTACTGTGCCACAATTCTCCATGCCACATTTTGACTTTACTAAAATAAATTAAAGACCTATAGAGACCACAAAGTCAAAGGAGATCATGGAACATTCTTTTTGGTAAACTAAAAAATGCTATGGCTAAGTTAGCTCAGTTGTCATTTTCAGTTGCCGTATTTTTTGCACTGTTAGGCGCACTGGATTATAAGGCACGCCATCAATAAATGTCTATTTTTGTGGTTTATTTCCATATATAAGGCGCACAGGATTATAAGGCGCAGGGGTGTCGCAAAGTTGTCCCTCTAATTGGCAAGACTTGTAAAGCTAAGCTAAGTTTTAAAAAATGAGCGTTGAATGTTAATCTACAAAGATTTCTCTGAAAACTGTTTATTTGTGTGAGTAAAGCACTTTTAGTTTATTTACAGTAAGCTTAGAAGTCCAGATTTCCACTAATGACACCCGACAGCTCGTTTTAATACAGTAAACACACAACCTACAGACCGATGACGAAGGAGCTAGCTAGCTCTTAGCGCAGTTAGCAGCTAATGCTAATACAGCTCCAGCAGTGCTACCGGGGGGTTTGCTGTAGGCTACATGCCAATAATACTCATTTCTGAACCGGAAAAGATCTAGGGCTTTAGGGACTAAACTGAAACTCCTGTACACCGCTGTAATTCGACTAAAAATCTAAATCTAAAAATGTTAAATATACCAGTCAGAAAACGTTCTACTTATCAATTTTTTTTTATTTGTGTAGCTTTTAGTATCACTCTTAGGTACTCGCTGGTTTCCTAATCCAGTTGCTCAGGGACTACTGAGTATTAACTTCCTGTTTTGTAGTTCTTCTGGGCTCAGTGCTGTCTTTGTCTATGAAAGAAATTGTCAATATTTACTGGGTTTTTACTTGTATTACTTCAATTTGGTCATGGATTTTTATTTTTTTTAAAGGATGATGGGACTGCATCATGTGTTGTGTTTGCCTGCAACTGTGTTCCATGCCAGGCGAACCTGGATGTGGAAATAGGACTAGGAAATGGGCAGTGGGCAGGAACAGAGGCTAAAACACTCTGTAATAGACAATTCGATTCAAGAAGCTAATACTAGTTGAAGCATTGGTCAAGCAATGCCAGTACTAAAACATTTATAAGGATATTTTATCAGATATTAAGGGGGCATGCTAGTTAAACTTGTACAGAAAATATTGTAACCGTGTAATACTATAAAACCCCTCACACACATATGAGTATGCTGCAGGATTATGATTAATGTTCAGTGTAGAATTGCTTTATATGCTAACAGTGCTTTAGTGAGGAAGTGGTCTCTCTATTGCTTTTATTTACTCTCTCTCGCTCTTGCTCTCGCTCTCTTGCTCTCACTTTAGGGATGTCTTTATATTGCAGTAATTGTAGCATCTTCCAAGACACAGACAGCTCTCTGCTGATCTCCTATGATGCTGCTCCAGGCTACTACGAGACCGTGAGTGAGAGAGAGAAATAGAGAGATAGAGATAGAGGAAGGGAGGGGAGTGGTAAGGGTATAGGCATCCGTCTGGGCTCTGCTGCACTGGATGCAGTCTCCATGGCAACAGGGTTTGCTCACGCAATCAAATCCAGGCCTTAAGCCGGAGCCCCGCCTTACCCAACCATCCACACGCAAGATGTCTCGTCACTGGCTAAGCCTTGCCGTTTCCCGCCTCCTGCTGTGGCTCCGCCCAGGAAACAAGACACAAGTTCAACCTGAACCATAGTTCAACCCAATTCCAGGATACACCCTCATGCACGCTAAAGACCTGAGTTGTGTGTACGTATGTGTGTGGGCCAAGAACCTGAGGCCTACAAGCTGTGTGTTGCGCGAAGGCACTCCAATCTTTCCATTCCACCAGATAGCTGGATATTTTTAGCCTGTCTTGAAAGCCAGGAGTGTTTAAAATGACCCTTAGCCAAGCCACTGCTTGTAAACTTGCAGGCTGACTCTGTTTACTCTTAGATCTTTCCTCTCCCAGGATCTTGGACCCTCTAAGTGCAGTTTAAGAGCGCTTTTTCTTTTTACATTACCTCATACTCTGAGCCTGACTCACCAAAATCAAACCCTTCATCTTGTTCTGATCCCTCAATCCTTCTATTTCTGTCTCTACCCCCCCTTCTATGGATATATTCCACTGATCCATTCCGGCCATGCATCCTAATAAGGTACCCCCCCTCCCACAAAAACACCCTTTTCTGCCCACTGCAAACAAAAGCCTCTTTCACAATGTGCCTCACATGATCAGTGCAGTGTAGATGCCATCAGCCTTCATCATACAAGGGGTGCCATTGATTTATCAGCCGAGCTGCTTTTGCAAAGGCATCTCTCTCTCTCTCTCTTTCTAATCTCCACTGTAACTCGTAATCTCTTACACGGCATCAAACAATACAGGGCAGTAGTGTCTGGCCCTTTCAAGACAGTATGACACCCCATTTTATTATTTTCCTTGTTTTATTTTGGATATAAGCAGGTGCTTGTGTTTCACTTGTGTTGGTTGCAGACCAGAGAGAAAGATGGTGAAAAAAGCAAGTCACAGAGAAAGTGAGACAGGCTCATATTCCTGTGGTGCATTTCTGTATCACAGGCTAGGTTTAGACTGTCTTCCTAAATCTGATTTTGGCATGTCTTTGTATCCAGATAATTTTTCTTTTGGAATAATTTTATATCAATTTTTTATCCCATTTTCTCCACAATTTGAAAGGTCAATTACCTAACTCACTCATTAAGACTCCAGGGGGGACAAGACTGGCGCATGCCTCATCCGATACATATAAAGCCAGCCACCGGCTCTTTTCCAGCTGCTGCTGATGCAGCATTTCCGAGTAGCATCACCACGGTTTCGGAGGAAAGCGCAGTGACCCAGCTGCCAGAGCAAGGCCAATTGTGCTCTCTCAGACTCTGGCTGCTGATGGCAAGCTGCATGAGTGGGATTCTATCCGGCGATCCTCAGTTCATAGTGGCGGTGGCTTAGTTCACTGGACCACTCCAATTTGATTTTTGATAGTCTGGACAACCAGAAACCACATAAAACCTATTGTTTGCAAATCTGATCCAAACCACATTTAGAAGTGGTTTGAAATGTGATTTAAATTGGATTTGTACAGATGAATCGTCATTTGCATCATTCACAACACGACAAACCTAGGGCTCACCAAATCCAGAATAACAGAAGTGCCTGACCACTTGCAAAATAACGTGTGGACAGGGAACTCCACAGATCTGTTTTACGAAATAAATACGTTTTTTATATAAAAGAAATAAATACGTTTTTCTGCAGTCTTAACGTAGCTTTATAACACGTATCCCACCTTTTCTTGTTTCCTCTTGAAGACAAGTGCTTGGGTCTCAAAGCCAAGTTTCAGGAATGCAATTAAATATGGATTTCTACAGATGCATCTGATTTGAGAAATTAATTAGATTTGGTTGCAGTCTGAACATAGCCAATTATCCTAGATTGTATTTAGGCTGATTTTTTTTTTTTTTTTAATAGTGTGAACAGCCAGAAACCACATGAAATTGGATTTTTGTGCTAATCAGATCTGAACCACATTTGGAGGTGATATAAACTGTAATTTATATTTGGTTCACTTTCAAACTAGTGTGGACAGTCATTTCAACAGATCTGATTTGAAAAACAGTTTAGAGTTGCCTGCAGTCTAAACACACAACCCAAGAGACAGTGACAGTGAATTTCTGCATCATAGAGGAATCTCTCTCTCTCTCTCTTTCCCTTCTGCGCTCTCTCTCTATCTCTCTCTCTCTCTCTCTCTCTCTTTCTCCTTCTCTCTCTGCTTCTCATTGGTTGTCCGCACCCCCTCCTCTCCTCCTCAGAGCCAATATGTTCCCACCATCTCCACTCCCCCTCCCTCTGCACATCCTCCCCTCCACCCTCACATGCTCTCTCCCTCTCTCCCTCTCTCTCTCCCTTCGCTCCCTCTCTCTTTCTCTTGCATGCTCACGCCCTGCTGCTGCTTGCCTGCCTCTTGGCTCCTCTGCCTCTTGCCTTCTTGCCTTCTCCCGCTCTCTCTTTTCCTCTCTTCCCTTCTTTGTGTCTGGGTCGTTTTATTTGCCGTTCAGCTTACTGAGCCCTTTACAGGATGTGGAAGTGTAAGGATGGAAGGATTGCTTTCTGGAAGAAGACTGCACTGATGCTGCACTGAGCCTCTTTCTTTTTTTCTTCCCCCTCCATCCATCCCTCCCTCCATCCCTCTGTCTCTCTGTTTCTGCGAAAGCTCACGTGAGTACTGCACTGGGGAGCTCCCCCACTTTCCTACCTTTCTATTTGCCCCTTGTGCTGTTACTATGCTATTTGTAGTAATGTGTAACGTGTGTCATCAGTGTGTGTGTACAGGTCTCTTTCTCTTTCTTTCTTTCTTTCTCTCTCTCTCTCTCTTTCTCTCCCTTATCCTCTGCTTTCCATCTTTCCATATGTGCTGTGTATTAGACAAATATGAATAATTAACTGCAGTGTCTGGCACACACACACACACACACCCTTAACCACATAAGCATCTTCCTGCTTATTCTGCTTATGTAAATCCACACAGGGAGCGATGGTAGAACAGCAGGGTTTGGCTGTGTGTGTGTGTGTTTACAGGTGGAGACTAGGAGGATGATATTGCACCACACACACTCACACACACACACACACACACACACGCATGCATGCATGCGCACAATGCACTCTTCTACCCACCACTCATGATCACATATATAGAGATTGTGTGTGTGTGTGTGTGTGTGTAAGCCTATAGATGCTGCTGTGTGTCGTCACTGCCAGCTGTTTACTGCGTAATCCGTCTAAGCCTAAAGTGCCTAAATTTAGACATTTTACCACCCTGTCATCACTGAATCACCAATAGTAGCTCTCAATACAGTGCATTTACCCATGCAATACAGCAGCACTGCCTTCAATTAAGCATAATTATAGTTTTGGAGGCTAATTGCATTATAAAAGTGTAGTAGAATGTGTTGATATAATGGATGGATTTAGGCTTTAGGTAGAATATAAAAGTGCATGTGAATATGTGTTCTTTGTGCTGCATTTTGCATCATATTGTTTTTGTACCTAATATGAGTGACGCACACATCTGTGTGTGTGTGTGTTTGTGTGTGTGTAAGAGATAGAAAAAGAGAGGGAGAGAATGAGAATCAGCAGCGGTTGGTGAGTCAGTGCACAGCACTGGCAACCTCCTGGCTTCCATTCAAGCATAGCATCAGATGCTCAGATTGACATATGCACAGTGGCATCTGTGAACTTTTGGAAAATCCCACACGCTCACATTGTGCTGATTTGGTGGTTTGCCTTTCAATTGTCCAAAAGCAGAGCTGGATAGTTCTTGGCAGTTTTGATTTTGTGAAAAAGGATGTTGGACACATTCCATTGCTGCACAAACCAACAAATCACAAAGCACACAAAGCGTCTGGCAACCCTTTATATGAAGGGTACCTCCATAGGGTCCTCATAACACATTCACGATCATTAAATAACATATTTATAAAGCATTATTTAGATGTTTATTAACAGCTCATGCCTAATCACAACATGTCATAATAAATTAAACTGAATTGATATAACATGCATAAACGTTGCCTCTTAAATTAAAAACTTAGATATAGATATGGTTGATGAAAGGGAAAAAAAACATTTGTTTAAGGCATTAAAGATTAAACATTGCCAATACATAATACAAAAAATAATAATAATAAGAGACCACTTAAAAATGATAAGTTTTTTTTTTTTTACCAAATTGAAAACCTCTGGAATATAATCAAGAGGAAGACAGATGATCACAAGTCATCAAACCAAACTGAACTGTTTGAATTTTTTTCACCAGGATTAAAGCAGCATAAAGTTATCCAAAAGCAGTGTGTAAGACTGGTGGAGGAGAACATGATTCCAAGATGCATGAAAAAAAACTGTGATTAAAACAAAAAAAAGGGTTATTCCACCAAATATCGATTTCTAAACTCTTAAAACTTTATGAATATAAACCTGTTTTCTTTGCATTATTTGAGGTCTGGAAGCTCTGCATCTGCTTTGTACAATATTTTTATTTAGAATTTGGTAGAAATGTCTGTAGTTTATAGAACACAACAACAATGTTCAAAATCAAAAGTAAAGTTCAAAAGCAAAATCAGAGAAACTGATTCAGAAACTGAAATGGTCTCTTAACTTTTTCCAGAACTGTATATGGAGAAAAGTAGTAGGACAGTTGTTAATTCATAATTTCTTCCAAAATCAAAGGTATTTATAAAGTTACTGCCCTGTGAAGGATTCTACTACGTTGTAAAATGCTTCTGTGAGGATTTGATTGCATTCAGTGACAAAATGTTAGTGAGATCAGGATGCCAGTATAGACAGTTGCACTTAATCACCTAGTATACTTGGGGCTAAAATTGCTCTAAAAAGGAATGGCAATATTAGAAAGTGGTAAATATTGTTTTAAATGTTGTTGTAGGCCTGAAACATTGGCCATGGCCAGTACAACTGTTTGGAATGTTCTGAAGAAGAAAGTCGTCACTGGTGTACTAAGTAACAGATATCGAACAGAGAGACCAAGGAAAACAATAGCAATTGATGACAGTATCATTGTAGGAGTTGTTAAAAAGACTATAAAACAACTGTAAGTGACATCCGCAACAATCTCCAGAGTGCAGGAGTGAAGGTAACAAAATCTACTGTTTGCAGAAAACTTTATGAACAAAAGTACAGAGGCTTCACCAGAAGATGAACAGACAGAAGGTGCTATCTTCTGAAGAGTGCATCAGGTCCAGGTGTAAATACCTGGATATAAAACCTTAAAAGTTGTTATTTTGTCTCATATTCATCTTTGAACATCAAACCAACATGTTTTTAGTCTACAGCAGAAATAATTAGATTGGTCTTACTGTTCCAACACTTTTGTAGGGGACTGTATGTGTATTTAGAATATGCACCTTCAAGGTGAAAAAGTACAATGTACACTGTGTAGGGACAGTTTCCCAAACAGGGAATAAGCCTAGTTGAAGACTATATTTTATTTTCAATAGATAAAGATTCGTTTAAAATTCTATGAAGTCCAGGATTAGGCTTAATACTTAATACTATTTAATTACTTTATATTATTCCACTGATTCTGAAACCCAGTTTGATGCTGTGGGTCTCTTAGTAGTGGCTGTAATGATATTTAGCTGTCTTGAGATGGCAAGGGAAAAAAAGCCAAAGCCAATTTGCTTGTCTCTAAAAAATCTTTTGACCCTTGTCTTCAAGTGCCGGATGTGTAAGCTGGAGCTTTTCAACACAGTGACTGGTTGTGTGTGTGTGTGTGTGTGTGTGTGTGTGTGTGCTAGTTTTGACTTGTTTAGAAGGATACTGAAATCCATGTGCATCGTTGTTATTTGTAATGGTACAATTTGCTGCTGCAACATCTTCAGCTTCCCTGTCCGTCAATAAAAAAGGGCCATTAAAGACCAACGACTATTTATGGTCTATTTTCTGCCAAAGAGCAACTCTGAAATGGTAGAGATGTACGATCTGCACAAGAAATGTGTTGTGCGAGAACACTGTTGGATATCTTGACATTAATATTGGTGGTGGGGGGTAGCTAACTAAATTAAGTAAAGCTAAGCTAAGTAAACAAAACTGTAATAAAAAAGACTTTCTTTTAAAGTCAAACAAGCGCTGGATGTTAATCTACACAGATTTGCACTACATTTATTTACAGTAAGCTTAGATTCACGAATTTCTGGACCATTAGCATTAGCGGCTAACCCTGTGTTAGTGTCTGAGTGTTCCGGTAAGCCAGGGTGATATTAGCTACCAGTTCATCCCACGTAGCTTGTTTTAACATGGTAAACGTGCAGACTTAAAGGATTTTAAGTGCGCCTTATAGTGCGAAAAATACGGTACCTTACTCTACATCCAGCCTTGTTAAGTCACATGATCACATCACCTTCATCATATCTGCAGCATGAAGAGCTCCCTGTTTTGCTGCATGCAAGTAATGCAGTTTCAGGGTGCTGTTATTCAAATCCTCATAGCAGCTCCTACCCAGGTCCTGGGTTAACTTTCTCTTTTATGGGGAGGTCCTATGTGATTTTATTCAAGTCCAGAACGACCATTTATGTGTGGAAATGGAGGAGCTACTGAATGCAACGTCACGTGACCGAGAAAGCCAAAAAAACTCACTGATCCTCCTGTTTTTTTTAATAATGGTCCGGATGCAAGAGTTTTATCATATGTGAAGTAGAAGTGTGAAATCATTTTCACAGACGTCCCCCTGAAAAACTAATCCCATCCGGACAGGGCTTAAGACGACTGTAGGCTGGATTTTGGCTGGATATGTTATTGTAGTGACCAGACCAAAGTCTCTAAAAACCTTATCAATGCACTCTTGTCAATGCAGCATACACATACACTGACATGCCACTAGCATACTAGAGTCACTCTTGTGCCGTGTCTGGTCTCAGGTGGCACTTTGGTGTTTCTGTTGCATGAATCAGTAGGCAAGAGGGGAGCTAATAAATAGTGCAGCAGCAGATGAGCTACAGTCTGCAAAAATAAACTTTGGCCTAGAGTGTGCCTATGAGATGAGTGTAGATATCAAAGAATGTACATTGACTGTTGCAATCTTTTCTGCTCTAAGTAGAACTGGATGTCGCAAAAGCATGCATGTGGTGCTTAATGGTTGTCGTACTGGTTTGAAGACCGTTGTTTGTAGGGAAAGCCTTTCTGTATATCTATTGCTGTGCACCACCGGGTTTGATTTAGAACTTACAGTGTGTCTTTGCTTTCACAGCAACGGGAAAAGTACACCTTGCTCGGCTTAAAACTAATCAGCATGTCACTTGCCATGCCCCTTAAGAGCCAGTTGCACTCTGACTTTGGGGGATTGATATTTAAATGGCGCAGAGAACTCTTCACTCTGTGAAGGTGAGCGAGCAAATAATTTATGGGAACAGCACTGGGTGACAATTTCTTGTTTGAAATTACATCAAAAAGAACAAAAACCTGTAAGAATAAGCCTTTATAAATGTTAATACCAGTTGTATGTATTGTGTTTTGGCTGGAAGCCTGAGTAGGAACCTTATGTATGGATTATTATTGAATGTATATCCCACTACAAAGGAGATCCTCAGCATGTTATAGTTCCCATTATAACCAACATGTGCAGTGTAGATTGACATCAGCTGCCGTTACACTAAATTTGCTTGTTAAATCATCCATTCAAATATAGAAATATAAAGTTCTGGGCTGGATTCTCGTAGCAAGGATCTGGCTGGGAGGGTTCAGCACAGTTCAGCATGCCGATGCTGGCAACCACACCTCCACCCTTCCCAGCATTCACAGTTGTGAGTGACAGATAGGAGTAGGTAAATGCCTGAACCTGCCAAAGCTGTGGACTCCAGGCAAGTGATTCTGGGAGGGCAGTTCTCACCTGCAGGTTTTTTGGAGGATTTGTGGGACTCCCATTGAAGGGTGTGGCTGACACATAGCCCTGCTTCCTCAGGCTTTATGTGCTATGGGATAAAACTCTCTTTATCTTCAAAGACTGCTAGGTTAAATGGCAGGGATTACAGCACATTATCTCCCACACACTGGTTAAAGTAGTCCTTTTTCAACTCTAATGTCATGTGTGACAGCCTAAGATCTTACGTTATCATGCTCCCTGTTGGTGGGCAATTGAAGCCCATGCAGTGCAGTTCTGTTTTAGGTGACAATCTTGCTCTTAATCAGTGGTAAGTTTCTGACCACAAATGACTTCTTGCATTCCCCATTCCACTTTTATCCCTAATTATTTAGCAATTAAGTGATTTGCAATTCTTAAAAAAGCCATGGGCAAGTACTTTCCCTATTGCACAATGCTGCAAGTGCTAGAAGGATGAAGGCTGATTTGTTTTTAAAATGCTGCAAATACAACTTTTGGCAGCTTTACACACTTGGAGGAGAACATTAATGCTAAATTCATGTGCAATGCATAAGACTCTACTTTCTACATGTAAAGCTGGAATAACGAGCAAGCCATGTTCAGAATGGTGTGGAAACAAGTTCCCCAAGAACCAAGTGATTATGCTCGGCTATGGATAGAATAACTAATAGCATTGCTCAGTATTAAGTTAAATGTGCATTAAAGATAAAAAATAACGTACACACTATTACACTTTCAACAGTGGCTGCTGTATGCACTATCCAATACTATCCAATACTGATATTCAATCTTTTTCTCTGCCATCTTGAAAGGCTGAAGATCACCTGAACTCAAACTTAAGTATCTAAATATCTCCTACTTTTCCCACTATAAATAAAGTGGTGTTCATGTCATTTTTTTTAGCATGGCACTCCTAAAATCTTGACTGTAATCCTAACAAAATATATGGCCTGGGCTTAAAAGTTGGGTATTTTCCACAAAAATAACAAAATTAAATGAAATTTGTGACGATTGGTCAAATATCCTACCAGAATCTGGTCAAGGTGCAAATTTGACTAAGCTAGGACCACACAGTAGGTGTGCTGTATTTAAATAATCAGTATAATTCACTTACCATAATTTTTGCACTAAACGGCACACTTAAAATCCGTAAATTTTCCCCAGAATCGACAGTGCGCCTTATAATCTTATAATCTTATGCACCTTATGTATGAATTGTACCATACAATTCATACATAAGGTGCAGTAATGCCACTGAGCACTAAGACTGGAGCAGTATTAGCATTAGCTGCTAACTGCAGCGCTAGCTTTTTCACCGCTCAGAGGTAAAAAATGATTTATTGGACAAAAATAGTCCAATAAAGCTGATGTCATCCTGGGCTACCAGAACACGCAGGGTTCCTCATTGTAGCGCTGTTCGGTGGAATTTACTGGCGCTAACCACTAATAACTGCAGCTAATGCTGGTGCTAACCGCGCTAAAATACTGGAAATCTAAGTTTACTGAAAATAAACGGAAGCACTTTACTCACCCAAATAAACAGATAAAAGAAATAACTTTGAAAGAATTACAGTTTTATTAACTTAGGCATCCTCAGTGGTGAGACCTGCTAAATTAGAAGGGAAACATGGCGACACCCTTGTTCTTTACTATTGTTGCTTAAAATGCGCCTTATAATCTGGTGCGCCTCATGTAGACCAGAAAATAGACGTTCATTGATAGTGCGCCTTATAACCTGGTGCTCCTTATAGTATTTAGCACACTGACATGCTAAATGTCAGGGGACATCATTGGACCAGAACTAAGATTGTGTCCCATGTCTTTTGCCATAATGTCCCCTGCAAGCTAAAAAAATCGCTGCACTGACTTGTGGGATATGCGTTTTGTTTGCCCAGCATTAAATATGGATGATTTTGGCCAGACACTGCCTTTCACGATGATCACCCACTGCACTGTCTACTGTGGGTTGTAATGCCATATGTTATGTATTCTAAGACGCACATGTGATGCTGAGGCTTGAGAAATATTAAATGCTTTTTGCATTAGTTTATGCACAGATTATCAAGGCATGCTTCAGCTTTATTTAGAAACTTCGATACTTTCGATCGCCTTGTCATGAGCACACTGGCCAGTGTTCTACCTCACTGTCTAATAATAACTTTTGGCATGTTTGTATATTTTGTTTCCCTACAAAAAGAATCCTCTATGTGCCATTTGGCACTAAGACAAAAGCATTTGCACTCACTGCACTTAACACATTTGTGCAGCCGCTATTCATTCACTTTCAGTCTTTGAGCTAATCGCGTTAGCGTCTGTGTGTGTGGTCAAACATGTAACGCACTAATACAAAATATCATGACGCTCTTCTTCAGCCAGCTGGCGCTACTGAGCCCCTTCTCTAAGGTCAGGCTCTGTGTTCTGAGGGTTGCAGGAGCTTTGTTGACTCAGGCTTCTGTTATTTCTGATAATGCGTTTATGCCGCTTTGCCCTGCTTGCTACAAAGGCCGCTATGCAAATGGTGGTCTTTCCAGGGGTGTTTGCAGACTCTGTTGGCAGACCCTAATTGATTGAGTGGGGGGCTTGTGCAGAGAGGGTAAGAGAGAGAGAGAGGGAATTAATGAGGCTAAGGAATCTGAAAGTATTGCAGTGTAGGCATATGGTGGAGCATTCCTTGCTTAACATTATGCAGAGAGTTATGTCGAGCTACGAGCAAGCTAAGCTATTCTCCATGGCTTATTAACTACATCATTAAATCAGTATAAAATCCCCACTGGTGCTGTCACCCAGTGTGAGCATCTGCATTTGATGTGTGCTCTCTACACAGCTCAGAGCTCCTCACTGACTTGTTTACACTTGAAACTTGAAACTTGTGTGTCTGTCAACTTCACAATAGTGTGCAGGTGATGCTGAAGCGCATATAGTGCAGCTGTAGCTTCAAAGGCCAGTTTAAGACCACATGTTTTGCCAGTATATATGATCTGATGATTGAGAACTCTCAAAAATTTTTCTGTTCTGGTCCAATTCCAAGACAAAACTGCTGATATAAAATACACATTCTTATACAAGAGCTCTTTTTATATTAATTTTGTTTTTTTTTATTAGCTAAAACTGCTGATATTACTTGCTAACTTACTAGCACTGCTATAGTTAGCTTCATTATCTAGCTCACTCCTAACACTATCTCTCCAAAACCTTCGGAAGGTAATGATTAAACTGATAAAACACACTAAATGATAGAATGGAGCCTTACCTAGGGTGACCAAATTTGGGTTTCTGAAAAGGAGGACACATTTTTTTTTCTGAATTTCTCTGATATAATAGCTCAATTCTAATTCGTCAGTTTAAAGGTGCTTCCTCCTTTAAACAGCTATAACATGTATTTGTATCAGGCTACAAACAGGGCTGCTTTATGGATTCATGCAACGCAACTATGTCTTAAAAGCATTTGACACTGTTTTACTCTTATTCAGTGCGGGCATACCTTTTACTAACATAAAGTAGATAGATTTGAGGAGAAGGGCGTGACTAATTTGCGATACAGAGAAACCTGGAATGGAGTGGAATTGAACGGCATGGCAATTCTGATCACAATGCACTGTACTGTGGGCAGTCAAACAAAATCCCGGACAATTTTGAAATCCAGCCGGGCTTTATTTTAGGTCTCAAAAGTAGGACATGTCCGGGAAAAAGAGGACGTCTGGTCACCCTAGCCTTACCTCTAGTGCTCAGCACTTTGGCTTTACTCTACAACTACAACTAACTAAAGCCCTATCTGGTCCTGGGGTAATTTTCTCTTCTATAGGGGGAGGGTCCTCTGTGATTTTATTCCTGTCCGGAACGATCATGTAAGTGTCTTTCTTAGACGTCCTCTGAGAAAATGTACAGGCTGAATTACCTACTGTTTTTTGCTGAACTCCGTGGTCCTCAGGTAATTTTAGTTCTGTATGGACTCACATCTCTGAGTTTCGTCTCCTCGTGTTTAATAAAATAGCTATTTTTGTCCACTGCTACACACCGTAATTGCACTTTGGGCGCTTGTTTCCATGGAGATCCATGTAAACAAAACAGTGAGTGAAAATGGAGGAGCTACTGGTTGTGATGTCATGTGACCGAGAAAGCCGAAAACTCACAGGTTCTCCTGTTTTTTCAGTTGTAGTCTTGATGCAAGAGTTTTATCACTGAAAAGAAGTGTGAAACTTTTTACAGACGTCCCCCTGAGAAATTAATCCTGTCCGGAAAGAGCTTAAGTCTTGCTTTGTGGTGTTTCTGCACTTAAATATCGCTAAACAAACAACAGCTATGGTTTGTTATTTAACTTTGGACTGTTTTAAATAATGGCGAGTTTGTGGCTCAGTGCAAGCTGTGGGCTGAAATCTAGATTGGTAAATATATTGTCCTTATTCGTCTGATATTAGATACAATAATTGTCAATATTAGACCCAGGAGCACTTGCTCTGAGAGCTAGGTACAATTGGTCAAGTGTGAAAACTGTTTCTGAGCATGTGAGAAGCCCAGAAAAAATAATCTGTGGTGCTCTGTCATTTGCTTCAAACAGACTCTGGATGCAGTCTGTTGCATGTTTGGAAGTTATCCACTCCTGGTGCTCCATGTAGGGTTGGGTGATTGGTTCACTTTGTCACATAACTGCTGAAACATGTTGTATAGGCCTGCATGGCTAAAAACTTTCTCATATGAGTACAGCTCCATGTTTGCGTGTCTTGCATTGTGAAAAGCCATAAATTTTGCACCTAGGCTGCACAATTTTGCAGAAATTTGCACAGAAAATTGCAAAATTGATCTACGGTTCAAACAGAATTCTTCTGTGGGAAAGCAATGCAGTAAAAATGAGCCCAGAACAAGCCCAAAGTTTAGGTTTACCAGTGTATGTGAGAGGAAAATATAAAATGTGCCCTGAAAACATCATTCTAACTGCTGGAAAGATAATATAATATAGTAACGTAGCATTTATTTTATTTTAAATAACAGATTTAAAATCCTGTTGATGCTCCTCTGACTATGACAGGGGAAATTGCTGATCTGTGCTTGGCCCACTGATTTCTGCACTCTGTAATTTTGCAGAAATGGGCAAGAATGAGTAACACTGTGTAGCACAAGTCATATTCATGTAAAATCCTCTGATACTACTCCACACACTTCTCAATTCTCTCGTAATGCTTCTTCAAAGGAACAATAATTCCAAATTTCCAAACAATGGATAGAGATTTCTGCCCCACCCGCTCCTCCACAGATACAAAGCTTTCACAGGTTGCCAGATTGACACACAGAGGCAAGCAGTGACGAGTCTTACTCTGTAATTGATCAGTTAATATATATCATCGCTCTCCAATGAAAAACACTTATCTCCAAAACAGCAACTTTACAGGAGAGAGCAAACAACTTGTACAGTTTCAATGGAAGTCAATGTAAAAAGAGTTTATTTCAGGTCATCTTGCAGAGTTTCTATTGGTCCGTTCATCAAGACATTTTTGGCACAGTGTAAGGAACAGTTTGTCTGTTAAAATTATGTAGTAAACTAAAACTCGACAAAAATGGAGATAAGTGTTTTAATGTCCTAAATGGCGTCTCTACTATGCTTGTGGTGGCGGTAAATTAACTAGCTATGGTCAGCAACCTTACTGAAGCTCAGTGATTACATGTTAACGAGAAAAGTAGCCAGTTTACCCGTTTCCATAGCTGCAGCAGTTAATGCAACTGCCAGGGTTAACATGGGACAAACGCAGCGCCACTTATAGCGTTTTTTCATCGTAGTTTTTTTAAATGTTTGCACTAGGGGTGGGCGATATGACCCTAAAATAATATCACGATATTTCATGGTATTTTCATGATAACGATACTCTTTGGCGATATGGCAAAACACTTTTAAAAAAAATATTTAAAAAATACACTATACACTGCAAGAAAAAATATTTTATCATTACATACAATTTAATATAATAAAATAAAAAAAATACAAGAATTTTTATCAGATATGTAACAGAAGTAAATGATCCAGAATGCCATGATACTAATAATAATGCACTCCAAATATCTCCATATATCCAGGATTAAAGTAAAATAAATGATACTGGACAGATATAATCTGTCTCTAGTAGATATAATGGTAAATGGGATGGGTAATTTGGTACGATATTTTAGGGCATAATATCGTTCACGATATTTAACATTTTTGACGATATTATCGTGTACGATACGATATTGCACACCCCTAGTTTGCACCACGTTTCCACCAACTAAAGTAGGTTTTGGAACCAGGAATGCTCGTTTGCAGTGGGAACCGAGGAATACCAGCTTCATCAGAGCGATTTGTGATTACATCTGTGTGCATGTCTGTTTGTACAGCGCTCTCTGTTAATGACGTATGATGTGACGTTTTGACAGTTCCACTAAAACTGGTGGAATCGCGGGTTGGTTCACTAAAAAGCACCATGGTTCTTATAAGCTTTAATGGGACTAGTTCAAGAACCAGAGTTCTTTTGTGTCTTTTATGTCTTTCTTTGTCATTTAAGCCAATACTAGGCCTGTAGAATGTAAAAAAAGAATAATAATAATATTAGAGAACCAATCACATTTTCACATTTCATCCTCACTCACCTCTCAGTTGTGTTTGCTGAATTATAATGTAGTTCTCAGAGCCCTGGGCAGATGTGTGTCAGCTCTCCATTAGCTGAAGCTGCCGGGCCCCCGGGGCCCTTCACCTCTCCTCCCTCTGTCTCAGTCTCTCCTACCTGCACAGGAAACAACAACAGCAGAAAATCGTCTCTCAGCGCCCTGCCTCAAACTTCACAATGAGGACAGCCATGCATAATTCATGCTTTTAAACTGGTAAACATTACTGAATGTGAGCGAGTTTGTCCCACTGCACCGGCAGCTGGCCCGCCATCTGCGGAGTGACTCAACACGCCCAGCGGTGAAAAGATGTCTAGCATGCATGCAGCAAAAAAAAAAAAAAAAATGGTTGAAAGCCACTGTAAAATGTACTTGTGACCACACACCATGCTTAAAGTGCTACCAGTATGTTTTAAAGGAGATAAGAAGTCTTATAAATAAGATACTGGTCACTGTTTAAATTCTGAACAAAAGTGTGGTCATTATGATAGAAGCTGGAGTCGTATAGAGCACAATTGGCCTTACTTTCTTAGGGCACTCCTAATGTGATGTTTGTCAGCACAGGTGTCTGTTAGCTGATGTATCAGAGCTGGGGATCCAGCAATATTATATCGTATACAATATATCCTGACACAGAAATATCATGATATTAAAAATCCATATGGTGATAATAGGGCTGTTCTGTCTTAAAAGTAGTCTATTATTTACTGTGAAGCTTTAGGTGTATTTATTGTATAATTGTTTTAGTTTGCAGTTTATATGCATGCACTAAATATTATGCAATATTTTTGCTGCATTATATTATTTTATGCTATATTATTTATTTTGCCACATTATGATTATTCTGTTAAACTATTATACTATATTCCTGAAATGAATGAATTATTTTTCTGTTTTCCTATATTGCCAGGTATATCGTTATCACAAAAATACCCTGAAATATCGTGATATTATTTTAGAGCCATATCGCCCACCCCTATTGTACACTGTTTACTGTTTTTACTGTTCGTGTTTATTGCTGTGTTCTGATGGTCTGACATCCCTTGTATGGGCCAAGTGGTGCACTCTTGAGGGGGGTATCTTGTTAGCTGTTTTAAAGGCTTTACTCTGCTTCCAAAACAGAACATGTTCATTTTTTTACACAATCTACTTATGAGATATGATAATTAGACTGAAGAGAAAAAAAACAGACTGATCACATGTAACCTCTAAAAAATCAAAAAAATGTCCAGTACCAGTAAATTGTTGTTGCTGTTTTCTAAAAATACAAACACAAAATCAGGTCGCAGTGATTTTTTTAAAAACTGTGATAATGGAATGCTGTGCACGGCATGGCACTTTTTTATTTCACTTTCTCAAATGCAGTCGCAGTGTGTGGCAAATCGCATGTGGTCCAACAGTGAAGGGCCTTAGAGTTGATGTGTATGTTTTATTGCCTGCGGTGGTGTGCTCCCCTCCCCTCACACACAGTGCAGTTATTTAAAGGATCAGATTATTTCTGGCCCATCTCGTTTACCCCGCAACACGCGCATTTCCTCCAGGAATATTCTCACAGTAGAGAGAAAGAGGGAGAGAAGAGGAGACACGCGGGTATGCCACGCTCTGCATGGCCCACTGTCAGAACCATGCCCAATTAGAAGCAAGGCGGGCTCACGCGCACACATGCACAGCTCGTGGCCTGTGCATCAGGGTAAGGTCACGTGTGCTTGGCCTCTCTGCAGGCAGCACGAACCAAGTCTGCACTGATGACGTATCCACGGATGTCATGACGCAATGACGAGTGTCATTAGTCAGTGTACATGTGCTGATAGCAGAGTGCTGTAGGCCTTTGCTGTACTCTGTGCAGTTGTCCAATGGTTTCAGTGTAGCTTTACAGAAATCTGGACCGCTATAAGGCACAAAAGTGAGTACACCTCTCAGTTTTGTAAATACACTGCCTGGCCAAACAAAATCACCACCTGGATTTAAGTAAGTAAATGATGTGGGGTTGGTTGGTTGATGATGCAGTTGGTCTGCAGGTTTAGGTTCAGCAACAGTATTTGCTGAAATAATGAGGTCAGCTGACTCTCCCTGAATATACTGAATATAGACCA
Organism: Astyanax mexicanus; assembly: GCF_023375975.1. Taxonomy (NCBI): domain Eukaryota; kingdom Metazoa; phylum Chordata; class Actinopteri; order Characiformes; family Acestrorhamphidae; genus Astyanax; species Astyanax mexicanus. The sequence continues at coordinate 37,645,558 of NC_064427.1, read as the reverse complement.
GGTTATTCTTCCATCAATGGATTTATTTTTTTTTCTTCCCTGATGAACACGGCCATATTCCAAGATAACAATGTCAGGATTCATGAGGCTGGAATTGTGAAAGAGTTCAGGGTTCAGGGAGCATGAGATCATAATTTATCATTTTCACACATGGATTGAGAGAGAGTTCACCACAGAGTCCAGATCTTAACCTCATTGAGAATCTTTGGGATGTGCTGGATGAAGAAGAGCTGCTTTGTGCAGCGGTTGGTCAGACTCTACCATCATCAATGCTGCTGCAAGATTTTGGTGAAAAATTAATCCAGCAACACTGGATTGAAATAAATCTTGTGATATTGCAGAAGCTCATCGAAACAATTCCACAGTGAATGGGTCCAGTAAATCCAGACCATCTAAATACTGAGTGTGTGACCTAATGTTTGGTGGACACTTTTTTTTTTTGTCCAGGCAGTGTGTTTTATTATATCTTTTCATGAAACATATCTTTTAACACAGCCATTAAAGTCTAAACCACTGGCAACAAAGGTGAAAATGGTATTGCCCAAAGCGTCAATATTTTGTGTGGCCACCACCATTATTTTTCAGCACTTAACTCACTAAAGTTTCACAGGTTGCCATTGAAATTCTCTTCCACTCCTTCATGATGAAATTACATTACATTACATTTGACAGACTCTTTTATCCAAATTCTCCTGATCTGGTAGTAGAAGGTAGTTAGTTAGAGGTGTTAGGAGAGTAGGTGCTCTTTAAAGAGCTCTGTCTTCAGGAGTTTATTAAAGATAGTGAGAGATGCTCCTGATCTGGTAGTAGAAGGTAGTTAGTTAGAGGTGTTAGGAGAGTAAGTGCTCTTTGAAGAGCTCAGTCTTCAGGAGTTTATTAAAGATAGTGAGAGATTCTCCTGATCTGGTAGTAGAAGGTAGTTAGTTAGAGGTGTTAGGAGAGTAAGTGCTCTTTAAAGAGCTCTGTCTTCAGGAGTTTATTAAAGATAGTGAGAGATTCTCCTGATCTGGTGGTAGAAGGTAGTTTGTTCTCATACAGAGTACCCCAATGGTGGAACAGTCTGGATTGCTTTGTGTGAATGTTTGGCAAAGCGAGGCGACGTTCATTGGAGGAGCGCAGCGGCCGGGAGGTAGCGTAAGCCTTCAGGAGTGAGTGCAGGTAGGAAGGAGCTGTTCTGTATCACCTTGTAGGTGATTGTACAAGCTTTGAAGTCTTTCATTTGAGGATGCCCCACAGATGCTCAGTATCACCTTCACCTTTACCTTCAGTTTCCTTAGCAAGGCAATGCTCGTTTTGGAGCTGTGCTTGTGGTCATTATCCTGCTGGATTACTGCCACGTGGCCCGGTTTCCAAAGGGAGGGGATCGGGAGAGTATTCTTCTAACTTCTAATTTATATTATTACAGACAGTTATTGACTCAAAATTATTGCAGCTGGTTCCAAAGCAGCTGTACAGAAATGTCAGTAAGTAAACCTGTGATAATTTAACATGTAACATCTAAAATGCATTTCTGCATAACAGACCACCAATGTCAAAGTCCACCTCCTTCAGGCCACTTTCCCCCTCCTCCTCCTCCTCCACCCCTCATCCCTACTCCCTCCCGCCTATGCCTTATGCCTTGTGGCATCCTGGGACTGTGCTCTTTTGAGTTATGTAAGTGGAGAAGCCTGCAGGCTCTGTGTGAGCAAAGAGGAATGGACTCCTGTTTTTAATTACACTTTATTTTGAATTGGCTTAATGTGATTTCTTAAACAGGCTTTCTAAATGATGACGAAGCCTGTGGAGATGTGGAGGATATTAAGTATCGATAGATTTAAGTGTAATATGAGTCCAGAAGTCCTGGAGGGGGATTTTGTAGGTGAAGGACTACACTAAGAGAATGTACAATTAAGTGCTTTATGCAAATGCAGGGTTGTCTGAGCTTTAGAGAGCAGTTCATAACTATATTCATAACCAGCTGAAATGCCTAGCTTTTTTTATTAGGTTGCAATAACATTTTAAGTTGATCTTTATTGATCCTTCATATCAGTGTTTAGGCAAAACATGCTCTTTATACCAAGTATAACACTTTAAAGACATAAAGCTGAGTTTTGATTAGAAAATAGTGGTTTCTAAAAACTGATTGATTTAGGTATTTGTTACTAAACTACACTGACTAAGCCATGTATTAGACCTAATTAGGACCTAATTTTCCTTCAAAGCAGCTTAAATTTCCATGGCATTGATTTCACAAGATGTTGGAAACATTGCTTTGAGATCATGGTCCACTTTGACCTCTCTGAAATATCTAGCACAAGACCACCTTATAGATAGATAGACAGACAGACAGACAGACAGACACTTTATTTATCCCGAAGGAAACTTAGGCATCCAGCAGCAACAACACAATACAATAAGAAACAAATTCAAACGTAAATTAAAACACAGAAGAATAGAAAACAAATATAAGGCTATAAAAAACGTACTATACAGGGTAAGATATATATATTTTGCTGGGTTACTTTTGTCTGAAGGTCTATCCTGGTCAGGTTGATCATAATAAACCATCACATTCAAATGAGAGCATAGACGATTTTGGAAAAGAGGTGAGCTGGTCAACCAACACAATTTGCCTAGCTTGACCAGCTTGATCTCACCAGGCTGTTTTTCCACAGGGAACCAGATTTTTTAAAAACATGTTTAAGCTGTGAAACTCCAGTTCTGCCACATTTCATTATTTTATTAAAATTCAGAAATGGGGAAGGACGGTAAAGAACACTTGCTTTTGCTTTTGCTCTGGTAATTTTTCACAAGATAAGTAAATTGTATACATGAAGGGTTGTTTCCCCATGTTGGTTTCTTCCACCAAACTGGACTGTTAACACAAGGCAGGTTGAGTCTGTGGATTCAAGACCATGTGATGATCTGTTTGCCTTCAGAGGGAAATGGAAAGATCACATTATACCACATTTTTACAGTCTTCACTATAAGGTACACTGGATTATAAGATGCACTATCAATGAACATCTATTTTCTGGTCTATTTTCACACATAAGGCACACTAGATTATAAGGCGCACCGGATTTTACCCTAGTAAGGAACGGGGGTGTCTCCATGTTTTCTTTCTAATTCAGCAAGTCTCACCGCTGGGTGGCAAGACCTGTAAAGCTGAGCTAAGCTAAGCTAAGTAAACCAAATTGTAATAAAAAAAAAACATTTTCTTTTAAAGTCAAACGAGCACTGGATGTTAATCTACACATATATCTTTCCTGAAAACTCTCCTTATTTGGTCGAGTAAAGCCGATTTGCAGATTTCCACTAAGGCTGGGTGCAGCATTAGCATTAGCAGCTAACTGCTAGTGCTAGCTGCGGTCAGCGGGTAATGCCGCCCGACCAGTGTACACAGAGGAACACTGAGTGTACTGGTAAGCCAGGGCAGTATTAGCTAGAGGTTTGTTCCACATTGCTTGTTTTAACACTGTAAACATGCACGCTACAGTCTGATATACTCGCCTACCACTGTTAATGGCTAATGCTGCTCCAGCAGTGCTAGCCAGGCTTAGCAGCAGGCTACAGGTCGCTAATAATCACTTTTGAACAGCAAAGGGCTAGCGCTTAGCTAATACTAATACTGCTTCAGCCTGTACTTCAGAGGAGTGGCTTTACTGCTCCTTAAAACCTGTCTAGTAAAATTCATATATATATACATTTTGATGTATTTAATGTATTCATTTTAACAGCTTTTAGTCCATCTATACTGCATTAGTCTATCCCCAGCATAGCAGGAGTCATTAGAACATGTCCTGATGTGTCCTCAGACCCAATCTCAGTCTATTACACTACTCTAATCATTCTAAAAGTCCATCTCTGGGAGGATTATGCAATCCAGCTGTGCTGAAGCTGTCTGCTGATGTGTCTGATGGCGTGCGGAGGCTGGGGGTCAGTGGCATTAGTGGAAGGTGTGGGCGTTAATCTGGAAGTTGGATGCTACTGCAGTGAGCAGTGGAGTCAATCCTTCATCTTAGAGCAGTGATTGTTATATGCTGTCAGCGCTCTGTCATTATGTATGTATGTTTAATATTTTATACCACTAGCAGTGACTGTTTTAATTGCGTCCCAAGTAGAAAAATGTGAACACGAGCCTTCATTTGCCTCCATAAATGAATATTTATCTAGCGCTCCGTAATCCCCAACGCTCTGGACTGTGCGTTAGTTTGATGCTGGAAAGCAGACACGGTGTAAATTCTAATCCTCAAATCCAAAGCCGCCACACCTAAAAGTTGTTCCCAATGACCTCAGTGTTATGCAACTTTCATCAGCTGAAATTTGTTTTCAAACAGAGTGTATGATTGCTGGCTGTGCAGTCATGCCATTCCTGCTTCTCAAGCTTAGCTGAGATTAAAAATGAACCATGACACTAATGGTAAACATTTCATTTCCATGCCTCTCTGGAAGGATTTTAAGACTGCCCATTAACGAGCCCAAATCATAGAAAACTGAATGTCCATCACTTTTTTTTTGAAAGTTTGATACAGTTTTTAATCATTGGTAAAAAAATTCCAAGGCTCCATTTACACTTGGTACACTTGTGACCAGTGTCTGGAGTATATCTTTTTTTTTAATATAATTTTATTTCTACTTTTTCCCATTTTCTCCCCAATTTACAAGTCCAATTACCCAACCCACTCATTAGGACTCCCCCTATCACTAGTAATGCCCCAACACACCAGGAGGGTGAAGGCTAACAGATGTGAAGTCAAGAAGGCCAAGCAGCCTCACAGCGCGCTTGGAGGAAAGCCGGCGACTCGGTTCTGATACATCAGCTCACAGACGCCCTGTGCTCTGGACATCACCCGAGGAGTGATGTGGGGAGATAGCGCCATCTACCCACCCGGAGGGAGCAGGGCCAATTGTGCTCCCTCTGAGCGCCGGCAGCTTGATGGCAAAGCTGCATGAGCGGGGGTTCAAATCTGCATCTGGAGTGTATCTTGATAAGATTTTAGCCACATACATTTACACATTTAGTCAAATGTGAATCCAGTACAGCATTTTTGTTTCTTGCATTGATGTTGAGGTTATAAGAAGTGTATTAGCTCAGGCTGCTAAGTTAAACTACATAGTACAGGACAGCCAATCAGAACAAAGTTTATATAGCTACATCAGCCTTAAAGGTGCAGCAACAAAAACAGCCTGTTTAATTCTAAGCAAAAAGATATTAATGGAAAAGTAAATATGACTCCACAAGGAGATTAAAAGTGGACCGGAAATGTTGTATTATTATTTCTGTATATAAATTAAGGGTTGTTTTATTTAAACCTTTTTCCTTTTAATGTAAAATCTTTATTCAGAATGATGTAAGGCCCATATCTGGGGGTAATCTTTGGAAATCTGGAATAACCATGTTTTGAGAGTTTAAGGTAATAAGCTATTTATGTTATACTCGTTACAACTACTAAAATAGCTACATCGCATAATAGCAAGGTTAGGTAAGCTTAATGCTGTGATAGAGATGCTAATACCTTAGTAGCGATGATGAGCGAGGCAAGCAGCCAGAGTAATAGCTATGTTAACACTATGGTAGTAATGCTAATACCAAAATTGCAGTACTTATGCTATGCAACGCTGTTCTGGTTGAGGCTAGGACATATACAGCAGAACAAGCTAACAAAAAGGGTGTGCCGTTAACTGCAGGGTCATTTAGGGTGTAACGGCTTAAGTCTGAGCCTCTGTTTGTTGTATCAAGCTTGACAAATGCGTTCTTGACACTGTAACAGTTCTGTCTTTACACTGTTTGCCTTTATAAAATAAATAAAAAAACTAGAAATAAAAACACATTAGTTAAACTAATAATAATGTTACCCCTCATCACTGAAGCTTTTAGGCTGGTCTGCTCAGTGGTCTGGCCAATAAAAAAGAAAAACACTGGTAATTTAGGCCAAATCCTTATCTCAAAATGTTTAGACGTCAATGTCTCAGGGGTAGGGCTGCATATTCATAACCACTTTACGTCACAGTTTTGTGATGTAGCTTATCCACCATATATTCTGCGTGATGATAAGAAGGGGCTGTGTTTTTTTTGTAGATGATCTGCTGGAGCAGCGGATCATCGATATAGGTTACACTCACAGTGATAATAAACAGCCAGAAGTACCTCAAAAATCGTCAGTGCATTTTATAATCTGGTGCACCTTATGTATGAATTTTACCAGTCAGGTTGTTAGGAGCAGTAAATCCACTCCGCTGAAGTACAGCGTTATATTGGAGTTTCAGTTTAGTTCTCCAGCACAGAGACTCTAGGCTGGAGCAGTATTAGCTTTAGCCGCTAACTTCGCTAAGCGTAGCTCTTTTGCTGTTTAGAGGTGAGTTTATCGGATTGTAGTCTGTGCGTTTACCGTGTTAAAAAAAGCTACGTGGAACGGACCCCTAGCTAATATTGCCCTGGCTTACCGGAACACTAGTGCTGTCTTGCTGCATTTACTAGCGCTAATTGTGGCTAGCGCTAGTGCTTAGCCACTAAAGCTGCTGCACCCAGCCTTTTTTTTACCCACTGAAAATGAATGGGGAGAAATTTGCATGCCCGCGTACTTCACAATTTTTGAGATATGCAGAAATTTGAAGGCATGTAGTACAAAACACATTTTAATATCATTTATGTGAATACATTAATTAGCAATGACCTAGCAACACGTTTGCAACTACCAAACAGACACTTAACAGCACCATAGCTACTCCTTAGCAACCACCTACCAGCCAATTTAAATCAACAAAGAAACCAACACAGATACCACAGCAAAACCTTAGAAACTGCTTAGAAACATCTTAGCAACCAGCAGAGACGCCATAGCAGTCAGCAGACAACCCATCCTTGCTTTAGTAGTAGGAGCCACTCAGGGCGTCAGCCAATCAGAGCACAGTCTGGGGGAGCGCTGGGAGTGACGGAAGAGCCGGATAACGTTTCTTTTGTCCCGCCTATAGAGACTTCACTGCGTGCTTTGTTTAGCGGGGCTGGAATGGGGAGACTGAGCGTTTGAGGGGACCTGTGTATAATAAGTGTAATGTAATATTATATACTAATATAATATAATATACTGTATCAAAACAGTTTGTGGTATTTTTTAAGATCTTGCTTTATTGTTGCTAAATAGTTTAACCCTCTATGACATGTATACTATCTTTGGGAAGAAAAAAAATCACTATTTGGGAGATTTTCTTCTTTGGGAACATTTTTTATTTATTTATTTTTTTTAATGACAATCTGAATATTTGGATCACAACCGCTTAATTATAATTGTTCTCCGTAAGGTTTAAATAAAGAAAAACTTGTTTTTATTAACCTTACAACAAAAATGTAAGAATATAATCAGCCACACATACACTTTTTTTTAACTTATTCTTGCAAGTATACATTTTTTATTTATTTATAACCCACTTGTACGTCTCATTGTATTGGACGGTTGAAGGTCAATTACGTGTATTTTTTTTCATGTGTAAAAAAAAAAAAAAAGCAAAAAGTGTTACGTCTTCATAGACGATTTTTCCGTTCCACCTTAAAAAGCGCCGCCTTGTTTACCCAGACTGTCCGTGCTGCCCCATTTAAGGTGGAACGGAAAGTTCGGATATGAAGCCAAGTCCAGCTGAACGAGGGACTGAAGAGAGAGAGAGAGAGAGAGAGAGAGAGAGGGAGAGAGGGAGGGTAGGAAGGAAAGAGAGGAGAAGAGGGAGGGGTAGAGCAGGGAGAGGATAGTATAGCTGAGGGGGCGTAGAGAGAGAAAGAGAGAGAGACACAAAAATGAAGCCCGCACGAAATCTCCTCCAAACCGCCTCTGTGTGTAAGTTGAGTCTTTACTTTCTTCAGTCTGTACAGGTCTGGCTGTGTGTGCGCGTGTGTGTGTGCGCGTGTGTGTGTAGTGTGTGTAGTGTGTGTGTTTGGGTGTGAGAGAACAGTGCATTGGTCACTGGTGGAGTTTAGGGCAGTGACTAAAGCTGTAAAGAATCTTATTGTTTCAGGTTCTCTCAGCTCTATCAGAGGGACACTGTAACACTTAGTACAGTTAGCTATACTGTAGCTGTACAGGCATTTATGTTGTCACTTTTCTGCAGTGTGGTTTTTAGACTGTAGTTTGCTGTGTAGAGAAAGCATGAGCAGAGTGTGGGAGGGGACTCCCTGTCTGCCTGCCTGTCTTTCTCTCTCTTTCTCTCTCTATCTGTCTGTGTTTGAATTTTTCAGAACATGTGTATGATTGTATTGGTTGAGATACAGCGTACAGAAAGTCATTCAGAGTGGTTTGATGTGAAATAGAGGACAAATTATTTGCTGATGCGGATTAAATCCTGGGGTCATGCTGCTTGTCATCAGCAGCCGGAGTCTGAGAGAGCACAGTTGGCCTTGTGATCAGAGGTGTCCAGTAACAAAGTGCAAACTATTTCCTTACCTTACTTAAGTGGAACTTTTAGTTATTTATCTCCATAGTTTTAAAAATATTTAATTTTATTTCTAATTTTTTAGATCCCTTTTTCCCCCACTTTACATGGCCAATTGCCCAACCCACTCATTATGACTCCCCCCTATTACTAGTGTTGCCTCAATACCAGGAGGGTGAAGACTAGCATGCTTGGAGGAAAGGGCAGTGTCTTCTTTTCCGATACATCAGCTCACAGACATCTTGTGTTGCTGAAATCATCCTTTTTTGGTGTGACATCACCCTTTGGAGTGATGTGGGGAGAGAGCCATCTACCCATTTACTTTTAAACGTTTTGCAAATATAGCCAATATTACTATTTAGAACCAAAAATAGGTGCCAAGGGGCCAAATGCAAAAATTACCAATTTTCTAACCATCTAAACACATATGTAGGAAAGAGTGGTCCACACTACACAACCTCATGTAGGAGAGATGGGTCCACATTGTAATAATAACCTTATTTTTTAATATAAATAACCTTAAGTACGACACTAGAGGTCCACACTGCAATAATAGCCAATTTTGCTATTCAAAATGAACAAGTAACAACCTACAGATTATATTATTTTTATTTCATCTAAAACCACAAAGAGGATACAGGAGTTGACACCGCAATACTTAATCATTTTACTATCCAGAACCACAAATATGAACCAGGGATCCTCAATGCAAATATAGTCAATGTTTCACTTCATATAACCATAAGTGAACTTAGTTACATATTTGGTAAAATAGTGCTAAATCCAATAAAACTGTTTTCATAAGAAGCTGATTTGCCTTAGTGCCCTTTATGTGACGCTCCTGAACGAATGAATTTAAGACCAAATCTAATTTCCACAGCAGTGGTAAAGTATTCAACAGTCAATTTTATATAATAATTATTTAAGGTAACTTCAAGGTCTGTTCACCACTGCTGTAAACAGTTCTCTAACTCTGTGATCTCTACAACAGAATTTTACACCAGACCTCTTTCACTGGCTTGGGGTACATAATACATTCATTCATTCATTCATTCATTCATTCATTCATTAGGCATGGTTTTAGTATCTGCTGTTGTGCTGTGCCCTTCAATCTCTGCCCTATAACAAGGTTTCATGCCTGTGAGTGATGCTCCCTTTCAAATTTAAACCCTCACCTGCAGCAGGCCTTGACCAGAGACAGATATGCACTCACTCCCTTCAGTTAGCATACTCTCATTAACTTACAGAACACACACACACACACACACACACACACACACACACACACATGCGACTTCTTTATACACAGCTCTTGTAGTATGCTTGTGTAGTACAGTATGGCTACACAATGTTGGATATCACTGAAATTATGATTATTTATTCTGTAGTAAATCATATATTATCCAATATGTTATGATATTAAAGGAGGTTTTCTAGAATTCTATAATATCTAGAGTAAATATTTAATGTTATTTTAGATAAGATAAAAATATTTACATGTTTATAATTGAACATGGGACAAATGATAGAGAGAAAAAATGAAAAAAAAAAAAAAATACAGCTCTACTAATAATACACACTGTGCATTATCAAAGACTGGAGTAAAACCAATGCTGTAATTTCTATTGGCAGGGTTCATTTTATACCAAGCAGAAAAAATCATGTGTGTGATTTTTTTCATGTATTATAGTGTATTTTAATAATAATGATCTTTTCATTAATGTAGAAACCAAAAAAAAAACAATAACCTTTTGTTAATTTTTGTAAATGGTAACTTTTTAAGATTGATTTTGTATAAGATTGTATTAATGTAACAAAATGTAATATAAAAATAATGTAATGTAACAAAAATGTACCACAAAATGCAGAATATTTAGTGCATGCCTAAAAACTGTAAACGTAAACATAAACAATCCTAAATTGCTTTAAAACGTCTCAATAAATGGAAAAACAAATCCAAATAAACTGCTTTATACACAGAATATTGCTATCAACACATATTATTGGCTATAATGGATTTTTGCACATTGCAAACATTGTGATGATAATGCTCAAACGATATATTGTGCAGCCCTATTGTGTAGTGTGTTTTTTTTTTTTTAGGCGAGTCTACTAAGTGTCTTTAGTATTGACTTATTATTTATGAGGAAATCGTTAACTCAAGCACTGGATATTGTCCACAGTGCGAGAGAGGAGAGATTTCAGGGCAGGGTAAGATGTTGAATCGGTCAAGCAGCGTCTGTTCTTTTTTTAAACAATGACACAGTGTTTTGGTTTCATGTTGGTGGAACAGCTTCTATCTGGGTCACGGCCGGGTGGCCTGTGGCCTGACAGAGGCAGGAATGTCCTTCAGTCCTTCACATCTGAACAAGTGCATTTTGACGCTACGGGCTGTTCGCTTCTGAACGTCTTTCGAAATTCGAATTCAGGAGAGGAATGTGACCCGATTGGCCTGGATTAAGTGGTCACATTCCTCTGTGTGCCAGAACGTTTCAGTTATCAGCACAGTAGATGGAAGTGATGTAGTTGACTGGTTCAGGGATTGATTGAAGATTGCTTAAATACACCTGTTACAAGTACAGCTAACTGACTGCTGAGTAGGGGTGGGCGATATGGCTCTAAAATAATATCACGATATTTCAGGGTATTTTTGCGATAACGATATACTTGGCGATATAGGAAAACAGAAAAATAATTAATTAATTTCTGGAATATAGTATAATAGTATAACAGAATAATCATAATGTGGCAAAATAAATAATATAGCATAAAATAATATAATGCAGCAAATAATATTGCAGAATATTTAGTGCATGCATATAAACTGCAAACTAAAACAATTATACAATAAATACACCTAAAGCTTCACAGTAAATAATAGACTACTTTTAAGACAGAACAGCCCTATTATCACCATATGGATTTTTAATATCACGATATTTCTGTGTCACGATATATTGTATACGATATAATTGGTGGTTTATTTAAGAAAAGATGCATATTTAAATTAAAAATATTTATATTTATACGGCTATTTAATACTTATTTTATTTAGTTATTTAGTATTTTTGTGCTAAAAATGGTCAGCAATGTTTTAATAGTATTTAAAAATTAAGGGATAACTTGGATTTATTCTTTAACATGTCTAGTTTATCAATGTTAGCAACCTGATCAGTCAGCTTCCATTTAAATATTTAACTGAAATTGGTGATGAATATCATGTAGAAATTGATGTAGTCTACAAATTACATAGCAAATAGTGATCATCAGGGAAATGCAAGCCAATGAAAATGACTTTTTTAAGGAACGAGCAAAAATAGTAGATGATGATTTGTTCCATTTTTTTCGGAATGACGTTACACAAGAGTTGACTGCATTGCAGTTAAACTGAGAACTGTACACTATTTCAAACCCAGACAGTTACCAGTTTAGCACAACTGCTTTGACAACCCTTTATCTGGGGTTTTACTTTTTGGCTCCCATGTTACCATAGCTATTATTGTCCCAGGTTAGCATTGCTTGTTTCTTGTTTTCTGACTTTGGGTTTGGCAAGGCTCTCCTTTGTGAGAAACAGTAGGGGTGGGCAATATGGCCCTAAAATAGTATCACAAAATTTCATAGTATTTTCGCGATAATTATACTCTTGGCGATATGACAAAACACTGCAACAAAATGACAAGTTTTTTTTATTATTATTGCATATAATATGCTATGGCACATCCCTAACTGGCGTCAATGATCCAGAGTGTCATAATACTAATAATACACTCCATTTATCTCCATGTATCCAGGATTAAAGTAAAATAAATTATACTGGACTGATATAATAATCAGTCTCTAGTAGATATATAATGGGAAATTAGATGACATTTTGCTGTTTTTGCTAAAAACAGCAAAAAAGTAGTACCCTGAAGTGATATTTAGGGGTGAATGATATGACACAATGTTTTAGGGTATAATATACTGTAGTATACAGCATGCAGCTGTTATACTGCCCAGCCTAAGAGAAAAACCTTTAAAAAAAAAAAAGGTTAAAGACCAGTAAATAGTTCAGTTTTTGGCAATAATTTGCATAGTTGGTTCTTTATGTATGTATTTTAGTCTTAAAGGATATCAGGATATTGGTTAAAATCATTAAAAGTAGGATTTTTTTTTTCGGAGCAGAGCTTCTGCATTTGCTCCCACTATAGAGGATTGATGTCTGAACTTTTCACCTCTCAGGAGTTTTCTGCAGTGCATTGATTTCCTCCTGCATTGAGTGCAGTGCAGTGCAGATTGCAGCTTGAGTTTACTGACAAAAGCTTCTGCCACAAGGCAACAAAGGTCAAAGTACCTTTTCCAAAAAACCTTTAACTCATTTTTTTTGTATATTTTTTACATTATGTGCAGTATATTGGCGTTTAGCTTCTGAAACCTCTTCACAGTGCTACATGTGTAAAGACCGTCTCATGGTAATATCCATGTCCTGTCTCTCACGACGAGGCATCCCATGAATCCCAGCCATCTGCTGGGGTGTCTGACCCTGTCTAAGCCCCGGGTAGTGAGAGCCCAGTCTTATTTTAGGCTCCCTGAATCATTGCATCAGAAGAGGTTGATACAGAGGGATAGATATCAGCTGTTCCATTTGAGGGAGTAGTGTCATCACTCGTGCCCCTGTCGTGTTCACGAGGCAATGTTTAAACCCTGCACAGGTATCAGTGGTTATATTAATAGTACTGGTGACTGGGTAGACCAAAACTCTAATCCAAACACACAGAGAGGCAGGAGATGGGGAACCAGCCAGCTTCACTCAGACGTACAGATTTAGGGCCTTACTCGTTCCACACTGTGACAGATGTGCAGACGATGGTTTGTGTGTGCACATGTGAGTGTGAATAGGAGAGAAAGGGAGTGGGGGTATGAATAATAAATCTGTCTGTGACCCACTGGGAAAGTTTGTAATGCTGCAAACAGCAGCTTATCCTAATGCTCATGTTATACCAACCAATCTGCTGCTCTATCAGAGAGGTTCTACAGAGCAGCAGCAGTTGTGGGTACTCTCTAGACCAGGGGTGTCCAAACTTTTTTTGTTGGGGGACAGAAGGAGAAATATATTTATAGTCACGGGCCACAGACTCTATAATAAAATAAATAATGAAATATACCACTTTAAATAATACATTTTCCTGATTACTTTCAGCGCACCCCCTCCGCTTCTCTTTGGCCCGTTTTTATGCACTACAACTGCGCACCCTCTCCGCTTTTAGACTCTTTGGCCCGTTTTCCTGCGCTATTACTGCGCACTCTCTCCGCTTTTAGACTCTTTGGCCCGTTTTCCTGCGCTATTACTGCGCACTCTCTCCGCTTTTAGACTCTTTGGCCCGTTTTCCTGCGCTATTACTGCGCACTCTCTCCACTTTTAGACTCTTTGGCCCATTTTCCTGCGCTAAAACTGAACATTCTCCACTTTTAGACTCTTTGGCCCGTTTCCCTGCGCTATTACTGCGCACTCTCTCCGCTTTTAGACTCTTTGGCCCGTTTTCCTGCTCTATTACTGCGCACTCTCTCCGCTTTTAGACTCTTTGGCCCGTTTCTGACACCTAGCATTCAAACTTTGAATCTCACATTATAAAAACCTGCTTAACAGCGGGCCAACTTTCATTCTATTTCTAAAATACCTCGCGGGCCACTCCAAAAAAGGAAACGAGCCGTAAAATGCCCGCGGGCCGTAGTTTGGACACCCCTGATCTAGACCAAAGCTCCAGGTCATCATCCAATCTGATGGTAGTAGTGATGTTACTGATACCAGTATCAGAATACTGAAATCAGTGTTCAGGTATTTGCCAAATGGAGTTTTTCTGGTTTACCTTGACTGTAAAATCTAATGGTTGTGTATGTTCTGCACAGTGGCTTGCAAAAGTTTGGGCACTCTGGTTAAAATTTCTTAAGTGAGTAGTTTAAGCTTTTAAAGGGGACATATTTTGCAAAATTCACATTTCGTGTGCTTTTGTTTAGGGCTGCATAATAGGGGTGCAGGAACGTTTCTAACATTGAACGATTCAGAATCGATTTCAAAAAATCATTTTTTTTTTTTGCGGGTGCAGCTACTGTCGCACAAAGCTTTTTTAGGTTTTTGTCGTGTTCATCTTCTTTTGGTTTGTTTGTGTGTATGTGTGAGTGAGCTGTGAGCAGGAAGCCAATATCTCCTACTGGGGGTGTAAGGGGGGGTGGTTAAATTAGATTAAGTTTGAGTTTGAGGAATGTGTGTATGAGACAAAGAAAAGAAGAGAGAAGAGAAAGGTGGATTCTCTGTTTACCAAAATGATAAAATAGCAGGATTCTTGTTTTTGATGTGTATATCCAGTTATGTGTCCTTAAAATTACTTACTGTAGGCCTTCTTATAGGATTTCTTCTCGCCTAATTTCTATTCCTCGACACTCCAAGTAAAACGGCTCAGATGTGGTTTGTTCTAGCTTTGTCTGTGCTTATAAAGCTCTCTATTATCTGAGCTCCTTCTTTTTGTCTTTCTTATTAGCCTAGTTTATGGAGTGTTTATCGAAACATAAACCAAAGCCACAGTACAGAAGCAAGGTATGGAGAATTCAGATGTGGTAAAGGTCTAAAAATGGAACGAAATATCAAGAAGGAGTTTTTGGAAACAAATGCAACTTTGTGTGCTTTTTTTATGTGTGAATTAAAGAGGACCACTGAAAGATCTAGCTCTAGTACCGTTTTTTGGGCCACCTATAGCCTGGATACAAGATGAGATATGGTTGGACATGGAGGCATACAGGATCTGTATAACATCCTTCCACATATTTGCCCACAGGTGTTGCTGCTGGGCCTGTAGATCCTGCATAATCATGGGCTGCTGAAGCTGGCATCCCAGCTGGTCCCATAAATGTTACATTGACAAAAACTCTGGTGACCAGACAGGCCAAAAAAAGGAGGATTGTCCCGCTGAAAAATAATAGTTTGCAGTGTTGGTGTGGTTGGAATGGTGTCTTTTAAAAATGGTGTTTCAGGGAGCCTCCATGTCTATGTTACCTTCTGGCTCTCTGCCTTTAGTTAGGCTGTTTTATTTAGATCTGCCGGAGTCATTAGCCACACTCTGATAATGTTTTATATTCCCTGTTTTACATAAATCCAGTCAAAACTAATTCCATCTCTCTGCCTTCCTCCGAGTTACTGACTGCCCACCTGTCTGACCCGATACCGATGGATGTTGGACCCTCAGGCTCTCATGTCCCCTGTCTGGCCAGACTGGAAGTTTCTGAAGTCAGCTCTTCTCCTTCCACCACCCACCACAGATCAGCTGCTCATCATCCATCTTACTCTATAAGCCATTAGTGGAGCTGCTATACACCTGAATATATAAAACCTATGTGGATGTATGAAAGACTTTTTAAAATTAATTTAAAAGCCATTTGACCAGTGGTTGGATGGTCCCCCCTTTAATGTGAGTCTTGGTCCTCCCAAGGTTTCTTCCTCCTCCTGCAGCTCTGAGGGAGTTTTTCCTTGCCTCCGCGCTCACTGGGGGTTCTGTATTCTGTATTTTCTATGTTTAATGTTTTGCCTGATTCTTTGTCCTGTAATCATGTTTCTGTAAAGCTGCTTTGTGCCAACACCAGTTGTAAAAAGCGCTATACAAATAAATTTGATTTGATTTGATTTTATATGTGTAGCTTTACTATGGTGTATCTAATTTATTAATCTTGGTGGTTCCTGTGGTATTCTATGTGGTTGTTATGGTATCCCCAGGTCACTGCTATTCATGATGATAATTTTTTGTTGTTAAGCTATTGTTATTTTATGTCATTGTTGGTAAGATTTACTAGATTTGAAAATGAATACTGGGTTCCACAATGCAACAGTGTAAGGGTATTCATGCTATACTTTATCAATACCATGGCATGTTGCCAAGTGATAACGAGGGTTGTTTGGTGGTTGCTAGCATGCAAAGTTAACAATGATGCCACAGCCATTTGTGACCAGGAGTCTCAGAGAGTCTTATTGACATCACACTCTCTGGGTGGCTAGCATGTGCCCCCTCTTTCCATCACTCTAAAATCTGATATTACAGATTTGGCAGTTAAGCTCATGATGATGCCTTAGCAGCAGTTTGCAGGAAGATTGCAGGGGTTGGCTTAATTTGACCTGGGGGAAACACATGCTAGCCTTCTCTCTTCCGTCACTGCCAGTGTGTGATCTTGTGATAGGGGGAGTCCAAGCCAGTGGGTAGAAATAATAATAAAAAAAAAATATATATATATATATATATATATATATATATATTTTTTTTTTTTTTCTTAGATACTGTTGTCTGACAGATGTTTAGGCCTCTCCTCAGCAGCAAATCCTCCCCCAAGCCTTCAAGGGTCAAAGCCCATTCTGTAGTGCAGGTACTGTTCATTTTATGGATGATTAACCATGCTCCTTCCTCTCTTTGTGTCTTTGTTTGTGTGTGTCTTTATAGGTTAAGGTGTGTCCCGGCCTCTGGCCCCTGCCGTGGATGTCTGTCACCATGGCCAAGCGCGAGACGGGCAGCACGAGTCCAGTGGTGCGGCAAATAGACAAGCAGTTCCTGGTCTGCAGCATCTGCCTCGATCACTACCACAACCCAAAAGTCCTGCCCTGCCTGCACACCTTCTGTGAACGGTACAACCTTACTGCTGGACTTTAGTTAATTCTGGGGCATCGTATGCCTTCAAAAAGGGGGACAGGTGGTGCAGCAATTAATGATTATTTCTCCAACCCTTAATTATTAAGTTATTGGGAGGTAAAATTAGCTTTTAATAGCTATAATTTAATTTATTTAAATGCACCTTTTAAGGTGGAATGGAAAATTTTAGTAGCTACTAGTGCTGGGTGGTGTACCGGTTTATACAGTATACTGGAAGATAGGGTTGTGCCGATAGACAATATCGTCGTCCATAGTCATTTATGACCCAACATCGTGATGGACGGTAACCATCGCGATGCCACGCCCACTTTTTTGTTTTTCCAGAAACATGCACATATTTTTGTTACTCACCCCTTAAAAAAAATCTACGAAAGAAAAAAAAAATGTAATTTTTATTATTATTAGAAAAATAACGAACATTTTGACAAAAATATAATCTAACGAATTTCAAAACATAGAAACGAAAAACGTTAAAATGGTATTAATATAACATATAACTGGATATAGCTGGATCAAACAGTTTAGCGTCAGTTATAAGGAACGCGCGCGGCATTGCAAAAAAAAAAAAAAAAAAAAAAAAAAAACGTTTTAATAAATAAGGTCCTATCAAGTGAAGTGAAATATATGGTATTAAAAGGTATTAAATTTACATATTTATTGATATTTAATCAAGAGAAATCAGGCAAAATGCGCCACGCTGCGCTCTCCCTCCCTCCCTCCCTCAGCGAGGAGCTGAATTCAGCGCGAGGCTAAAACTAAAATATAACAACTCAGTTTAGTTAAATAAATTAGGATGAGTGAGGACATGTAAATTTAATCAAATATTGTCAAATATAAAGGATAGGTTGAGGTTTTGGGGAGCTGTTTCAATTATTTGAAACTGAAACTAACTGAAACTGATATTATTCTGCGCACTAAAAGATAGCCTTTGATTGTGTTTTAAATGAGTTTTTAGTTTATATTAATTACTTTTTATTCATTTTAAATTTTTTTAGTATTTTATTGATCAAACACTAGACATTAAGGAGACATCGCCCAACCCTACTGGAAGAGGCTTTTGAACCGGTATGCTTTTTTCCTATACCGCCATACCACTAGAGGCGCTGCGGAGCGCTGTGTAGAAGCATACAGTGTTGATCAGCACTGCCAAAGAAGACGCACAGCTCGCTAGATAATGCTAGACAGTTAGCATAACAAGCTAACATACTGCACAGACTGGAATTGCACAATCGATCCACAGCTTGGAGAAAAGTTCCTCTCGTGCCCCAGACAAGCCCAGAACCGGTCATTTATTTAACACAAGAGCTTAAACTCCCTAAAACTCTGGATACGAGGAATTAACTATAGCCTTTTTAAATATATTAATACTGTAGCTTGAAGGATAATTTTAATACACACTGTACTGAACATAATTATTAATTGGGGAACCATGGGAATTGGAACTGTGTAAAAAGGAAGCCGTGTTAAAGTTGTTGGCATATCTTTTTCTAAGGTCTATTGTTCACTAATCAAAGCCTTAATTTAAAGCCTTAATGTTTGATATTATGTGTACTCCTAACAGGAGTCACATCACAAACCTAAATAATAATAATAATAATAATAATCAATAAATAAGATAAAATAAAAAAACATGGTGTACGGTGAAACTGTCAGAATCTTGAAAAATACAATGATATTCTATTTTAAAGGCCAAAAAGAGTACAGCCAGGATTCCTATTATCTATGTGACTGATGATCCAGTGCAGTTTAATATTAGATCATGGAAGAATTGACTTTGTTTAGATTGGGTCAGCTCACATGTAATCAAGCGTGTGCGCCTGTTGTCCACATGCTCTATTTGGAGTCCTGTTTGAGGAGCCTTTTGACTCATTAGAATAAAATAGTAGGTGTGTCTACTCAGTCTACTCAGCCCAGTCGCTTTAAAACAGCGTAAAGACTAAAGCTTCCTTCATTGGTGGCAAAGTCTAGGAGTGTAGTGCAAAATGTAGTGACACAATGACAGGAAGTGGCATGAATGGGCTCTCTCTGCCGAGGGCCGTTTTTTTTCTGCTTGGATAGCGCAGTTTGACAGCCTGGGTGTTGTCATGCCCCAGTGTCTTGGTGTTTTGGCTCCAGCGGTGTGTGTCCACAGGCTGTGCTCAGCTACTGTGCCACTGCGTGTTTTGACAGCCAAACAATTCAGAGTGTTGAATGAGTTTAATCTCTTGACCTCTTCCACCCGCCTGTCTCTCTCCCACCAGTGTTTCTAAATATCTTAAATTTAGGGTACCCAACATTTAGGTCGTGTGGATAGCAGACGAAATCTTAGCAAGTTATGTTTTAAAATAAAATATTTAGTACCATGGATGTGATTTTAGTTCCCCTTTTGTCATCACTACTACTGTTTCACTCTTTCTACTTAAAGCAACAGTACCTATGTACCTTTTCCCATTTAAATATCATCGTCTCGATTAGTGTTGTAGTCAAGACCGCTAGAGCCGAGTCCGAGTCAGGACCAAGACTGGGACATGTCACGTCCGAGTCAAGACCAAGACTTTTCAGTAGTCGAGTCTGAGTCAAGACCGGGACCGGGACCGGGAAACCAAGACTAAAATCCGAGACCAGATTAATATTTAAAAATAAATACATTACACAAAGTATCTTCTCTATTTATCAAAATTACGCTTAATCTGTCTCTTCTAAAATCTAATCAGAAGTCACCGCATGAAGTCAACTGAATCTAATTCTATTCATTTTCAATATAAAATGTAAAAAAAAAAACAATCACAATTTGCCCTCAAACTGCTTGTCCCTAAGGTTAGCTAGTTTGTCGCTAAGATTTGTTAGCTCATTGCTAGCTTTAGTTCTGTTCCTGGTAACATTAGTGTGTTAGCTAGCTTGTTGCTAAGGTTAGCGAACTCGTCGCTAGCTTTAGTTCTCTCTTCAATAACATTAGTGTTAGCTAGCTTGTCCCTAGTCCCTAGTAGTCCCTAGTCACTAGTGATAGTCATTTGGTCTTTTTAATCAGGTGACCATGTACAATGCTCACTTAAAAAATGTCACTGAGCTGCGGCCCGTTTCCTTTTTTGGAGCGGCCTGCAAGATATTTTAGAAATAGAATAAAAATTGGCCCGCTGTTAAGCAGGTTTTATAATGTGAGATTCAAAGTTTGAACGCTAGGTGTCAGAAACAGGCCAAAGAGTCTAAAAGCGGAGAGAGTGCGCATTTCTAGCGCAGAAAAACGGGCCAAAGAGTCTGAAAGCGGAGAGAGTGCGCATTTCTAGCGCAGAAAAACAGGCCAAAGAGTCTAAAAGCGGAGAGAGTGCGCATTTCAAGCGCAGAAAAACAGGCCAAAGAGTCTAAAAGCGGAGAGAGTGCGCATTTCTAGCGCAGAAAAAACGGGCCAAAGAGTCTAAAAGCGGAGAGAGTGCGCATTTCTAGCGCAGAAAAAAACAGGCCAAAGAGTCTAAAGCGGAGAGGGTGCACATTTCTAGCGCAGAAAAACGGGCAAAAGAGTCTAAAAGCGGAGAGGGTGCGCATTTCTAGCGCAGAAAAACGGGCCAAAGAGTCTAAAAGTTGCCGTAATTAAGGAGTTTAATATTAAGAGACATCATGAAATGAAACATCAATTTAAAAATCTTAGTTTACACAACACTGTCAAAGATAAAGATAGTAAGTCAAGTAAAATGGTGTGTAAATGAAAGTAATCAGTAAAATGTATTATTTAAAGTGGTATATTTCATTATTTGTTTTATTACAGAGTCTGTGGCCCGTGACTTTCTCCTTCTGGCCCCCAACAAAAAAAGTTTGGACACCCCTGATATAGAGTGTTTATTCAGCACACTCTGTTTGTTTCCTCTCCTCATCCTTTCTTTTCCAATTTTCTTTTGATTCTCAGGTGCTTACAGAACTACATCCCACCCCAGTCTCTGACCCTGTCCTGCCCGGTGTGCCGACAGACCTCCATCCTGCCTGAAAAGGGCGTGGCAGCTCTGCAGAATAATTTCTTCATCACCAACCTGATGGAGGTGCTGCAAAGAGATCCGGAGTGCTCCCGGCCCGAAGCCTGCAGTGTGCTGGAGTCGGTCAGCGCCGCGGCCGCTGGCAAACCTCTGTCCTGCCCCAATCACGAGGGCAAGGTAAGCCTCTTACCCGTCAACACCTGATCATGAGGAAAGTTTGGTAACACTCTGAACAATGTGAAAGATTAAGGAATGATATTTTAAATAAGCAGTTTATTGTTTGTTTGAAGACTGAGTGCTTTAGGTTGTAGTAGTACACCAGAACACACACAGACCTTTTGCTTCTCATGACTCATAAAATCTGGACCAAATATTGTTTATTCAGATCCCAAATGAGTGAATATAGAAAGCAGTGTGGAGCGCACAATGTATTCTAAGTGACTAGGCACTGTATCTGTTGGCACTGTATATATTACAGATTTATTATTGTGCTTACTTATTTTTTTTTAGATTAAAAACACATTTTTATATCAGACAAGTATAACTTGAGTAAATATAAAAAGCAGATTTTAATTGATTATGGGGGACAAATAAATAATTTATTAAATTAAATAAATTATTAAATTATTAATAATTTTATTATCATAAGTATTATTTTATTATCATTTGTTTTTTGTTATTCTAATACTAGCATATTTTCTTGTTCTTTGATCACTGTCAATTTGTAGTTTTTTTGGCTGAAACTGAACAAAATAAAACATTTTCTCAGCAGACACAACAAAAAGCACTATATGACTATATGATTTTTTGTTTTATTTAGCCCAACTTGATAAGTAGTTTTTTTGCTTTTCCAGACGAATAATTGTGTAATTTAAGCAATTTCTTGGCAACATTTTTGTAATTATTTTATGTATTATTTAAATTGTAACAAAAATTTGATATAGCTGGCTAATTAGTGCAGAACTGTGCATATTTGCACTACAACAATGGTATAGATGTTACGCGTTCATTTAGTAAATATGTAGTTAATTTTAAGGATTTATTAAATATTTTAATTAAAGTTAATTAAAGTTTTTGGATATTTTTTAATTCCTTTTGTTATATTTGTTTTTTTATTGTATTATATATTTTTTTAGATTTATTTTAGGATGCTTTTTGCTGCCAGACAAGGATAAAAAATATATAAATATATAAAAAATAACAAATTACCTAATTAAAGATCTGATATATCCTTCACTATCATTCACATGTGTAGTTAAAGCCAGTGCTTACCACTTGCCTGCAGTCACCCTAAACACCATAATGCAGGACACTGGACAGACTTCGCTACCCCTCACCCTCTCAAAGCATGGAAAGATCTCACCCAGACATGAACATTACGCAGCACATCAGGACATCTTTATAATCCTCTTACTGTTCCCAACCAGAGAAAGTCCTGTTGTGGACATGAAAATCCTATATTTGCCCCAAACATC
The DNA here is from genome assembly GCF_023375975.1 of Astyanax mexicanus. NCBI lineage: Eukaryota > Metazoa > Chordata > Actinopteri > Characiformes > Acestrorhamphidae > Astyanax > Astyanax mexicanus. Next base: position 37,623,079 of record NC_064427.1, on the reverse strand, counting down.
ACATCAAGATAAGCCCCTTATATTTTTGCTGTCTCTGTGTAAAGGGGGTGGGAGATCTCACACTGCTCCACTAACAGCTGTCCTGTGAGCTGCTGCTCCTGCTGACCACAGGCTTTAACTGGTGCAGGTTGTTTGGTGTGATCCCTTTCCTGTAGATCACTTTACTATGATATGTAATGGAGATGCTCACTGGTGCCCTCTGCAGGTGATGGAGTTCTATTGCGAGTCGTGTGAAACAGCCATGTGTCTGGACTGCACGGAGGGCGAGCACCGGGAACATGTGACTGTCCCACTGAGGGACGTCCTGGAGCAGCACAAAGCAGCACTGAAGAACCAGCTCGACGCCATCCGCAACAGGTACCGCACTTTACCACAGTCATACTGTTGCTGTAAGTGACTGCGGGACATTTTAATTTAAATAAGAAGGGATGTGCAGGGTGTTGATAAATGTTCACACATAGTTAGTATTTGTCTAGTTTTCCACAATATATATATAATAATATCTTAATTTAAAAATTTAAATCTGATTTCTGGGTCGATGTGAGTAATAATAATCACCACATGGTCAGAAACACTACCATATTTTTTAGACTATTAGGTGTATTTAAAATCCTTTAATTTTCCCACAAATCATCAGTGCGCCTTTTTAATTCGGTGAGCCTTATGTATGAATTCTACCAGTTAGGTTGTAAGGAGCATAAAGTTATAAGCTATTTCACATGTAAAGCCCACAAACCTGTAAACCGTGTGTTTGTTCCTCAGGCTTCCTCAGCTAACAGTGGCTATAGAGCTGGTCAGTGAAATTTCCCGGCAGCTCACAGAGCGAAAGAACGAAGCGGTGAATGAGATAAGTTGCACCTTTGAAGAGCTGGAGCGAGCGCTGCACCAGCGCAAGGCTGCCCTCATCGCTGATCTGGAGAACATCTGCAGCACCAAACAGAAGGTCAGTATACCTTAGTAGATATTAGTTGTTTTTTTTTAATGTAGAGCTTTTTATTTTTTTATTTAGTGACAACCAGCTTCAACTGTAACAGAGATTTGTGTTTGTGATGATTTCATATTCAACCAGCCCCTCTGCACAGTCATGGCATGTCCATGTCCTAATCTTAATTTGAACTGTAGATTATTCAACAATATGGAAACAGTTCATATTTTTATATATTATTTCTCAGATTTTGTTAGAATTTCTGTCCAGGATCGATGATTACACCCACATTGCAATGATGGGGAATAAGTGAATTAACTTCTTTTTTTTAAGCCTTTGGAGAGCCCTCTTGTGGACTGCTTTAAAAATGTGTTAATTTATAAAATCATATCCTGTCAGGTCAGAGATTCCAGAACCTGTTCTTGTTCTAGCCTATTGCATTTTTGTTTGTGTTCCAGTTATGCCGTACTGATTATCCAGTTATGGTTTCTTCTTTAGAGGCAAAACCCAAACTGGGTTTGTTTTATAGCTCCTGGGCTACTTTTATATTTATTGCGGTTGCCAAAAAGCTTTAATTGTGAATCGTTTAAAATTAAAATGTACTGTGTTCTGAACATCTGTGGCAACAACAGATATTGGTGTAGCATAAGCTTTTGACAGGTGGGTTTTAGATTTTTAGATTTTGGGCAGAATTTTTTTGCTGGGAACTGGCAATTTTGGTTGCAGCTTATGGTAATTTGCTGTCTGCTCTAAACACACCAGAAGGCAATATATATACACTAGAGATCAAAATTAGAGAACAACATATAATTTCCCTGAATATTAAACTACATAGCCCTATTTAAAATGTTTCAAACAGTAGTAAAATAGTAATATTTTAAACGTATTTCACAAGTTATGTATATTATCAAGCACAATATAAATATAAAAAAGAGATATTTAAAAAAAGAACACTGATCAATATTAGAGAACACTTTCAGATACCTCCCAGTTCCTGGTGTCAATCTGGCACCTGGTGCTAATTTCCATAATTATCTGACAAACCCTATTTAACTGCCAGCCTAACTTCCAGTTTTCACTGACTTTGCAAGATGGCCAGCCGTTCTAAAGTAACTGAAACACTCCGGCAGCAGGTTGTCCAGATGAAGGCCAAAGGAATGACCATATCTGCCATAGCAAGAGAAGTGGATCGTTCCAAATCTGTGATTTCTAGAATGTTGCATCTTTACAACACTACAAACTCATTCAAGTCCCACAAGAAGGCTGGTCGCCCACGAAAGACAAATGCAAGAGAGGACAGGATAATACGGAGAATCTCAATGAGCAATCGATTCAACACAGCAACTGGAATTGCTCGCCAGTTCAGCATTGAACAGGGCAAGGATCTGTCTCGTCATACAGTGTCTCGACGTTTAAGAACAGTTGGACTGAAAGCCCACTCTGCAGTGACCAAACCCCTCATTAGCAGAAAGAATCAAAAGGCTAGACTAGCCTTTGCTGAAGAACATGTTGTGTGGACAGAGGAGAAGTGGTCCAAAGTTCACTTTAGTGATGAAAGTAAGTTTAATTTATTTGGGTCTGATGGGAAACATTATGTTCGTCGTCAGACTGGGGAAAGACTGAACCCAAAGTGTGTAAAGAAGTCAGTGAAAGGTGGAGGAGGAAGTGTCATGGTTTGGGGAATGTTTTCGGCAACAGGAGTTGGGCCATTTATAGAGCTACATGGCAGAGTGAATGCAAATGTTTATCAGAACCTTCTTCGACAACATGCAGTTCCTTCCCTGCGTTCATCACCCAATCAGCCAGCAGTTTTTATGCAGGACAATGCCCCCTGCCACACAGCAAAACGGGTAAAGCAGTACCTTGAAACTGAAAATATTAAAATAATGAAATGGCCAGCCCAGAGTCCTGATCTAAACCCAATAGAAAACCTTTGGAAAATCCTTGGTGACAAAGTTATGGCCAAGAAACCCACTACTGTCACTGAACTGTGGAAGAGACTGAAAGAAGAGTGGACCAGAATCACACCAGAGCAGTGTGAGAGACTAGTGATGTCCTGTGGCCGCAGATGTGCTGAAGTCATTCAAAGCAACGGACTGTACACTTCCTACTAACTGTTGACTGTTGTAACCTTCAGAAAAAAAATGCTGTAATCTTTCTTGGTGCTATAGGCATTGTTGTTCTCTAATTTTGATCATTGTGCTTTTTGCAAAATAAAGTTTTTTTTGTTGAAGTGCCTTGGTAATTTTACAAAATACTATTCTCGTTGCATGGTAAAGCCACACCAAAACATCCTTCAAATGTTGAGCAATGAAGACTACACTATTTGTGAAAAAAACAAGTGTTCATAAATTGTTCTCTAATTTTGATCTCTAGTGTATATATATATGTGTGTGTGTGTGTGATTTAAACACTGATATGTACAATATGTTTGAATGTATTTTGAGTTAATGTACATAGAGTATAAGTGGTGTCTTGTCCCTTATCTGGTGTGCTAACATGATTGGAGGGTGTAGTACGATTAATAGTCGAGTAATCATGGCAGCCCTACAAGCAAACCCACACATATGTCACATGTAATGGTAGTAAATGTTTAATTTACTGCTGTAAATTCTGTTCAACTGTTGTTTCGTGTTTGTGTGTGTACAGGTGCTGCAGGCACAGCTGTCTTCCTTGCAGCAGGGTAAAGAGAACATCCAGAGCAGCTGCAGTTTCACAGAGCAGGCCCTGAGCCATGGCAGTGCCACTGAAGTACTGCTGGTGCAGAAACAGATGAGCGAGAGGGTCAGCGCCCTCGCACGCCACGACTTCCCTGAGCGCCCGCACGAGAACGCCCACCTGGAGTGTCAGGTGGAGACGGAGGGACTGCGGCGCTCCATCCAGAACCTGGGCGTGTTGCTGACCACCAGCGCGGTTGGACACACCAGCGTGGCCACCGGAGAGGGTCTGAGACACGCCGTTATCGGCCAGCACGTTACAATAACCGTCACCACCAAAGACAAAGACGCAGAACTGGTGAGGACCGGAAACGCTGCTTTAAAAGCAGAGATAACAGGACACGATGGGGGGCGTGTGGCTGAGGTAGAGGTGGTGGACAATAAGAATGGAACGTATGAGGTGGGCTATACGCTAAAGAGTGAGGGGGAGTACTCCGTCTCTCTGCTGCTGTACGGCCAGCCCGTCCGTGGAAGCCCCTTCAGGCTGCGTGCTGTAAAACCTTGTGATGTGCCCCAGTCTCCGGATGACGTGAAGAGGAGAGTGAAGTCCCCAAGTGGGACTGGAGGCCACATCCGACAGAAAGCTGTCCGGAGACCCTCCAGCATGTACAGCACCACAAAGAAGAAGGAGAACCCTATCGAGGATGAGCTGATCTACAGAGTAGGTAAGTAGGCACCACCAAGGTGCAATGGGGAAGGTATTTAGATAAGTTTGGCATCTCTTGCCTTAAAGCAACATTATGTGGAATTATTACCTTAGAACTGTAATGCTATTTAGGCTTTACACATTGACAAATGTATTAGGATTTTTACCACTGTTTGTGCAGCTTTCTGTTTATATATATATATATATATATATATATATATATATATATATATATGTATATATATATATATATATATATATATATACAGTGAGTCCAAGAACTTTTGATCCCTTGCTGATTTTCTTTGTTTGCCCACTATTAAAGACACTATCCTTCTGCACTTTTAATGGTAGATATATTCTAACATGGAGAGACAGAATATCAAGACAAAAATCCAGAATATCATTTTAAAGAATATATTTTAATTAATTTGTATTTCAATGAGGAAAATAAGTATTTGATCCCTCTTGCCAAACACACTCAATACTTAGTGGCAAAGCCTTTGTTTGCAAGCACAGCGGTGAGACGTTTGTTGTAGTTAACCACAAGTTTAGCACACACACCAGGGGGAATTTTGGCCCACTCTTCTTTGCAGATCCTCTCAAAATCATGAAGGTTGGTGGGCTGTCGCTTGGCAACTCTGACCTTCAGCTCCTTCCATAGATTTTCGATCGGATTGAGGTCTGGCAACTGGCTGGGCCACTCCATGACCTTAATGTGATTTTTCTTGAGCCAATCCTTTGTTGCCTTTGCTGTATGTTTAGGGTCGTTATCATGTTGGAAGACCCAACCACGGCCCATTTTCAGATCCCTGGCAGAGGGGAGGAGGTTGTCCCTCAGGATTGTGCGGTACATGGCCCCATCCACCTTCCCAGTGATGCGGTGAAGTAGCCCTGTACCCTTGGCAGAGAAACACCCCCAAAACATTATGCTTCCACCTCCATGCTTGACGGTGGGCACAGTGTTCTTGGGGTCATAGGCAGCATTTTTCTTCCTCCACACATGGCGGGTGGAGTTGAGGCCAAAAAGTTCAATTTTGGTCTCGTCTGACCACAAAACCTTCTCCCAATAACTTGGTTCATCTTTCAAATGATCATTGGCATACTTGAGGCGCGCCTCCACATGCGCTCTCTTCAGCAGGGGTACCTTTCGGGCACTGCAGGATGTGAATCCATTGTTGCGCAAAGTGTTGCCAATTGTTTCCTTGCAAACTGTGGTCCCAGCTGCCTTCAGGTCATTTGCTAACTCCTGCCGAGTGGTTGCAGGACGATTTCTGACCGTTCTCAGCATCATTGCCACCCCACGAGGCGAAATCTTCTTTGGAGCACCGGGCCGAGGTCTGTTGATTGTCATGTTATACTCTTTACTCTTTCTGATAATTGCACCAATAGTTGTTACTTTCACATCCAACACCTTACTAATCTTTTTGTAGCCCATTCCAGCTTTGTGAAGGTCAACAATTCTGACTCTGAGGTCCTGTGACAGCTCTTTGGTTTTACCCATGTTGGAGACTTGAAATCTGTGTGATCTGTCTGATTCTGTGGACAGGTGTTTTTCACACAAGTGATTAGTGAGAACAGGTGGCTTCAGGTCAGGTAACAAGTTGATTGGGAGTGTCTAACTGGTCTGTAAAAGCCAGAACTGCTAATGAATACTAAGGGATCAAATACTTATTTCACTCCATGAAATACAAATCAATTAATATATATTCCTTAGATTTATTTTCTGGATTTTCTTGTTAATATTCTGTCTCTACATGTAAGAATACATCTACCATTAAAAGTATAGAATGATCATGTCTTTATTAGTGGGCCAATGAAGAAAATCAGCAAGGGATCAAATACTTCTTGGACTCACTGTATATATATATATATATATATATATATATATATATATATATATATATACACATATACACATATACAGCTCTGGAAAAAAAATAAGAGACCACTTCAGTTTCTAAATCAGTTTCTCTGATTTTGCTATTTATAGGTAAAATTAAAATTGTTGTTTTATTCTATAAACTACGGACAACATTTGAGAAAATGAGAAATGGCTGAAATTACCAAAAAAGATGCAGAGCTTTCAGACCCTTAAATAATGCAAAGAAAACAAGTTCATACAAGTCATAAGTCTTAAACACTTCTTCACAGCTTTTGGATGACTTTATGCTTTACACTCCTGGTGCAAATGTTCAAGCAGTTCAGCTTGTTTTAATGGCTGGTGATCATCCATCTTCCTCTTGATTATATTCCAGTGGATTTCAATTTGGTAAAATCAAAGAAACTCATTATTTTTAGGTGGTCTCTTATTTCCCAGACAAATATAACATATATAATAATATAATAAAGTAAATACACATAACATGACTGGACTTCACTTATGAAGAAAGTTTGGCAAATAGTAAGCATTGAAAAGGCCGTTATTTAGGTTAGCTATTAGCGCAACAACATTGTTTAGCTAGCGAGTTTAACTATCTTAATGAACACCGTCTTAAATCATTGTAACATTGCCAACCATGTACCATTGTAAATTAGAATCTGTTCTTATTGGACTGCCTCTGTATGACGCCATAACAACACCTTGGCATCTGCATCTAGCTTATTAAATGCAACCAAACAGTAACAGCCTAGCATTTACTATGCAACTCTATAGCAGCTACCTAGCAACACTGTGGTTTACCGTGTATCACCTGTGATACCACAACAACCACTTAGCGACACAATAGCAACATCCAGCAGCACTGAATAGCCATTACCTAACAACCTTCACTTTAGCAACACCAGTACAGCCACCTGTGATATTATGCAAATCACCATTTAGCAACACTCTTGCAACCACTTTTATACCACTGCAACCACCATAGACATCTTCCAATAACACCTAGCAACCACTAAGCAGCATAGTAACAGAATAACAGATTTATGAGATTCGTGAGTAGGGGTGTGCCATATCATATCATACGCGATAATATTGTCAACATTTTTGAATATGGTGAACGATATTATACTCTAAAAGTCACAAAAGACTTTCGGAGCCAGTCCAGCTCCACAGACAGACTCCGAAAGTCTTTTGTCCCTCAGGCCATAAGACTTTTCAACTCATCTCAGCACAGCAAACTAAAGACTCTGTGACACTTTTTCACTCTGGTAACTCTGGCCACACCATGGCCACACCCTCAGCTATGGACACACCCTCAGACTTGCTGATTTGTTTAACACTATTTTTACAGTTCTACCCTATTTTGCACTAGTAGTTTATTCACTAGTTCATTCATCTACTGTTTACGTTTCTTTTGCATTGCTGAATTTAAATCATTATATAACTGTTTATTTGCACTTTCTGTATCGCTGACATCAGTTATCCTCACTTTATGCACATCAACTGGTGTTCACTGTCTATTCTATCTATCTATCTATCTATCTATCTATCTATCTATCTATCTATCTATCTATCTATCTATCTATCTATCTATCTATCTATCTATCTATCTATCTATCTACCTCTCTATCTATCTACCTACCTCTCTATCTATCTACCTACCTACCTACCTATCTACCTCTCTATCTATCTACCTCTCTATCTATCTACCTCTCTATCTATCTACCTCTCTATCTATCTACCTCTCTATCTATCTACCTCTCTATCTATCTACCTCTCTATCTATCTACCTCTCTCTCTATCTCTCTATCTCTCTATCTCTCTATCTATCACCCCCAATTATTACACCAGGGTACTACTTTTTTCACACTGTTTTCATGTTCCATTATATATCTACTAGAGACTAGATTATATCTGTCCGGTATCATTTATTTTCCTTTAATCCTGGATATATGGAGAGATTTAGAGTGCATTATAAGTCATCATGACATTCTGGATCATTGACTTCTGTTACAAATCTGATCAAATTCTTGTATTTTTTTGTATATCTCAGGTAGGGGTGTAACATAAATCGTATGCAATAATAAAATGAAATTTTCATTTTGTTGCAGTAGTGTATTCTTGAAATAAAAATAAATAATAATAATTTATATCGCCAAGAGTATCGTTATCGCGATAATACCATGAAATATCGTGATGTTATTTTAGTGCCATATCGCCCACCCCTATTCGTGAGTTTATTTTCAGTGACGTTTTGTTTGTGTTTGTGCATCACAGGCACAAGAGGAAGGGAGAAGGGAGAGTTCACTAATCTACAAGGCATCTCCACCTCCAGCAGTGGCAGAGTGGTAGTTGCAGATAGCAACAACCAGTGTATACAGGTGGGTCTGTTTCATTAGTAACGAATCTACGAGGATTCATAATTTGGTAAAATGTAGAGAAACGTGAAGCAAATCTTTACAGATAGATACTTTGACTGCTGGCTCCTAATATCGCTGTACTTTCCTCTGTGTGCAGGTGTTTACTAATGACGGGCAGTTTAAACTAAGGTTTGGAGCACGTGGTCGCTCCCCAGGGCAGCTGCAGAGGCCAACAGGAGTGACTGTAGACATGAATGGAGACATCATAGTGGCAGACTATGACAACCGATGGATAAGCATCTTCTCCTCAGATGGGAAGTTTAAGGTAGGACAAGTGAATTGAGTGACTAACCGACTTTGTCCACTGATCATTGCAGCCATAACTGATGAAAAGGATGAGAAATCAGACAGAACCTGTATAATACAGCTCTAGAAAATAAAGAGGTTACTTAAAATTTAGTTTCTTTGATTTTACCAATTTGAAAACCGATATAATATAATCAAGAGGAAGATGGATGATCACAAACCATCAAACCACCAAACTGAACTGCTTGAATTTTTGCACCAGGAGTAAAGCAGCATAAAGTTATCCAAAAGCAGTGTGTAAGACTGGTGGAGGAGAACATGATGCCAAGATGCATGAAAAAAAACTGTGATTAAAAACCAGGGGTATTCCACCAAATATTAATTTCTGAACTCTATAAAACTTTATAAATATTAACTTGTTTTCTTTGCATTATTTGAGGTCTGAAGCTAAAGCCCTGCATCTTTTTTTGTTATATCAGCCATTTCTCATTTTCTGTAAATAAATGCTTTAAATGACAATATTTTTATTTGGAATTTGGGAGAAATGTTGTCTGTAGTTTATAGAATAAAACAACAATGTTCATTTTACTCAAACATAAACCTATAAATAGCAAAATCAGAGAAACTGATTCAGAAACTGTGAAGTGGTCTCTTAATTTGTTTTCATAGTTGTATATGTATATATATATATATGTTAAAGTTAATATAAAAAATAAAATAAAATAAAAAAGCTGCTGGTATAGCTAAAGCATATATAACTAATTACAGATTTTTTTAATGTCTTACCTGCTGTAAATGTCTGTGGTTAAGTTTGATCTTTCTCAATTCATACTAAAATGCATGCATTGGATTTAACATCCAAATTGTGCACTTTATATCCAGCAAGGATTAATTAATGAATTCCTGAGCCTCATATCATATTTCATTTCTGCTATTTGGATGAAGGAGCAATCATTGAAGAAGTTTCTCCAGTTAGAGAAAGGGGCAATGTAGAGAATCAAGATCTTTAAACCGTCTTACCTTTGATAAAATTAAAACACTTTTATTGCTTTATTATGTTTGTAAGTAAGTGTGTGTTTTCTGTACCCTCTTGTTAGCGTTAGCTGCATCCCACTGACCCTGGCTTTCTCTGTGTGCAGAATAAGATCGGGGCGGGGAGGCTGATGGGCCCAAAGGGTGTTGCTGTGGACCGAAACGGCCACATCATCGCAGTGGATAACAAAGCCTGCTGTGTCTTCATCTTTCAGTCGAATGGAAAACTGGTCACCAAATTCGGGGCCAGGGGCACCTCAGACAGACAGTTTGCAGGTACTGGGACTGAAATGATTAGTGAATGAGCACAGATTACAAGTGTGCTGTGTGTGAGGTTTAATGTTGCAGTTCTTAGCAGTTTTTTCCAGTGTGTAGGTGTGGGCACGTTGTTTGATGGTTGGTTCACTCCCCCTGCTGTGTGCTGTAATGACTGCTTGTTCTCTAACAACCAGCCTTATTCACAGAGCAGTTCCACACAAAGTTTGATCTGCTTATGCCTGAATTTAAGCTGCACAGCAAAGAAAATAAGACAAGGTCCAAAAAAAACCTTCAGATGCACATTTGGATATGATGTATTGAGCTAAACAATTTATTTACTAAACAAGGCAGGATTATGTTATATTCTGGATCTTTGTGAAGCATTAGTGGGGATCAGTGTTCTTCAGATATTGTTTGTATTGAATGTTAAGTATGGTCAAAATGGGAATGCTGAATTTGCCTAAATTAGGCCCAATGGCCCCATACCCCTCTGTTTTGCACTTTTTACGAAGGTAGGGTGTCTCGATCCTAATATAATTTATAATTTAACCCTTGTGTGGTGTTCGGGTCTGTGGGACCCGTTTTCATTTTTCATCAAATGATACCAAAAAATATATTTTTTCTAACTCAAACTCATTGGCATTGGCTCATTTTTTGTGAAAAACATATATCAAAACACATTTTCGATAAACACACACTGTACACCCCCCCCCCCCCCCACACACACATTTATATTACATACAGTATGTTTGGCCAAGGGCTAATAAACATTGCTTCATTTGTAAATTTGAAACTAAACAAATTTTCTACTCATATCTTGAGTTTAATTCATTTTCTTTTACATTTTATTAAAAAACTAATAAAAAAAGAGTAGCACTTTTTGAAAGAAGTGTAACATAAGAAAGTTAAAGGGCAAATATTAACCATGTAAGCTGTTTATATTGCTTGCAATTTAGGTGGAACAAGCATGTGTAAAGCATTTTACTGTAAAATTGCTTAATTTTGCTGAATTAAATACAAGTAACAAAGTAAACGAGTAACAAAAATATGAACACCACACAAGGGTTAATAGCTTGTTTAATCACCATAGAATAGGACACACTGCAGAGGCCATGCATGTTATCTGAAGTCACCATGCTCTGTGCCATCTGTTAATTAGAGGAGAATGAACTCTACACCATTACAATTGCTTTCAAAAGCCCTAAAGGATCCAGTGTCTACAGTGCCTACTTTAAGACATAAAATTTATGGTTGATCATTTCAATGGCCAGATTTACCCAGGCTTCAGTTCCAATGTGTAAAACATTCCCTGTCCTTCTTCTCTGATCCTCAAATATACATACAGTGACTTACAGTGAATAAGTATTTATACTCCTTAAACTTTTTCACATTTTGTCACCTTTAAACCACAAACTGATACACCACCACAAAGTATCACATCATTTTGAAGTGAAATGAATGGTTGGAATGGTTTTCAGATTTTTAATCAAATTAAAATCGGAAAAGTATTTAACCCTTCATATTAGGGGTGTCACGATTCTATAAATCCTCGATTCGATTTTATTTCCGATTTTTATTTCCGATTTTAAGGGTCACGATTCGATTCGATTCTCGATTTTCTCTTTTTTTTTTTTTTTTTTTTTTTTTTTTTTTTTACAGCAGGGAGGCCTATGTCAGTTTTAGATTAGTCTATGGTCAGTCATTGGTTGGATTCATAAGACATTAAGACTTTTTCGGTCTCTGAGAATGAGAAGTTTTGTTCTTTAATAAAGATATATTATTAACTTTATCTGAGAGAAAGATGCTCCTTAAGGTACCAAAACTATTAACATATTTGAGGCTAGACAAAACAACTGTTATTTTTATATTTTCTTTAAGTTTTTCTTTAAGAAGATGAGAATGTCCACATTCTCTGACTTCGAGGCTCGAGACCATGAAATAATTATGATCGATTTCGATAAAATATCGAAATCGTGACACCCCTACTTCATATCAATACTTAGTACCTTCTGCTGCAATTTGGTGTATGTTTTTACCAGCTTTGCGCTTCTAGGAACTGAGATTTTTGCCAATTCTTCTTTACAAACCAGCTCAAGTTCAGGCAGGTTGGATGGAGAGCGTCTGTGAACAGCAGTGTTTATGTCTTGCTACAGAAGCTCATACCTGTCAAGTCTCCCGTTTTGGCCGGGAAACTACCGTATTTTACTCCTCTTTCCCGCCGTCCTCCCGTATTAGTATTTTCCCGTAAATTTCCCGTATTATATTAAGATTAAAAAATATATATTATTGAGGATACAGGGCATTGACCGCTCTGTGTCTCTTAACCAATCGTGGAGCCGGTTCAAGGAGAAAGTCCCGCCTTTCAGGAGAAACAGCCAATCAGCTTGCAAAGGAGGGTCAGTGTGGGGAAGCCCCGCCCCTGTCGCTGTGAGTTCAGGCAGCTAGTCGGAGCTGCTGATGTTAAAACATATCTGGATATTCAGCGATTTTTTTTAAAGAAAGGTAACGGTTGGCTAATCATGCAAAACTGTGATGAGACTTTTCTGATAGCTGCTTAAAAATACTCGTCTCCAAAATAAAACACACAGATTAAACCTTTTAAAATAAAAAGATTACAGCTTGTGACTCAGTTTAACTAGAAATGTGGAGAGGACTGAAATTAACTGAACTGATCAGGGCTGGAGTGATCAAAAGAAAGAAGTATTAATTAAAAATTATTAATTGTGTAGGCCACTTAGGACTAATTTTTACTGATGGAATATATCTGGTCCATGTCCTTTTAGTAAAAGCTCATAATACTATTTTTAGGTCACCTACATTCATTTTGCAGAATTTGTGCACCCTTTGTTCAATTTTAAATCTATTAAATAAATAAATAAATATATCATATAAAAGAGTGCATTTATTACAAAAAAGACATGAAATCTTAACTTTTTTATATCTAGAAAAGGATTTTTAATTTGGCTGTATTAAAAGAATGACATATGTAGGAATGTCCACAACATTTCAGATTCTGATAATCTAATTGTAGTGTGTACGTGGTTCACATGTGGTTATTTTCGATTTTTTGTAAACGTGTCTTAAAATGTAAGGGATACTGAACCTTCGTTGGGCTGGTGGGACGGCTTTAAGCGGACAGAGGAAAATATCCCTTATTTTTAAATCTAAAACTTGACAGGTATGCAGAAGCTCAATGTAATTTATGATAGGATTAATTTCAAATTATGAATTTTCATCCCAGTCTTAAGTCTTTGCAGCACACCTGAACAGTAATTTCTGCAGTTCCTTCAGAGTGACCATGGGCCTCGGTTTTGGTGGACAGCCATGTTTTGGCTGATTTGCAGTTTTTTTTCCATTTTTAGATGATTAATTGAACAGTTCTCCTTGGGATGCTCAAAGCTTGGGATATTTTTTTATAACCTAACCCTGCTTTTGGCGGAACGGTGGCTTAGTGGTTAGCACGTTTGCCTCCCAGCTCTGGGGTCTTGGGTTCAAGTCCCTATCTGGGTGGAGCTTTCATGTTCTCCCTGTGTCTGCGTGGGTTTCCTCTGGGGACTCCGGTTTCCTCCCACAGTCCAAAAACATGGAGATCAGGTAAATTGGATACTCTAAATTGCCCCGAAAAAATGAATACTCTGAATTGATCCGGTGTGTAAGTGTGTGGTATGTATGTAAGTTTGTGTGTGTGTAAAATGTGTGTAAATGTATGCATGACTGTGTGCCCAGATATGGATTGGTACTCTGTCCTGGGTAAATGCTGTAGTGCTGGATGCAGTCCTCCAGGTGGACGGTTGTTTCCGGTTGAGAGTACGCTGTGCGCTATTATTGGCTGCCGCTTCTCACCGGTGTGTGGATGTAATGTGCTTGTGTGTAAAATGTGTAAATTGTAAAGCGTCCTTGAAAGCGTTTCTAGAAAGGCGCTATATAAGTTGAACTTCATTCATTCATTCATTCATTTAAACGTCTCCACAACTTTATCTTGGACCTGTTCCTTGGTCTTCATGATGCTGTTTATTCACTAGTGTCCTCTAGCAAACCACGGTGGCCTTCACAGAACAGGTGTTTATATTTATACTGAGACTAAATTACACACAGCTGGACACTAAGTCACTAAGTGACTAAGTGACTTTTTTGATTGCACTGGATTTAATGTAGTAGTTTTAGAGTAAGGGAGCTGAATAGTCTTGCATATTTTTTATTTGATTAAAATATGTATATATTTTGTTCCGCTTCACTTTCTATTAAATGATATTTCAATTTATTTTTTGGTTGTAAGGTGACAAAATGTAAAAAAAAAAAAGTTCATAGTATACATCATATATTTCTGTAAAATTATAAGAATTATAAATTATTCATAAATTTAACCTGTCAGTTTCCACTGTGAGGAACATAGTAAGGAAATGGAAGAGCACAGGGACAGTTCTTGTTAAGCCCAGAAGTGGCAGGCCGAGAAAAATATCAGAAAGGCAGAGAAGAAGAATGGTGAGAACAGTGAAGAACAGAGAAAGGTTTTCAACCCAGGGCCTTCTCACTGTAAGACCTGTGTTGCTTTGAATGGAGAGCACATTATAGTATATTTAAGTATAGTATATTAAATATCTCAAGCCTTTCCCTACATTTGCCAGCATTTATTTTAAATCCCAGCCTTCCTGCTAATCCATTTTTATTTGATGTTCTTTCCTGCTACCTTTACCTTTTTTTAACCCTGACTGTTTACGATTCATGATCCTGAATAAGCGCATGCAGCATGCTTGCTGCCCTCTTGCACCACCTAAAATCTTTTTCTAAAAGGTGTGAGACAGGTTTTTCTCAGAGACAGGGGTGTTTGGGGTGTAGGTTCTAAATGCAAGCTACTTCACTGGCTTTTCTTCATGCAGTCCGTTCATCTCCTTGCTCTGCTTTTATTTCTTTCATTTATTTTTTGCCTCTCATATCTGACCTTGTTTGTGTTTTTGTCCCCTATTCCTTTTAGAAAAAAGTGGTGTAAACTTTGCACTGGAGCAAAAGCTTAGTAAATCTGGCCCTGGGTTCAGTAAGTATGGAGCACACAATATTGAGTATTGGGCCTGACATTGGTCCCCTAACAGTACTAGAATTATTGTGGTATAATCATGTTAATCTTGTTAATGGAATCAGTTTATAAATGTTATGTCTCTTATTTATATGTGATTATGGGCACTGTCAGAAAAAAAAAAATCTGTGACATTATTCTGATGTACAAACAAAAAAAATAATCAGTCAGTATATTTAAAGGTCTTTAAATCAACTAAGCTACTAAAAAATGATTTGTTGATTTTTGCTCCAAAAATGATTCAAATGTGAATGATATCACCCAGAGAATCCTGTTCCTGTCAGATAATGTACATCAGCTCTCATGTTTCTTTTCTTTCTGCCTTTTTCTGCCTCTTCTGTCTCTTTTCAGGTCCTCACTTTGTGGCTGTGAACAACAAAAATGAGATCATAGTGACGGACTTCCATAACCATTCTGTTAAAGTAAGCTTGATTAATGCTTATGTAGATATGGATGCACAATACTGGCCAAAACTAACATTACAATACTTTTATTCTGTGATATGTATAGTAGGGGTGGGCAATATTATATCGTATACAATATATCGTGACACAGAAATATCATGATATTAAAAATCCATATCGTGATAATAGGGCTGTTCTGTCTTAAAAGTAGTCTATTATTCACTGTGAAGCTTTAGGTGTATTTATTGTATAATATAAGTTTTACTTTGCAGTTTATATGCATGCACTAAATATTCTGCAATATTATTTGCTGCATTATATTATTTTATGCTATATTATTTATTTTGCCACATTATGATTATACTGTTAAACTATTATACTATATTCCTGAAATTAATGAATTATTTTAGTTTTCCTATATCACCAAGTATATAGTTATCTCAAAAATACCCTGAAATATCGTGATATTATTTTAGAGCCATATCGCCCACCCCTAATGTATAGTATCCGTATGTATTTATGGGCAGATACAATATAATAAGGTCCATCCCTCTATTGTTCAAATGAGTGCTTATGGTTTAATGTGCTATAGTTAAATAAATCTCTGCTCCTTTTCCAGGTGTTCAGTGCCGACGGAGAGTTCCTCTTTAAGTTCGGCTCTCACGGTGAAGGAAATGGCCAGTTTAATGCACCAACAGGAGTAGCTGTGGATGCTAATGGCAACATCATTGTAGCAGACTGGGGCAACAGCAGGATACAGGTATCAACACACATATATTTATATATTTTTAATTGGAGATCATCATATCTGCTCTTGGTTCAAATTTGGTCAGATTATAATTAGGCATGTTCCCAATTCGATCACCTGATCAGAAATCAGGACTGATCACGTATTTTGTAAAGGATAGGAATCGGGTATAAAAGATCCACATGTTACTCCACGAGCACACCTCAGGCGACTCTGTTTGTGGCGTGCTTGCAGAAATGGCTTCTTTTGCATCACTCTCCCATACAGCTTCTCCTTGTGTAAAGTGTGCTGTATTGTTGACCGATGCACAGTGACACCATCTGCAGCAAGATGATGCTGCAGCTCTTTGGAGGTGGTCTGTGGATTGTCCTTGACTGTTCTCACCATTCTTCTTCTCTGCCTTTCTGATATTTTTCTTGGCCTGCCACTTCTGGGCTTAACAAGAACTGTCCCTGTGCTCTTCCATTTCCTTACTATGTTCCTCACAGTGGAAACTGACAGGTTAAATCTCTGAGACAACTTTTTGTATCCTTCCCCTGAACAACTATGTTGAACAATCTTTGTTTTTAGATCATTTGAGAGTTGTTTTGATGAGCCCATGATGCCACTCTTCAGAGGAGATTCAAATAGGAGAACAACTTGCAATTGGCCACCTTAAATACCTTTTCTCATGATTGGATACACCTGGCTATGAAGTTCAAAGCTCAATGAGGTTACCAAACCAATTTTTTGTGCTTCAGTAAGTCAGTAAAAAGCAGTTAGGAGTATTCAAATCAATAAAATGATAAGGGTGCCCATACTTTTGCACCGGTCAAACATTTTCTGTTAGTACAATAAACCTCATTTCAATCCTGAAATATTACTGTGTCCATCAGTTATTAGATATATCAAACTGAAATGGCTGTTACAAACACCCAAATATTTAGAACTAAAAATGATTAAGATTAATAGGGGTGCCCAAACTTTTTCATATGACTGTATGCAGCTACACTAGCATTTATTTCCTCCGTTAAAGCTCTGTTAAACTCACATTACAATATTCTCATTTAAAGCTCCACTAGGTAGGATTGAGATTTTGTGCTCGTGGGCTCCCCCTACAGTTGTAGAGTGTAATAAATCTTTCAGGCGGATTAGTTTCTCGTTTTCTGGCTTTCACAGACATATTCGGTCTCTTTCCAGCTTCTGCCAGAGTGTCTGTATGTTAGTTTGTAAAGAATGAACCAGTAGTCCTTGTAGAACTGTTAGAACTAAAGGTCGGAAAGCAGGTCGCAGTTCTCGCGAGCGTTGGACGCGGCCACCTCGGAAAACTTACAGATTCTGGTTTGAGCTCAGAGGAGCTCCGGCACAGACACGAGAGCACCGCTATTCTCCTATTACACCTCAATGCAGCGCTGCAGTGAGTTTCAGGCTGTAATTTTACTTCTTTAAAAAGATCAAAAATCAAGGAAATCCTACCTAGTGGGGCTTTAAAACACATATAACTTCACTGTATTGTCATATAGTTTAATATGCAGTAGATGAAAAAGTTTGGCTCCCCTGATCATTTTAAAATATATATTATATATATATTTTTTATTTTAAACAAGGTGCATAAATCTAGGCACCCTTGTCGTTTTATTGATTTGAATACATTTAGCACTATTTATTGGGACACAAAAGCTCATTGACCCTTGACCAACATACACAGGCGAATCCAATTATGAAAAAGGGTTAAGTTGGCCAATTTCCACCTTTTCTCCAAGTTTTTTCTCTTTGCATCTTCTCTGAAGAGTGGCAAAGCACGTTTAGAAGCCAGCTTCATTTTGGAATAAGGTGCTGTGGATGTTTTGTAAAGAGATATGATCCAAAATACCTTCAACTAGAAGTCAGACTCTTATTGGAAACTATAGAAAGTGTTTAGAGGCTGTTATTTCTGCAAAAGAAGGATCTGCTAAATATTGATGTATTTTATTTGTTGGGGTGCCCAAATTTATGCACCTGCCTAATTTTGTTTAAAGAATTAATGCACACTTTCAGTAAATCCTATAAACTGAAATTAAAGAAAAATCTTGAAAAAAAAAATCAGGGGTTGCCAAATCTTTTCATACCACTGTATGTTCACTTGGACATTACCCAGACATGTCACTTGGGAGCTGCAGAATAAACTCCAGGTCATGTGTTTGTTACTGCAGATACTTCTGTAACTTTAATGTACTTTTACAATAGGGCTTTCAGTTCCCCAAAACTAACTTTGTCTTTTTTCTGCTTTCTGAAGGTGTTCGACTGCTCAGGGTCCTTCCTGTCCTACATCAACACGAGTGCAGACCCTCTGTATGGGCCTCAGGGTCTGGCCCTCACCTCGGATGGTCACGTGGTGGTGGCTGACTCGGGAAACCACTGCTTTAAGGTGTATCGTTACCTGCAGTAGCGCCGGGGCCGGCGTGCAGGAGCCGCCTCCACCTCTCCTGCTTTCCCTCTCGTCAAACCCTGTTTTGCACATTCATTTCGGCTCGGAACTCTCAACCCAACCCCAGCGGAGAACGAACGGAAAGCACGAGAGCACTTTCCCCCCCCTTCCTTCTTCTAATGATGCTGTGCCCCCTTCCTCCTCTCCCCCAAAGAAAGCTAAAAATACCAGAGTGAGTGAACTGTTGTTATTGGTAGTATTTGGTCCTGACCTTATGATTGTTTGGGAGGGGGCGGCAGATAATCATATTGAAAAGCACAGATGTTTTACAGTAATCACTAACCTCTAACTCCAGAGGTCAACGTTAAATTAAAAGTTTGAGTTGTATATATTTCACTGAGCGAATTGTTGGTTTCTTTTTGTTATGATTTTTTTTTTTAAACGAGTGTCTTAACCTTGTTGAAGAGTCACTAGTTTTTTAGGTGGGTTTGGGCTTAGAACGAAAGTAAAGCCTCTGTACCAGCTTCCTATTCTTCACTCTCTCTCCTTCAGAACGGAGTCACACTGTCTGTCCTTCGACTGCAACACCACGTGGGTTTTCTGACTGTGTATTTGTATCTATAACGCATATCCGTGAACCTGTAAATATGCATATGTGTGTATATATCTGAGAATATATATGTATATGTAACCTGTACATGTAGCGTTTTTTGGCTTCTTCTCAGCATATGTATTATTATGTATGACGTCACTGTTTACCACTGGTCTGTCGCAACCCCTCGGCTGTACAGAGCTAGTGCTTAGAGTAGCTTTCTTGCAATCTGGGCACCTAGAGCGTACTGCTGTATTACCAGTGAGCTTCGAAGTCACAGCACACTCCTCACGGTCTTTGGAAAAGCTCAAAACACAGAGCCAAAAAAGGATTTAATTTTATTTTTCTGGGGTTCTTTTTTTCCAAATTTTTATTTTTCTATTTTGTCAGCCTGTGTTCTGTGTGGGGGTTCTCCTATTCAAAAAAAAAAGAAAAACCTGTGGAGAAATATATATAAAAAAAAAACTTAAAAGACATATATATTGTGTCAGTCAATTCTCTATAGACATATAGCCACTATTGGTGCTGTTCCACTGTATGGTACCTATACTGCTTAATTTGTCTTAATTTGCTTTTTCATCAGGCAAATTTGGTACCTGTTACCTGAACCCGCGTCGTTTTTAGTACGTGCTCTAGGCCTGTCCCAAAAAATCTGATCTGAGTGATTGCAAGAGTGAATGCAAGAGCCCTCAGAATTCTACCAATGAAGTGTGGAGCTACTTTGAGTTTTTTAATGGTTAAAAATAGTGATTTCTTTGCGTAGGTAATGCTATGCCCCTATCTCTAGTATTGTAAGGCTGTTGGGGCATCTGCTAAAATCACTGTATTTGGGAATGCTGGAGGAGAATGGAGGTGGGCAATTTAACAAACGTTTGGACTCGTTATCAAGTTTCATTTCATTTCACACTGGAGTTCTCCTTTAAAAGTCATTGCTTTTTAAAGGGTGCAGTTGTTATTGTTTTTTTTAAACTAGGGGCATAACATTACATTAATATTGTTCATTATAATAATTTTTAGGTAACACTTTCTATGAATGTCATCTCTATAAGACTATAAACATCTTCGTAACACATTATAATTAACATATTTATAAAACTCTATAATTCATCATAGCCATGTTTATTATGCATCATGAACTGTGATTATAATGCATTAATAGCTGTGTTTATAACATGTTATACGTCAATACCAAAAAAGTCAGTCCCAGCTTGTAGACTTGTATCATGACTAAAAAATCTTCCAACTTATAAACACACCCTCAGTAATCCTAGAAATATATGTTTAACCACTCATGAATTATACTTGTCTTGAATATAATATTAGTTATAGTCAATTATAATGTATTATAACAGGTCTTTGTGCGCTCTAAGTAAAGTGACAGACTTCCATTGTAGGACTAGATTATTAACGATAGATATAAACTATTTTAACATGTATATTATAAGAGTAGCTTATAATGTATTATGATCACAAGTCATAATGCTTAATAAACATGGCTATAGTGGGTTATGCATTTTTATAAATATTTATAGCCATGGTCATAATGCCTTATGAATGCATTATAATATATTATGATAGTAGTTATAGAGCCTAATAAAGAAGACATTCATAGGAAGTGTTACCATTCTTTATTATTTCTGGGACAATATAAACAAAAACAAAAAGATTCTATGGTTGCTCAATGTTCCAAGCGAGCCAAGTAGGGACTAAAATATAATGCAGAGCACTGATTGGCCAGAGCGAATAGTCATTCAAACACAGTGTTGGTGTTTTGCAATGTCGCCAGCTATAGTACATTTCAGTGGGGTTATGGAAAATGAACAAGGTACCAGAACACAAGTAGACTCAAGTAGAGTAGAAACTATGCAGTGGAAAAACACCATATGCTAATTTCCTGTACTGTCAGGTCCATGTTAGGTACTGTACTTAAGCAAAATTTAAAGAAACTATTTTTAGTTTAGAGATAGAACGATCAATCGTCTGTGTATCGGCCGATTTTCAGCCAAAATATTAAATAATGCTACTGTGCTGTTTAAAAAATCTAATTACAGTAATATTTTAAGGACAATTTAGGCCAAGATAGGATAGGCCTTCATAGGGTTGCTAAATCACGTGGCCGTGCTTGAACCGTCAATTACCGCTTGCGGCTATATTTATTATTATTATTCTTTTTCTCAAATTTGTACACAAGGTACAGTAGGACTTTGCAGATCATTTCTGATGATCAAATTAACAGATCATTTATTTTCTTCCCACTTTAAGTTCTACAGTGCAGTTCTGAATGGATAATCACAGACTGGAGCTGAGCTGTAGTGTTAGATTATTGTTAACTTTTTATTATATTTAATGGTAATTAACAGTAGGCTATTTTAAGCAGTGAGGTGGCATTGAGATGTTGGGATACCCTTTTCTGTGATATTGACATTGTTTAAGTAAACAAAATCATAATTTAAAAAATGTAACTATTTACATATATATCTTTCTCCTGAAATCTGTTTAATTTGATGAGTAAATTAGTTCCGTTTATTTACAGTCAGGTTAGATTCCCAGTGTTTGCTTACAGGTGGCTGTTATAAGACGGAGCTATAGCAATTTATAGTATCTGTGTGGCTCAGAGTTGCCAGGTTCGCGGTTTTCCGGCCAAACTGGGCTTGTTTGAAAATCCAGTCGCGGGTGAAAATTCAAGGGTGGCGGGATGCGTTTTTTGGGCTACTTAAAAAAAAAATGATTTAAGTAAAAATCATTTTTTGACTAATTATGTTACTATTAAATGTTCTTGACTGGGATATAAACTGTTTTAAAATAACTAATAAAACATAAAACACTAAGGTTACAAAATTATTAATGAAAGATAAATATCAATACTGATAATAAATCCCTTATAAACAAAATACTAAGTCTTACACACATCACATAGTTGTTCAGTCTTTTGCTTCAAACGTCTGACAGACATATTTCGGGCTAGTTAAGCTTCTAAAGGGCGGGTTTTAGACTGACTTTGGGCTGGATATTTTTGTTGGACCTGGCAACCCTGGTGTGGCTTTAATTTGGCGTTTCGCCCCACCCAAGATCGGTATCAGCGATCAGCCGATCGAGCTGAAAGAAATCAGAACCAAAAACACAGATCGGTCCGTCTCTAATTATTACTGTCCAGATACTTATGGATCGGACTGTATACAGAATTCTATCTTTCTTTGTACATAATCATGTTCATTTCTGCTACCAGTGGGTCATTGTGATTTCAGTGTGGCATAGAAAATGCCATGTTTTTATCAGTATTTCATATATTTTTTTAATTTATTTGATGTTTTGTAAAAAAAAAAAAGTCTCGATTCTCTGATTTGTGCGTTTTTAGAAGTGCCCTGCACGATCCCCACCAGCCAAAGCTCTCAGAACCGTCTTTCTCTTTTCTGTTTTCTCCTGAAGGCCTCTTCTGTGTGTGTGTGTGTATGTGTGTGTGTGTCATAGATCTAAATTGTCTGTTACACTATGAGAGAGGTATATATGAAGGGTGGGTTGTGGCTGAGCTGGTGAAGGTCTGTCTCTGTGTCCGTGCGAGAATTCTGCATGATAATGAGGATTTACCAGCAGTCGGGACATTATCTACTGCACCAGTGAAGTACTTGTAATGCTGTATCATCTTCGGCCAGTCATTAAAACAGTTTTCTATTATACAGTTTGGTGACACCTGCTGAGTGTGAATGGTATTTACTTGCTAATCACATTTACTCCTCTTAGGTCCATCATACTGATGCCTCTGAGCAGAGGATCCCAGTTCCTTAGTTTCCAGTAACACCAGAGGTGGAAAAAATACTGAAAAATTGTAATTAAGTAAAAGTATCTTTACTTTGCTAACATTCTACTCAAATAAAAAAAGTACCCATCTAAAAATCTACTCGAGTAAAAGTAAAAAAGTCCTCAATTTAAAATGTACTTTGAGTAAAAGTTACATAGTTACTTTTAATTATTTGATGTAAAAAAGGAAAAACAAATCATAAATTAAATTGTTTTTAATGAACTATTATTCCACATAATAACTTGGACCTTTCAGGCAGTATTTGTTCAGACCAGCCCATAAAACATTTTCAAGAACAAGTGTTATAGGTTTCTATGATCCATTTTTTTTCTTTACTGTTAAAAACTTAAGGTCATATAGACGACTATAAACTGTATTTTTATAGTTTTACAGTTCATAATTATTTGTTTTTAAACTTGTCATTGCTGTGCTTTAACTGCTATTTACATTTTTTTTTAACATTCAAGCAGATTGTTTAGTAATAAAAATACTTACCACCACATGCTTTCGCAGGTTTGATGAAGTTTTGAAAGCTGACAGCTCTGTCCGGCGGGGAACATTTTGCATTGCATGAGGACGTTATTGCCTCGTATTTTTATTTTTATTTATTTTTTTATTCAGATAATTGTTTTTTTCTCCCAGCATTTTATTTTTTACTAAGTAATTAGGAGTTTTCCAATGTAGCTAAGTAAATTACTATGTTTCAAAATGTACTTGAGTAAAAGTAAAATTACCTATTTTAAAAACTACTAAAAAAATTACAAATTACTCATACAATCTACTCAATTACAGTAACTTGAGTAAATGTAATTAATTACTTTCCACCTCTGAGTAACAACCAGTATTTTAATCCAGTGCCCACAGTTGAGGTCTGATTCTCAGACATGTAGGGGGTTTGAGGTTTGTGTAGCTACAACTGCTAACAACAATTAAAACTATAATTTGAGTGTAGCACAAATACTAACAGCTCATAACAACACAGCTAAAATATCATATGATTTTAGCGATACGGGGAATACAGACCGAATCATAGAGAGGAGGAGAATAAAAGTAGATTTTAAATACAAACATGGAGTACACACAGAGAAACTCAGAATTTTGAAAATCTAAAAAATAAAATCTTCTATCTGAAAACTGTACTTGCAACAAAGACATACAGGTGCATCTAAACTCATTATATAGATGTATTAAATAATACTCATTTAAATAGATATTAGATATTAATACTATATGAATGACAAATGAATATTAAAATATTTCAATTTTATAAGACCAATTATTAAAATTTTCCGAGACTGATTTTTGGGTTTTTATAGGCTGAAAACCATAATCATAAACAATAAAATAAATAAATGCTTTAAATAAATCACTTTGTGTGTAATATAGTAGCCAAAACATAAAAAGCCCCCCCCCCCCCCCCCCCCCCTTGTGGACAAACCATAGACTGTATATAGCTGGACAGAGCATCGTCTCTCAAAAGTGAAGCCACCACAGGTCGGGCGCCTCCTGCTGTTCGGCTGCAGAAAGCTGTGTAACTCCACCCATCCCCATAGGTTTCAATGGCAAAACAGAACAACTTTCAATCACGTTTTTTTCTAATATACTGTAATTCTACCTCCATTATTTAAATGCAGCAGCTAGAGTAACCTCTGCTTATATTGTTACATTTTTATATCTCCACAGAATTCGTTTATTAAAACGTTAATCAGCTCTATTCAAAAAAGGTGTGGTTATTGTAAAAAAGGGCTGGTTATGGGCGCGACCAATAACAGACCGTCAGCTCCGCAGCCTGTGACCTCGAGGCATCCCTCAGGGGCGGGGTTGTTCAAATGAGTAGGCGGTCTCTCCACAGTCTTTCTCCCTCCTCTGGTCTCTACTGCGCAGAGTCTGGTTTCAGGATCGCCAACATGGAGGAAGATTTTGGCTTCATTTTCATTAAATGAATGGGAACAGTGACACGGCGTCCATCTTTTTTACAGTCTCTGGGACAAACTATTAAACTTATCTACTGGTCTGTGTTTCACCAATTTTGCACAGGTTTCTTCTTAAGTTTGTGTCTCTACTTATTCCTTAGTTACTCTTAGTTTGAAACTAAACATTTACTAAATCTGGTTGCAGCACAAATCTGTATTTCGTGCCTTAACTAGTAACAAGTAACTTGTGCGCAGGGTTACCGAACAGAGACTGTAAAAAACATGGACGTCGTGTCGCCGTTCCCATTCATTCAATGAAAATTAAGCCAAAATTTTCCTCCATGTTGGTGATCCTGATACCCGAGTCTGCACAGTAGAGACCAGAGGAGGGAGAAAGACTGTAGAGAGACCGCCTACTCATTTAAATAACCCCGCCCCTGAGGGCTGCCTCGAGGTCACAGCCTGCAGAGCGGAGCTGACGTCAGTTAGTGAATTATAATATATGTTATCTTTGAATTATGAAGAATTATTTTTATTATGCAGTGATTTTCAATTTTTATGCTTTTCTTTAAATCAAATATGAGGAGTTTAAAGGGAGGATATGTTTACAGCATTGTGTTCAATGGAAAATTTGCACTTTAAATGGTCATGCAGTTACGTAACAACTAGCGTTTTTAAGAATCGCTCCTTTATCAAGATATATATATATATATATATATATATATATTTTTTTTTTTTTTTACAATAACACCCAGCCCAACGTGGATGACCAGGATTTTAACCTTGACCATAAAAATCCATCATAGACCATCTATCTATAATTTAGCTACCAGCAAAAGCTGAACCATTAAAAAAGGAAAAAGCCAGCAATCAAATTTTATTTCCCAAATGAATGTATTACTGTGGAAAATAAAAGGTTTGACATACTGCAGTAGTTATTACATTAACAAACCACACAAATGTTAATCTCATCATATGATCTCTCAACAGCAACAAACATCTTAGATTATCAGTCAAAAGGCATAAAAAAAAAAAGAAACCTCACAAGAGCACACTCAGAGCACGCAGATCCAGAATCTATTCTGACCTGAAGCACGCGGTCAAAAATCACAGTCCAGCTCAGAATTCATCATCCTGTCAGGTCAGAAACAAGAGTTACTAAAAACAGGAATAAAGTGGAATAGGGGTGGGTATCATCACTGATTTCCCATTTCGATTCGATTCCGATTCACAAGGTCTCGATTCGATTTTCAAATCGATTTTCGATTCGATTCGATTCTCGATTCAACATCGATTAATTTAGGGAAATTTCAGTTACCATAAAAATTGTAGTTTGAATATGAAATGTAATTATACAAGGAACACTCAAATTTCATTATTAAAATATTAGTTTATATTATGAACACTCAACAAAATGCAACCACACGTCTGCCTTCAGGTTCTTGGGCGCCTGCACTCCTGCTTCAGCCATGCTTAACTGATCACCCCAGCCAGAGCGCGCTGCTCGGAAAAAAAGGATGGTCTCGCGAGATCTACGCGAGACGTTAAAGCTACGCATACACGGGGAAAAGGGGCTAGTTATAAAGATCGATCTCGGGTTTATATAAATCGATATCGGATCATTCAAATGAGGATCGATTTAAATCGAATAATCGATTTTTTTAACACACCCCTAAAGTGGAATACATTTCTTATTACACACAACATTAACGGAAATTAAAACTACTTCAGGACAGAATCGAGTTACAGTCGATGGGATGCACACAGAAGCCTGTTCCTTCTTTAAATGTGACTGAAAAAGATCAGTCTTCGTTTTCTCAACGTACTTCGCCTGAAATACAGGACACTTTAACAAAGATAACCAAGACAGAAATTCTAAAATAAAAGCATAAAGTTAAAAACAATGCAAATGAAGACTGACCTCGTAGATTTTCCCAAGGAAAATGAAAAATGGCACACAATATTTAATCTAATTGCTTTTAGCTTAAGATGAATAAAGAGTTTAAAAATTGTTCCATGTATAAATTATTATAGCTATGTGCAGTCTGAACTAGTCTTCATGTCTAAATGGAAGTGTCTCAGCAATTCCAGCTCAGGTATTTAAGAAAAGAAGTAAAAAGGAACTCAGAGAGCTTACAGACCTATTTAGCACAGAGCTGGGTGCAGCCTGTTAAAAAAAATGAGTTACACAAAGTGTAATATTTGAGTATAACATTATTTGTTAATAATTCATTTATATCAAAGTAGAAACATTCAACATAAATAAAAAGGACAAATGTGAAATATTATTGAAGGGAGGGTGAAAAAGTTATTTCAGTGTAAAGCTTAAAATGCCCTAAATCATTTGAGCAAAAACTGAAAATCCTAATACTATTAAAACGTAACCACTTACATTCCACTGCTATAAAGCGGAATTAGAACGTGTAGAAACTCTCATCTGAAAGTGATTAGAAGTCTTTTGTTACTTTTACCTGAAAAGTGAAAGACACAATAACACTACACTGAGGTGAAAACGGAGGTTATGAGCAGCTTTGAGTTGCTATTCGCTTAAAACCTGCAAAAAAGTATCTCTACCTGAATTTCAGTAGGGCTACATCGTAAATCCAACAGTAACAAGTAGAACCAGCTCTGATTCCTTCAGATTTGGGTGAAGCAGAGCAACTGTGCTCTTTTTAAATCATATAAACAAGAACGTCACAGTCTGAGCTGCACCACGGCCAAACCCTACAGTCTCCGAACTGGAGGACTCCAAGGAATGGAAACGTTTTATTACAGAGATAACCAACGTTTTATTTCGGTTATATTTTAGTTCCCTGCCCACTAACGGTCAGGCCTCTCAGTAGAAGTGGCAGATTTGCACTCGGCTGCCGGGGTCGTTCTTGCCCGGGCTGAAGAAGGGTGACACGGGCTCGTCAAAGTAGGCGATAAAATTATAAACGCGCTTCATGGTGACGGCATCAAAGAACGTGACGTGGCCCCTGTCGTAGTCCAGAAACACGCCCACACGTGGCGAATTCCAGTAATCGGCCACGGGCACGCGAGAGTCCTCTTCGTTGGCGTACAGCCGGTCTTGCAGACACAGGCTCCAGTATCCGGCCGAAGGTGAAAGGTTGACGAAGCCTTTGCGGTTGCTGCACTCAGTGGTGACGCCCAGATACCACACGCCCTTGTCCCGCACGTCCACCTCCCAGTAGTGCTGGCCGCTCGAGTAGCGGGCCGTGGCCAGGACGCCGAAAAAGCGTGTGAAGCGCTGGGGCAGGTCAGGCTCCTGGGAGCGCACACGACCCTCTTCCACTTTAGTATCAAAGTCACTGATGGACAGGGACGGATGGGCTGTGTCCAAGTCCAGCGTCAAGTTTTGGGGCACTGAAACGAGTGAGAGAGTCACATGTAAGCAGTATTTAGCACACTAGTTAGTTCCCTATTACACAATTCATCTATTTAACACAATTCATCCTGAAAAAAAATGTTCTCCACGTACTTGTATGAAGAACATGCATCATTTTCTTCCACAGAATGAGCTGAAAGGGGCCAGTGAACTCCGTATAATCTGGGGGACAGTTCACTGCCTGCACAGTAAGGCTGACGTGGCTCGGGCTAAAAAAAAAAAAAAATACATGATGGAGTAGTTAAAAAGCATGGTCCTATGCCCCCCTGCCATGCATATATTTGGGTATAGTATATATTTTTAAAAATCTAAAGAGAAATAGAAATAACAAACATACCTTAAGTAAGCTTTGCTGATACTCTACAGAGAGAAAAGGACAATGTATATTATTATGTAAAAGGTTGCAGTGAATTACGAAAGTCATCCAATTAGTGCTGGGTGGTAGGGGTGGACAATATTATATCGTATACAATATATCGTGACACAGAAATATCATGATATTAAAAATCCATATCGTGATAACAGGGCTGTTCTGTCTTAAAAGTAGTCTATTATTCACTGTGAAGCTTTAGGTGTATTTATTGTATAATTGTTTTAGTTTGCAGTTTATATGCATGCACTAAATATTCTGCAATATTATTTGCTGCATTATACTATTTTATGCTATATTATTTATTTTCCCACATTATGATTATTCTGTTATACTATTATACTATATTCCTGAAATGAACAAATTATTTTAGTGTTACTATATCGCCAAGTATATAGGTATATACCAAAAATACCCTGAAATATCGTGATATTATTTTAGAGCCATATCGCCCACCCCTACTGGGCGGTATACCGGTTCATACGGAATAGCAGAGGGGAATTTAGAACTGGTATGCATCTAGCCAAACCACTAGAGGCACTGTGGAGTGCTGTGTAGAACAGTGCCTCCAATAAGGGACGCTGGGATAGCTTGCTAGATAACGCTAGCCAGTTAGCATAACTAGCTAATGCACTGGAAGCTCAGCTCTGCTTCAGCCAATTTATACTCCTGTGTGTTTATACCTAAGCCGTAACTTGACGCACACCTCTCTGGAGATGGAAAACTACAAAACTCCATAAAACATGAGGATACGAGGTGAGAAGTAACTATATATATATATATATAGATATATTAATACTGGAGCTTTAAGGATCATTTTAACGCATATTGAACTGATTGTATTGGTTAACTGTAAAAAGAAGGGAATTGTGGCCGATTTTAATACTGTTCTGCCTCTAATGGCTTGAACTATTTATTAAAATATTTAGTTTTGTGTCGTTGGCATATCTCTTTTAAGGGTCTATTGTTTACATTCCTCTGATTTCTTTATAAATTGTGTATATGAGTGTGAGACTTGATTTAAAGCCTTAATGTTTGATATTATATGCACTACTAACAGTACAGTAAGTCACAGACTATATAAAATACAGTGATATACCGTGAAACCATGAAAATACCATGACATTAGGGGTGGGCAATATTATATCGTATACAATATATCGTGACAGAAATATCGTGATATTAAAAATCCATATCGTGATAATAGGGCTGTTCTGTCTTAAAAGTAGTCTATTATTCACTGTGAAGCTTTAGGTGTATTTATTGTATAATATAAGTTTTAGTTTGCAGTTTATACAGGTGCTGGTCAACGAATTAGAATAATTTGAAATGCAAGTGCAATCATGAAATTCTTTGAATGCATTTTTTGTGCAGAAAGCAAATCAGGTGTTCACCGCACCTGTCCTACTCGTTAGACTAATCACAGAACTCGTTACCTGGAAAAAAAAATTGCTCAGCTGAGCTTTCCAAAAGGCCCATTTAGGCCATTTAACTGTGACACTGTTGTTTTATTGAATTGGAGAAACAGTTTCATTGAATTAGAATAATTTTTATTATAATTACAATCATCACTTTCTCAGTATTTTGAGGCTGCCCCCTTGGCTTGTATGACTGCCTGAAGTCTCCGCGGCATCGATTTGACCAGCTTGTCGCAAGTTTCCGCACTCACAGCTTCCCAGGCAGTGGCGATGTTCTGCTTCAGTTGGTCCAGCGTAGTAGGCTTTCTGTCGCGAATTTTCCGCTTGACGACGGCCCAAAGGTTTTCAATGACATTGAGGTCAAGCGAGTTGGCCGGCCATGCCAAAACTTCAAGCTGTTTTTTAGTGAACCAATCTTTGGTCGACTTTGCCGCATGAGCTGGTGCAAGATCCTGTTGAAATATGAAGTCTTCTTCGCCGAACTGTTCCTCAACAGTCGGAATCAGGAATCAGGAATCAGTCTTCTTGAGGAAGCAGAGTTTCCCTACACCTCGAGCGGACATGCATCCCCAGACCATAACGCTCTGGGGAAACTTGACGGATCTTTTCACGCACTCGTGGTTGTAGGTTTCGCCACCACGACGCCAGACACGAGGACCTTGGTCTTCAGCAGTCCACTCGCCGTGTTCTTTGGCCCACTTCAGCCGTTTCTCCATTTGTTTCTTGTTCAGCATCGGTTTCACTGCTGGAACGCGAGATTTGAAGCCGAGTTGAGAGGTTGCGCTGCTTACCCATGATTGATTTTACAACTTAGAAATTCTACTCAACCCTGACTTTATACTGCACAGTGAACACTCTTCACAGAAAACAAAAATTCGAGCATTTATTCTAATTCAATGAAACGGTTTCTCCATTATTCTAATTCAATAAAACAACAGTGTCACAGTTAAATGGCCTAAATGGGCCTTTTGGAAAGCTCAGCTGAGCAAATTTTTTTCCAGGTAACGAGTTCTGTGATTAGTCTAACGAGTAGGACAGGTGCGGTGAACATCTGATTTGCTTTCTGCACAAAAAATGCATTCAAAGAATTTCATGATTGCACTATTTCAAATTATTCTAATTCGTTGACCAGCACCTGTATACATGCACTAAATATTCTGCAATATTTTTTGCTGCATTATATTATTTTATGCTATATTATTTATTTTGCCGCATTATGATTATACTGTAATACTATTATACTATATTCCTGAAATGAATGAATTATTTTAGTTTTCCTATATCGTCAAGTATATCGTTATCGCAAAAATACCCTGAAATATCGTGATATTATTTTAGAGCCATATCGCCCACCTTACATGCCATACATTTTTGTGATACCGCCCAGCACCACATCCAGCAATATCCATTTCTCATAACTTGAAACAAAAAAACAAAGCAAAACATTTTTACATACATCAAAGTTGCCGGCCTCGCTGAGCTGATTCTGAATATCAGAAATGGCCTTGTCCACTTTAGCAGCCTCGCTTTCTACCAGCTTAAGGTTCTCGTCTATTAGCGCTATTGTGGAGGACTCCTCGTCCTCCAGTCTCTCCAGGAGCCCATCCTTCTCATCCAGCAAGAACTGGACCAAAGCCCCTACGTCATCTTCAATCTTCTCTTTCAGAGCCTGCTTCTTCAGCTGTAAGAATGCCAACAATGTTAGCTGCCTAAGTTTAGACAAGGTCCTGCACTTACTGCAGTTATATACCTCATTCAAAACCAGACTCGACTTGGTTTGCTTCATTACGCAGTGTGATTCCAACATTCACACACCTTGACATCTGCTTTAGCTTGCTCATCGATGGCCTTGACTCTGGCACACATAGACTTCTGCCAGTTTAGCTTGATAAGCCTCAGCTTCAGCTCTCCCTGTGGATTGAAGGAAAAGACAAATCATGTAAGCAAAATAAGGAATACTTTAGACCAGGGGTAATAAATTAGAATTCAGTATGGTCCAGTTAGAGAAAAATTCGCCAGGCCAAGGTCCGGACTAGTGTTTCTGTCAGTGTTTTATGTCGTCATCAACAACTAAAAAACAAAAGTATATATCAACAACATGTATTGTTTTAAATAGGCCTGTCACAATAATTACATTATTAACCTATCATAAAAGAAATGGAAACACCCTGAACTTATGGAGTCTATTAATGTGAATCTGTATGTTAACTTAGTTTCAAATGCTGTATTTATTCTATTTAATTTTATTTATATTAGATTTGCGCCTGCCTGTCATGATAATTACATGAATGACAAATCATACAATATATGGAGACAGCAGTTTTAATTTATTTAATAGTATTACTGTATCAGACTTTATTACATTGTTGGTAAAACTGATGGGGGAAGTTGCCAATGCTTTTTGTCCCCTGGGGGTTGCCGTAGTTTTGAGGTAGGGTTGTTTTGGGAGTAGAGAGAGCGCGAATGCGAGCGAGAGTTTTTTTTTTTTTTGCTGAGTTGTTCTGATCAGGTGGAGTAAAGTGGAATATTTTGGACTCTTGTCTCGGTTGTTTCTCTTTAATTCCTCCGAGTAACTCCGCTCGGTTACATTACTGTTAGTATGTTTTATAAAGGTAGTATTTTAATTTATTTTTCTGGTGCGCACCATCTGTATTCTCATCTTTTCTCGCTTTATTCTCCCACTTCTCACTGCCTGCTTCTCCTGTGTGGCTCCGCGCGCTCGCATCTGCATAGATCTGATTGGCTGTGGAGAGCATTTGGTGATCTTACAGCACACGTGATTGGTCTGTGAGTTTACTGCGCTGTAAAGCACGTAAACCATAAAGACAATAAACATTCCGCCTCTTTAAATGAACCGTGGTCCGCGGTCCGCCTATTAGTGACCTCTGCTTACGACTGTTTTTAAAGACTAGCAGCATGTTCAAAATGTTTTTTGCAGTAGTGAAAACTGGCTCACCATCCCTGGAGTCTACAGGGAAATAAAACTTCCTTTTCTACTTGCTTTCCTTCATTTTTCCTGATATAGCAGTCATGTGGACCCACATGCTTGTCAGCTCTGCCAGAGCACAGTATATAGTAAAGCTACTAGCTACAGATCAGGTAACATCAAGGAAAGTGGAAAGAAAAAGGAACTATAATTAAACTACTCTGTCTGATTCTTAGTTTGACATTTGGTAGAGCAAATCACAGGACCTCACCTTCATATCCTCAACAACCTCCGGCACAGGAGCAACGTCATGGTGTCTGAAAACATGTAGAAGTCCCATTACTATAAAACAGGCATTAATACAATAACGTTACATTTAGATGGAGAAGTTTAACAAAGTTGGAACTCAATCAATCAGACAGCCTACCTGTGAGCCCGGGACTCTCTGCACACAACACAGATGGGTTTTCTGTCTGTGTGGCAGTACAGTTTCAGCTCCTCATGGTGTCGCTCACATTTTCCATCCATTTTGAGCGGCTTCACTGGAGGAGGAGGCCTGCACGTCTTCAAACAGTCAAAATCGCTTAATTTATCCACCAGGTTCTTCACCAGGTAGTTCTTCGTGAAGCTCATTTTACCGAACACCTATAAATAAAAACATGGTTAATGAACAACCCAAAGAGTTAAACATTAAACCCACTTTAAACTTAAAGCCATCATGTCATATTTAATACATAATTAAACTTTAAGTTCCTGAAATATATACATTATTATCTAAAATAATGATTTTATTAATGATTATAATAATATTATCATATACAGTACCATTTAAAAGTTTGGACACCTCTTGTTTCTACATTGTAAGGAACACTAGGAAAGATTCCTGTAGAAAACTTAAAAGTGTTAAAGGTGTCCTTTCACTAAAATCCACTTTTTCTTGATCTTGTTTTAGTTTGCAGTTTATATGCACACACTAAATATTCTGCAATATTTTTTGCTGCATTATATCATTTTATGTTATATTATTTATTTTGCCACATTATGATTATTCTGTTATACTCTTATACTATATTCCAGAAATTAATTAATTATTTTTCTGTTTTTCTATATCGCCAAGTATATCGTTATCGCAAAAATATCCGGAAAAATCGTGATATTATTGTAGAGCCATATCGCCCACCCCTATAACTTACCCACACTTTTTAACAGTGGGAATTAAATAAAGATTTTCTTATTTTAATGTAAGATTAACGCAAACTCAGCTAGCTTTCTTTAGAAAACTAACTTAATTAGATATTAGATAGCTTGTTTAATTTATCTAGGTTAGTATTCTGGAGCAGAAAAATACAATTAGGGGTTAATTTAATACAGATAATGGACTATCTATCTACATTTTGATTATTTATAATAAATTAGCTAAACTAACTCCAAGTTAGTCCGTTATGCTGTTTTCTTTTAAACTAATAACACGTTTTAGTGCATCATTATTATGTTGGCTAGCTAATAAAAGTGTGGTCTTTTTATCTAAAGTCACAAAAAGCTTAAAATACTGAACCACAAACCAAACAGCCATGTCCAGAAATCCACCCCCTCGGTTCTGATCCAACTGCACGGAAAAACATAATTTAGCTCCCTAGTTATAACCTGTCTCCTGTCTCATTACAAAGCCTAAATATCATCCAATAACCCCCAGCTGTCTCCCTGTTTCACTGAGAGGTGAGACAGTTAGCAGGAGCTAAAACGTGGCCCTAGCCCTAACAGCGAGCGCTCTTTAACTTCTCCAGCTGCACCGTTACTTAGGCTGATCTGAGCTGAGGAGAGGGTTAGCTTTAGCATTAGCATCAGGAATGAAAACACAGCGCACCATCCGGCACTCCGGGCACTGGTATCCGATGTCGTCCCCGCCGTTCTCCTCCCAGTGCATTAAAATACACATGCGGCAGAAGTTGTGTCCGCATTTTAAAATCACAGGGTCGTCGAAGTAATCGAGGCAGATCGCGCAGACCAGCTCCTTCTGCAGCTCCCCCCGCTTATCTCCAGCAGTAGCCATGGTCACACTGAGCTCCGCTTCCTCCACACTGCGGGGAGACAGCGGAAGGACGACAGCGCGCGGCTGACGTAGCGCCGAAAGAGGCGGTTTTCCGCTTAATTTATTTATATTTTATTTATTTTTAATAATTTTTATTTTATTGTATAAATCATTTATTGATATTTTATTGTGTAAATAATTTATTTGTATTTTATTGATCCTTTTTTATGTATTTTTTTATTTAATATATTATTTTATTGACTATTTTTTTGTGTAATTTATTTATATTTCATTAATTATTATTTTATTTACTCTTTGTATGTCATTTATTTATATGTCATTTATTTATATTTTATTGTATAAATCATTTATTTATATTTTATTGTGTAAATAATTTATTTGTATTTTACTGATCCTTTTTATGTATTTTTTTTATTGACTATATTATTTTATTGACTATTTTTGTGTCATTTATTTATATTTCATTAATTATTATTTTATTTACTCTTTTTATGTCATTTATTTATATTTAATATATTATTATTTTATTTACTCTTTTTATGTCACTTATTTACATTTCATTAATTATTATTTTATTTACTATTTTTATGTAATTTTTTTACATTTCATTAATTATTATTTTATTTACTCTTTTTATGACATTTGTTTATATTTCATTACTTATTATTTTATTCACTCTTTTTTATGTCATTTATTAATATTTCATTAATTATTATTTTATTTACTCTTTATATGTCATTTATTTATATTTTATTGTGTAAATAATTTATTTGTATTTTATTGATCCTTTTTATGTATTCTTTTATTTAATATATTATTTTATTGACTATTTTTTGTGTAATTTATTTATATTTCATTAATAATTTTTTTATTTACTCTTTTTGTGTAATTTATTTATATATTTCAGGCATTATTTTATTGAATATTTTTATGTTTTTTAATACTTGATTTACTATTACAAACACTAAAAGAAACACTAAAATCTCCTTGAATCCTTAAATTATGTTATTGACCCTTTTTATGTAACTTATTAAAATTAAAAATTTATTTTATTGCATCCATGTCATTTATTTGTATTTCATTTGTTATTATTTGACTCTTTATGTAGTTTATCCATATTTCATTTATTTTATTGATCTATTTCATGCACTTTTATTTTTTCTAGTTAATTCTAATTTCTAATAAATTAATTTTATCCTCTTTTTCTCCTGATTGTCCCACCTATTCAGCTGTATATTCTCCATCACTGGTGATACCAAAATGCAAAATACACAAGGAGGGTGAAGACTAGCACATGCCTCCTCCGATACATGTGAAGCCAACCACTGCCTC
Organism: Astyanax mexicanus; assembly: GCF_023375975.1. Classification (NCBI taxonomy): domain Eukaryota; kingdom Metazoa; phylum Chordata; class Actinopteri; order Characiformes; family Acestrorhamphidae; genus Astyanax; species Astyanax mexicanus. Next base: position 37,586,559 of record NC_064427.1, on the reverse strand, counting down.
TTTTCCAACTGCTGATGCAGCATTGCAGAGTAGCATCACAGCGTGCTCGAAAGAAAGCGCAGTGACTCGGTTCCAATACATCAGCTCACAGGGGAAAGAGCGGCATCTACCCACCCAGAGAGAGCAAGATTAATTGTGCTCTCTCAGGGCTCCGACAGCTGATGACAAGCTGCATGACCGAGATTCGAACCAGTGATCATAGTGATCATAGTGGCAGCGCCTTATTGACTCTTTTTATGTAGTATATTTATATTTAAGTTAGTACTATTTATTAGTATTTAGTATTTATTTATTTATTTATTTATATTTAACATAAGACCATCAACAAGAAGCTTGGTGAGAAGGAGACCACTATTAATAGTGGTGTGATAATTCAAAAATGGAAGAAGAAATACAATATGACAGTCAATCTCCGTCACTCTGGAGCTCCATGCAAGACCTCACATCATGGGGTATAGATTGATTCTGAGAAAGAAAGGATGAGCTTGTAATGATCTCAGGGGAGCTGGGAGAAGTTACCAAGAAAACCATTAGTAACACACTTCACTGTAATGAATCAAGACCCCAAAAACACCACCAGACTTGAATAAAAACCTCCTGGCCTCAGCCAGAACACACACTAAAGATGGGTTGTGGATGGGTCTTTCAGCACGACATTGACCCAAAACATTTTTTAGGCACTTAAGCAAATGACACTATTTTATTTAACTTAGCAATACAAGTGTTTTTGCCTGAAGAAGCACCACATATGATATAAACAGATGCAAATAAACATAAAAACAGTAAAAAGTAGCAGGAATTTCTCATTTTTAGGTAAACTGGTTGTATCCTGAGCCAAGCTGTAGAAGTTTAGTTCCATTTTTCCTCGATGCCCCTCTTAGCCAGCATGTATATGTTCAGTTCCATCAGCAGCTCACCTGATTTAACATCAGTAAGATTTGATTTACTAAACTAGGTGTTGATAGGCTGAGAACTAGAAATAACTCTATTAAACTCAGATGAGGAGAGATTATGATATTTTTTTAAGGAAAACAGTGATGTTAAAGCAATGATTTTTGTAAACTTGCTGTTTGTATTTATTGTAATGCTAAGTTAGTGTTTTACTGAGCTAATAAACACTTACTTCACAGATAAGAAGCTTTTTCTTTACTTAAAATTTGCACAGGTGCCTAAAACATTTGCACAATACTGTATGTCCACAAAAAAGTTTGGGCACCCCTATTAATCTTAATAATTTTTAGTTCTAAATATTTGGGTGTTTGCAACAGCCGTTTCAGTTTGATATATCTAATAACTGATGGACACAGTAATATTTCAGGATTGAAAAAATGTGCAATATGAATACTCCTAACAATTTTTTACTGACTTACTGAAGCACAACATTGGTTTGGTAACCTCATTGAGCTTTGAACTTCATAGCCAGGTGTATCCAATCATGAGAAAAGCACACCTCATGCGACTCTGTTTGTGGCGTTCTTGCAGAAATGGCTTCTTTCTCATCACTTTCCCATACAGCTTCTCCTTGTGCAAAGTGCGCTGTATTGTTGAGCGATGCACAGTGACACCATCTGCAGCAAGATGATGCTGCAGCTCTTTGGAGGTGGTCTGTGGATTGTCCTTGACTGTTCTCACCATTCTTCTTCTCTGCCTTTCTGATATTTTTCTTGGCCTGCCACTTCTGGGCTTAACAAGAACTGTCCCTGTGCTCTTCCATTTCCTTACTATGTTCCTCACAGTGGAAACTGACAGGTTAAATCTCTGAGACAACTTTTTGTATCTTCTCCTGAACAACTATGTTGAACAATCTTTGTTTTTAGATCATTTGAGAGTTGTTTTGATGAGCCCATGATGCCGCTGACGTATATTTGAGCATACACAGTTGTAAACACATGGGATATTCACCATATTCACCATTATCATATATATTTTCCACACAGAATGACCACTGGACCACAGGGAACAGATGGAGTTAGCCCTAACTTAAACACATTTGTTTTTTCAAGCATAGGCTAGTGTGGGGGAGCACTTCTTTGCCCTCCCATGCATTGCGTCAGACTAACTTGTGTATGTTCTATGTATGTGCGCTATAGGAGCGTATGTTAAGTGTTTCCAGCTGTGAGGTGTTTTTCAAACATAAAGGCTGGACTTCAGCAATTCCAGTCAGAGAGCTTCGGATCAGATTTGGGAAACCTCTCTCCAAGCAAAACCGGTTTGCTTGTTAATGATGCTGTTATCTTTTGTACTAATTATTCTTTTTTTCTGTAATAAATTTTCTTATATACAAAGAACAGTATCAGCGAAGACTTATTTCATGCATCTACATGGCATCACAGCTCAAGATACTACAGAATGGCGACCCAGATGGGACTCTCGTTGTGGCCTGTGCTTTCGTACTGCTTCAGTGCTTCCACCACTGCTACAGCCGGCAAAGGAAGGTGAGCATTTTTCACATGTGCTCTGGTGGAAGTGGTGAAGTGTGTGTGTGGCTGTTTGGGTCGCAGAGAAAAACCTGCTCCATGTGTGTCTGTCATGCTGTGTAGATGTATGGGATAATGCTTTGTTCTAAATTGGGGTAAAAAGTATTTTAACTAGAAGGGGTATAACTGCAGTCAGGAAAAAAATGAGAAAGAGTTAAAGAAAAAAATGAAGAATAAACAGAAGTGAAATAAAATAGTTATCTGTAGGAAGTTTAGGGGATGAAGCTTGATAAATGGTCAGTTACTGCATGCTAACTTCTTATACTGGGCCCGGTTTTGAAAGTTGTAAGACATGAGTATTTTGGGATTTGTTAAGCGGACATGGGCTTTCTCTGTAACTAGAGTTAAGGTAACAAGGCATAAATGTAAAGGGATTAATGACCCTGGCCAGGGAGCCAGGGGAGAGTAAAGGAAAAAAAAAAGCGACTACTGCTGTGGGTGAGCGTGCGTTATCCATGTGACAGAGTTGGCTGAGGAACAGAGAAAACTCTAGAGTAGTGTATCAAAGGAATTGGAAAAGCATGCTACAAAATAAAAAAAAAAGGAAGAGAGGAAAAATGTTGACTTAGTCTGTACTTACGTCACATTTGAATCATTTGGCAAATGTTGTGTGCTACTCTTGAGTATGTCTCTTGGGGCCCCAGTTGTTTTGTTCTTTTTCTCGCATTAGGGACAGTGATGTTAGGCAGGGAGAGGTTCACTGGATGGTCCGATGGGTCGACCAGCCTGAAGGTGGATGTTTATTTTGTTTTCTGGGGTTTTCTGTTGTATTTGCTTGATTTGTCATTATACAAGTGTTTCCTATTCCTTGAACTACACATATAGGCTGGACGGCTGCTGGCTATATTTTTGCTCTCACACACTGTGTAGTTGCAGTGTGCTTGGAGGCGTTTTTTGCTTCTGTCTCTGTTTGGGGTGTTTTTTCTTTTTTGAGGCTTTTCAAGCCTCAGAGGGGGGAATATATTGACGTATATTTGAGCATACACAGTTGTAAACACATGGGATATTCACCATATTCACCATTATCATATATATTTTCCACACAGAATGACCACTGGACCACAGGGAACAGATGGAGTTAGCCCTAACTTAAACACATTTGTTTTTTCAAGCATAGGCTAGTGTGGGGGAGCACTTCTTTCCCCTCCCATGCATTGCGTCAGACTAACTTGTGTATGTTCTATGTATGTGCGCTATAGGAGCGTATGTTAAGTGTTTCCAGCTGTGAGGTGTTTTTCAAACATAAAGGCTGGACTTCAGCAATTCCAGTCAGAGAGCTTCGGATCAGATTTGGGAAACCTCTCTCCAAGCAAAACCGGTTTGCTTGTTAATGATGCTGTTATCTTTTGTACTAATTATTCTTTTTTTCTGTAATAAATTTTCTTATATACAAAGAACAGTATCAGCGAAGACTTATTTCATGCATCTACATGGCATCACAGCTCAAGATACTACACCGCTCTTCAGAGGAGTTTCAAATAGGAGAACAACTTGCAATTGGCCACCTTAAATACCTTTTCTCATGATTGGATACACCTGGCTATGAAGTTCAAAGCTCAATGAGGTTACCAAACCAATTCTGTGCTTCAGTAAGTCAGTAAAAAGTAGTTAGAAGTATTCAAATCAATAAAATGATAAGGGTGCCCATACTTTTGCACCGGTCAAATGTTGGTTTAATGCATATTGCACGTTTTCTGTTACAATAAATCTCATTTCAATCCTGAAATATTACTGTGTCCATCAGTTATTAGACCTAAATAAAAAATAAAAAATAAAAAAACACCCAAATATTTAGAAAATGATTAAGATTAATAGGGGTGCCCAAACTTTTTTATATGACTGTAGTTACCAGTAAAATTAACTTTTGCGTTACTTTAGCATGCCTGTTAAGTTTTAAAATTAAAAATAAGGGAAATTTCCCGCCACCCGCTTTGAGCCGTCCCACCAGCCCAACTCAGGTTCAGTATCCCTTACATTTTAAGACAGGTTTACAAGAAATCTAAAATAAACACCTGTGAACCACTTACACACTACGATCAGAATCTAATAGGCCTATCTTTGGGTTTGGGCACTGGACATGCCTGCCTGCTGTCTGTTGTAGTTTTAACTAGAGACTGTTCATGTATTCAATTCAATTATTTTTCCAAAGTTCATTTATTTTGTGGTTTTTCAGACCTTTTACAAAAAAAAGTTGTACAGATTATTAGAAATACTTAACATTGAACATTTCCAAACACAACGTTGCACCATAAACACATCTGCATACATAAAAATGATATTTCATATCTTTATAACTTTGTGTGCAGTTCTGTAATCTCACTTGACTGTGCCCTTATATGTGGAACAAACAAATCTAAGACAAAAAACAAAAATAAGTGAACAAATGAAAAACAAAAACAGCACAATACAACGGTCTGTCTTCTACTAACTGCATTGCATAGAACATCTATTTGTGATTTAAGGAATGTGTTGGTATGAAGGGATCTGTGACGTGTGCAGTCAAGACGGTTCAGCTGTATTCTGCTCAGATTTTGGAATACATAATAATACTTGAATTGGAAATTATGAAAAGAAAATGTGACTTGTGTGCAGTGCTTTACACAGATATTATCACAGGCATTTATGTTTATGAGTTAGAGGTACAGTAGCAAAAAGAATAAATCATCTATTTCTAAAGACACTGAACATGACTGTGATGAGGCATTGCAGGGGAGGTTCTGTACTCATGCAGAAACCTAAAACAGCAGACAACAACATGTGTGTGTAGGTGTTTACACTAAACAAGTGTAATGCTAGTGGCGATATCCACTAAACACATGGAGAATATATAGTATTTGCTTAAATAATCAAAATTCCTGAGTCACATTTACTCGTTACAGCCTATATAACTGTCCTCCAATTCAGAGTCCAGATGAGTCACAGATGAACAGCGGTTATAGGTACTGATTTACAGGTGTCTATATCTAGAGGTGGGTAGCACAATATGTTCACCAAGAGCATAGGTGAAGTTTTAGATTTATAATTTAGAGTTCATTTATCTTTTAGCATGTTGTTTTGTAAATAAGAAATAGCACTTTACAGCTAAAAATACCAGTTATTCTATTACAGGGTTCATTTATTTTAGGTCAGAACAAATTTAACCCTTGTGTGTCGTTCATATTTTTGTTACTCGTTTACTTTGTTACTTGTATTTAATTCAGCAAAATTAAGCAATTTTACATAAAAATGCTTTACACATGCTTGCTTCACCTAAATTGCAAGCAATATAAACAGCTTACATGGTTAATATTTGCCCTTTACCTTTCTTATGTTACATTTCTTTTAAAAAGTGCTACTCTTTTTTTATTAGTTTTTTAATAAAATGTAAAAGAAAATGAATTAAACAAATTTACAAATGAAGCAATGTTTATTAGCCCTTGGCCAAACATACTGTATGTAATATAAATGTGTGTGTGTGTGTGTGTGTGGGGGGGGGGTTGTACAGTGTGTGTTTATCGAAAATGTGTTTTGATATATGTTTTTCACAAAAAATGAGCCAATGCCAATGAGTTTGAGTAATAAAAAATATTTTTTTGTATCATTTGATGAAAAATGAAAACGGGTCCCACAGACCCGAACACCACACAAGGGTTAATGACAGAAAAACTGGGAAAAACTAAATAATAAAGTGACATAAATGCACAAATTATACATACCAGATTCAGGAAAATTTAAAAAAAAAAAAATAAATAAAAAAACACGAATGGAGAATGTTCATATTTTTTTTCCCTCACATAAAAAGGCTACTTTACATTTTGAAAAGGCTGAAGCTTCACTATTTTGCACACAGTTTAATTGTCAAAGGTTAGTTTAACGTTTATCAGTCAAACTGTCTGACCGTTTAAATAGGATGTAAAAAAAATACTTTTTTTTCACATTTAGTGCAGTGTAGAAGAAATAGGTTTTCACCCAAATTTTATAATATTTAGTTTTTCCTTCTCTGCTCCTCACAATCGTAATTTTAGGAAAAATGAAAAAAAAAAATTGTATCTTCAAAATCATCTTCTGTTAGTTGGATTATACCAACAGATGTGGGTTATAAGATACATAATGGAAAAATCAGATTTTTCCTGAAATTCTGTTTACGGAAAGCTAAAATGAAAAACTAGAACATTGAAAAACTGAATGAAAACCCATTTCTTCTTTACTATACTACATGGGAAAATAATTACGTTTTTCACTGAATTTTTTCTTTTTGAATTTAGCATGAAACGTTCAGAAAATGGAAAAACACACACAGTCAGAGATAATTTTATTACTGTTTCATGTGCATTTTGCCTGCATATGAAAAATACTACAATAAAAAATAAAGTAAAAATATCTAGTCCTTGTAACATAATATTTGTAACTTACTTTTTACCCCTTTGTTGAAGACAAAGCAGAATATCTAAGGAAGTGTGTAAAATAGTAGTTTTGATGTAAGTTAAAAACTGCTAAGAGGCAGCTAGGGATACATCAAATATTTGACAAAACAATAATTTATACGCAACATTGAGTCTAGTTACTCGGTGTTTCTAGAGGGTAGAGCTAGAATGCTTGCATGGAACGGATCCAGAGAGAGTCGACAGCTGAGAAATGGTAGGTTTAAGTTCATTTTTACGCTCTGGTCACCTGTGATAACCTGTGAAAAAACTGTTCGGAATTTGGCCTTCGGGCTTCAGCCAATTATATCATTTTGTTGGACGTCGGCCACATTTTTTCATATTGGAGCACCTCTAGACACAAGCATAGGGGGCCTCATGTACTAAAGGTGCGTACGCCACATTTCACGCTCACGGTCAGATGTACTAAATTTGACTTGAATGTGAGAAGGTGCGTTCCCCCACGGCACTTTCGTTTCGGGCGTATACCTTTTTTTTCTGCGTATATATTGGGTTTTTGTCATTTGGCGACACTTAGAGGCGATGCATTGAAATTACAACTATTAAGATATCCTTTATGCACACATTGTAGTAAGCGATTATTGGGTAAAATAAAGTCAATTAATCAGACAATTTCATTGGCTTACATAAATAATCCTCTTAGCCTAGATTATATAAACATGCATAAAAGTTTGCGCTGGAGTTGTTGGAGATGCAGCGTTTGCATTATTGGAAAATATTGCTAATGGCCGAATTCACTGAGAGCTCATTTTCCGTGACCATTATGTTTTTTTGGCCCATGATGATGACTGACTTATAAGCTGTCTTAGATTTCCAAGAGCAGAAGAGAATAAGAAAATAAGCCGAGTGCGTGACGGGCGGCTTCTTGGTAAGCAACTCATTTAAAGCATTTAAATAAAAGCATTTATTATCCATCTTAGAATAATACAATTAAAAAAATATTATTATTATTATTATTATTATTATTATTATTATTATTATTATAACTTTATACTCTGCGTAATTGAGGAAGGAGACATGGCAGGTGTGATGTTTTCGTGCACTTGTTGCGCTTGATTTCAAGCTGATTGTGATGTACTAAGAGAAAGTACTTGGAATTCTGCCTATGCACGGTTTGATAAATCCGGATTTTTTTGTGCGTACGGAAATTTTCAGGTCTGAGCGTACGGAACATTTTAGTAGGAAGTCCACGCAAGTCTTAGTACATGAGGCCCAGGGTCAGTTGGGTTGTTGCAACACCAGTAACAGATACAATAGAGATTAGTGTAGTGAGTTTATGGCATTTCCATAAATTACGCCTCAAGATTAAGCATTTTCACTTTCATGTTGGACCCTGTTTTTTTTATATCACTTGATCCTCTGATGTCATCTGATTACTGCATTTCTGTATATGATAAATATAGTTCTCATTTTTCTCGTAACTATTAAAACAATATCTGTTATTATAGTGAACTCAGTACTTTTTGTATATCTGATTCTTACCCTTTCACACTGTAGAAGAGTACAAACTTTTATTCTCATCTAATGGATGTAATGAAAAATGTTTAGGCTACCCACCTCTCACCACTATCATACTCTCAAATACTTACATACTGACTACATTACAGTAACACACTCAACTCCTGTCCTCTTGTGTAACACAACAGCCAGTGTAGATGAAATACAAGTGAGCAGGTGAAAAGATATACAATACACTGTTTAAAAAATCAACAACAGAAAAATAAGAGCAGCACACATGGTTGAGTGTAAACTTGTGAAACCGTGTATGGCTTCTGACCAAGCTAGGTAAACAATACACTTGCAGCAGGTAATCAGTATTCAGTGTTCTCTACACACAGTGGGACTTTTGTGCACAATGAATGAAATCCTGTCCTGTTTGAATAATGAACATAAAATGTTATTGGTTACTGACGAACAATATATAATGAACAATATAGTGAATATATTGAATATTTAACATTTGGTTTTATGTTTATTAGCCTTCTGTTTTATAAATTTCATTTTGTTCTATGTTTTGATTTAACTGATTAACTCAGTCCAGTGTTTTACCTTTTCTAAGGACATTATACATTAGACTATTCGATAGACTATTATTTTAATGTATCAGTCTATTAATGTTTCTATTGTTCTTAAGGCCAGAGACACTGACCACACAGATACAAGTATAATGGCAGATAATTCCAGTTAAATAAAAAACAGTGCTGATTTCTAGGAATGGGGAGTGACAAAACACTAGAAATTGAAAGATAAATTACAGTTAAAAAGCTTTTTCTTTTTAATCACTAATACAAAGTAATACAACCCCATGAATAGATTGTAGCATTTAGGTCAATAAAGACCAAAAAATGTATTTTATTAAACCTGTTTTGGCAGGTTTGTGTGGATCCCTGTTTAGACTGTGTATTCTGGTCTTTAATGTGTGAGATTAAGTACATTTTAAATACTTTTCTTTGCTAATATGTTTCATTGCGGTACGGCAATGTTTTTTTTTTACAACATTTTAATGTCATGTTGAATTATTTCTTTTAGATGAATGAACATACACACAGCTCTGGAAAAAAAATTAGAGACCACTTCAGTTTCTGAATCAGTTTCTCTGATTTTGCTATTTATAGGTTTATGTTTGAGTAAAATGAACATTGTTCCAAATAAAAATATTGTCATTTAGCGCATTTCTTTACAGAAAATGAGAAATGGCTGAAATAACAAAAAAGATGCAGAGCTTTCAGACCTCAAATAATGCAAAGAAAACAAGTTCATATTCATATTTATATTCTTTTTAAGAGTTCATAAATCCATATTTGGTGGAATAATCCTGGTTTTTAATCACAGTTTTCATGCATCTTGGCATCATGTTCTCCTCCACCAGTCTTACACACTGCTTTTGGATAACTTTATGCTGCTTTGCTCCTGGTTCAAGCAGTTCAGTTTGGTGGTTTGATGGTTTGTGATCATCCGTCTTCCTCTTGATTATTATATTCCGGAGGTTTTCAATTTGGTAAAATCAAAGAAACTCATCCTTTTTAAGTGATCTCTTATTTTTTAATTCTTTTTCCAGAGCTGTATCTTTACTGTAAGATATTTCAAAATCTGCCAGTGTGTCTTTTTAAAAAACTAAAGGTTTGTACTTTGTGTATGTATTTTAAATAAGAAAACCCATGTGTATGTATGTGTAACCATGTGAAAGTGAACACGATTATCAAATATTTAAAACTGGGATATAAAGTCGTAGAATATGTCACAGTCATCAGTCCATTCATGTAAGCATACACAGCTTTCTCACCAACAGCAGCAGCAGCAGCAATAACTATATTTAGTATATGACATGCATATGTGATGTTGTGATGTGTAACGAACATGTGCCATTTTTCTTACAACCAAATAGTTGGAGCCAATCCTGATGCACCACTTTTCAGTGGATCAGAGAGTGATAGAGCACAACTCTTGGCTCCTACTCACTAAGAACAGGAAGTACAGATTTGTACTTAAAAGAGTACAAAGCTTGTCTCTGGGGCTGTACCTTATATTGAGGTACAAAAAAGTACCTTTCAGTTAAAGTCCTTTTTTGTACCCATGGTTTTTGTGCCAGTAAAGATTATAAAGATTATAAACATTATCATCAACTAAATATGTTTCAAAAACTTGATGATCCAAAATTGTCTGGCTTTCAAATAAAAAAATGTGCAATTAAAATATATATTGTTTATTAGTGCAGTGATACAGAATACTGAATGTAACTTTTGGCTGGTTAAATGGTACAAATCTGTACTTCCTGCTGTTAGAAATGACTTTGTACTTCAGAGGGAACAAATCTGACCCTGTAAAGAACAATATTGCACCTTTGAGGGTACAATTATGAAGAATGTACCTCTGAGTACAAAAAAGTACTCATATCGTACCTCTGTTTTTTAGAGTGTAGAATAAAATATAAAGATAAATCTATCGTGGTATGAAGTGAAATCTATTCAGCTGGACGCTGTTGAGATGCAGATGCAGGATGTTGTTCCTTTGGGTTGAGCGTGATTTTGGTCCATAAGCTCTCCATAGGACTGGAACTGTCTGAGGCACTTGTTGAACCACAACAAAAGTAGGGAGAGAGAGAGACAGGCTCAAGGATCAGGAAAGCCAGCAGCTGATCTGCCAGCCTTCAGACCTCTGAGCTGTCGCTGCAGTCAAAGCCGCTCCTCAGTATAACCGGCTGCATGCTGGAGGAGACCTTCGGCGCTCCTTTTGCTGGTCTCTGTTGTGACCGTGCCACGAGGACGAGAGCGGCCATAAGAACAACAGCCAGCAGAAGCCCGACTACAGCTCCCACCACTGTCACCACCTTGTCCTCGGCACCGTGACTGCCCAGCCCCTGAGGAGCAAGGCTGTCAGCAAACAGCTCGTCACTGGAGGCGGCCCGTCTGCGGCTGCGGTCCAAAGCGATGTGCATGATGTTGGTTCCTCTGTTGTTCTCCACACTGATGTCCTCTGCGATGGCAGGGACGTCTCTGGCCCACCGCTTCTCACGCCTGGAGCTCTGAGCCGAGGGCACTGTGGAACCCGCCGTGAAGGAGTGGTACTCCAGGCTTCTCTTGCCAATGCCACGGTTGGCGTTATCTCTGGAGCGCACAGTGTAGATGGTGTGGATGTACCACTCCCTGCCTGCTGCCACCTGAAAAAAAAACGAGGGAAGATGCTCATTTAATTGAGATACAGGCTGGGATAGGCATATATATATACTTTTACAACAGATGTGAAGAAATGAACCCATACTGCATCATATACAGGGGTTGGACAATGAAACTGAAACACCTGGTTTTAGAGCACAATAATTTATCGTGGTGACGGACAGTTCTGGTGGAAACAGGAGAGTTGAGGTGCACATTGAATTCTGCGTGATTTGATCAGCCGTGGTTTTATGTTTTTTGGATACAATCCGGGTTAGCACCCGAACATCCCTTTCAGACAGCTCCCTCTTACAGCATCCACAGTTAATCCTGTTGGATGTGGTTGGTTCTTCTTGGTGGTAAGCTGCCGTTACCCTGGATACCGTGGCTCTTGATGCATCCCAAAGACTTGCTGTCTTGGTCACAGATGCTCCAGCAAGACGTGCACCAACAATTTGTCCTCTTTTGAACTCTGGTATGTCTCCCATAATGTTGTGTGCATTGCAATATTTAGAGCAGAACTGTGCTCTTACCCTGCTAATTGAACCTTCACACTCTGCTCTTACTGGTGCAATGTGCAATTAATGAAGATTGAACACCAGGCTGCTCCAATTTAGCCATGAAACCTCCCACACTAAAATGATAACAGGTGTTTCAGTTTCATTGTCCAAACCATGTATGATTTGAACAGATGCTAATAAACATTCATACAGTAAAACGTAACAAGGAACTCTCATTTTAACTAAGTATGTTATATTCTGTAAGCCAAGCTGAAGAACAAAGTGTAGTACCAAATTTACCAAACCAGGTGTTAATATGATGAGAACTAGAAATAACTCTATTAAACTCAGATGAGGAGAGATTAGGAGATGTTTTAAGGAAAACAGTGATGTTAAAGCTCTGCTTTTTGTAAAATTGTTGTTTTTATTTACTGTAATGCTCGTGTTTTACTGCGCTAATAAACACTTACTTCACAGATAAGAAGTAAGAAGCTTTTTCTTTACTGAAATTTCAACAGGTGCTTAAACCTTTTGCACAATACTGTATGTCTGACTATATGTATCCAGTTTATCTATAAAAGGAGAAATCTGGTGTAAAATAGGCTTGTATCTGGTGTAGTGAAACGCTAGTGATAAGGGCATAGCATTAATAAGCCTAAAGTAGTTCTATTTAAATCCAATGAAAAAAAGATTACATTTTTGGCTGTTGCACTTGTTATTATACTATGTTATTGTGTTTATTTTATATATTAAGGACTTTTACAAAGTCTGAATGTCAGTCCTGAATAAAAAAAAAATAACAGCATTAATGTGCTAGATCTATGCAACCTATACTTTTAATTACTGAATGTAAAAACACAAATTCAGTATTTACTTTTAAAAGACATAATTGCATCACAAATGCATTAAAATGACAACAGAAATTAAACCTATTAGCACCAATGATGTAGTTAGTATGTTTCTAGTAGTACACAGACGTGTAGCGTTAGCATCTCACCATTTAATTCAAATGAAACTTGTAACTTGCAACTATTTAACTTTGATTGAAGGAGGATATTTTTTTGATCTCTATATTTAAACTAAATGTTTTTTTTTCCCAGTAGTAAAGTTTGTAACATTATAGGCAGTTAATTTTTTGTTTGGCTTGAAAACAATTCTGTTTGGGTTGCCAGTTTGCTGTACCTCTAAACTGTTCATGTATCATGTTACAAAATGTATATATGTTGCCAATCTGTTGTATTTTGTTAGGAACTATATTGATTTATGAGAAGACAGGAAAAGCAGACCTGAAATAACGGAGCAGAATCCAGTCTGAAGCCATCTGAGCCGGGCTGCTTCACTAGAGAAATGGCAGATGGATCGTCCACTGCCAGCAGAGCATTGAAGCCCACATCACCAAAGCTCTGAGCCTGAGTCTCTGGCTGTGATTTATCCTGATAAAAGAGAAGACAC